>NC_056499.1:32187438-32238347 GCF_014905685.2 Nematolebias whitei
TATATATATATATATATATATATATATATATATATATATATATATATTACACACACACAACTGTTTGTTTTTTATTTGCAAATTCACAAACAAATTTGTGTAATTCTTCATGAAGGTTGCGGAAAAAGTCTCAATTTCCAGGCTGCAGTGTGTTTAAGCATTTTTAAAATGAAGGACCAAACTGAAGGCATTATGTTAAAAGGATTAAAAGGTGGAATAACACGAAGAGAAACTAAATAAAATCTCCGCAAACACCAGCACAGAAACATCTTTACTTGTTTTATTTATATATATATTTTTTTTTCATTTTTGAATATCTGAATTGAAGAAAAGCAACCGAAAAACATCAAAAAGGCAAAAAAGGATATTCCCCCTCCAGGAATTCACCCTCCATCACCCAACAAACTGATTCCACCAATTATCCAATGACTTCTAAACTTTGAACATCCCTAATCTGCTTTCACGTCACTCCATGTCTTGACTCAACACGACAAACAGACAATCTTCAATCAGAGGGAGGGATAATCTGTTAATCTCTCTGCTGGTGGAAACAGCAGGAGGACAGGACAGAAACATTGATCTCTACAAAACTAAATGAGAAGATCTCTAGTATTTTTAAGAGAAGCAGTGTGGAAAGAAATACTGCATCCAAACACATTCTAATACACTGAGAGGTAGATATGGAGGAAGAAGTGATGTGGATTGGATGAACAGATGAATGGTAACAAAAATGAGAGCAACAGATGGAAGACTTAATGGATAATTAGAAGATTGAAGGAAAGTGGGTGCAGAAAAATAAAATAAAATACTCAGACTTAAAGGTGTGTGTATATATATATATATATATATATATATATATATATATATATATATATATATATATATATATATTACACAATATAATTTGCTGTTTAAAGGCATATTCCTCTTAGCTACAAGGAGTATTTTCTCAATTTAAAAAGGTAGGTCCATATTAGCAAGAAATGGAATTCTTAGTTGTACATT
This sequence comes from Nematolebias whitei, assembly GCF_014905685.2. Lineage (NCBI taxonomy): Eukaryota > Metazoa > Chordata > Actinopteri > Cyprinodontiformes > Rivulidae > Nematolebias > Nematolebias whitei. Next base: position 32,188,444 of record NC_056499.1, read on the forward strand.
AAGTCCATTAATCTGCTTTCTCTTTCCCTCTTGCACGCACACGCACACACGGATGGACAGACAAATAAATCAATATGTTATCTAAATCAAAGGCATAGCCTCTCTTGAATAAAAATGCCTTGTGTGCTGCCTCGGTGGCGCAACTGGTAGAGCTGCTGCCTCTCAGCGAGAAACCGATTGTACCTTCTTTTCTTTGTTGTAGTTTTAACAATAATTTTCTGAACTTCAGAGAACTACCTCATGGCCAGTTAAAACAAGATTGTATTGTTTTTAGTATATTGTTCAAGGGTATGTTTTTCAGGGCAGCACGGTGGCGCAACTGGTAGAGCTGCTGCCTCTCAGCGAGCAGGTCCTTGGTTCAAACCCCGGTCCAGGGGCCTTTCTGGGTGGAGTTTGCATGTTCTCTCTGTGCATGCGTGGGTTTTCTCCGGGTGCTACGGTTTCCTCCCACAGACCAAAAACATGCATGTTAGGCTGATTGGTAACTCTAAATTGTCCCTAGGTGTGAGTGAGAGAGTGAAGTGTTGTTTGTCTCGTTTGTCTCCATGTGGCCCTGTGATGGACTTGCGACCCGTCCAGGGTGTACCCCGCCCCTCGCACAGTGATTGCTGGACATGGGCATCAGTGACCCCCGTGACCCAAAATGGAATAAACGGGTAAAGATAATGGATGGATGGATGGATGTGTGCTGCCTTTCATGCCAAAGTTTTTAACTAAAATAATTGTATGTTCTGGAATGATTTTTAACCATTTTGGTCAAACCTTGAAAAAGAAAAGAAAAGCTATGTGCAACCTTTTAGCACTTAAAACATTATAACTGCTTTTCACCTGTTGCCAGGAGAAAATAACACCGTTGGTTGAACTTCCTATCTATATCTGCATATACATTATGTCTGCCTGTTCAAAGCATTCTCTGAATCCTGCTCTGTCATGTAAACAGGATTTCATAATCAACCTCCAGCCAGTCTAAAATCACTGCCAATATACTCCAGAAATATTTGAGACCATTTGCTGGTGGAACATTGAGCACTAAACCTTGTCCATTTTGACTCTTAGAGGCCCCACTCATGCATCAAACACCCACAGAAGTGATTCTGGCTGACAGACTCCTGCCAGGTTTGTGTGGGTGTGTGCAAAGACTATTTAAGGTGATGCTTTACAGAATCTGACAAATTTGTTTAATTACTAAAGAACAAGTGAGGGAAAAAAATGGTTGCTCAGTTGGAACTTCCTCACCCTACAACTTCATTTACCCATTTTATTTTGACATAATTAGGTTATTTAATTTAATGAAATGTTTTGTTAATGAACATTTAGGTGGTATAAACTTTTCAATTATAACTAAAAAAGTGATATTACTGATCATAATCCACAAACCCTCCACTTCGACAACTATGGTTTGATGGATGATAAAAGAGGAAAAAATAAACACATTTTGAGCCCAGAACGATGAAGGTTTAATAAGCATTTATTTTTTTAGATCATGTATATTAACCTTTGTTCAACTTACAGTATGTAATGAGTTGTTGTTTGCTGTCCAGAAGGTCATGTGTGTAATAAAGCCAGAAATTTGTATTAATCACTATTCATTTTATTCTGTATTTTATAAGGTCAGTTGGTATTGGTGTAATTTAACGTTTTTTATTGGCATAAAGAAATAGAAATAATGATTTGTGTACCATTCACACAAACTATGACCACTCAAATTACATTTACTAAAAACACATTTGCATTAAATTATGATTTGACATGGGTTTATTGACATGAAGAGCAATCAGCTGTGAAGTCCTTGTTAGGGTTCGTGTCTCTTGAATGTAGCAGGTTCTAGTTGGTCTACAATGATAAAAATTCCACACTTCAAATAATAGACGTGCCCTGTTTTTCTGCAGCGTTTCTTCTGATAGCCTTTCATGTGAAATTTTGGGATGTTTTCCGGAGTTTTCTGTCATGACTGCTAGGAAAAAATATTTTAATATCAGACAATATATAGAAGCAGGGATATTGTTTAAATTAAATGAGTAAACAGGTTCAGATGAAAATCTGACGTGTTTAATGGATGAGCTAAATATATCCATTATTTCACAATTGTAGTCTTTAGGTCAGAAAGTGGTCATCTACATGTAAGTGAGCCTGGTGAAAAACATAGTTTGTTATCCCAAAGGGATTTTTCCAGCATTTCAGTCAACAAGCTGTGACGATTGTGGCTATACCATCTTATCTTATATAAGGGCAAATGAGAACAGAGACCAAGACTCGGGATTAATTTACAGCGTTTATTTACAAAACGAGAAATAGTACAATAAGTCAGGGAGGGGACTGGAACCCTGAGGAGCAAAGAGGTGGTTAGAGTTCTTGTAGTGAAGGGCGATAATGTTATTGCTGATTTTCTTTACAATGGAGATCGGGGTCAAACGTGAGGAGGGTTGACCCAAATGTTTCCAGGTGAAGGAGGTGCAGGTGTTAAACAAGTGGTAGGAAAGTGTGGAGGCAGCTGATGAGGCACGGAGGAACACGAGGTCCACAGAGGAGGGTTCAAAAAACAGGACGACATCAAGGATAACTCACTTGAGGCATGGAGAGAAATACAATTAATTAATGTTTGTTTTTAAACACAAGTAAAAGGCTAGAACAAGACTACCATTAACAGGTAAAGCTCCAGCACTGGTTGAATGTCTTGTGATGTCTTTTATGCTTCTCATGCTCATCAAGTGGATGATGCACAGGTGTAGCTGATTAGAGTCTGACTGTGGGTGCAGGAGCTGGCAGAGCAGAACTCCCCACAAGCGTGTACGGTACACTTGAGGTGCAGTGTCCTAGAAATGCTTCTGTGTTCTGGTGCTCTGATCACCACTGGAGCCTCTCTTCACTATAAAACAGTTTGTGCTTGGTTGACTAGCGCATCTACAGCTGGTGACATTTATTCCTGCATTTCTGCCAGGACATAAATTAAATTTTTGAGCTAGGACAGCAGATATCCACAAACTGCTGCTGTTGATGAATCAGTGGAGTGGACATTGGATCCACGGAGTCCCTGTCAAAAAACAAGACTCTGAAGTTCTTTCAGCAAAGCTAGTTACAGTATGCCTCCCTTTTGATTAGCTTTATGTAAACAGAAGCTCCTCATAGACAGCAATGCGATTACTTCCCTGTTCTCTGTGTCCTACATGAGGTTTCTTCCTGTGTCTTACGTTTTTACACCAACATATGACACCCACAGGTGACAGGGAATGATAACTCAAATAAAAGTACAGAAGCACAGGAACATGCAAGTACAAACCTTCTCACAGCATTCAGCTGAGATACTGTTGGCTGCTCCTCATACAGACTCTATTTCTGACTACTTATTTCCCAAATTTTTGGTTCAATCGTGGCCTGAGGTTCTGAATAGATTTAATCCACTAGAATTTACTCTCACATGCTCGCCTGCTTGTTTCCAGCACAAGTGCTGGAAGGCATTTTCACATGAGGTATTCTCTATATGAGATATACTGTAATGGTGAAGTAATGTGATGTTTTTTTCAAAAATTAAAACCTGAAATTCATGACCGTCTAAGTACACCTAGGTAAATGAAATATGGATGTGCATTAAGATTATGGGTATGCCTTCAGAAAACAACCATCTTCCGAAAGAAAATAACAATATTTTGTGTTTGTCTAGAAAATTGCAACCTGATGTCTCCTGATGGGAATACATAATGAATATTTTAAGAACAGCCATTGCATTTTGCTCCCTGTGTGCTTCAGGATTTATAAATTTGTCGTGTTTATTTTTATGCTCAAAAATATATATTTTCTGTGTTGAAAATGATTATATTTTGCTTGGCCTTCATGTCAATACATTTGGGCATCAAGTCAGATAGAACAAGCTATAATGAGTCTCTGACCGACAGGTAGGGATGTTAATTAATATAATTGTGCTCCATCTTCTGTGCTCAATAGCAGGAGGGTTAAGGTGATGGAGAGTGTTGTCAGAGTGTTAAAAACCACCTCAGCTTTCAGCACACAAGATCAAACTTTGAAAGCACCACCAGCTCATTATCTTCATATGCATGTGCACAAATACACTGTACATACACACACACTGTACACCTTCCACATTGCCGGCAGTATAGTGATTGTGCTGCACAAAGGAGTAATGAGAACATTCTTCAAGTCCATAACCTTTACCTGAGGAACTGTGCCCATCCGTGTGTATTCAGTTGCTCATATGTGCACATTTACTCAAGTGTGTATTTCTCACCAATGCACCAGCACTTGACAGGTGTTGGATAGGCAGGTCATTCAAAAAGAATAATAACAGTTTGTGCTCACTGTTTGCCCAACAACTGAATTGAAATAGGAAGATATTCAAAAAGAAAAACAATAATTTGTTGTAGTTTCTGGACTTTCAGTTTGATAACTTTTTATACAGCCAAATCAGGTCAGTCTCCTATAGTAATAACATATAACTTAAATTTGGTATTTGTTAAAGCTTTGTCAAATTGAAATTCTGCCTAGTTGTACTTTTCCAGCTTTAGACACACCACATCTATACAGCCTGAGTATGAAAAGAGCCCACATATGATCAATCTGATCTGCTATATTTAATAAACTAAGGTTATGAAATCAATGAATCAATGGAATGTGACCTCTCTGGCAGGAAAGGAGCCTCAGCTTGTGTGTGAGTTTGAGAGGTACCAACTAGATATAGTTGGGCTCACCTTGATGCACAGCATGGGCTCTGGAACCAATCTCCCTGAGAGGAGCTGCACCTAATTCCACTCTGGAGTTGCCTATGATGAGAGGTGCCAAGCTTGTGTGGGTCTACTCTTAGCCCCTCAACTTGGTGCCTGTGTTCCCCAGTAGATGATAGGGTTACTTCCCTGCACCTTTGGGTGGGGAGATGGGCTCTGACTGTTTGTGCCTATGCGCCAAATGGCAGTTCAGAGTATCCTGCTTTCTTGGATTACTTGGCTGGGGTGGGTGCTGGAAGGTGCACCAGTTGGGGACTCCTTTATTCTGCTGGGGGACTTCAAAGTCCACATGGGTAATGACAGTGTGATCTGGAGGGGCACAACTGGGAGGAACGGCCTCTCTGATCTAAACTCAAACGGTGTTCTGTTGTTGGACTTCTGTGCTAGTCAGTTTGTCCACCACAAACACCATGTTCAAACATAAAGGTGTCCATAACTGCATTTGGCACCAGGATGCCCTAGGTCATAGATAGATAATTGACTTTGTAGTCATGTCATCTGATTTGCAGCCATTTGTTTTGGACACTTGGGTGAAGAGAGGAGCTGAATGGTCAACTGATCACAACCCGGTAGTGAGTTGGATCATATGGCGGAAGATGATGCCAGACAGACCTGGTAGACCCAAACGTGCAGTGAGGTTTTGTTAGGAATGCCTGTCAGGAGAGAACTCATCAGAAAGATCTTCAACTCACTCCTCCAGGAGAGCTTTAATTGCATCCCAGTTGAGGTAGAGGACATTGAGTCTGAGTGGGCCATGTTCTGCACCTCACTTGTTGAAGTTGCTGCTTTGAGCTGTGGCTGCAAGGTTGTCAGTGCTTCTCGCGTGGGCCAGCCTCAAACCTGGTGGTGGAAACCTAAGGTTAGGGAGGCTGTCAAGCTGAAGGAGTCCTATCAGTCCTTGTTAGTTGGTGGGACTCCAGAGCTGAGGAGTACCAGAGGGCCAAGCAGTCTGCAGTATTGGCTGTTGCTGAGGCAAAAGCTCAGATGTAGGAGGAGTTCAGTGATGTCTTGGATAAAGACTTTTGGTCAGCTCCAAGGAGATTCTGGCAAACCATCAGGTGGCTGAGGAGGGGAAAGCAGCCCTTTACTAACACTATGTTCAGTGAAGGTGGGGTGCTGTTGGCCTCAACCAGTGATGTAGTTGGAAGGTGGAATGAATACTTCTCTGACCCTCTCAGTCTCACTGGTACATCTTCCATGGAGGAAGCTGAGTCAGAGGACTTCAGGGTTGGTCTGTCCATAATCGTGGCTGAGGTCACTGAGGTAGTTAAAAAGCTCTTCAGTGACAGGGCTCCAGGGTTGAATGAGATTCACCCATATTTCCTTAAGGCTCTGGATGTTGTGGGGTTGTCTTGGTTGACACTCCTTCACAATGTTGCATGGACATCAGGGGCAGTGCCACTGGCTTGGCAGACGGGGGTGGTGGTTCCATTCTTCAAAGGGGGACTGGAAGGTGTGCTCCAATTACTGGGGCATCACTCTCCTTAGCCACCCTGGTAAGGTCTATTCAGGGCTACTGGAGAAGTGAGTCCGATCGTTGACCAAACCTCAGATCCAAAAGGAACAATGCGGGTTACATCCTTGCCGTGGAATTCTGGACCAGCTCTTTACCCTCAGTAGGGTCCTCGAGGGGTCATAGAAGTTTGCCCATCCATTCAACATTTGTTTTGCGGACTTGGAGAAGGCATTTGACTGTTTTCCTCGGCGTAAACTGTGGGGGGGTGCTCCATGAGTATGGGATTGGAGGACAGTTATTTGCTGTTCGGTCCCTATACAAGCGGTGCAAGAGTTTGGTTCGCATTGCCGGTAGTAAGTCAGACCCCTTCAGGGTGGGAGAGTTGGACTCCACCAGGGCTGCTCGTTGTCACCGATTCTGTTCATAACTTTTAGGGACAAAATTTCTCAGTGCAGCCAGGGGGCGGAGGGATTCTGCTTCAGTGGCCTCAGGATTCTATCTCTGCTCTTTGCAGATGATGTGGTTCTGTTGGCTTCATCTTGCCGTGACCTTCAGCTCTCACTGGAGTGGTTCACAGCAGAGTGCGAAGTGGATGGGATGAGAATCAGCACCTCCAAATCTGAGGCCATGGTCCTCAGTTGGAAAAGGGTGGATTGCTCTCTTCAAGTCGAGCGTGAGGTTCTACCTCAAGTGGAAGAGTTCAAGCATCTTAGGGTTTTCCAACAATTTTCAGTCAGGTCATCTGGACAGTTTCTTTTTTATTGCTGAAACGTTTCACCTTCCATTTGGAAGGCTTCATCAATCAAGGAAACACACAACACAAAACTGATTCTTCCCCTGAACAGCTTACTCCAAAGTGGGGAAAACCAGTTATGTTGGTGCTAAGATGGTGTCTTTGGCACGGCCCCTCCTCTGTGGCCAGCCCACCCCAGGTCCAGATGACCTGACTGAAAATTGTTGGATTGTATACCTGGATTATTGAGCATGGACTTTTTTGATCTTAGGGTTTTGTTCACAAATGAAGGAAGAATGTAGTGTGAGACTGACAGACAGAATCATGCGATATTGCAGACTCTGTACCAGTTCATTGTGGTGAAAATGGAGCTGAGCTGTAAGGCAAAGCTCTCTGTCTCAGTCTATGTTCCTATCCTCACCTATGGTCACAAGCTTTGGGTAGTGACCGAAAGAATGATGTTGCATATACAAGTGGTTTAAATGAGTTTTCTCTGGAGGGTAGCTGGATTCTCCCTTAGAGATAGGGTAAGAAGTTCAGTTATCCGGGAGAGACCTGGCATAGAACCACTACTTCTCCACATCGAGAGGAGCCAGTTGAAGTGGTTCATGCATCTCATAAGGATGCTTCCTGGGCACCTCCCTAGGGAGGTGCTTTAGGCATGTCCAACTGGGAGGAGACCCCAGGGAAGACCCAGGACACGCTGGAGAGACTGTCTCTCGGTTGGCCTAGGAATGCCTTGGTGTCCTCCCAGAAGAGCTGGAAGAGGTGACTGTGGAAAGAGATGTCTGGACCTCCCTGCTCAAACTGCTGTCCCCACGACCCGATTTTGGAACAAGTGGAAGATAATGGATGGATGGATGGAAGGTTCTGAAATCGTATTACTGTTATTATATTTGTCATTGTTACAAATTGTACTATAAAGCAAGCAACATATTCTGTCCAATATAACTAAAGTATAATCTTTTGTCAGTCTTCAGTAGGCTATTGCTCAGTTTCACACAAAATTAACAATTATTAAGGAATACTTTATTCTTTTTTCCAGAATGTTGTCCCATAAATCAGGATGGGTCAGTAGTGGCACAGAGGAAATGGGTGACCCTTTGATCAAGAGGTTGCCCGTTCAATCCCCCGACCATTACATCAAAATATGGGTGGGAAAGGTAAAACACTCATACTCGCCTCTGTAATTTTTGCTGAACAGCAACATGGTTTTAAACAAAGTTTGTCATTTCAACAACTGAAAAGACTCACTGACTCAAAATACAAAGAGTAAGTGGTTTTATTTATAAATGTAGAAAGGTCTAGGGCCTGGCGGGATCTGCAAAGAGGGAATTAGGCTAAGTAAAAGATAATCATTTTGCTTACTGTGTGGGTTTTCTTTTCTGTCTTGGAGGAGGAGGTGTGGAGTGTTCCAGGTTCCAGACAACAGTTGCAAATATCCAAGAGGTAAGTAGATGTTTGAAGGAGAGTGACAGGTGGGGCCAGAGGTGGGAGGTGAAGTCAGTTATGTCCAATCTTATCTTACAGGTTGAGAGAATGAGGCTGAGAGGCTACAGGCGGTAGACGTTGAGGCACAGGGGAACCAAACTCACAAGAAACAGCTCGAGGCACAAGAATTAAGTTTCCACAGCAAATGGCTGAACAAACACAAATGATTCAAAAGTTAGACTCAGTCCCTTAATCAAAAAGATATTTACTAAGGCTGTAGGCGAACCAATGCCCAAGTGTCGGTGTGTGATCTGGCTTCAAGGCAGCTGCCACAGCAGAAGTTAATGACTCACACCTGTTGCTCATGAACTGTGAAGAAGTGGTTACTGACAACCAGAGGAAAACCAGGAACTGCAATTTTCACAGTCAACACATTATTTTTCCCCACTCTGGACCCCTGAGCAAGGCCCTTAACTCAACTGCTCCACACATAAGGCTGTGGTAGCTCGGTGATTGGTGGTTGTCAGGAAGGATATCCTGTGAAAACACAATCAAATTTTTGTGCGAGTTTTCACAGTGTGGCAACCCCTGAAGAAGGAAGCAGGCAAAAAAAAAAAACAATTAAAAAAATCAAGCTCTAATCTTCTTTAACTTAGTCATTTTGAATGTTCAGAAACTATTTGTGCTACTTCAAAGTTCATGCTCAATAACCCAGGTAAAACAATCCAGCAAAGATAAGTGAAGGTCTTTGGATGGTTTCTTTGTGTTGAAACGTTTCATCTTTCATCCAAAAGACTTCATCAGTCCAAGAACCCACAACAAACTCAGTCACATAGGTATCTCATCACATAGTGGGCCAACCAGTTTGACGAAATGGTTCAGCATAAAGAAACCGTCCAGATGACCTGACTTAACTTTGTTGGATTTTTTACCTGGATTATTGAGCATGAACTTTGATGTTTTGAACCACTTTGGCCATGGCTGCCTTAGAGGAGTTAACGGGGGAGAGGGCACACTCCAGAAACCATCTAATCACCATCAAACTGGATGGCCCACTATGTGAGTATGCTCCCTATGGGACTAAGTTTGTTGTGGCTCCTCAGACTGATGCAATCTTTTGGATGAAAGACACAATGTTTCCACACAAAGAAACCATCCAGAGGACCTGACTTAACTTTGTTGGATATTTGTACTTCCGTAGAAACTTGGCTGGTCATCTTTTTTTTTTCTTTATATAGTCAGATGTATTTGTTGTGAACCATATTTTAATTACACACTTGATAACAAATTCAATAAAATATTCAATGAACAGGTTGGATTTACGTGGATTCAGGCCAATGAGAAGCTTATTTGTCTGTGTAATATGTGTAATAAATAACAGAGCTAAGTTAGCTGTGCTTCACTACAAAGTGAATGCTGAAAGCAGCTAAGAATATCGTTTTGATTAGATTTTTCTCAAGTAGAATAAGAAGTTCTGTAATATTTCAAATATGCATATCTAAAGAACAAGTGCAAGTGTTTTTCTTTTAAGCTTTCTTTTAACAGCTCAGGTGTTTTTATTTTATTATTATTATTATTATTATTATTATTATTATTATTGTTATTATTATTATTATTATTATTATTTTAACAACATGAAGTTGAACCAGAAGTTATTTACCTCATTTGCAATAAAGAAAATAAGTTTTGCATATTGAAGATACAAATCATTGTAAAAATAAGGAATTTGCATAGTTTTTAAAACACCTGCTAGCAAACCCTACATATACTATAAAGCCTACAAATAACTAATAATTTGTAAATCTCAATATGAAGTTTGTTGTTGCTCTTCTTTTTTTTTTTTTTTTCTTTTTTTTAATCAAATCCCTTAATATGGAGGCCAGGTCCTCTCCGATTTTGTTTTGTTCCGAGTATTTATTTTGCTTTACGTCAGGCTGCAGCTCTGTGCATGGTTTCACTGTGTTCATGACAATGACACTGCAAATGAAGTATTCATAATCAATCATACATGGGCTTTTACCAGAATATTTTAGAAAACTTAATCATATTAAGTATCTCATTCAAAGTTTCTTTGAGCGTGGGGCACATTTTGGACAGTCTTAAAAACATCAACTCTGCCCCCAGAAGTCATTGCATTGAAAAGTCCCAGGAAAGTTAGTAGCTTTATCTGATGTGTGCTTATAGATTTTTTTTTTTCTGTCAAGCTCTGTTCCACCTGTAAGTGGCAGTTGTTGGCAAAATAAAAATTCCAACAGACAGCGCAAAAAAAAAAAAAAAGAGAAGAAGTCTATTTGCATGCAGAGTTTTGGTTGTGCTGTGCAGGGTTTCAAATAAGAACTCTGTTGTCTTTCTGAATTCAGTGCACATTTATCTCCTGTCTACTGGGATGTTTTTGGTGTCATCATTTTATCTTTGTGTGCATGCATGTGTGCGTGTGTGTGTGTGTGTGTGTGTGTGTGTGTGTGTGCGTGCGTGCGTGCGTGTGTGTCAGTCACTTGTTCATTGTTTGGTCAGTGTTTTTTGTTTTGCATTTTGTGGTCTAGATCAAATCTTCATGTCAGAGAAAATTATTTTTGCATGATTATTAAAGCACACACTCACACTCATACACACTTTTATTGAGATGACCTAAGGTGTTCTGAGCTTTGACTGGTGGTAAACAAATACCTTTTATCTTCTTTGCTCAATGTTTCAGCTTGCATTATATCTGTGTTTCCTGATTTTTAAGTTAAGTTAATTATAGGGTCACCCCTGTGATGGACTTGGAACCTGTCCAGGGTGCCCCCCACCTCTCGCAAAGCAACTGATGAACATGAGCCCCAGTGATGTCCATGACCCGTGAAAAAGGAAAAAGTGGGTTAAAAATAATGAATGTATGGTAATTTTATGAGCTATCTTGTCTCAGTATAACCAAAGCACATTGGGTGTCCACATTCTTAAGATCTAACTTGATTCTGGTGTGGGTTGGACTCCACCAGTTCCACCCCATGTCTCTGATCCTGGTTGTGGTGTTCAATGACAAGATCCCAAGGCACAGTAGAGGAGAGGTGGGTGTCAGGTTTAGGCATCTCAGAGTCTGTGTCTTTATGCTTCTTTCATGGCTGTGGAGGTCAAGACAAAGCTAAGGAAATGTCATTGATTTACTGATTCGTCTATGATTCAACCTTCTCACCTATAGTCATGGAACTTGACTCATGAATGAAAGAACAGCATCTCAGATACAAGCAGTTGAAATAAACTTTCAGGTGGCCTGGCATAGCCTGATAGGGTGAAAACCTTCATTGTCCAGGAGCAGCTTGATGTAGAGCCACTTCTCATTTGCATGATATTGAGACAGCTAAGATGATTCTAATTAGGATACACATTTAGAACCTCCTTCTAGGAAAAAAGTTTTCGTGATACATCCAACTGGAAAGGAAAATGCAGACCACAACTTAGAGAGTGTGCGTTCTTGCTGGTCTGGTAACAATTTAAGATCCCCAAAAGGAGCTGGCGAGTGTCACTGAGGAAGATGGATTTCTGGTTTTCCCTCCTGAACTTGGATGGATGGATGGATGGATGGATGGATGAAAAAACAGTTGTGTAGTTATTTAAAGACTGAATTCAATCTAAATATTTTGTGTTCACTAAAAGATTATTAGTGGAAACAAAATGTAATTACTGTATACCATACACTAAGTGATATTTGTATGTTTGCAGAATAACACAAAATAACAATTTAGATGAAAAACAAATAAAATGGAAAGTCAACACAGATATTCAATAAAATAGTAATAGTTAATATTTCTACAATAGGTTGTAGACAGATTGGTGTTCATGGTATATTGTGATTTACTATGAATCATAATTGAACTTGTTCATTTTTTAAACAAATTATTATAATGCTTGCAGACACCCTGTTTCAACTTTTATGTTTTTGTTTTAGCAATAAAAAGCTCTACCAATACATATATAATGGTGTCCTACAGAGTTTTGTATTGTGTCTGTGCACTGCTGAACAGAAATGGGAGTGGGATGGGAAGTCACCTGTTCGCTCTCACTCTCTCGCTCTCTCTGTTTCTCCCTCTCTCTCTCAGACTCTCTCTCTATCTGTCTGTCTGTTATTTGTTGGTTTCCACGACAGACAAACTGGGAGTGAGGCTCTCATGTTGATGTCTTTTTTTACAGCAGCGATTGTTTTTGATTTGACTTGCTGTCCAATCAGTTTTATCACTAATGAGGCTGACTTGACCATCTGCAGGGTGGAAATCAGCTGGAACAACAGTGACTTTGTTCGGCTGGTGCCAGGTTCCACTACAGTCATTAGTGTGTTTGTGGCGACAGAGACAGAATCTTTACCAGAGCATGACTATATTTCACTCTCACACAATTAAGTCAGCACTTCCCGGAACAGAGAGAACAAAACTGATCAAATTTATTTTTCAAAGTTCCCTTTATGTCATGCAGACCTCCTGACCACGAGCTGTGACATTTCTGCTTGTTAAACACATGAACAAATTATTTTGTTACATGTTTTAGTGAGTTTGAAATAGTTGTTCTTTGCAAGACTGAATCTTAGTTCTGTCTCTGTTTAAACAATGATCAAATTTACTTTAATAATGTACAACAATATCAAATATAAGAAATGTAACTGCATCACTTAGTAAACATATGGTCACCCTCAGATACGTAGGTTTTCAGCCATGGGAGCCTGTTAAAACATTGCTTGAACATTCACACATTTGATCAAATCCATACATGAAATACTCCAATTAAACACCTGAATGTTAAACCCCTTTCATTCCTGACAATGACGTCTATTCTGGACAATTCTATCACATTTGGATGGCACACAACGAGAGTGTAAATGCTCTCAGAATGAATTGTCAAACTATGTGCCTAAACCACCTTTAGAAGTTGCCTGGGACACTTTTATCCACCTTATTGTGATAGTTTGACAGACTGCCTTGAGCCTCACATGTAACAAAGGGGGAGCTAACTTCGGACAAACAAACAAAGATAGTTGTTATTAACTGTGTTCTGTGTTTCTATGTTGTTAATAAAAAGTTCTAAAAAGAAAAAAAAGAAAAAAAAAACAGGGAGTGCTGACCCTGCGGCTCCGCATCATTCGTTCCACGTTTATTTATACAGGTTAATCCCATTGAGCCTCGGGGACTCATTTACAAGAGAGACTTTCATGAAAAATCATCAGAAAAAATGGTTAAAACATTGTCAGTGGAGAACATGAAATTCACACAGCATTACCCTGAGCATTTAAAGAGTGGAATACAGTTTATTCAATTTCCAAAACTAAATGAAGTTTGGAAATATGTAAAAGATGGATAAAACCCTGCAGCCAACCTCATGAGCAGCTGAATACAACAGTGATAAACAGGAAGTACCACATGTTTGTCTGTAGAAGGTAACTGCACGGAAAATCCTCCATTTTTTTTTTGTCATAATTACATCTTATGCTTTATGCTTAAATTAAAGGTTAAGGCTTGAAGCTAGTTGTGCTTTGTTTTGTGTGTTTTAAATTTAGATATATGTTATAACTTCTGGTTGCATAAGTTTAGTCTGTTTGTTATGGTCAGTTAACACTAAACTGATTTGTACAAAGCGTTTATGAGGGTAATGTCAAGCGGAGCGCTGCGTCTGTAGCATCTTAGCTAACGTGTCTGTATTGCACACCGCTAGCTTTGTGCTACTTCTTGTTCTATGATCTTTAAAAGTTATTGAATCAAGTGTTTACTTATATAAACATAGATGTTTGTAAACCGGTTACCAGAATGCAAGTAATGGCATTTACTTTAATCAAATTTTTTCGGGGGAGGACCCCCAGATACTCCAACGCAGTGTCCTCCCCCACTTTACAAATGCTTCTGACCCTAAGGGCCACTGTGTTTTTCAAACCAAGAGTTGTCAACACTGAGGGCTAAGTGCCCCTAAAGGTCAGATCCTAGAATCGCCCCTGCCATGCATTCAAAGTGTGCTCAACTTACTCAAGTTTTCGAGGTTTGTGTTATTCAGGTGGTGGTGGTGGCCTGGGAGGGGATGGTATTTAAATTTCTGGACTGGATTATTGTCCCAGTCCGCCCCTGCTGAAGGACCATCTACTGTACTTACCTCATGTGACACTACACACGCAAAAATATATTGTCTGAAATTGCTAATCTTTAAAAGATTCTGTAAACAACTTTACCTTTTTACCAGCTCAGTGATACTCCAATTCAGTTAATATTCATCTTTTTGTGAGGATATTTTAAAGTTACAACTATTTTATTGGGCTAAACATTTTACGTAAATGAACAGAGTGCTAGAAAATGTTTTTTTTTTTTTAAAGGGGTTGTTTCAACGAGAACTGATTATTTTTCCTTAAATCTGTTCACTTGTGTCCAAATCAGCCAGGATGTGTGTTTATACCAATTGTGAGCAAAGTCTAAATGTTATTTCAGCTGCTATTGGACTAATCATGAATAAATTAAGAACTAAACAGTGTATGTTGACTTTCATTTGTCTGATTTTGGCATATACAGCATGTTATCTAACAAGATTCCTTCTTATCTGGTTCAAATACAACATGTTGGTTGGAAAACAAGTTTCACTATAACTCCTGGGAACAAATGGGGAGGACTGAAATCAAAAGCTGTTTGTGTGTTTGTTTGGTTAGTAGTAAACTTACAGCTCGAGGCAAGCATTCCCAAATGTCCCTGTCCACACTGTGAGACACTAGCAGGCTTACGTACCAAAGTACACACACACTAAAATCATACCTCGCCAATTTACAGTGCAGAGGATCTCCTGATTGTCTTTTCAGCAAAGTCCAATTGGAGTCTTTCCAAAGCACTATTGAGCATATCCCCGCTCTGTTTTCTTTATCATTCTATCAAGATATTTCCCCTGATAGTGAGCCTGTTGCAGGTGGGAGAGAGAAAAATTGTATTTGGATAATGAACTCACACCTTTCTCCTTTTTCTCTGCCAAGCACAGTCTATAAAACTCCGCGAGGCTGTATCTGCTCACCTCATTGTGTGCATTATCAACAATCTTTAAAATGATGTTAATAGTTTTGCAATTTTTTTGGTTTAATTTTTTTTTTCCTTTACTGTACAAAAGCTGATCATATTACCAGGTCTCTTGTAAATGAGTCCCTGAAGCTCAATAGGATTAATCTGTATAAATAAAGGCTGATAGAATGAATATTCTATATAGATGCATTTTTTTTTAAATTTATTTTACGTTTTTTTTAAATGATAAATGAGACAGACAATAAGAGAGCAAGACAAAGACATAGACGTAGACAGAGAATTAAGGTTAGGTAGGTTGGGCAGGAGCAATAATCAATACAAATTAAGGGAGTAGGTGTCGATTTAACAGCTTGATCTTGTTCAACGGGGACAAACTCCAGACTGCTTGGCAGAACCAGAGCTAAATTGACGTTCCACTTTATTGAGATTTAGTGGGTCTACATGGATTTGAGTTGTCCTCGGTGTAGTCTGTCACTTGTCATGTTAATGAATAAAAAATGACAGGTTCAGTGCCAACTGTTCTCACTTTGCTGCTCTCTGTCATAGACGGCCAAACTTCATGACAAGGGCAGCCAAGGGATCTAAATATGACAATATTACTGTGCCAGTATTATCTTTAAATGAAAACTTGATTGATGGCTGCTAAGCACTAATTAAATCCAAGTGCATTTATATATGTGCAAAAGAGCCTTAAATGTTACTTTATCACAATATTACTACACATAGTATAAACCTATCAGTTGAAATGTAAAAACGTTAACAGGATAAGTGACTTTTATACATCATTTCTCACAAAAGTGGGAAGCTTTGCATTAATTTGCTTCTTTGTTGTCCATGCTAGAACTCTCATCCATATTGTTGCTTATGGTTGACTCAGTCTCTAAAATTCTTAGAACTTTGAAGAATTATTTTTTGAGTTCCTTTTAGGTAAAATTAACAGTTTTTCTCTGAAGTGTTTGAGTGTTTCAGAAAAATTATTATTAAATACTACTAACATCAGAATCCAACAAGGGTGCACAGAAAATAGGCAATAACATATAACATGTAGAGAAAGAAGTTGATAGAAGTGTACTGCCATCACCAAAATACAAGCCTCTTCCCATTATTTAGTAATTTTCCCCTTTTATTTTGATTATGGAAATGCTTTAAAAACCAGCCACTAGGGAGCACAAGCCAGTGTATCGCTTCTGCGAGTACCAAGCCTGGGTAAATGGTGAGGGTTGTGTCAGGAAGGGCATCTGAAGTAAAGCACTTTTGCCAAAACAATAATGCAAGTTCATCAAAGCAAAACCATATCAGATTGGTCAAGGACAGATTAACAATTACCACCACTGGTGCTGTTGACAATCATTGTGCTGGCGGAAATAGTTCTAGTGTTAATGGAAGACCACGAGAAGTGAAATGTGTCAGGAGACAGAGGGAGAAGAGAAGTGAAGAATGTAGGACAAAGGGTGGCAACTCTAGACAGGGAAAGGTAGAGAGTTGGCTGACATAATGCAGATAAGAAAGGTAGATGTTTTATATGTCCAAGAGACCAAGTGAAAGGGCAGCACGGCTTGCAGCATTAGAGTGGGGTTTAAACTGTTTTACTATGGTGAGGATAGAAAGAGAAATGGAGTAGGGGGTGGTCCTGAAGGAGGAGTTGGCAAATAATGATGTAGAGGTGAAGAGAGTGTCGGATAGAGTGATGTCCCTGAAGATAGGAGTAGAAGGCCTGATGCTAAATGTTGTCAGTGCTCCACAGGTTGGATGTAAGGTTGAGGAGAAAGATAAACTTTGGAAGGATATGGATGAAGTGATAGAGAGTATTCCCAGGGAGGAGAGAGTGGTGATCGAAGCAGACCTGAATGGACATGTTGGTGAAGGAAACAGAGGGGATGAGGAAGTGATGGGTAGGTTTGGTGTCAAGGGAAGAAACCAGGAAAGACAGATGGTGGTGGATTTTGCCAAGAGAATGGAAATGGCTGTAGTCAACACCTATTTCCAAAACAGGGAGGAACATAGTGACCTGTAAGAGTGGAGGAAGGAGAACACAGGAAGACTACATTCTGTGTAACAGAGGGAACCTGCGGGAGATTGGAGACTGTAAAGTTGTTGCAGGGGAGACTGTGGCCAGCCAGCATCGGATGGTTGTGTGTAGAATGAACAATGTTGTGAAGAAGAGAAAAAAGTAAAGTCAAAGAAGAAAACCACATGGTGGAAGCTGAGAAAAGAAGGATATTGTGAGGAATTCAGAGAGGAGCGGTTAAAGGCTCTGGGTGGTAAGAAAGCGGTTCCAAATGACTGGGCTACTACAGCAACAGTATTTAGAGAGAGAGGTAGGAAGGTGCAAGGTACTTGATGCATCATCTAGACAGAGAATGGATAATAAGGCAAACTGGTGGTGGAATAGTGAAGTGCAGGAACCTACTCAAAGAAAGAGGTTAGCCAAGAAAAAATATGACAGTGAGAGGACTGAAGAGAGGAGACAGGGATATAAGGAGATGGTACATAGAACACCAAAGGAGGTAGCTAATGCAAAGTGGAAGGCATATGAAGAGTTGTATGGGAGACTGGACACTAAAGAGGGCGAGAAGGACTTGTTCCGATTGGTGAGACGAGGGATCAGGATGGAAAGGATGTGCAGCAGCTTAGACTTGTTAAAGATACGATACTATACCATACCATTTTATTTATAGAGCACTTAAAACAGCGACAAGGCCAACCAAAGTGTTGTACAGGCAGAACAACAGACAACAAACAAAGCAATATACAAAATTAAGTAAATCAGAATATAGACATAAAAACGATGCAGATAATAAATATGACAACAAACCAGTGTGGAATGTACAGGTTCAAAACACAGATCCTCTGGTGTTGAAAGCTACTGAATAGTAGTGGGTTTTTAAACGGGATTTGAAAACCGAGAGGGAGGGGGCCAGTCTGACAAGCAGAGGTAACTCGTTCCAAAGTCTTGGTCCTGCTACAGAGAAGGCCCCGTCACTTCTGCGCTTAAGACGAGTTCCTGGAACTGTGATGAGCAATTGGTCCGCTGACCTCAGGGAATGTGGTGGGACATACGGCTGTAGCAAATCAGAAAGATGGAGGGGGGGGGTGCAAATCTGTTCAGTGATTTGTAGACATACAGGAGTATTTTGAACTGGATTCGAAGGTGAACCGGTAGCCAGTGCAGTGAGGCCAAAACTGGTGTGATGTGCTCTTGTTTGCCTGGACTGGTTAGATATGAATTGTAATGTTCTAACAAGTGAGGAGACTCTGATAGGAAGATGGAAGGAGTACCACGAGGAGCTAATGAATGAAGAGAATGAATGGGAAAGAAGAATAGAGGTCACAGAAACTGGATCAGAAGGTGGGGAAGATTAATGAGGGTGAAGTCCAGAAAGCTCTCAAAAGAATGAAAAAGGAGAAGGCAGTAGAACCTGATGACATACCAGTGGACGTTTGAAATGTCTTGGATAGATAGCAGTAAGGTTTTTGACTCAAATATTCAATGGCATATTTAAGGGTGAGAAAATGTCTCAGGAATGGAGAAGAAGTGTGCTGGTGTCCATTTTTAAGAACAAGGGTGATGTACAGAATTGTAGCAACTATAGGGGAATTAAGTTGATGAACCACACAATGAAGATCTGGGAGAGAGTTCTGGAAGCAAGACTTAGACAAGAGGTGACGATTTGTGAGCTGCAGTATGGTTTAATGTCAAGAAAGAGCACCACAGATACCATCCTTACTTTGAGAATGCTGATGAAGTACAGAGAGGGTCAGAAAAAAACTTCATTATGTCTTTGTGGATTTAGAAAAAGCATATGACAGGGTGCCGAGAGAGGAATTGTGGTATTGTATGAGGAAATCTGGAGTGGCAGAAAAGTATGTTAAACTGGTGCAGGACATGTATGAGGACAGCAGGACAGTGGTGAGATGTTCTGTAGGAGTGACCAATAGCTTCAAGGTGGAGGTGGGATTGCATCAAAGATCGGCTCTGAGCCCCTTCTTATTTTCTCTGGTGATGGACCGACTAACAGATGAGGTCAGGCAGGAATCCCTGGACTATGATGTTTGTAGATGTTATTGTGATCTGTGGTGAGAGTAGGGAACAGGTGGAAGAGAACTTGGAGAGGTGGAGGTATGCACTTGAAAGAAGAGGAATGAAAGTCAGCCGTAGTAAGACAAAGTACATGTGTGTGAATTATGGTATGGTATAAAGTTTATTCATTTTAAAAATACAAAACAGTTTCATAACTATATAAAAAAAATACAGGAGATTTAAAATGAAAGGCAGCAGAAAGAAGAAAAAATCTCATTATATTTGCCCCTTTTTTCAATTAGTTCAATCATAATAATTTTCAAGTAACAGAACAAAATGAATAACTCTCTAATTTTTTTCTAATTCTAATACAAAAAAGCACACTAAGCTACTTCATATATTTTTTTTAACAATTCAGCTTTGATCTTTTTCTTAAATGTACACATTGACTTGGCATTTTTAACATCACTCTCTAGACCATTCCACAATCCAACTCCTTGGATTGAGATAGACCTTCCCTTCAGACTAGTTCTGAATTTTGGTTTGACAAATATCTCTATCCCCTTAAGATTATAACAACTTTGTCTTTTAACAAAATTTCTTTGGACATTTAATGGTAATATGTTATTTTGAGCCCTATACATAACTGATAAAATACTATAATCTATCAAATCATGGAACTTCAATAACTTCAGTTGATAAAATTAAATTAGGAGGCGGCCAGTGGAACAATGAGGCTACAAGGAGTAGAGGTCACAAAGGTGCAGGGCTTCAAGTACTTGGGGTCCACTGTCCAGGAAATAGGGGAGTGGATGGAGATGGAGATGGAGGAGGATGACCCACTGTGGCGACTCCTAATAGGGAAAAGCCAAAAGTAGTAATATAAGAAGAAAAAGAAGATGGCAATGCATTAAAAATGCTTTGTGAGGATTCTTATAAATAGATACACGATAATACACTTAGACAGAAACACTGATGAGCCTAAATACAATAACATTTCTATTAGAAGTTACCATAAACCAGCCACCAGGGAGCACAAGCCAGTTTTTATGTTTTGCTGGTCCTATGCCCGGCACAAGCCTGGCCCGATAAATTGTGAGCGTTTTGTCAGGAAGGGCATCAGAAGTAAAAACTAATATGCATGTTCAACAAAAGCGACACCATACCAGATTGGTCCAGGCCCGGGTTAACAACGACCACCACCAATGCTGTTGTCAAAAATGGTGCTGGCGGAAATAATGCTATTGTTAGTTGAAGACCACAAGAAGGGAAATGTGTCAGGAGACAGAAGGAGAAGAAGAAATTCAAGAATGTAGGACTGAGGGTGGCAGCTCTAAATGTGAGGACAGTGACAGGAAAAGGTAGAGAGATGACTGACTTGATGCAAATGCAGATATGATTGCAAAGTGGCCAACATCAACGACTGCTTCCCTGACTTCATAAATTAACCCTAAACAAAAAGAATATTTCTAAAATTTGCATGTAGATTGTCAAAGTTTTTGAAAATCATACAAGACACCAAACCCGACTAAACCATCACGTTGCATATTGTTTATGCTGATTTATAGTCAGTTCATATACATGTATGTATTTGGTAGATTCAAAAAGACTTAGATGAATTTAGAGTAGATTTTAAAGTGGAATTCAAATGAATGTCAAATAATAAAAATGTCATACCTTTAATGTAATGGTTTTGACATCATTGCATAAATGGTTACTGAAAAAATAATTTGTGAATATAGCCTACAGTACATAAAAGAGACATATTTTTCTTTTCTGAGCTACCTTTTTTCCCACTCAAAATTGGACATTACATCCAATTAATGCGATTATAAAAAGTGATGAATGTAGACAGGATGGGCCTGGAGTGTCTAAAAGTGTTCAGCTATAAATCTGAGTTCAATTTCAGCTGTCTGAAATAAAATATACATTATGTGTCTGCAAGTGGTTTCAGGTCATATTTAAACTTTAGATTTAAATTAACTTGTATATGTTGATTTGTTTGTTTGTTTTGTAATGCTTTGTTTTAAGTGCGAGTTGCTCTGAATGGAGTTTTTCAGTCAACTTTTAGACAAAAGCATTTTTGTTTCATTTTTTCCTTCTTTTCTGTAGTGAGGTCAACTGTGGGCTGTAGGATGTAAGAAATGAAGCACTTTCCCACAAAATGTGGTTGATAATTGGCATTTTGACCAACTCACCAAATTCAACCATGTATTAACTTGACAAAAGTCAAAGTATGATTAACACTTCAATGATTTAAAATAAATATGTGTAAGTCACTTTGAGTACAAATGTCACATTTTAGCCACTGGGAAAGCTTAGAGCGGCAGTGAGTATCAATGTCAAGCACTTTGTGATCAAGATGGGGTGAGTGTATCTATATATTAACACAATTCTCTGATGTCGGTAGGCTGTATGTTTTAAACATATATGTAAGGAAGAGAATGGGAATGTATGTTATTCCAGAGATTGTTTTATCTCCATGGATGCAGTGATGAAAAGTCACAGTAGTGTATGTTTCTATAGTTTGCCTTATCCTATCCATTGGTTTTCAAGTGTTGTACAATCATCAAATTTAAGATAAAACATTACCCAAGAACACATTCTTCAAAGTTCCTTTTTTGTGTTGCATGTTTAATCCTTCTATGTTTGGGAGTGTGTTTGACTGTTTTCCCATAAAAACAAACCAGAGTCATTGCAAGGTAACATAATCAATTTGATGTTATTTAAAATCATATTGTTTTGCACTATTAAGTGTTTAGTGTATTTCTTAGTTTCTATCTTGGATCCTTACTTTTTATTTTGCAATTTATACTTTGGCTATTGTTGGATGTAACTGGGATGCTGTGTACACAATTTTGTTCCACCACATGCGGTGCGAATAACAAAAAAAGAACCTTGAACTTGACTTTAATTTTTATTTGGTTTGTATAGATGTTTATCATGTCAACTAAAGGTGAAAATAGTACATGTGTTCATTCATTCATTCAATCTTTATTTATTCATGCAGAACTCCAGAAAAACTCTTTCAGAGATTCAGATTCAGAGATTATTTATTGTCATTTCACCACATGTGGTACATGTGGTGGAACGGAATTGTGCACACAGGGTCCCAGTTACATCTAATAATAAAATGTAAACAATAAACAGTAATAAGATCTAAGATATGATAGGATCTTATATTGTGTCTGAAATAAAGTAAATGATGATGATGATATGAGCTAAGATAAACATCAACTAAAAGTACGCTAAGCACTAACAGCATGAAAACAATAAACACACTGCGCCGAACAGCAGCACGAACATGAGGCTGTGTGAGCAGATGAGCACGCATGAACACAGCAACATGAAACAGATCAGCAGCAACATGAAACAGATCAGCAGCAACATGAAACAGATCAGCAGCATCACAATGTGATTTTTTTTTTCACATTGATTATTCTGGTTAGAGATTCATGAGTCTAACAGCTTCAGGGTAGAAGTTGTTCCTAAGTCTAGTGGTTCTACACTTAATGCTCCTCAACCTCCTTCCTGAGGGGAATGGGGCAAAAAGTGTGTGTGCTGGGTGAGTGGGGTCCTTCATGATGCAAAAAACTGACTTCTACAGTAGGTCCAGTGCACACAGTTAGATGAATGCATTCACCTCGGCTTTTATCCAGAAGAGAGAACATTGTTTGAATTGTTTGTGTTTTTGCTTCATGCCTTGACATAAAGGAGTAGAAGAAAATACAACAAACAAGGCACGAATGGTGTAATCAAATGAAACCCAGAAGCTTGAATAGCTGCCTGTATTTTAAAGCAGTTGTGTAAACAGTTTAGGGTTCCTGATTCCAGAGAGAGTACTTTTTATGTTTGTAGATGCAGTTCAGGTAAGTTACTTTTTTTTTTTGCATTAAGTTTTGACCTAAAACTTTAAACAAACACTCATTTATGTGCTTTCTTATTTAACCATAAATACATATGTGAGTTAATTTTTATTTTTTGTATTTTATTTTGTATGACGTTACTCAATTGTCAACCTGTTCATGATTTGCTATGAGTCTCCCCACCAATATGGATCTGTCTCAGAAAATTATTGCCTAAAATAAGCTCAAAAAATGTATTTGACAATTGTTTCTTTCTTCTGTTAAACTCAACCTGCATTGATCCATGACTCCATACTTCTGAACTGCATCATCAAAGCCCTGCATGTGTTGAGTAAAAAAAAAGTGAACTGTTCTTTTTATTTCTCCCTATTTTAAATGTTACTAGTTCTGTCTCATCTCTTGATAAAAAAACAAAAAAAAATGCTTTATCCTCTTTTTAAATGCTACAAATGTGAACCCACGTGAATAAGAATTTGCTGTACCAGATGGACAATCTCTCCTACTTGAACTTATTTGGAGAATGCTGATGTAAAACTTTAAAAATTGCACAAGTTGCAATAAGTAGGAGGTTCAATCAGCAGAAGCACACGGAGTTGCTGCAGATGAGATGGTGGCCATGCAGTTTGCCTCCATCCACAAATAGTCTCAGATTTACTAGCAGGCAGATTGAGTTAGTTTGGCATTGAAGTCAGAGTACATGTGACAAAGAATCAATATAAGAGCAAGCCTGATGCAGACAATAAAAGCTTATATCTGTGGTATTAAAGTCTAGACTGGTCTCATTTTGTTGGGAGCTTTGCTGCAGCTGTCACACACCTCTGAAGACCAGAGGAGGAACACACAGCAGGGGAGGAACACACATTGAGACAGCTCTGAAGTTACTGAAGCTGCAGCCTTTCTATTCTCTTTGCCCTCTGGAGGCAGTTCTACATGATTGATTTTTACATTATTTTAATCCAAAGGGCTGACTTGTTATTGGAAAGAGAAGTGATGGATCTGAATGCGCAACAGTGGCCATTGATCACCGGGAGAGTGGAGGCCGGGTCGTTTTCCTGAAAGTTTCAACTGGAACACACGAACACTCTTGCGTCGTGTGTGTGTTTGTGTGTGTGTGTGTGTGTGTGTGTGTGGTGTGTGTGTGTGTGTGTGGGCTGCCTGCACTTGGCACTGGTTTGCTGAAAAGTTTATTATCCTTTAACTGAAATGGACTCTGTCCATGCGCAAACAGTCCTGCGCCAAATCCTCGTGCTGACTATAATGTTTCATTTCGTGAAGCTGCGCAATATTTGTAAGCAGCTCACAGATTACGCTGGGATGAAATGGGTTGGAGACGACGCACGCAAGAGAGAGCAGAGGCAGCAAACGGAGGTAAGCGCGCGCTCGAGCTGAGAAGCCTTTTTTTTTTTTTATCCTGGAACGCGCACAGACAGAGCGCTGCTGGTGAGACAGCAGACAGGAGGGAGCAGGAGAGAGGGACGCACAACTCAAACGCGAGCACAGCTTCTCTTGAGTTGAAGTATGGTGCCAACAGATTTTTGTGTTCTAGTTTGATCAAAGTTTTGGATCATAGCGCGTGAGAGGAGAAATATCCCCCAGGAGGACCCGGGTGCTCATGGATTTTGGAGAGACAGTGCTTTAGTGCAGCGGAGCCAAAGAAAGATCCAGTCATGATTTGGGTACTTTTATCATTTTTCATGTTGTGTGTAGCTGGGAACAGGACAGCGGACCTTGTGCCGTTCTTTCATGGACATGTTTTTGAGAACTCCCCTCCTGGCTCGCGGGTCAACGGACTCAGCGTGCCGTTAAAGCGGCTGAACCCGAACCGGCCGTGCGGCACCGCGGAGAGCGGCTCAGCGGCGACGCACTTCAAACTCTTGGGTGAAGGCGGCGAGAATTTCCGCGTCTTTGCGCACCACAAACGGGGGCACGTTTTACTGAAGACTTCCCGGGTTTTGGACCGGGAGGAGCGGGCTGAGTACGCTCTGGGTCTGGGTTTGTGCTGCGGTCAGTGCGCCGAGCTCCCCTCCTGGGACGCATCTGAACTTGTAGACGAGGTCGCGTCCATCAAGGTGGACGTTCTGGACACCAACGACCACCAGCCCACTTTCCCTAGTTCCGACGTGAAGCTGAGTCTGGATGATGCCACCGCGCTCCGAAACGCGGTGTGCTCGTTCAGCGCGCGGGACGATGACAGCGGTAAGAACGCAGAGCTCATTTACTTCACAGAGCCCAGGAACGGGACTTTCTATGCGGTGCCCAAAACGGGGGACATCCTCCTTGTGGACTCCATCCTCGGTCTGGATGAACCGATAAAGTTTCAAGTTTTTGCGCGGGATCGCGGGTGGCCCCCGCGCACTAGCCAAGGCATCTCAGTGGAAATAAACCCCCGGCAGTGGCCCGTGGCTCCCTCAATGACTCCCCAACCCGGAGAGAGGAAACTAAACCCGCAAAGTGATGCGGGAGCGCGAAGGTCCAGGTCCGTGCCGGAATCAGACAGCCCCGTTTTCATCAGCGTGTCCGAGGACGCGGGGATCGGTTCGGTGGTGATGAACCTGAACCCTGTCAGGTTCCAGTCGGCCACGTTTGAGCTGGTGGAGCCGGACACGGAGAGCTGCCCCGTGAGTGTGAGCCGCGACAGCGGGGATATAGTCATCCTGCGGAGACTGGACCGGGAGACCGAACCTCTGCTGGAGATCACCGTCAGGGTGCAGGATAAAAGAGGTGGGCTCAGGCCAATTACACATATGTGCGTGCGTGTGTAAGAGAGTGAGCGAGCCGGAGTGTTTGTGGGTATGAGACGCACAGGAGCGCGTGGCAGTGGGTGTGCGCTTTTCTTCTGTGCGCTACCTCCATGGGAAGTTGCGCAAAAATCCGATCTAGAGACATTTGGCTGAATTAGAAACTTATATTCGTGCATAAATGTGCACGATGTGAGACCATGCAGTTATATATATATATATATATATTAATTAATTGAAACAAAATTAATAAACATCCTGATTGAAGTTTTAGAAACAACCTGGTTTTAGAATTAGAATTTATTTTTCAGACCACCAGATTTTTAAAAAACGCTTAATGCAACATAAACTTTCCTCTGTTGGTTTTTCTGCGCGCACCATGAATTACGCACAGAATGAGGACAGGTGACGGTGAGCATCAGGTCGGAGCGCAGCCTCAGTGGGTCCAGCACAATCTGGTCCCGACTTATTTTAACTCGACAATAACTCGCTGCTGCAGCAGACTGATTTTTATGTCCCTGCCTCCTCTTCTTTTGGGTTTGTGCCACTGATTTTCAAGAGCTGGCTTTTATGAGTCAGCCTCCTCAGCTGTTCCGTATCCGCGCATCTAATGACCCAAACATGCACGTGTCACAATTGTCCCAACGTGTTTGAGGTTAAACTGGGTGACGACATCAGCTCTGATGATGGTGGTGATTCACGCGCTCAGATAAACTGGGGCAAAGTGTCTGCCGCTGATGCTGATGCTGCCAGCAGCAACAGATGCTGGGATGACAGGGGAGACGCACGGCGCGTAACCGCCATCAGAACAGCAGGTTCATTATCACACAGAGAGCAGAGAGACAAAGCAAACATGTGGACGGGTTGCCTTTAATACAAGTCTGTGCTGTTCTAATTGATTGTGAGCAAAAGTTAGACTGTATCAAAGGTGAGACTGCACCTGTGCTGGAACGTGAGTTCTCCACAAAGACACTTGTTCCAGTTCACAGCAGCTGACTGCAGGAGCCACACAATCAATGTGAACCATTGCTTTTTGGTAATGGGAGTCATCCTGAAGCAGGGGATGAACCTGCTGTTGGCACATACTGAAATATTAAGCATGTAATTAAACACACAGACATTGAATAAATTATATGTTATGCGATTGCTGCAGGAGAGTTCCCAGATAGCTACATCAGCTGGGACTGTTTTTTAAAATTATTTATTTATTTAAAGGCATTTAATTTAAAATTTGACGTCCACTTTGTCATGCAGGATACATTATTGTAGGCAGGTATCCAGACTTTTTTTTTTTTTTTTGTAATTAAAATAAGTACCCTGAACTGAAATATGTTGGTGTTTCACCTTTCTGCTGAGTCTAACAATTTATCTTGACAGAATGAGAAATTATGTTTTATAATGGATACCAGAATCAAATACACACATGGATGATTTAATAAGATTTTTATTTTGTTAAAAATGACATTTATGAAGTCTGAAATTAATGTTTGCATTTTGAGATCAAAGGCACATCCCATATTGTTGTTGTGTCCAAACTCTCCTCGTCACTCATTTGTTTCTGATGAATCACGATGGCTGCCTCTGTGTTTGTGTTGTCTGAGTTTCTCCCTGACAACAAGCAGGTCAATACAGACTTCCAAGAGGAGGATCAATGGAAGTATAGCCTAAATGGTTACATTAAATAAAAGTCCTGAAAGCCATTTGGATTTTGACGTTAAGGTTGGAAGGAAAAAAAGCTGAAGTTTGAAAGTGTCTTCATGGCCTGACTTGATTTTGTTGAGGACTTGTTTTCCTGGTTGTGATAGGACATTTTCATTTAAAGGTTTAGTATCGGGGCAAGTTATGTCCCAAGTGTGGGGAACAGCATCCGTTTGGTTGACTTGGTGGAAGTCTTTTAATCCATGTGAAGCGGAGTCCCGCCAGAGTCTTGACCTCCCTCCATCTGCTCCCATTATCCCTGTAATCCCATCTCATTCTCACTGTCTCTCTCTCTCTGTTGTCTTCCTTTCTCTGCCTTAGCACTTACTTTTTATTTTGACTCTCACTTTATGGATTTGGCACGTCTGAAAGTTGTAGAAGAGAAGGATTCTGTCATGGACAAACAAAAATGTATGTGTGTAAAGCTGAAAAGTGTGCTGAGTCAGGATAACCTACATAACTACTGTATTACATGCGTGACCAAACCAATCATTTCACTTGAGCACAAACTTTATTTTCTTTTATGGCATGACAGCCCCCTCAGGACTGATGAAATATGCCAAAGCAAAGTCAAGTTTTCAGTTTTTAAGTTACTTTTAATGCACTGCTGCACTTTCTTTAAATCAGGTTAATGAGACAGTCTGCTGCTTTATTGTTCTAACATAAACATGTGTGGATTTGTGCACGAATAATTAGAGTTTTCTATCACAATCCATTTATACAGGTCCTTTAATACAGTGCCAGCCTCGGTAAGAGCATCAAGCATGTGCCCCATTAATTTCCCCCAAAAGGTTGTTCCTCCTCCTCTAAAACGGCCAAGGCTGTTCTGACTGCAGCAGCTCCTGCTGGCATCGTTATTAAAGAAATGATTAATTTTGTTAATTAGTTAAATGATCAATTTAGTAAGTTAGATACAGATTTTTTTAGTTGTTTAAGATGTACATGTTACTCATCTTTTTATAACTTAAAAAAAATAATAGCTTGTCTCTTCTGTCTCAATTAATGTGTAATCTGGCATATCCAAGCTATGGCAGCCCGAGTTGTGTATCAAAATAAAACCAATGTTAGAGACGTTTTACTAATGTTTAAAATACACTTTCTCAGTAAGTATTGGAACTGAATATGAAAGTACAACAAAAGCCTAGGAAGAAACTCGTCTATTAAGGAACCACAAAAGCCATATTTAAAAAAAAAACCAATATGTATCATAATCTACTTGTATTGTGCAATTGTGTTCTAATGCAGCTGAATCAAACTCGATACAAAAAAAAAAAAAAAAGTTTTACTCTTTAAAAAAGTACAACTTAAAAAAACACTGCAGTATTTCCTCCTGGCCTGGCTTTGCTAACAAAGGTCTAGGGTTGGGACAGCCCATGTCACCAGCAAGCGGATTCTGGAGAGATAAACTTTGCAGCAGTGGCTGCAGCTCACTGACTGGTCTAGGGGTTGAAGCAGGGTTTTATTTTTATTTTTTGGTCTTCTTCTTCTCTTTTCCTCTTGGCTGGTGGTGGATGCAGACTCAAAAGCTGCCCTTGTTGGTGGTGGTGTGCTAGCTTGTCATGTCAGCTGCTAGGGAGGACCATGTGTGGGTGTCAATGTAACCTCTGTTGTAATGTCCAGAGGACAGTTCTACATGCAATACAACCGGCAGGCAGTGGTCTTCCATTATGAACACGTGCACAGTCATGCCTGAAGCAGCATGGCCTCAATACTATTGATATCTGTCTGCTGCAGGACCGAGACATTGGTTCTGTACCGTACTTTTTGCCGTATAGGTTGCACTTTTTTTGCATAAATTTGCATGCCTTGCGACTTATATAGTAAAGTGACTTATTTCTGTTTTTCTCCATATTTATAACCCATTTATTGGCTGAGATCGGACAATTTAATTCATTCTGACATGGAAAATATTGAACACTACCATTTTCAGCCACTAGAGGGCCCTCGAGTAATATGGAAACCAAGTGTCTGATTAATAGGTAAAAGTGGCTATTAATGAGACCCTTGGCTTGCCATACCAGCCACCTTCATCTCGTTCCGGAACTCCTGGATCAAACATCAAATCAGCTGCATATTGGTGCGCTGCCCAGGAGAAATGCAGCTGATTTGACCAATAAAGTGCATTTATTAATGAAAAGTTAAACTGAGACACACCTTTGCTATAATGCTGAGCACACAAATAATTGTTTTTAAGTGTTAATCTTGTTAAATTTTGACGAAATGCACAGGGAATCCTCCCTCTGCACGCTCCCGCAGTTGCGAATCAGTTCTTGAAATGCAGCTAATATGACCATTAAAGTGTATTTATTAAGAAAAAGTTAAACTGAGACACACCTTTGCCATAATTTCAAGCAAACAAATAATTGTTTTTAAGTGTTATTCTTGTAAAATTCTTGTTAAAGTCCTCCCATGCACGCTCTCGTGGCCACCATTTGGCAGTCAATCGATTTTTGGCAAAACACCAGCCCACGTTTCCGGGTGGTCAGCGGTGACGCATAATAGATGCAACTTATTTATGTTTTTTTTTTCCCACTTTATTAGACATATTTGGACTGATGAGACTTATACGGCGGAAAGTACGGCAGTTACTCCAGTGGATGTTAAGAATGGAGCAGAGCAAGAGCTGGTGGAAATGTTCGAGGAGTTAGAGGTGCCTTTGTTATGTCACCCGTGTCTCTGAGCCAGACACAAGGATGGCTGCTACCACCACTCTGTTGGACCTTTGTCCCAGTCCTTAGGTCTTTGTTGGACCAGATGTTTGTATAGTCTTCCAAAGACACAGTTTGCTTGTTGTTGATTTCTGTGTTGAGTCAGTACCACATCTGCTTCAATTAAAGAGAAAAAGCCTGAGCTCTGCAAGGAACAACAGAGGTGATGATTCTCAGAGGGACCAGAGGTGTTAGCAAACCTTTCACATTACAGGAAGTCGATAGTGAAATTCAAAAGGGAAAACTCACCCAGTTCCACTTAGTTCCTGCATAAAACCAGACACATCACTTTGCTGCTACAGCTTTTAGATGTAGCTATCTGAGCTTCATGAATTCATCATGAATTACAGAGTTGTTACTGACACTAAATGAAGTTCTTTTTTTTTTTTAAATGTTATGGCTTTTACAGTCACCTCTATCTTGTTGGTAAAATGCTGTAAGATGTCTAGTAATTTAAAAGTGTCAAATTAGTTTGAGACAATTATTGTATAATTAAATGTCTGTTTTTTTGTTGCTGGGTTTTTTTTTTTGCTTGAAAAATTAGCCCAAAAGAAATTAAGTTAGTGACCAATATGATTTTTTTTATGATTTATGAAGGGTGCAGATGCATAATCAATAATTCACTCCTATGATTTAGATGCTATTCTTACTTCTGAACAATAATTTTCAGTTCAAGCTTATTTCACATTATTCAAAGTTCACACAGTCATTGAAAATTGGAGTTTACATCACTGAACTTGCATGTTTAGCATCTTAAATCTTTTTACAAAATCACAGTTTATGTCTTGTGATTTTTGAAGCTTTTACCATGAAATGCCAACTTTATGATGTAGATAGTGTTAAACATTAACATTTGAGTTATCGTCGTCTTCTACTTTTTTGGTTAAATTTATTTTCTCCACAAACTCCCCACTTCATTTAGTTTCTACATCACAACAAACACATTTTTGTCTTTTTTTCACAAAGCCTGTGTCTCACTGGTTTAGTACTTAAGGCTTCTCTGAAATCTCCTCAGAGTGCAGAGTGCAAACTTCCATCCTTCACTGGAATTTTTGCTATTTGATATCAGATTAGTCTTTTCTAAACTAAATAAGAAGACTCTTAAATGTAAATGTCCATGTGTGATGCTCAGACATTTCTGATCCTTACTATTCAAGAAGCACATGAGTGCAGCTTAACGTTTTTACACAGTGATTGTTTAATTGAAGTTTCCTTTTTAGTCTGCATTTGTGTCTGCCTGTTTCATGGAGGATCATGTCAGGAAGTGACACAGATGTGTGGTTGCTATGGTGACCCTAATGAGACACTGGCAGGGGCTTTAGCGCTTCTTTTGACCTTGGTTCTTTTAACATCTTAAACATTTCATATGATAGAGGCCTTCAGTCAGCTTAGATTGTTACAAAAAACATGTCCCAAATTATTGTTGGGCTTTAAAGAAGAAAGTTTGATGTACAATATATTGGAGTCTTAGATTAAAGCTACATTATTACCCTTCAAAATTCTGGCAAAAGTTATAAAATGAGGATATAAGGATATATTTTCAACTTTTTTTTTTTTTTTTACATATTTCATGAAATACTTAACTTTACACCTTTATAACCTACATGTGCTTTTATAGACAAACTACTGGAAAATGCATAAAAAAACATCAACATAATTTGAAAATGTTAAATTTAGTTGGATAATCAATGCATTGGTGTGCATTAATGTATGGTTGTTAAGAGAGGTAAATAAAAAATACAAAAATAATTGCCATCAGAAACCTTTTTATTTTCCTTCATGTTTGATTTTTTCTTCTAGATTGCATCACTGCGCGGTGACACAGCATGTTAGAAAGCTGACCTGCTCAAACCTACGTCTTTTATCTGCTTCCTGTTCGTGCCATCTGAGTCTTGAGGCGCCGGATTAAGAGAAATAGACAAACAGCTGGTTTTAATCTGAACAACGGCTGGTTGAGCTCACGCAGATTTGTGCCATGAACTACCGAACTAAACACACAAAAACAACAAGTCTGACAGACCACAGATAGACAAAGTGTGTTTTATGAGCTTGTAGCAGAACAGATATACAATGAGACAACGTTGTGTTTCATTTCATTTTGTGACAGGTGGAAATGAGGGAAGAACGTTTGCAGCATTTGTTAATGATCTTTGTTGGATTGAGATGAAACCATTTGCACTGATTTGTTCCTTCACATAAGTTTAATGATCCATGCTATTTCTTTAGTTATTGTTTCTTTCTCAAAAATTGTTTGTTTTATGTAAATGTTAAATCAAGAAAAACCAGATCTAAATCTCTGTTCCTCACAGTCACTGCAGTTCCATTGATTTCAGGAGGAAGTCATAATGTTTTTTCTGTCCCTGAATTTGAGTTGATTGGTTTACAGCTCTTATACCTTTTTGAGGCGTATTGTGTGTTTTTGTGCATTCTCACTAGAGCTGTCATTTCTAACCTGCTTATTGTGCAGGCCTGGTCGGTGTCGGGCTTTTAATTGCGTCAGTGGACGCGCACGGCCGATGATCCAATTATATGGCAACATGGCTTGCCATATATTTGCACGCAGCCATTTGCACGCAGCCATTTGACTGCGCGCTGACCAGCCTTGAAAGAGGTAAAAAGTTTAGTTAAGCTTCAGATGGACTACTGCCAGTGATCCATCAGGGTGTTTTATGTGCTTTGATGGCCATAAAAGGACAAACAACCCTTCAGCTTTGATATTCTGCCCCCTTAGCCGCGTGCGTCCGCTGACCGTTAATAACTTTATAAGCAGTCTAAGCTTAATTAAAAATGTCCGGGGTTTTTCGGGTTCAGACCTGTAATTACTGTTAATTTGTTGTGTCAGTTGGAGTTCAGAAATGATGGCTACGGGCTGGGGTTGGGTTAGGTCAAATATTTTGGGCCAGAGTGCAACTCTATTTCTCACACTGTTTGCATGGTTTATGATCATAGGATCTCTAAACCAGGTGGCACTGTGGCTCAGTTGGTAGAGCTGTTGCCTCTCAGTAAGAAGGCCGTCGGTTTAAATCTCAGCCCGGTACCACTCTGGGTGGAGTCTGCATGTTTTCAAGTGCAAGCATGGGTTTTCTCTGGGTACTCTGGTTTCAAGTTCAAGTATCTTTATTATCATTTGCATCACAGGTGGTACATGAGATGGAACCACCTTGTGTACTTAGGGTCCTGATTACACCCCAAAATAGAAAAAAATGGCAAAAAAATAAAAAGTACAAAAAGAAACGGTATATAAATATCTAGGCTATACACTAAGATATACGTTAAACAATAATAATGCACATAATCAAGTCAAGTTAAGGTTCTTTATTGTCATTCACACCATATGTACATGTGCTGGAACAAAATTGTACACAGGGTCCCAGTTACATCCAACAAAAGTGTAAATTGTAAAGAAAAACAGTAATAAGATCTAATATATGGCCTAAGAAATATGTTAAACAATAATAGTACAGAAACAATACACTGAACAACAGCAGCATGAACATGAGTCTGTGCGAGCAGATGAGTACGAATGAACACAGCAGCATGAAATAAATTAGCAGCATGAGATCAACAGCACATATCAACAATCAAGTGACATTACAATGATTTTTTTTTTCCGAGTGATTATCCTGGTTAGGGATTCATGAGTCCAACAGCTTCAGGGAGCTGATCCTCAGTCTAATGGTTCTACATTTAAAGCTCCTCAACCTTCTTCCTGAGGGGAGTGGGGCAAAACGTGTGTGTGCTGGGTGTGTGGGGTCCTTCACGATGCAGGTGGCCCTCTTCCTGCATCTGGAAGTGTATATCAGAGTCAGAGAGTCGGAGTCAAAGATTTTTATTGTCGTTCGCACCACATGTGGCACATGTGGTGCAGCGAAATTATGTACAGAGGGTCCCAGTATATGTCTGTGATGGTGGGGAGGCTTACTCCAACGTTCTTCTGTGCAGCCTTCACCACTCTCTGCAGCTTTTCTTTCTGCAGCTGTGCAGCCTCAGTGCCACTTGTTGATGCTGGAGTACAGCATCCTTTTGTTTCCTTCCACAGACCAAAAACATGCATGTTAGGAATTGGTAACTAAATTGTCCCTAGATGTGAGTGAAAGAATGAATAGTTGTCTTTATGTGTCTCTGTGATAGATTGGAGACCTGTCCAGGGTGTCCCCTGCGTCTCGTACAGCGACTGCTGGATATGGGCACCATTGACCCCTGTGACCCAAAAAGAAAGAAGCCAATTAATGCCAGCTATTGTCTTTTATTCCACCAACATGTAAACTGGACCCTATACCAAATGAACATTTTAAGGATGTTTTACTTCTTATCATCATCTTTGTTTTTAACCAGATCAGTTTATCTATTTTAACTGGTAATGCACCTCAAGTTTTTAATCATGCTGTGATCAAATCATCAGTAAAAAAAAAAACAAGAGCGAAACACTCTAAATCACAGTGTTTTAGCTAAATACACAATTACCTCGGCATTAAAATATGCTCCATGAATAAAGTTGAGTGAGTCCCGAGTGATTTAACAGGATGTGTTGTTTCCATGCATGAATGCTGCTTGGCTGAGCAAACTCAACAAGCTTCTTGCGTTCCCATCACTAACGTCGAATCTGTCACTGGTGTTTCTTATGACATGTCCTTTCTTTGAACTTGTGCAGCACAAAACTGATCTGTGGTATTAGTCTTGGCTCGTATAACTCCTCCTGAATGTCTGTTGCACTTCCTCAAACTTCACTTTACAAATAAAACCAAAAGCCCTACAACACTCAGCTCCTCGTGCAAGGCTTCTGTTGTCATTGCTGGTAAATGTGACATGCATAAATGATGCGACTGTGCTGACTACTGTGCAATCACAGCAATCCCCTGGAGGTGCGAAAGCAAACAAGTCCCTATAACTGCTCCATGGTGGGTCTAACAATCCCAACCCGCAGTGAGTCCCAAAAACCATTCGGGCTGAAAACACCTATTGTCTGTGCAGACAGTAACAGTCTCTTTGAGTTCCTTCATCTCACACTCATATTGGCAACTTCTAGTCTTTCAGCTGTGCTTTAACACCTGCAGTTTTGAAGAAATCCCAATTCTCAGCTTCATATAGTCTCAAATATGCTATGGAATTGAAGCCTTTTCCTGGCTGTGCTCTCTGATTGAAAGGCTGATGGAAAGTTATCTTGTGTTTTGCTGATAGCAAAATGGAGTGGGTATACCATCAAATGTGATCTATACTAACTCATCAATGTAGTATAAATGAGTATAACAATAGTGCTAAATTGCATGCAGTTTGTTCAGTTTAAAAAAAGATAAATTTATCTGAGAAAAAGCAGTAGAAATTTGCAAGTAAACAAAAAACTCACTAGGTTCAGATTAATTGCACTTTTTTTCAAAGCTTGTTTAAATTGTAATAAGTAAAGGATTTCAAGGCTTTAAAGGAATGTAAGTGCATTAAAGCGTGAGTAAAAT
The DNA here is from genome assembly GCF_014905685.2 of Nematolebias whitei. Taxonomy (NCBI): domain Eukaryota; kingdom Metazoa; phylum Chordata; class Actinopteri; order Cyprinodontiformes; family Rivulidae; genus Nematolebias; species Nematolebias whitei. The sequence continues at coordinate 32,224,285 of NC_056499.1, forward strand.
ACTGAAAAAGGAGTTCAGTCCATTGAATTGTATCAAGGTAAGGTGTCAGATTGACAAGCGCATTAAATGAAGCGGATCTCAAACACAGAGGGATATCAGCGCTGAACAGAAACTGTCAGGTCAAGAGTGAGGTATCAAAGGATCCAAAAGGTCCCAGTAAAAGTTTAAGTGCCAACTAGACATGGCTGACTGCAACTGAAATAGTTTATAGGAAAAAACGATTAAGGCACATTGTAGTCCACAATCTTATTCATGGTTTTACTTCTCATTTTATCCTAACACTTGCTGTACGTTCATTTCTTATTTCTGCTTGGTATGCCTGGATAAACATGCAGAAAGTGTTTGTTTTTGATTAGACTTGTCACTCACACACATTGTCAGAAATGCTGAACGATTTAGTGGTATTTTACCTGTGTGGACACTTTGAAATGTTGATGAGTACAATTGTTGGATAAATAAATATCCTATTATAGAGTAGCGCTGGTGCATTGCGCAACAATTGCGCATATGGCTCCGCCTGCCCTTTGTTATTATCACAAGCGACATAATGGAGCTGGAAAGTATTAAACAAAAGCTAAAGATGGGAGAACTCACTCTACAACGCCAGCACAGTGAAACCTGCTGATGTGTGTCAGGTGCATGCTCAAGTCCGACCGGCCGGTTGAAAGAGGTAAAAGAAAGTCCCGTTAAGCTTCAGATGGACACACGGGTCCCACTCCACACCCAGCTGTCATCTGCAGTGAAGGAAGCTGCAGCACCTGAAGCTACAAAAGCCGAAGCGAGCAGCACGTTCAATTTAAATAACCTTGTTCTATATTTTCCAAATAATTTTGCTCTAAAATACTTTTGTTCATCTGCATAATAGCCTATCTTTAGAGGTGATTTTTTTTTTAGGTTTGTTTTGTATGTTAATATACATTTCGTGACTTGTTAATAAACAAGAAATCTTCCTTTCTTTGAAATACGTTTTTAAAATATGTCAAACTGATTTGCTTACAAACTAAACAGTAAAAGCATAATTAAAATAACATGTCGTTTTTTTTTGGAGAGGGGTTCAGGCCTTTAGTTAAAGTTAATTAGTCGGGTTGGGTCGGGTTGGATTTCTTAGGCCTGAATGCAACTCTCTATCAGGTGCGCCTGCAGGCTCCTCTCTGAGAGGAAAAACAACTCTCTATATCACACACATTGATTTAACTTTAGTTAGTGACACACATCCATAAACCTTTATCTAAATTTCCTTGTCAACAATTTTCCCCAGTTATAATAAAAGTTAGATTTGCATTTTTCTGAATTTGAGCTGTTTGTCTAAAGGAGCTGCTGCACATCCTAATTACAGACCCACAGAGGACCAGAGAGACATTGTTATCAGCTGAGATGTTGTGTAGGAAAGGCAGCTCAGTTCATATTTAAATCAAGATTCAATTTAAAGATTTTTTGCTGCATCCTGATGCCGTCTAAGATTCGTGCCAAGGAAAAAAATGTAGAGGGTGGAGGAGAGTAGCAGGAAAATCCCATTTATTCATACCAAGAGTGTGGCAAATTTAATGCTAACATGAAACTGAAGGAAACTTTTTAAATTCACGCCAATCCAACCCCATCACAATAGATTGTGTAAAGTGTAGCGAGATTGTCACAAGATGTGAAACCATCCTTAGTTTATTTTATACTAAAAAAGATTGTAGTCAGATTCAGCTCTGACTTGTTGTGTATCAGTGCTGATTTTTAGGTCTATTATGTTTCATCATTAAATTGCAGAATCATTCTCTCAGTTTGACACATTTCAAAACGCTCAGTCTTAAACCTAATGGCTGTAATTTTAGGTAATTTCCTTTGCACAGTAACAAAAGAATGGTTTGAAACTCTAAAATAGTCACACAGTGACAAACGAGAACAAAAAATCCCTTTGGAAAAAATAACTACATAAAATGTGTCTAAGGCATCATTTCATCTGGCTCATGCATATTGTTTGTACAAATGTTTTGATGAAGCAGCTTCAGTAACTTCTAGTCACTAACTTTCCCATGAGCAGCAAGGAAACACAAGATGTTTCTTTAAATAGGGATTTGAATTGAATGTAACAGATTCTCTAATCTGTATTATTGTCAGAGATAATGTGTTTTCCTGATGGATTATCTTCTCATTCGTCATATAGGCCCCTCATTCTCATTCTCATTCTGAGCTTGACGAGTTCTACAGAAGAGTTAAATAAACACCATAAGTACTTATCAATTAAGGCTACTGTAGTTTTATGGCGTTGTTTGTCTTTGCAACCTGATTGTTTTATGATCAGTACGCCGAGCTGCGCTGTCATCTACCGGAAACCAATATGAAGGCAAGAGACGAAAGGGAGATCTGGCTCAGCTGGTGTTGTAATGAGGACAAGGTCTGGCTCATAGTGAAGTACAATGCTATTTTGTAGATCTGTTTGAGAAAGGTTTACAACCCTGACAGCCACACTAAGGAGATGTACTGTATCTGTAAGGCCTAGAGGATAAACAACTTGTTCCAATAGTGCGGGTGTGGTCACGGTCATAAAAGCATGTGCAACCAAGCTACAGCAAAGACGATGAGAAAGACAACAGCTTCAGCAGCACACCACAGGCCAAGGCCTGGTAGTCAATTTCTAAAGTGTTTAACTTTTCCAAAAGCTTATGCCACCCCCATGAACAAGGTTACACTTTTGTTTGAATATTTTAAAAGCACCTTTTCTTCTCCTGCTCTATGCAGCTGCAGTGCCTCTCTTCACCTTCTGTTCAAATTATTATTATGTTTTTATCGTTCAGTAAAGTTCCCAAATGAGTGACAAGACTTGAAAGTTTTCAAGTGGCAGAATAAAATGTCTCTATTGAACTTAAATACATCTCCCTTAGCATGGGTAATACTGGAACAAGCTTTTTCTTATAAAAAAAAAAAAAAAAAAAAAGTTAATAAACAGCTGCAATAAAAAAATGCACAAATATGGATTCAGTGGTACTAATTCCCCATCAGGGCACTGGGGATTTCTCTCAGATACGTCGTTTCAACTCGATATCTGTAAAATGGACTGAGTCATTTTTGTGTTTGCTAAGGTTGATCAGCCATAGAAGCCATCTTTAATTAGATCAGGGGTATTTAAAGTGCTGCAGTGTTTATGATTGCCCACCTTTCATGATGGCAGAGGATAAAAACTAATTGAGCTCAGACCAGAGGTGATTGTAGAATCTGACCTTTAGGGGTGCTTAGTGCTGACAATGGCTCTTTGGTCTGAACAATGTGGTGGCCATTGGCATCAGAAGCATTCATAATGTGGGGGGGGGGGGGACATACTGGTGGGGGGTTTGGGGTTCCTCCCCCAGGAAAAAAAAAAGAATAAAGTAGATGCCATTGCTTGCATTCTGGTGTGTTTAAACAGGTTGTTAAACATCTGCATTTACCTACATTAGTAAACACTTGATTCAATCATTATTTTAGAGCTCAGCACAACAACTAGCGTTAAGCTAGCAGCATGCAATACAGATGTGCTAGCTAAGATGCTACAGACGTAGCACTCTGCTTTACATTACACAACCTAATAAATGCTATGTACAAAATCACTTTAGTTTTAACTGATCATAACAAAAACTAAACTTATGCAAGCAGAAATTATACCATATAAACACACAAAACAAAGCACAATTAGCTCTAAGCATTAACCTTCAATTTAACCATTAAGCATAAAACGTGATTACAAAATAAAATGGAGACTTTACCTGCTGTTACCTTCGTACAGATGAACAAGTGATACTTCCTGTTTATCACTGTTGTATTCAGTTGCTCATGATGTCGGCCGCAGGGCTTTATCCTCTTTTACATTTTTCCACACTCAGTTTAGGCTTTGGAAATGGAATAAACTGTATTCCATTATTCAACTAAACTGAATTAAAGTCATTATGTAAACGAACCAAGTATTACAATGATCTGTTACCTTTTAAATTGAGTCATAAATGGAAAGAACAGAACACAAAACCCAGAACCATCAAAAAAAACAAACAAAAAAAAAAAACATATATATATATATATATATATATTTTTATTTTTTTATTTTTTATTATTACTTTGTTTTTCAGGGGTGCTGATTTAAAATTTTAAACTTTAAGGGTGCTTGAGCACCCCCAAAAGAGGCTAAAATCAGCACTGGGTCAGACTATTTTTTTGTCACATAAGGAATAAAGTGGTAAATAAATTGCAAAACAAAAATAATAATAATAATACATCAATTAATTAAGATAAAATAAAAAAGAGGTAAAGATATTTATTTTTTCTAGACGATCTTAGAGATGGCCAGAAGTAAGATAAAAAAAAAAAAAAAAAGTTGGTATCAGTTAAATATTTTTATTATCAAAATAAATTTAATAAACAGCTTGAACTTAACCTAAATGATAAGCTAGTTGTTAGCATCTCAGCATTTACCTTGCTGAAGTACATTAATATAGGTTTTATTTAAACACTTCTGCAACATCTGTAACAATGTTTCTCACATGAAAAGATAAATATGTGTCCAACTATCACAAAACAAGATTATAACATGAGGACTTGTATTGAATCTGGGATCATAAAAACAATTTGTTCACCTAACACATTTACAGCAAAATGTACTCATGCTATGGATACAATTGTTCTCAAATCCCATTACTAAAACTACAATTATTTTTTTCTATCGTTCAAGAAATGTTTCTGTTTAGAGATCTGCTCATGTCAGATGAAGGAAACCCTGAACAGAAAACCAGTATGTCTCACGGGAGAGAACATTTCCCCTCTAGCTAACTTACGCTGAGCTTAATGACTTAGCAGACCTTTAACTTTTACATGTGCAAACCAGTCTTTAGCACATTTATGTCCTCTTTAAAAATGTGTCGACGGTGATCAAATGTGACACGGCCATCTTCCTGTCTTGTAATGCTGTAGATATGCAGACCCTTGACATTATTAATTAATGATCATATATTTTGAATATATCCAAGAGAGGACAGACAACATAACTGCAATGCTGGCACTTGATGTTAATGTGCTAATCCATTTTCATAGTTGAACTATCCAAAAACTTTATTATGAATAATTCATGACAGTTAGGAGAAATGATTTGTGTCAGTATCGGCTTCAATTACTGTACAATATATTAGATTTTTAGCATATTGTCTAGTTTTAATGGATTTTCCACTGTTTTACAACTTTTACCTCTGCTCCCTCTGTGCCAGATTGTGGCTGAGTTATTATGCATGTATCTGTTTTAATGGTGTCGTTATCGTCATAGAACACCGACAAGAAAAGTAAAGCAGAAGGTAAAAGTGTTGTGCCACAGTTTTGTAACTTAATTCAAGCTAGTATGTTCCTTAACACCTTAACTCTACTGACTAAGATTTAAATACAGAGCCTCACAGGGGACTGGCAAGGGATTAAATTGAATTGTAGTTGATCAAACGTGTTAAGCATTAATCCAAGACTAATTCCAATACTTGATAGTGTGTTTACATCAAAAACACGTTTTATTGAATGTGTAGTTTGGCATAGATTTATTAGAATGTGTCCTACATTTAAAAATGAAGATCTAAATAGAGTTTAGTTGGTAAATAAGAAAAAGTAAATAAAAGTAGACATTCAGGAAAATCTAATCTAATGCTTGTCGACTTTTGTTAACAGACTGATATACAGTAATATTCCAGGACAATGTGGATGATACAGTATATATATATATATATATATATATATATATATATATATATATATATCCATCCATTTTCTGTACCCGCTTCTTCCTTTTCAAGTCACAGGGGTCTCCGGTACCCATTTCCAGCCATCACTGTGTGATAGGTGGGGGGACACCTGGACAACCATTCAGTCTCTCACTTACACCTAGAGACAATTAAGAGTTACCAATCAGCATAACATGCATGTTTTTAGTCTGTGGGAGGAAAACTGGAGTACCTGTAGAAAACCCATGCATGCACAGAGAGAACATGCTAACTCCACCCAGAAAGGCCCCTGGCCGGGATTTGAATTGGGGCGACTTGCTTGCAGAGAGACAACAGCTCTAGCAACAAAAAAGTGTGTCTGTGTATGCATGGTTGTTCATTTCTATGTGGACCTGTGATGGACTGTCCAGGATGTACAGCACTCCACGACCATTGACCACTGAAGAGAGGTCCCAGATCCCCACAAATTTCAACAAAATGGATGGATGGATGGATGGATGTCCCAGTCTGCTGGGTGTGTAAATAATGGCAGGCAATATTTTTCTCAGTAATGTAAAAAACACTTCTTAGTGACTCAAGTGATTAATTTTGGATAAACATTAGGAAAACAAACTATTTAAGTTGGATGTTTGAGTTGATACATTGCAAACTAGAGCTGCGATTTCTAACCCATTCCCGGGCCTGGCCCAAAATAATGTGCTTGATAGGCGGGCCGGGTCAGTCTAGGGCTTTTGATACAGTTTTACAAATCATACAGCACAAAGAAAACTAAATAAGAAAGCACAATATAAAATTGTGTTAATCTACTTGTAGAGGAGGAGGCAGGTCTGACCGGCTGGTTGAAAGAGGTAAAAAAAAAAAGTGGAGTTAAGCTTCAGATGGATCAGCTGATCACTGGCAGTGTGCATCTCTACACCTGCTGTCATCTGTGGTGAAGTAGCAGCATCTACAAAAGCCAACGTGAGCAGCGCATTCAACTAAAATAGCCTTGTACTATATTTTACCAAATAATTTTGCTCTAAAAATATTTTTGTTCATCTGTATAATAGCCTATCTTTAGAGTTGTTTTTTAGGCTATTAGTTTTTGTATGTTTATATAATTTGGTGAAACACGAAATCTTATATCTTCATTTCTTTGAAATACTTTTTTAAACCATCATATCATGTTTGCTTACAAAAACAGTAAAAGCTCAATTTTTTTTTTCTTTTTTTTTTTTTCAGGTTCAGTCCTGTAATTACAGTTAAATGATCGGGTCAGGTCGGATATTTTTAGGTCTGAATGCAACTCTATTGCAAACCTTGATGAACATCACACTTCCAAAAAAAGTTGTTTTATTTGTAACATAAGAGGTTCTTTAAACGCTGACAAAAGCATTGCCTTCAAAAATGAACCTCTCAGTTACTTTCACATCTTGTTCTCAAGGTGTTTGCCTGTGTGGTGAGGTGGTGTTCCACCCTCCCTACTCTGTGCACCAGGTGTTAATCAGAGTGCACCACTGATTGATGGGCGTGGCAGATGCCTTTAAAGTTGGGCAGGTGGCTGTTACAAGGTGCGTCATTGTTCCTCCTGCTGCACGTCAGCTGTTTGTGTGACTGGTGTTCTTGGATTCTGCTCATCTGAGATCCATCGTTGCTCCGCTGGCATTATTGGCTGCAGCTGGAGCCCTTTGCAGTGCACGGCTTCTGCCTTCTCCTGACCTGCTGCTGATCCGCTCATTCCCCTGGTACGCTGCACGCCTGCTCCTTGGCACGTGATTGAGCTGCGCACTGCTGTGCTTAAATGCCCCAGTGCACAGGGACGCTCTGCTGTCTTGTTTTGTTTTGTCTTGCTCTGGTTTGTGACAAGTTTTAGAGTGTGGGCTGCCTCTCCACTGCAATTGTTGCTGTTATATTTGCAGCCTTGTCAATTGGACAGTGCACGTCTCCTCTGCACCTGCTGTAATGGGGTGTGATTCTGTTTGTTCCACCATCTGTACTAAGTTTGAATTATTATTATTGTATGTGAAATAACTGAATTATCAGCCTTTACCTCATGCTCCCTTCGTCCTCATGGGATTGAGTCGTAGGCCTGAAGCCTGTGTTTTTAATTATCTGTTTTAATAAATTATAATAATTTTATAGAACTCAGTCTGTGTCAAGGTGTATTCTTCTGAACCTGTGGTGTTTTAAATCATTGGGTAATAACATCCCCCAACTGGTGTTATTGAGTTTTATTTAAAACTATTTAAATCACCCTGCCCTGTTGGCCACACCTGCCTTTACCAAGATAGCAAAATGTAGTGTGTGTGTGTGTGTGCGCACATGTGCGTGTTGGGTGGGGGTGGGGGCAGCTGGATTACCCAGGCTGTTATTGGTTCAATCCCTAGCCAGCTAAAAAATGTTTGACAGTTTTGACAATAAACAAATCATGGTGACATGAATCATGAATCAAATCACGAAAAACTGACACTCAGCAGGATTAAAAAAAGACATTTCATTTTGAGTCAGAGTCAGAGATTCTTTATTGTCATTCGCACCTCATGTGGTACATGTGGTGGAGCAAAATTATGTACACAGGGTCCCAGTTACATCCAACAATAAAATGTATAAGAAAAACAGTAATATTTAAGATATGAACTAAGAAAAACATTAAATATACACTAAGCACTCATAACATAAAACATTGAACATCAGCACAAACATGAACATGAGTCTGTGTGAGCGGATGTGCACACATGAACACATCAACATTGAAACAGATCAGCAGCAACATGATGTGGTTTTTCACAGTGATTATTCTGGTTAGATATTCTTGAGTCTAACAGCCTCAGGGTAGAAGCTGTTCCTCAGTCTAGTGGTTCTACACTTAATGCTCCTCAACCTCCTTCCTGAGGGGAGTGGGGCAAAAGGTGTGTGTGCTGGGTGAGTGGGGTCCTTCATGATGCAGGTGGCCCTCTTCCTGCATCTGGAGGTGTAGATGTCTGTGATGGTGGGGAGGCTGATTCCAACAGACTTCTGTGCAGCCTTTTTTTTTTTTTTTTGCATGCCGTAATAATAATCTACAGAAGTGTTTGCATGCACTTCTTAAAGTAAGACCACCTGCTCACACCTACAAGACTCGAAACAGCTAACTCTGTAGTAAAAGTTGACACGGTTAAAAAAGAAGCTTTCCAAATGTAAACACCTTGGGCGCAGTTCAGGAGGCACAAAGGTGCTGAAACAAGTCTTTTAAAGGTTTTATGATAACTATTTCCCTGAATAGCTGAACATTTTCACAACTTCCATCTGTTTCCATCTCTTATGTTTATGGAATGAGTTTATTTCAGTGAATATAAAAGACATTAGGACACCTGCAGTAAACAGCGTCTTCTCTGGACACAAATGTTCAGCACTGAATGTGGTCTTTTTTATTTTTCAGTAGTGCCCCATTGCAGTTTTTTTTTATTTTTAAGTTCCAATTTTACTGTAAACAAACAAAAAACTTAAAAGTAAAAGAAACCTTGTCTAAATGCTGGATTCCCATTAGTTAAAGCACATTCAGCAAAGGATCACAAACCTAGATTTAATAAATCATCTGTTAAACAAATGGCCATGAAAATACATCAAGGGATGTTTGCAGCTGTATCCTCTCAGTAGGCTTTATTATTTTTATATAAGTAGGTTTTTCTTTTTTTCTTCGGTGCCAAGGCCATGTGACAGCTTTCTCCATTTTTAGAACAATGCTGCTGGTTTATCCCTGAACCAGCAGCTCACTCAGAAATATTTATGCAAAGAATACTACTTCATTAAAAGAATTGGGTGGTAATATGCCAACAGCCTCCTTTCTGCAGGCATTCTGCTCCTTGGAGAAGGTCGTCTGCCATGCTTAAGTCATGTTGCCTCTGCAGCTGCTCCCTAATTGACGTGTGCATCGCTGTAATGTGGCGAGTGCAGCCTATTTATTTGTGTGTGGGTAGAAGCCACAAGGTAGCTTCCTCGTGTCAAGCCTTCCTGCCAGCTTCTGCTGCAACGGGATCAATTAATGTCTGCATGTGTGTATGACTGTGTGTGTGTGTGTGAGGGTCAACACACGTTTTGATCAACTATGTGTGTGTGTGTGTGTGAGAGTGTGAACTTTTCTTGTTGAACCGCTGCCCTGCAGCACCTCCTCTAATATGCTCAGCACACAAGAGAGCTCCCTTTTGCTCCTCTTCCCTCTTGTTTCTTCTCCATTTCATTTTATGTTTATCTTGTCGAGGCATGCACACTTTTTCTTCTGCTTTCCCACCTCACTGGGAAGTGTTTTCTTTCCATTTTGTGTTGGCTCATGTATTATGTCCACGTTTCCTTCAGTGCACTTCAAAACCACCCAACGGCAAGTACACAATATAGGTTTGTTTTCACCAGCACTGTTTTGGTTTTGTTCTTTTCCACATTAATTCCCCTCGTGTTTCCTTTCCCCTTTTTTTTTGATTGCTCCTTTTTCATTTTCTGGTTCCCAACAAATCCACATCATTCTTTTCCGGATGTCATCACGCCGTTGCGTTTTCTTTCTTGAGTCTAAATCTACCTACTTTATTCACCTTTTCTCTTCATTTGCTCCTGCAGCATCTCTTCTTAGGGACACATTTCTCTCTCTCTTTCTCCTCCTGCGGCTTGTGCTATCAATGTGAGTGATTGTGCAATCCTGCGGCGTGTAAAAGACATGAGGAGACTGTCAAACAGATCAATAGACGGCGTCTGAATATGTCTTCTAACCTTCTTCCGCACAGCGCTGCTCAAACGTGTGCGCACACACACGAGCAAACGTGCACATTGAAAAGCATCTGAACAGTCACAGGTGCATTTGAACTAATGTGTTGACATGCAAACAAGCAAGTGTAGAAATCCATAAATGCATGTTGATGCCAGTGTACAAAAGTGGAACGTGTGTCATTGGATTCGAACAACAAATGCTTTATTGAGAAATAGATATAAAGCAGAAGGAGGCACAGTGCAGGTGTATGGGTCACCAAGACAGGAGCGGGGATTGTCACATTTCACCATGATCGATTTTCCATCTGAGCAGTAGATCCGATTAAAGACAGACAAGTCGACGGGTAAAGATTGGAAGTCTCTCTTTCTGACTCAGCTCGCACACGCTCCCACGATAACAGACTACAAGTGCCTGATCTCTTATCTGTGCCCCGCAGTAGTCGCCAGCACAAAAAGTGGAGCTGGCATCATGTACCACCGTGTTTGTCGGATCATCTATCAGCCTGAATCTGCTCCAACACAGAGGCTAGAGTGCAGCAGAAAATAAGTTACATTAGGCCTCTGTGATAGTTATCTCCACGAGAGCACTCCCACTTATGCTTTATATATTTAGCCAGCATTCTTTTCCACTGTTTTTTATTTTTATTTTTATTTTTTAAGTTTGGTTTTGCACAAACCAAACAAGCCAGTAAGAAAAATGATGCATAGGTCAGATCTTTGGTGGTCTCACAGTGTTAAAGTGTCAACAGTAGAATTGATGCCAATTTGAAGTTTACGAGGACTTATATTGTTTTGTACAAGTGGCATGTAAATTATGTTCACATAGAAAGCTTTGGCTAATATAAACCAGAAGTTTATTTTTAAAGTGACTCACTGTGAAAGCAGAACAGCATGAATACAGCTCGGCTTCTTTGTGATGCTTTTTGTGTTATTATATTTTTATATCAGCATAAAGAAAAAACAAACATTTTCACATCAGCACCAATTTTAGTATTTCTGATATAACAATGGATAAACACAAACACACCCACATGCAAATCATAACAGTGACATATGCTTACTAATCTGAAACCTACAGTCAAGTCAGGAGAAAAATAAAACACATTTATGAATAGTTTTATGAATTGTGTCTGTTTGGCAGGGGCGATTCTAGAATCTGACCTTTAGGGGTGCTTAGCCCCCAGTGCTGATAGTGGCGCTTGGCTTGAACAAGGTGGTGACCATTGACATCAGAAGTACTCTTAATGTGGGGGTAAATACTGGTGGGGGGACTGGGGGTCCGCCCCCCCCAGATTTTTTTAAATAAAGTAGATGCCTTTTCCTGCATTCTGGTGTATTTTAACAGGTTGCTAATCATCTACGTTTACCTACATAAGTAAACACTTGATTCAATAATAATTTTAGAGAGCTCGGCACAACAAGAAGTAGCGCTTAAGCTAGTGGTGCACAGTTAGGGTTGCCAACTTGTTGAAAAACAAATAAGGGACACCTCATGGCAGGGCTGGCCGACCACTACCTTCACCCCTACCAGCGTCATGATTCACCCCTCCCTCCCCCTCTGCTTCTCTTGCTCTGAAATGAACCTGAGCTTAATTGGATGCATGTTTTTGAATGATAAAAATATGCATAGAACATTAATTATTACACAATTTAACAATTTATTTTGAGTTCAAATAGAATTACCAGAGTAAAATCTTTCTAAAAAGAATGTATCTTTCTTAAAGATTATTTTGTTCTGCTTACCTTAAAATAGTATTAACAGAAAACGATAAGAACATTTGTGTAATAATGCATTTAGTGCAAACATACAGTTTGTAGGAAATTTGTAAACAAACATAATGTGCCTCAAAAGCCATGACTTTCCATTTGTAGTAGAAAAAGAACTTGTAAACTAAAAGGGGCAATGCTCCATCATGTGGAGTCAACCTACTTCTTCCATATGCATTTGTGTAGAGTTTGTGCCGTAGTAAGGATTGGTTTGTTTTTCAGAGCCTAAGAGTAAAACTCTGAGCAATACATGTCATCATTTAGACTGACAAGCTAATTTCTAATTAGTTCAGAAGAACATTTGTTTTGCACATCAGTCCACTTATTTTTCATGAGATAGAAAATAATTTCCACAAAAACAATTGGAAGATGGGATGAGGACAAAGGATACAACAGCTGGATGTTGGGGAGGTCAGCCGCCTGAAGAACTTGATCCACCTCTCTGCTCTTCCCTTGGACCGCCACCTTCTCCTGAGCTTCTGTGGTGAGGACCTGCAGTCACACATTCCTCATGAAGCTCATGCTTAGCCTGTCAAAAGGAGTGAAAAGTTTTATTATCTGAGTTCACTACAGGCACATAGGTCACGGACAGTGGTAAATAAATGGGAACACATATTTGTTTATCTTTAAAATTTTGTATCATATCCTAACTGCCTTAGAAATTACTTTCATACATCATATATAAACTGTTTATTTTTAAAAAAAGTCGTGTATATGCATATGTGTGTGTATACTGTAAAGTAAGTTTGATTATGTATGTATTTGTATATATCAATCGTATCCATTTGTATATAACTATCATTAATAAAACATGGTTCATCTTCACCTTGTTTGAGGCATCGGTGTGAAGAGAGAACGGGAGTGGGTTGCTTCCACTTTTCAATTTTTGGACCACTTCTTCTATTGCATTTGGACACAGGACATCGGTGACCACAGCCTCAGCCTTCGTCCTCCCACAGGACATCATCTTGGTAATGCTGGAGTTATTCAGTGTTTAGAGAGTCAGCTTAAATCCACGGTCAGCTGAGTTGTAACTTAAAACATGTTTCACAGTGTGGTATATGGAATATCTCTGCAGTAATCTGTAATCATAAACATAGGAAATACAATATAAATTAATTTGTGTATTTTTTAATCTATTTTATGTATTCATTTTTTTAATTCTACATGTTTATCACAGTAAATAAATAAATGTAAATGTAAATAAATGTTCTAGAATTGCGCCGCTCAAGGTGGCTGCATGTTGGAGCAGCTCTGTTACTTTCATTCTGAGGTTTTGCTTTTGGAAACTTTAATTCCTCTTTTTCTGGATGTAAATCACATTTTTTGGATGATTGTTTCCTCTGGTATCGGATGCTGTGCAGCTGGAAGGATTTTTAATGAAACTTTTTTTAGTTTTGGACATTTGTTATGATGCGTAACCATGGAAACAAAGCAGCTTTCTACAACCAACAGCAGCTGATTAACATCTCAAAAGCTCAAATATCATCTCTACTACAGCCCCAAATCTCAAACGAGTTGAAAAGGATGTTCTGTGGACGCATTCTCATCTACCTGCCAGCTGTGCTCGAGTGCCTGATCACTGAGATCCTGGAACTAGCAGAAACACGGCTCATGACAGCGGAAGAACAGGATCGTCCCTCGGCACCTACAGTTGGCTATCCGCAGCGACGAGGAGCTCAGCAAACTGCTGGGAGGAGTTGCCATCGCTCTGGGAGGAGTTCTGCCCGTCATTCAGGCGGTCCTACAGCCCGGGGGAACCGAGAGGCCAGCCGAGTCTTGGTGGACGGATCGGACGGCATCTTGTAGCAAGTTTCTTAGGATCCACTGTGGGATGGACCTTTACAAGAGATCCTTCCTGTCTACAGCCATCAG
>NC_056499.1:32248347-32249797 GCF_014905685.2 Nematolebias whitei
GGGGGGGGGGGGGTTGATCATAAACATATATACATGGTTAGGAGAATGCTTGAGTGAAGTAGAGTGCTACGTCTATAGCATCTTAGCTTAGCATTAACTGTGACGCTGTAAGTCAGAGTCAGAGATTAGTTATTGTCGTTCGCACCCCATGTGATACATGTGGTGGAGAGAAATTATGTACACAGGGTCCCAGTTACATCCAACAATAAAATGTAAAAGAAAAACAATGATCACTTTTGTCGTGGCTGGCTACCACGTCGTGTTCAACACAGCTGAGACGTCGCCCTCGGTATAAAAGATTTATTTGACAAAACATGGGTTACAGATATTCAGAGACAAACAATTACATTAATAAGATATATGCATATAAATGGAGCATTAAAGAACGAACCGTCTCGGTGTGCGCCTCCCGGAAATGCTCGGTGGCCGTGTGTTATTTCCGGCCTTTTATCACAGTTTGAGAAGGCTAGCTTTCTGATTGGTTTAGCTTCTGTTGCTAGGGTTACGACTCTAGCCCGCCCTCTCAAGGACGTTAATATCTACATTTCAGATAAGAAGTTCTGCCTCACTGAAATTGTTCGTTTTAGCTGTTGGTTTAACGTGATTATATCTTAGTGATACCAAATGATTTGAGTTAAAGTTGTTTATTTCTAGGAATATTCTAGGAATAATTAATAACTATTAATTGTTATCTAACTCATGTTTGCGTGTTCTTACTTGATCCTTTTTATACTTTTTAGTTTAGTTGCTGTTGTAGCTTACTGTGACAATTAACTCTGTGTCCTCTCAGCTAAACCGACCCTGTATTCAACAATGATTAAATGTTAATGGTTATTATTAAGAGAGATCCTGAGGGATCTTATTTAGTCAAACTATATTGTCTAAATTAAAGAAATGTGTTCTAGCTTTATTTATGTTAATCAGTCTGCTATCTGGCATGATTTGATTGCTTGTAATATATCAAATGTGAACTTGTAAAATTATCCTTAGCTAATATGAGATTATATTTAAAGGTCAACTAGTTAGAATTAGCAAACATTTTCTATAAATATAGTGCAACCCTGGAAGAAAGACACACACACTTTGTATAACATGACATTTGAATGCTTGATAGGAAATATAAAAAGGTATAAAAATATGAAATCCAACACATCTAAGATATGAGCTAAGAAAAACATCAACTAAATATACATTAAGCACTAATAGCATAAAAACATTACATTGAACAGCAGCACGGACATGAGCATGAGTCTGTGTGAGCAGATGAGCATGCATGACCACATTAACATGAAACAGATCAGCAGCGTCATGAAACAGATCAGCAGCGTCATGAAACAGATCAGCAACAACATGAAACAGATCAGAAGCGACATGAAACAGATCAGCAACAACATGAAACAGTAAGCAACAACATGAAACAGATCAGCAACAACATGAAACAGATCAGCAG
>NC_056499.1:32249807-32251370 GCF_014905685.2 Nematolebias whitei
CAGCAACAACATGAAACAGATCAGCAACAACATGAAACAGATCAGCACCAACCTGAAACAGATCAGCAGCAACATGAAACAGATCAGCAGCAACATGAAACAGATCAGCAGCAACATGATGTGATTTTTCACAGTGATTATTCTGGTTAGAGATTCATGAGTCTAACAGCCTCAGGGTAGAAGCTGTTCCTCAGTCGAGTTGTTCTACACTTAATGCTCCTCAACCTCCTTCCTGAGGGGAGTGGGGCAAAAAGTGTTTGTGCTGGGTTTAACTTTTATAGGTAATCATTTATTATTTTTATGAACTTTACAAGTGTTTTTCTTGTTTCATGAGTTTTTGTACATAACGTTTCTGTGCGCCAGTTTGTCAGATGTGTATTAGATAATGGCTGTTGAGCTAACGGCAGAAGCTAGTAACTTGCCTATTATTATTTGAGTGTACAGAAATATGTGAAAACACTGATATTTGGCAGTTTATTATTATTTTGCTTCATTAATTAGTTTTGTCTCCAATGTATGACATTGAGCGACATGTTTATATTTATTCTATTAATCTGCTGAGAGACAAGCAACTTAAAATCCCTTCTTCCCTATTTACAGGGGTGTAACACGGTCACATGCAGATCTGGTCATGTGTCACCAGATTATCTTTGAGCTAGTGGTTTCCAACAGCACCTACATTTGTGCGAGGGTGTGTGTGCATGTGTGTGTGGGTGTGTGTAAGGGGCAGCCTGAGAGGGAGAGGCTGCCAGTTGTAACAGATCGATATCACTGACTGAGAGATCACAGGAATGCTTAGAGCCCATTGATGACTTGTGCATGTGTGTGTTTGTGTGCACGTGTTACACAGCGTTCAATGACAGAGCAGGGAAATGGGAGGAGGATGGATAGTTGAGTGAACGAAGGAAACAGATGAGTTGATGAAACCCATTCTCTGCTCCTGGTGTCTTCATCTCTCCCACTCTGTGTCTCTCCCTGGCTGCTGTCCTTGTTCAGGCTCTGCTTTATATCTTATCCAGATTATGAAGATGCTGCTACAAGAGAGGAACAGAGACTGCACATGCTGGATCAGTTGTTTCTCTTTATTTTACTTTTTACTCATCTTAGAAACATTTAGATTTAGCTGTACTTAGAAACATTTTAAACAGTTTTTTTTTTTTCAAGCATTTCTGAGTCGTGTTACATTGAGCTCCAAAGCCGTTTGTTGTTGTTGCTAAAAAATATTTTTTGTTATTGTGATCCATATACACTGTATATCATGAAGTTGGACCATTGTTGGCAATTTTTCTGGCTGCAATAAATGACAAAACTTATAATCAACCCTCACTCATAAGATCTGGATCATGACTTAAAGAGCATCCATCTATCCAACCATCCGAGTATTCATCCATCCATCCATCCATCCATCCATCCATCCATCCATCCATCCATCCATCCATCCATCCATCCATCCATCCATCCATCCATCCATTCATCCATCCATCCATCCATCCATCCATGCATGCATGCATGCATGCATCCATCCATCCATCCATCCATCCATCCATCCATCCATCCATCCAT
>NC_056499.1:32251380-32259812 GCF_014905685.2 Nematolebias whitei
CCATCCATCCATCCATCCATCCATCCATCCATCCATCCATCCATCCAATCAATTATTTTATTTTCTACTCTGTGACTCAACCCCAAATTAGCAGTTGAAAGTAAATGGCTGACTGGATGGATGGTTCAGAACAGCATACTCTAGTCAGACACAGGTAAAAACAAGTCAAGCTCATTATCTTTAATAAACACACACACACACACACAAATAAAACAACATGCACATTTCATGAGTTAGCCTATTTTGTACAATTGCAAGCAGTGAACAAATTCAACATAAAACAATAAAACTTCTTGTCAAGGTAAGCTGTACATAAAAAAATATTCACCTTGCACCTCAAAGACAGTCTGACAAATTTGGTTCTCCATCTCGGCCATACCGTCTAGAATCTGAAACTGCTTGTGAATACCTGAAACACAGAACAATGTTTGATAACACAAACTGTCATTTCTATTTGTAGTCTGCTAGTATTAATTATTCACATTTAGAAGTTCATGCAAGTGAACAGTCATTGAAAATAGCAAATATAGTTGTAAAACTATCCAACCTAACCTTTGAATATTTTTTGAAACAGATCTCTAGGCATCAAATATTAACTGTTATCCCAAGTGGAACATTAGATGATGCATTTCCTAGATTGATTTCAGCTCCATTGAGGAGCCATGCTAAAGGTCACTAAATCACTAGTGTGGCTAGGATATTTCCTCTGAGATGTGTAAACACCTGGTTAAATGTTATGGAAATTTAATAATTCTTTTTTAGCCTAGATTCTAGTTTAAATAGCTAAAATGTCCCCAACCAACTGCGGTAACAATCTGGTCAAAGACAGAAATGAACAGATATTTACGTGGTCCTAACACCAAGGAAGAATAGTTGTTTTCAGTTCTTTTTTTTAAATTCATATTAAATGTAAATGCTCTACACTTACAGTGTGCAGCACTGGCTTAACCTCATCCAGGTTCTGTAAAGTGTCCCTCAGTCACCCACTCTTTTATCTATTTTGCACTCACCCAGCACCTAGTCATGTTCTCAACTTCTCACCCATGCACTGATAAACACTTTGGGGACAGTGGGTGACTCCAACTGTATTATATACTATCATATTGAGATACATCAAAACAAAATACTCTAATGTATTTTGTTTTGATCGTATATAAAAACAGAAAAACAATTATTAATTTAGAGTTAATAGTTAACCATTTTTATGTAAGGAGAATGAGAAAACCCACACATGTACAGGAATAACATGCAAACATCTCACAGGAAGACCACATCTGGGTTGTAGTTCTTGTTGGAAGGTGAAAGCTCTAAGAACTTTGCCGCTGCTTCACCCAAAAATAAAAATAAATCAATTTATATGTTGTCCAATTCAGTCTCATCCATTATGTTATATTATGTGTAGTTCACCCTTATTACAGCTTGAACCATCACGGTTCAATTGAAATTCAAATCAAATTGAGTTCTGTCTAATATAATGAAATGATTATTCAGCATAAATTGAGTAGATTAAAACAAATTGAAGTATGTCATTAGTAAAACATCTGTCCAATGAAGCCAGGAGATTTCCCTGAGCATGCACATGGAAGCAAGAAATAGTGAGAAATAATTTCTTTTAACAGTAAGAAGAAACTATCAGAAGCAGGTTCAAGAGGGGTGTAAAAAGTCAAACGTGTTAACAGTGAGTGCTGGTGCATCTGGTCCCTCTGCAATCTAAACCTGTAGCAGAATATAGTACATAAAAAAACTCTGGCTCACTCAAGCTACCAGACTACAGGTTTAATAGACAGTGGATCTGCCTCCCTAATCAAAACAAGAGATTGTTCCACGATGAAGAAAATAGGAGTGATCCAAGATTGTATGTTTATAAGACATACTTGAAGTGTAATTACTGTAGCTGCATTAGTTCAACAGATTTGACAAATAAATAGAGTAAAGTGTCATCAGCATAAAAAAAACTAAATTTACCCTGTGTTGTATAATAAAAGTGCATAATAGAATATAATTAGAAAACAGAACTAGTCTAAGTACAGGACCCTGTGGAACTCCAAAGCTAGCTAATGCAGGTGTTAGATAAATGGGATTTATTTTAACCCATTGCACAAGATTCATTTAAACACAACAAAATCACATGTTGCACCATCTAAGTTATCATCTGGTGCATTTTGCAGATTTTAGGAACAACCCTGTGTCACAGTAGTAGCACTGTTTCTCCTCAGCTAGAAGGTTGCCTCCCAGCCCTTCAAGGTGGAGTTTGCAAGCCCTCCCTGTGCACACGTGGGTTTTCCTTGGGTACTTTGGATACCACAGACCAAAACATGAATGTTAAGTTATTTGGCAACTCTAAATTGTTCGTGGGTGAAAGTGTGAATGGTTGTTTGTCTCGTTTGTCTTTATGTAACCCTGTGATGGACTTATGACCTGTGCAGGGTGCACCTGCCTCAGTGACTGCTGGCGATAATCAGTGATCCCAGCAACCCAAAAAGGAACCAGCAACCCAAAAAGGGAAAATAAAGTAGGTAAAGATAATAGATGAATTTAGCTTTTTTCATCGAAATTGAGTCTGCCTCATATTTTGGTTTTACAATGGCACTAAAAGCCAGATCATGAATTTATCCATGCAAGTTCAAAAACAACTTAAATACTCAACATGAAAAGAGAAAAGAAAAAAACATGAAAAGAGAAAAAAAAAATTTTTGAAAAGACTTGATACAGACAGAACTGTGCCTTATTCTGTTCCTTGGTTTAATTATTATAGTGATCAAGTAAATACAGGACTCGTCTGTGGATTTATAGCAGATTAGCCTAGTCAGACCCTGAGCTCTTAACTGTTAGTCTTTGTGTCTTACATTCTGCTCTGTAAAGTCTCCTCCTCGTTTTTCTTTGTTGTCTTTTGCCAGTAGTCACTGTCTGAATGTATCCTCTCATTGTTGATCCCCTGTCCAACTTCTTGGGGCCTGGGGGTGCTCATACTGTTTCTGTGTCGTTGCCATTTTATTTATTTATTTTTCTTCTAAACAGTTCGTCTTATTACTTTAGGCTGTCTCTCAAAACTCATTTCAATTAGCTCAGTCTCAATTTCAATTTGTACCATGTTGAATAATTGAAAGTTCAGTTCTAGTAATATGAATAAATGGCTACTACGTGACGATA
The DNA here is from genome assembly GCF_014905685.2 of Nematolebias whitei. Taxonomy (NCBI): domain Eukaryota; kingdom Metazoa; phylum Chordata; class Actinopteri; order Cyprinodontiformes; family Rivulidae; genus Nematolebias; species Nematolebias whitei. The sequence continues at coordinate 32,254,531 of NC_056499.1, forward strand.
CTCTTCAACTTGTTTTCATCCAGCCCATCTTAATCCGTCTTTTCCACAGTCCTGATTAGGTTGTTTCCCATCCGCTGAGACGGTGCAGCTCTCTGTGGCTAATTGGCAAGTTCAATCAAAGAGATAAATGAAGAGACAAGAAACTGACCTTTTAGGGGAAGTCATTGCTCTCCTGTCTTTTCAAACGTCTTCTTTTTTTCTCATTTTCAGCTACATCCTCACTCTGCTCTTTGCGTCTTTCTGCTTTGGCTGTGTTTTCTTCCATTTTCTCTTCTTTCGCTACTAACCTTTTCTCCATCTCTTATCCTCCCTCATGTCATCTGCCCTCTTTCATCTTTTCTCTTACCCACCCTCTGTGGGAAATTATTTGCCAGTCATTCCAATTTATTTTGACAACTTATTCTCTTGCCTGTCAGAGGAAAATTACAGTGTGCATACATGCTTGCAGACGTTTCTCCAGTGTGCTCGTATGCGTCTATTTTCACTGCCACCCATGGCTAAAAACCCCAGTGCTCCACACACTCAGCTATTAAATCGGGCAGGAACGCAATGGTCCAGAGCAGAACAATGGTTGCCTCGTGGAGTGGAGGAGTCGTTTATCTGTTTGAGGCCTGAGCATCTCCCACTTGTTTTCCATCTGACCCGCCAACCGTGACTGATGGTGCAACCATGCCGCGTTGGAGTCCACATTACAGCGTGACCTCTCTATGTCAAGCACACTTGCTAATGGCTGCTGTGCTGCCATTCATCACAGCAATAGCCTGACAGATGTAGATGATTGGTTGGGGGTATGAGCATATTTATGCATGCGGTCACATGTGTTTGTGCACCGGACATAAGCATGAAATTTGAACAATTGACAGTAAAGTCTGCACTGTTAAAAGCACAACTTGAAATTCTCCACTGCTTCGAATGTTATCACCCATTAAATGGACGTTATCAGTTGTTATCAACCCTCCTGTACCTCCTAGCAGGCTCAGTAGATTATCACAGATTTATAAGGTTAAGGTTAGGGTTATATCTGAACATAATTATAGTACTTTGTATATTGCTGTACTGTATATGAATTGATCAGAATTTCGCTCATATCAAACAAACAAAAAAATCCCTCATATACTCTCTTAAGTGAGTTATTTTTAGACAACTAATTAAAGCCTTTTGACTGTTAAATCTGGAATGCATTTGATGTAAATACTTGATATCCAATTTAAAAGGAGGTAAATTGTAAATAAAGGTTTTAAATAAAGCTAACAACAAAAAGTTTCTGCTTTCACACGTGTGCAAAGTTGCATATTATCTGCAATAAGAATGTACCTTTAAACCTACTAGAACAGGGGTGCCCACACATTTTCATCATGTGAGTTACTTTTAGTTCAAGTTCAAGTATCTTTATTATCCCCGAGGGGCAATTAGTTTCACAGTCAGTAGATGTGTACATATACACACACATGCACACACATACACATATACACGTATATACATACGCATACATATATACACAAGACATTAAGACAATAAGTAACAGTATTGAAATTAGTGTTCATTGAGAAACCTGATTGCTACAGGGATGAATGAGTTTTTCAATCTGTTTGTTTTACATCTGGGCTGTAGAAACCTGCATCCAGATGGAAGCAATCTGAACTCACCATGGAGTGGATGATCAGGATCTGCCAGAATCTGCCTGGCCTTATTCTCTGACCTCACTTTGTGTAGGTCAGTGAGGTTCCGTAGGCCTATGCCAGCAGTTTTGCTGCACATCCTGACAATCCCCGAGAGTTTGCTCCTGTTCTTACATGTCAAAAGTCCAAACCAACAGATGAAGGTAAAGGTTAAAATGACCAAGTCAAAGTAATCTACATACTATAAGGCTCTGTTAACACAAGAACATCTAGAAACATTTGTGTTTTTTCAATGTTTAGTGGGGGTAAAAAAACATAAAAAGAGTGGGTTTACATGAAAAACACTGTAGTTTCCATGTGTTAGGTTGCCAGATAAGAAATTATGAACTATAGTACTGTCACTTTAAAATTATTTTTATTTATTTTTTTTTTTTTTACCTAACTGTCATATGTGCTGAGTAGGGGTGCAACGATTGCAGTTTTCTGGCCAATCACCGATTTCTTAAAAGCCTGACCTGCCGATTGTGGCCAATACGATTTTGTTTTATAAGTGACACTGTCAGGTATTGTAAGGTCACGATGCACCTTCAATTTTCCAATCTTATTTTATTGACAAACATACCATCCATCCATTATCTTTACCCGCTTATTCCATTTTGGGTCACGGGGGTCGCTGGTGCCCATGTCCAGCAATCACTGTGTGAGGGGCGGGGTACACCCTGAACAGGTCGCAAGTCCATCACAGGGACACATAGAGACAAACGAGACAAACAACCATTCACTCTCTCACTCACACCTAGGGACAATTTAGAGTTACCAATCAGCCTAACATGCATGTTTTTGGTCTGTGGGAGGAAACCGTAACACCCGGAGAAAACCCACGCATGCACAGAGAGAACATGCAAACTCCACCCAGAAAGGCCCCTGGACCGGGGTTTGAACCAAGGACCTGCTCGCTGAGAGGCAGCAGCTCTACCAGTTGCGCCACCGTGCTGCCCTGAAAAACATACCCTTGAACAATATACTAAAAACAATACAATCTTGTTTTAACTGGCCATGAGGTAGTTCTCTGAAGTTCAGAAAATTATTGTTAAAACTACAACAAAGAAAAGAAGGTACAATCGGTTTCTCATGTAAATATTTGCCGATTTCCGATCTCCCAAAATTAAGGAAATCTGGGCCGATAAATAAATCGGTGCACCCCTAGTGCTGAGTAAAGATAGTCCAAGATGAGGCGTGTGTTGTGTTTGTTGAAAATTTGCACAGAAAAGGAGGGGGTAATTAAGACATTTTTAATTTATCTGGCAACCCTGATGCAGAGTGTGCATGATCACAGTTATGTCCAGACTGGTGAATACACTAACGTCTCTTTGTAACTGGATTTTATTAGTTTTTCTCTTACATGCTGAAAAAGGGTGAGTAGCACAAAAACACTTTGCTGTTTGACATTTATTACAACTGTTTTTAGTGCAGAAAAACTTTGTACAGCAGCCGCCTGTAGTGCGCTCGTGTGACTTCACACACAAATTTCACAGGGTGGGGCTTTTGGGGAGGGGATAAATACGGATAAATATAAATATTTCCCCCGAAAATCTCTACTCCAGTGTTGCCAGGTGTACGATAATTATCGTATTTGTACGACAATTTTGCCCTCTGTACAATCAATAATCCCAAAAAAGCCCAAATATACAATAATTTGACCATTCCGTGAATGTGTGGTTGTAATCGGTTGTCATCAGCCTGTCGCAACTGTCTGTCGGAGTTTTTTTGTGAACCCTGAAGGCATCTGTGTCCGCAAACAGATGCACGATTGGCTGGAATGGCTGGAAATTCCAGCCAATCGTGCTTTTCTAAATGTTACCTACGAGTGACGTGTATGCGTTTGCCTCAGAACAACGGCCATGATTGGATGAATAGTCTGCTGTGCCCGCCCCATGAGTGAGGAAAAGAAAAGAAGAAGAAGCAGAACCGGTCTGGAAGTGGACTCATCACTACTGTAGTGCATCAATCGATTTGTTATTTTGGTTATGACAGGTGTACAATAAGTTCCCTCAAAATAAGATTATTTTATGTCTCTAGTACGATAATCCTACATTTCTCACCTTGCAACACTGCTCTACTCTGAGATCTGGTTTGAGAAACTGAGGGCTGCCCTGTATGTCATTTAAGAAACACATTTCATAGTGTGGATGGATGATAGGCTGACATCTATTTTTTTAATGCCATGTGATCTATTCATAATGCCTTTGCGATCGACCGGTAGATCGCGATCGATATATGGGGCACCCTTGTACTAGCAGGTGCAGGAGGGACATTCTGAACACAACCTATGGAGATGACAACAACTGATAACGACCATTTAATGTGCTGAGAACGTTCGAAGCGGCTGAATTCTCCTGAAAAAAAAAAGGTTTTATTTTTTAGGTCTTTTTGTTTGTAACAAAAACATTTACAGCCAGATTTTTCTCCCAAAGTGACAATTAGTAAAGTGTTTTCAGCCAGTTAATGCAAGTTCTGACATTTGCTTCACTATCCATCTGAGACATCTATAGAGAGAAAAATAACAGTTCTCTGCAGCACAGCAAGGAATATGTTTCATATTCTGAGTTAAAAACAGAATATAAATAAACTGAATAAACAAAAGTGAACTAATGATTTAAAGTTTTCAGTAACGTACTAAGACTATGACATTTCTAAAGCGTAATTAATATTTCAATGGAAATGTATTTCCTTGTTGATTTTACTTTTAATAGAGTATATTTGGGGCAATGTGAATTAAAAAAATCCACTTGCAAACAGTTATTACAGCGCTAATAGAATCCAGTCCCACCAGAAAATTATTAGCTGAGTTTTATTACATTTACAAAATGTGAAATCACAATCCACCCACAAACTGTGAGATCACAGTATGTGGACTGCATTGTCTGTGCAGGATAACCAACCATACAACATATTAGGACATAAACAATTTACTTATGACCATATGATCAAAATTTACCTTTGCACTTAATTTCCTAATCTGACAACGATCCAACGTTTTCAATATCTAATATCTAAGATAATAATATGTGTTAATATTGACACAAAAGTGTTGACTTTATCTTCTTTAGCTGTTGAAATCCTCCACAGATGCTTTGATGCTCACCTTATTTGGTCTGCTTGACTTTACCACTGGGGCCGCACGGTGGCGCAACTGGTAGAGCTGCTGCCTCTCAGCGAGCAGGTCCTTGGTTCAAACCCCGGTCCAGGGTCCTTTCTGGGTGGAGTTTGCATGTTCTCTCCGTGCATGCGTGGGTTTCCTCCAGGTACTCCGGTTTCCTCCCACAGACCAAAAACATGCATGTTAGGCTGATTGGTAACTCTAAATTGTCCATAGGTGTGAGTGAGAGAGTGAATGGTTGTTTGTCTCGTTTGTCTCTATGTGGCCCTGTGATGGACTTGCGACCCATCCAGGGTGTACCCCGCCCCTCGCACAGTGATTGCTGGACATGGGCACCAGCGACCCCCGTGACCCAAAATGGAATAAGCGGGTAAAGATAATGGATGGATGGATGGACTTTACCACTGCACTGCTGCTGTTGCCAACATCAGGCTAAGTTTTGAGCCTTATTGTTCTAGTTTTCACTTGGGCTGCACACTCTGACTGTTTAGTTCCATTTTGCA
>NC_056499.1:32260212-32279337 GCF_014905685.2 Nematolebias whitei
AACGGACTCCATATATATATATATATATATATATATATAAGTGTCTGAATGTATCGTATGTGAAATGTTGAAGCATTACTGCAACAACTTGGCAACAGAAAAAAAAATAGTTTAGCCTGAGCTATGTGGTGTCCTGTTGTCTGTTTTGTTGCCTCAATAAGTTGCTCAATGGCTCTCTTACTTTTATTTATTTTCTGCTAGTTGGTCCTTTGTACTATTGGCAAATTATTTTTTTATGTATACTGTCTTATTAGGCAGCAGAGCTGACTTCAGAAAATAAGATGTGGGATCAGCAGGTAATCACGGTTTTAATGAGGCAAACATCATTTCATCCTAACATGAATAGCTCAAACAAACACTGTAAATAAATAAACACTGCATATTTTATGTTTCACTCTCCATGTGTCCAGACAGTGACAGCAAAAAAATAGTTTGCTAACTCAACCTGAAATGTTAAATATATAACAGTTTTCAAGCACAACAACATGAACATGAACTGTTCAAAATAGCTGGAAGAACAGATGACCAGCAGGCAGACTGATCTGACTGGTAAACAAATTTAAACATCTAAATGAGAGTTAAAGAGATAATCCAACTATTTTGAAGAGGGGTTAAGATATTAACAATTAGCAATTAATCTATTGCAAAGAGCTCTTTGAAAGAGGTCAGTTTGGAGGAATAAAGTTTGTCTAACAGGACTGATGTGGCTAAATGTTGTCAAAATCTAAAGTAATTGCTGCCATCTTTAAACAAATAAAATATTTTATTTTAGTTATTGCAAACACTGATTTACAAACAGTTACATCACCATCAGCCACCAGAATTGAATTTTCTAGATCTGTTAATTTGGTTTGTTATAAAATCAGTTTACACAGTTTTAAATAAATACATAAATAATTAAATAGAAAAGTAGTCCTTTGGTCGACGATTAAATTATAAATTATATGCTTTTTGAAGAGAGCAGCACGATGGTGCAACTGGTAGAGCGGCTACCTCTCAGTGAGCAGGTCCCTGGTTCAAATCCTGGTCCAGGGTCCTTTCTGGGTGGAGTTTGCATGTTCTCTCCGTGCATGCGTGGGTTTTCTCCGGGTGCTCCGGTTTCCTCTCACAGACAAAAAAACATGCATGTTAGGTTGATTGGTAACTCTAAATTGTCCCCAGGTGTGAGTGAGAGAGTTAATGGTTGTTTGTCTCATTTGTCTCTATGTGTCCCTGTGATGGACTTGCGACCCGTCCAGGGTGTACCCCTCCCCTCGCACAGTGATTGCTGGACATGGGCACCGGCGACCCCCGTGACCCAAAATGGAAGAAGCGGGTAAAAGATAATGGAAGGATGGATGTTTTTGGACTCAACCCAGTTCACGACTCCACAGCAGTTTGCAAAGAAAAAAAAACAGTGAACTATAAATCAGTCAACATCATAGCTATTAAGGCAAGTTTGGTTTGGTAGTAGTTTAAAGTCATCTATAAAACATACTTTGAGCACATATTATGAGAGATCACAAAATATTTGATGTTAAGATGTTGGTGTAGTCTTTTTTCAAGAATTGACCAACATGGCAAAACTAAAACTTCTCAGTATATTTTGAGTTTTCAACTCCTCTCCTTTTCTACACATAGGACAATAAAAAAAATCCTGCACCACAATAAACATTTTAATGTTTCTATCTGCAACTGATCTGTTTTAGACCTTAATTGTTGGTATTTTTATATTCTCAATTATTTGTATATTCTCTGTTGCATAGGCGTCGCAATCATTATATGTGAAGAGGACAAGTCCCCCCACATTCCAAAAACGTTCATTTGGACCCCCCCAACCCCACTTTTACTATGAAACATTAGTTCAGGCGGCGCAGTTTCTCTTTCTTCCTGAACAAATCCATTCCACTTGATTAATAGGAGAATACTCAAACCACTAAAACTCCACTCCAGGTTTTCCTGGTTACTTCCAACTCTAAACACAGCAGCCTGTTGCCACGGTCACAATATACGGTGGTCACAGAAAATGGTGTAACACCTGCAGTGTTTCTGTGCTCTCCTTCTGCTTCGGCAGAAAACGCGCACAGGTGGAGGAGATGGAGACATGGGGGTTGATCATAAACATATAGTCATGTTAGGAGGAGAGAAGTGGAGCGCTACGTCTGTAGCATGTTTTCTTAGCAGTAAGTGTGACGCTGTAAGATGCTGCAGGTGTAAGAGACGCTGTGTGTTGAGGTGCATTAAAGTTGAAATGTTTTAAAACCCCACACCTTATTGTCCTCAAGCTTCATGAGAAACATCATTTAGATGAGTAAGTCCAGTGGTGATGTTTTTTTATTTCTCTATAAAGAAATAGTGCCGACCTGACGCTCTTTATTAAAGTGTATTAAAGTTAAAATTACTTTAAACCCACAGCTGAATTTACACAAACTTGGTGAGAAACATGTTTTAAATGTATGGAATTAAAGGAAATCTAGGTGAAATGCTGCTTTTTTGTTCACTAGTGAGTGAACACCTTTTTTTTTACGCGCGCACGCGCACACACACCTACACCTACACACATCATTGTGTCCCCCCCCCCACACACACACACACACATTACGGACGCTTCTGACGCCGTTGCCATTGCTCTGTTGTTTTTATATTCTCTGTTATTTTTATACTGTATATCTTGTCTGATTCCTCATGTATATTCATTTGTGCTGAAACTCTGGCACAACAATTTCCTGCGGGATCAATAATGTTCTATCTTATCTTATCTTATCTTATCTTATCTTATCTTATCTTAGAAGACTATTGAAGTTTAAACCTTGACTTAAAAAGTGGCACATGCATTCCTTCATGGCCTTCAATTTAGTGATAGTCACAATCAATGTATTGCTTGTCTGATTTAGAGCTCCATATTTTGGTTCAGGTACTTTTGTGATTTTATTATTTCCTTCTTTTTTATATGTTTGTATTTATTTTTGTTCTCTTAGACTTTGGCTTTTGTTATTATTATTATTGATAAGGCTCCTGATTTTATCCCATGAAATCACAAACAAGTAAATAAGCTTCTTTCGGCTGTTCCCTTCTTCAGGGGTTGCCATAGCAAACTCGCTCTAAATATTTGGCTGAACTTTGGTGATCGCCATTATTCAATATAGTATCAAGTGTAGGTAATTGGCAAAATTGTAAAATGAGCCTCGGGCTGCACGGTGGCACAGTTGGTAGAGCTGCTGCCTCGCAGTGAGCAGGTTATCCTTGTTTAAATTTGGGTCCGAAGACCTTTCTGGGTGGAGTTTGTATGTTCTCTCCATGCATGCGTGGGTTTTCTCCAGGTACTTCAGTTTCCTCCCACAGACCAAAAACATGCATGTTAGGCTGACTGGGAACTCTAAATTGTCCCTAGGTGTGAGTGAGAGAGTTGTTTGTCTCTATGTGGCCCTGTGATGGACTGGAGACCTATCCAGGGTGTACCCCGCCTCTCACACAATGATTGCTGGACATGGGTGCTGGCGACCCCCACGACCCAAAAAGGAAGAAGCGGGTAAAGATAACGGATGGATGAAAACGAGTCTCCATTCCCAACACTGAAAGTCATGTTTAGAGTTGGAAATGAACAAGCATGATCATCATGTTTTTGATCTTGCCCAGACTCTCAACCTCCACAAACAGAAGGGCGTTTCATAATCTGGTCACCATCATTTTTGTGTGTTACAAGCTTTTTCTTTCAGCCTTCAGATGATCCCTTGCAGCAGTTACAATATACTTGTTAATACTTGGAGGGAAGTATCTTGTAACCATAAATGCAAGTCTTATAACAACTCCAATACAGCTCTTTTTCATAGTTTGAAAAAATGAAATACAGCCCTTGATCCTTGATCCAGCCTGCCAGACACAGTAAGTTCTGCCACTTAATGGCCTCATACGAGAAAATCAATCCATAGTTCTGAGTAAGTTTGCATGTGTGTGATGAGTTCAAAGCCTCAAGTCACACAGGGATGAAGAGTCGATTTGGTCAAGAGACATCGAGCCATTTGCCCCATAGATTGCCTTGTTAAACATCACTTGTACACCTTTCAAAACCTCTCTAGACCTTTTATCTCTCTTCCTCAATAATATCAACCACGACTGGAACAGTATATTAGAACGCCTCTGAACTTCAAAGTGCTGTGCTCTTTTTTCATTTTCCTTTTCTTTCTTTCTTTCTTTTTTTTTTTTTTTTGAAAAGGTGGGGATGGTAGGACATCTGATTGCTTAAGAGCCCTAGGTGCCATCGCTTGACTGAGTATTTGCTTTTTTTCTCCTGTTGTTTAAAGTGCATGCAATTGGTCCCACAGCATTTTGCATCTATCGTCTGATTGTACCGAGTCTCTTCCTGATTTTTTTATGCTGGCCTTTTTTCACTGATTGCTTCTCCTTTACCATGAGATATCTAGCGTGAGGAATAAAAACAGGGGAGAGAAACTTGACTGGATTTCACAGAAGCTCAATTCTTCAAGGAGCGTCAGTTTCTCTGCTCCTATTTTTCTTTAATCCACTTTGCTTTCACACGTTCTTCCTCCATCCAGTCACATCAGACACATTTACATATTCCCTTGTGGTGAACAGCTCTCTGTAGTGTAGGTGGACTGTGTGTGTGCGTTATGAATGTGAATGTGTGATATCTTGTTCCCCTAAATACACTGTTAATGCTATTGGAAAGTATATGCAGGAAGATGAGCAGGCTACAACATCAAGTATGAAAGAGAAAGGCAGAATGAAATACTTTAATAACCTCAGTTTATGATAGACAGAGACTCGCTGGCTGTGGTGTAAATAACAAATAAGTCTGTTCGATTGGGGATTCTATAAGAAGGCGTATATTTATATCAAATCATCACAGTAATGGTGTTAGGGTCCAATGCCCAAAAACAAAGACTATTATTACAAAAAAAAAAAAAAATCATCAATCCAGTTCACAAGAGGCCTACTTTTTAAATTTTATTTTATTAGTTTTGCTTGTTTTTTGTTTTCCATTTGTTTTTATGGTTGCTGAAACTATGGTACTACTAGTGCTAAGCGTATTTTTAGTTAATGTTTTTCTAAGTTCATATCTTAGATCTCATCACTGTTTTTCTTTTACATTTTATACTTTTGTTGGATGTAACTGGAACCCTGTGTACACAATTTCATTCCACCACATGTACCACATGTGGTGCGTATGACAAATAAAGGAACTTGAATCCTTGAATCGACAAGTACTGTACTATCTAAAGCACTCTACACCAAAGTAAAGCAAGAATGGCTAATTCATATGAAACAAGAGCTAAATGAGCAGCCTCTTCATTTATTTATTTATTAAAAAGTACATAAAGTTCTTTTTTTTTTTTTTTTTACTATTCATAGCAGCAGAAAACGTAATCATCGAGAGGTGGATGCTGGAAATGCCAAACGGGTCATGAACTGTTCATTTTGAAACATCATCTGGTATCTAAAAAACTGAAATATGACACCAGATATTAACTTAAAGTCACTTGTTAATGAACACACTGACATCCACCAAGTTGAGAGGCTAGATCCTTGAATTTTGGAATTGATACATGCAATGAAATGTGTATTTTCTTCCAATTCAAGTATCTATCAAAACAAAAGACTGCATTCACTACACCATTTCTTGGTTTTCTGTAGGCCAGCAATCACTCTTTCAGGGATAAAGATGTGCACATCCTTCATATAGAGGAACATTGGTTTTAAGAGAGGAGTAAAGGAAGCCATCTTTGTGAAGAGAACTTGTCCATCATTAAACGGGGCGGAGGCCTCTGTGTTCAACTGTCCCCCTCTTACAAGCTGTTATTGCAAGTATGATTCAACCCCTGTGGATAGCAACAAGGCATCAGGGCATTAACTATCAGTCCAACAACTAGTTTTGTCTGTCATCAGCAAACTGGTTGATCCACTATGAGATGGTGCTGCTTTTAAGACTGAGTTTGTTGCAACTCCTCAGAATGAAGAAGTTTTTTTGGATAAAAGACAAAACGTTTCAACGAAGAAAACCCATCCAGAGAACTTGACTCAAACTTGTTAGAACATATAGAGATTTTCAGGAACAATGTTGTAGCAGCGTCTTTTGTCCATCATATTATGCCTAGAGACTCAAATAAATAAACATTTGTTGTATCATTTTCTTGTTACAGTATATATTTGCAGAATGTTCATTGCTATTGAGAAAAACACAACATTCACTATTTAAAATGCATTTCCCTGCTTTGTATCCAACAGATAAAATTAAAAGACTGATTTCAACTTTGCTTTTTCACAGTAAAAATGCCAACAAAATATTTTGCTCTAGGTGGACAGGAAAGCAGGGAGGACAACGTATTCTAGTCTGAGCTGACTAGTGCTTTAGACTACTGCAAAAGGTGTGTTTTTTTTTTGTTTTGTTTTTTTTTTGGGGGGGGGGGGGGCTTAAAGACCTTTACAGATCAAATAAAATGACAGAGTGATAGGTTGGAGTTTTTCAGCTGACAGTCATACTTTTAATGAATCAAATTAAAAAAGTTCAACAAATATTTGGTAAATTTGAAAAAAATACGAGTTGTATTTTTTAATCATGTGGATATACACTTTGTAGTCACTTCAACGTTGTATTTGGATTAATTGAATTTGTTCTTATCTGTAGCTGCAAGCTGAACTTTGAATGGCAGCAGAAGCAATGTAGGATTGTTAAAATCACTTTGGTTTAGCCCCTCTAATGGTCGCTCCACTGTGCAAAATAATTAGAGCCTTTTTAAATGTCACAGAACCATCAGCATGATGTTGTAATTAAAAATGAAAAAAAAAAAAGCTTTTATGTGTGTCGTAATGAATTCTCCAAGTCATCATCATCACCACTAAATAAGGCTTTGTTCTCGTTTTGACTGTGTGTGTGCGAACATGCTGTCATTTATTTAATGAATCGCATTCAGCATTTTGTCCTTGCTTAAAGATTAATGAAGGTTTGATGCATTAAATTGAGAATATTTGGTGACATGCTTTCAGATCATGTCACCCTCTCATTGGCTGTCCCTCAATTAATGTGTGGTAGCATTAATGCTTGTTATAACACTTCAGTAAAGTTTAGACAACTTTGTAAACTTGTTTATGTAAAATGTTGACAGTATGCTATGATTATTTTTACCTGTCACATGTTTGATTGCTTTTCCTCCCATATTTAGAGTCTAACAATGCTAGTGAAACATTTGGCTTTCGGGCTTCAACATGCTCATTTGTTTTATTTCCTTCAAATAACATGTATTTGGCTGGTAAATAGCATGTGTCTTTAATGCATTTCTTGATCTTTAATCTTTCTTGGAATTTCAATACTCTTTAAAAATGTTAAAATTTTGAAATCTATTTTTCTACTACTATTATCAAACTACTGGTAATCAGAGAGGACGGCTGATGAATAGTTAGAAAATGGCACTTGTTGAGCAATAAAGCCAAACTGTAGAGGAAAATACTTTGTGTAATTTATACAATGTGTAATTTATTGTAATTTATTTATTAAGTGTAATTTATTTAAATCCAGATGCAGGAAGAGGGCCACCTGCATCATGAAGGACCCCACTCACCCAGCACACATACTTTTTGCCCCACTCCCCTCAGGAAGGAGGTTAAGGAGCATTAAGTGTAGAACCACTAGACTGAGGAACAGCTTCTACCCTGAGGCTGTTAGACTCATGAATCTCTAACTAGAATAATCACCGTGAAAAACCATATCATGTTGCTGCTGATCTGTTTCATGTTGCTGCTGATCTGTTTCAATGTTGATGTGTTCATGCGTGCACATCTGCTCACAGACTCATGTTCATGTTTGTGCTGATGTTCAATGTTTTATGTTATGAGTGCTTAGTGTATATTTAGTTGATGTTTTTCTTAGTTCATATCTTAGATGTTATTACTGTTTTTCTTTTACATTTTATTGTGGGATGTAACTGGGACCCTGTGTACATAATTTCGCTCCACCACATGTACCACATGAGGTGCGAATGACAATAAAGAAACTCTGACTCTGACTCTGACTCTGACTCTGACAACCACATTGTCATTATTTGATGTCACAGAGAATATCTGTTTTTCATGTTATGTTCTAAGAAGTAGGTGAAGCAGTGTTTGGCATGTTTCTTCAAAACAAATGTTTAAGTGTTAAGTCTAATTTGAGTTTGTATGTTTTTGGTCTCTGTTCATTTTCAAACATTGATCTACTGTCAAGGTTTATGATAGGATTGAACCCAGAATGCAGACAAGGTCACAGAGTTCCAAAATCAAAACAATATTTTTATAAATAAAAATAAATAGCTGACACGGCAGCAAAACCTTATAAAAATTCAGATCCCAGGGGTGCTTGAAGAAACATAACAGACCAGACTGTAACATAGAGCCAACAAAGCACTGCTGAATATTGAGCCAGTAGAATATTTAGGACAGCGGTAAATGGGAAAGTGGAAACACATTGAGTTGATTACTGACTGGGGACAAGTGACAGTGGGTGTGGCAGGTTGATTGAGTGAGAGATGAGGAGAGTTTGAAAAGATAAAATAAAAGTTGAACATAGTAGATACACTGCAACATAACTTAGGGAGCAAACATACAAATTATCTTTTTCATTTCTTTCGCCTTTTCATTCTTTAGGGGTTGCCACAGCGAGTCATCCTTTGTTTCAGTCTGTCCTCCGTCCTCACTCCAACTACTTCCATGTCCTCTCTAACTGCATCCATATATCTTTTCTTTGGCTTTCCTTTTTGTCTTTTTCCAGGCAGCTGCATTTCTAACATCCTTCTACCAATATACCAACTGTCTCTCCTCTGGAAATGTCTAAACCCTTTCAGTCTGGCCTCTCTAACTTTATCTCTGAGTTGTTCAACCTGTGCTGTGCCTGTGATGATCTCATTCCTAATCTTATCCATCCTTGTCAGTCCTGAGAACCTCAACATCTACATTTCTGCCACTTCCAGTTCTTTCTCCTGGCTTTTTGTGAATGCCACTTTCTCCAGACCATACACCATAAAGCTGGTCTTACAATTGTCTTGTAAATGTGTCCTTTGATCTTTGCTGACACCCTTTTGTCCCAAATCACTCTTGAAACGTTTCTCCATTCACTCCATCCTGTCTGGACTCTCTTTTTCATCTCTTTATCACACTGCTCATTTTCCTGGACAATGGACCTCAAGTATTTGAAGTCCTGCACCTTGGTGACCTCTGATCCTTGTAGCCTCACTGTTCCACCAGCCTCCATCTCATTTATACCCATGTACTCTGTCTTACTACCACTAACTTTCATTCCTCTTCTTTCAAGTGCATACCTCCACCTCTCCAAGTTCTCTTCCACCTGTTCCCTGTTCTCACCACAGATCACAGTCTCATCTGCAAACATAATAGTCCACGGGGATTCCTGCCAGTCCATCACTAGAGCAAACAAGAAGGGGCTCAGAGCTGATCCTTGATGCAATCCCACCTCCACCTTGAAGCTATCTGTCACTCCTACAGTAGATTTCACCACTGTCCTGCTGTCCTCATACATGTCCTGTACCAGTCTAACATGCTTCTCTGAAACTCCAGTTTTCCTCATGGAATACCACACCTCCTCCTTCAGCACACTGTCATATGCTTTTTTCTAAATCCACAATGACACAATGAAGTTCTTTCTGACCCTCTCTGTTCTTCTCCATCAGCATCCTCAAAGCAATTATAGCATATGTGGTGCTCTTTCTTGGCATGAACCCATACTGCTGCTCACAGTCACCTCTCATCTAAGTCTAGCTTCCATAGCTCTCTTGCAGATCTTTATTGTGTGACTCATCAACTTAATTCCCCTGTAGTCGTTACAATTCTGTACATCACCTTTGTTCTTAAAAATGGGCACCAGAACACTTCTCCATTCCTCAGCCATTTTCTCACCCTCAAATATGCTATTGAATATTTGAGTCAAAAACCTCACTGCCATCTCTCCAAGACATTTCCAAACCTGCACTGGAATGTCATCAGGTCCTACTGCTTTCCCTTTCTTCATTCTTTTCAGAGCTTTCTGGACTTCACCCTTACTAATCTTTCCTACTTCCTGGCCCACAGTTTCTATGACCTCTAGTCATCTTTCTCTTTCATTCTCTTCATCCATTAGCGCCTCAAAGTACTCCTTTCATCTTCCCATCACACTCCCCTCACTTGTTAGAACATTATCATTCCTATTTTTTACAAGCCTAACTTGCTGCACATCCTTTGCAGCCTGATCCCTCTGTCTTGTCAATCGGTACAAGTCCTTCTAACCCTCTTTGTTGCCCAGCCTCCCATACAACTCATCATGTCTTCTGATTTGCCTTTGCCAACTCCCTCTTTAGTTTACATTGCATCTTCTTATATTCCTGTCTCCTCTCTTAAGTACCCCCACTGTTATATTTCTTCTTGGCTAACCTATTTCTTTGGATAGCATCCTGCACTTCACTATTCCACCATCAGGTTTCCTTATCATCCATTATCTGTCTAGATGACACACCAAGTACCTTCCTACCTGTCTAATTACAGTTGCTGTAGTAGCCCAGTCATTTGGAAGCTTTAGTTTTGGCAAAATGTTTTACGTCGGATGCCCTTCCTGACGCAACCCTCACAATTTACCCATGCTTGGGACTGGTGCAAGAAATACACTGCCTTGTTCTCCCTAGTGGCTGGTTTAAACATATACAAATTATGATTAGATATTTTAAATAAAACAAAATTGATTAATAAAATTTGATATATACAATATAGTTTATTCATACATACACTTAGACATACCATGATGAACCACACTCCATTTATACCAGTTGGTGGTGGTAATGCACACCTTGAGTTTTTTTGTCAACCACCAATAATCTACACAAATAATAGTAATATTAATAATAATATAATAAAAATAATAATACTAATAATAATAATAATAGGACAGAGTGAGAGGAACTGGCTGAGGACAAATGAGAGATGCTGCAGGAAACACAAGGGAGCTGAATAGGGAACAAAACAAGTGAGAACAGGTAAACAAAGACATCACCTAACATAAATAAAAATAATAATGCAATACAAAATGTTTTATACAAAACTAATAAATGGCATCTATTCTGACAGCTACAGACCAAAAATATTGTCCTTTTGTGTCTGTTAGTTGCTGGTTTTGTATGTCATTGTTTGGGTCTCTGGTAGGAGCTTGTTGGTTCTCTAGTGTGCTTTATAAATAAATTTGACTTGACTTGATATTTTGTAGCCACTAAAAGGTTTCAGCTCCTCATCTCACCTGTTTTACATCTGTAAAGTACACATCTGTCCAAATTTGCTAAGCACTCTGTCCTGTGTATATACAGTATACACTTCTTGGTTTTGATATGTGTGAGTGCTCCTATTATTTGTTTTCTGTCTTGGATTTCAACTTTTGCCTCATTAAAAGTTTTTTGTTCTTAATCTGCTTCCTAATTATGCATGTACTGTACATCTCCTAGAGGTGGAAGTTAAAGCTCCGTCTCACGGGAGACTATGCCAGACATTCTCAGCAGACCCTCACAATACGTTAGGGTCTGCCAGGTCTGACTGGCATCCTCCCCCACCATCGGAGCCAACTCACCACCAGGTAGTGGTCAGTGGACAGCTCCGCCCCTCTTTTCACCCGAGTGTTCAAGACATGCGGCTGCAGATCAGATGAGACAACCACAAAGTTGATCATCAAACTGTGGCCTATGGTGTCCTGGTGCCAAGGGCACATATGGACACCCTTATGCCTGAACATGGTGTTCCTTATGGGTAATCCATGAGGAGCACAGAAGTCCAATAACAGAACACCACTTGGGTTCAGATCAGGGGGGCTGTTCCTCCCAACCACACCCCTCCAGGTCTCACTGTCATTGCCCACGTGAGTGTTGAAGTTCCCCATTAGAACAAGGGAGTCCCCAGGAGGCGCACTCTCCAGTACCCCCTCCAAGGACTCCAAAAAGGGTGGGTAATCTGAGCTGCTGTTTGGCGCATAAGCACAAACAACAGTCAGAACCTGTCCCCCCACACGTAGGCAGAGAGAGGCTATCCTCTCGTTCACCGGGGTGAACCCCAATGTACAGGCACCAAGATGGGGGGGGGGGGGGGGGGGGGCAACAAGTATGCCAACTCCTGCTCGGCGCATCTCACCAGGGGCAACTCCAGAGTCGAAGAGTGTCCAACCCCTCTCAAGGAAACTGGTTCCAGAGCCAGAGCCATGTGTTGATGTGAGTCCGACTATTTCTAGCATGAACCGTTCAACCTCACACACCGGCTCAGGCTCCTTCCCCACCAGAGAGGTGACATTCCACAGCCCAATAGCCAGCTTCTGTAGCCAAGGATCAGACCGCCAGGGTCCCTGTCCTCGGCCACCACCCATTCCATATTGCACCCGACCCCTTTGGCCCATCCCACAGGTGGTGAGCCCATGAGAAGGGGGACCCACGTCTCCTCTTCGGGCTGTGCCTGACCGGACTCCATGGGTAAAAGCCCAGCCATCAGGCGCTTGGCAACGTGGCCTGCCTCCAGTCAGATTACACATATAAGTCATTATTTAGTTTGAAACAGTAACTTTTTGTTTATTTTGAATACTTGCTGATTTTTATGAATTATTGTTCTCACTAAGAGCCATGGTAAAGACCGGCAGTAGTCCCTCTCTACTTTGCAGTTTGTTTTTCACAGATTCGCTCTATCGTGGTTTTTCAACGTAAGATTGGACATGACACACAATTGGCTGCTTGATGGATGTGCTGCACAATCGGCATGGAATCTTTATTTTAAATAAGTTATTTAAAATTATTTATCACTTGTTGCATATTTGTGCAGCCCAGAGCTGCAGAGAAAGCTTCCTCCTGCACCTCTGTGCAGCCCAGACAGCAGGATAAACTTCCTGCTGCAGCTGATCAGCTATTCACCGTGCAGGACGGAGAAGTGGGCGAGGCCAAGAACGTTTGCAGATGTCAAAGAGTAGAGGATGCAGAGAGCTGAAATCATGACAATCTGTACTCTTTTAGAGGGTGTAGAGTTTAGAAACATTGTTTAGAATATTGCAAGAGTATGTATCTTATTTATTTCGGTATAATGCGATCTCCAGTATAAAGTGACCTCTCAATTTTAGAGCTTGAAAAGCATTTTAAAAAAATCTATATCGCAAGTATAATGATACCCCTTATTTCATACTGACCAGGATTTTTCAACCTTTGTAGTCTGTATACATTTTAATAAAATTATCACACGATGATTGTGGTATTAGATTTTTTTAACACATGTATCAAAAGATAATTTGACAACAAATGTATATCAGTAACAAAAAACAACTATTCCAGAGTAAAGTGTGAAATTGTATCTGCAAAGTTGTCGCAATACTCATTCCTCTGACTTTCCACCTAGCTTACAAGATCCCTCTCAAGTTCTGGATGAAGGGCTTGTTACCCTCTGCAGGCTTGTTTGGTTTTTGGCAATTTCATAAGCTGTGTTTTCTGCTTTCTCCATAAGCGGATGTTGCTCTCAGGAAATCCAAACTCCTTGGCTGCTGCACAATTGTTCTTTTCTTCAGCAAACTCTGTGATTTTGAGCTTTGTAGCAGCATCATATGAAAACAGGCATTTAAAAGGAGAAAGCATGTTCAATTAATTTCAATTTTCTTCATTTATATAGTGCCAAGTCACAACAAAGTTGTCTGCAGGGCACTGAACAGAAACAGTCACATACATTATAAAAGCCAATCAGTAAAAGTTATCTATCAAAGGAAGCCAGCAGATTGTGTTTAAACTTGACTTCATTGCAGTCTCCCATCCTGTGCAAGCATAGAGCAACAGCGGAAAATAAAAACTCCCTTTTAACAGGAAGAAACTTCCGGCAGAACCAGGTTCATGATGAGCGTCCATCTGCTTCGACTGGCTGGGGTTTGAGAGGACAGGAAGGAGAAACAAACAAAAATAGAATGACAGGTCCAGATGTACTTTCTATTGAAACAAAGACAAAAAAAACATGTTAAGGATAGAAATAATTACAAATACAAGCAGGTAGAGTAAATAAAGACATTAGCAGGGTGAGGAAATGTGGTCAATTTGTCCTCCAGCAGTCTAAGCTTATAGCAGCATACCTAAGCGAAAGCTCAGGAGACCAATTGAATTCATCAGGTTTCATGGACAAATATATTTGTTAGGGATGCACCGATCCACTTTTTTTTACTTCCGATCTGATCCCGATGCCTATATCTAAATATCGGCCAATACCGATCCAGTTCCGATATCATGCTCATCATTGATTTTATATGAGGCTGTAATAATCTCCTCTCAAGTACAATTTGTACTTTGTACTATGCATGCATGTCCAAAAAGGCAACTTGAGGTAAGTTTTATTGATGTTGGATAAGTTTTAAAGTTAGAATTAAATCCTGCTAACACAAAACATGTTTCTTTTTATTCCTAGTTTTAAAGGGGATATTAAAGTGATTAATTTAAGTGATTGTTTAAAGTTATTTTATTTATTTTTTTAAATAAGGGGCAGATATAAGAATCCTTTTTCTTCTTTCTGCACTCTTTTCATTCAATGTTTTCTTTTTGATGATTTTTTTTATTTTGTTTCTTTTAAATGAATGAATAAATGAATAAAATAAAATAAATGGCTTCAAACACCTGGAATAAATCAACAGTCATGTTCCTGTTTTTAGTATTTTACATCACTTAATAATATAGCTGTTTTTGTTTTTAATATAATTTTCAATTCATATGTTTTTTTATGATTGTTTACTGTTGTACTGATAAATATCTCCTGGAGGGTAAACTATATCTTGACTGCAAGTATCAAGCTGTGAAATCCTTCATTTTCTACAACTGATAGTGGTTGGTCATTAATTATGATTAAGTTTAGCAACTTCTCTGTAAACATTTGAGCTCCGTGGTTTCAGCGATGTCTTCTTCTTGTTCAATCCGAAGCAGGCAGCCTGATTTGGGGCAGCCGCGCTCAAGTCTGTCCCTCCTCAGAGACGGACAGACTGAGCGGGGCAGATTGGACGCGGCTGGCCGGGGTCGAGTCGCCTGTTGTGGGCTGAGCAAAGAGCAGCGCCACGCTGAAGCCACGTAGCTCGAATGTCCATCGTAAAACTAACTTTACCGTGGTTTAATGTGACGCTATGGCTCTGCAGACATTGCACGTTGATGTCTTGTTTTGTGGTGTTTCTAGTGTAAAATACTTCCATACAGCGAACATGTTTGGATGAAAAGTTTGTTAGCTGTTAGCGACAGTGCCGCTAACTCAGTCCTCATGTTGTAGCTGGCTGCAAACTATGAACTGGATTTCCTGAATGTGAGGCGGGTCTTATTACTCTGGGTTCATGAGACACGCCGCCGTTCAGGAAATCCATTCCATAGTTTGAAGCCAACGTGCATCATGGATCGGAAAATCCGATACGTAAATTATGCTGGATCGGATCCGCCCCATCCCAAATATTTTTGTAACATCAGCATAACAATGAAAATTTATCTCATGATATTAAATAACTTTACCTAACGGAAGCATTTATAAAGTTAAGACTATTGGTCCAAGCACTAAACCCTGAGGAATTCCTTGACTAAGTTTGGTATATAAAGAAGATGCATTATTTACATTTACAAACTAGAATATATCAAGTAAATATTTAAACAATTTCAGAACTGTTCCTATAATCCCGATATCATTTTCAAACCTCTGTAGTAGAATATTGTGATTAATTGTATCAAATGCAGCGCTATGGTCTAACAGGACCAGTGTAGACACCTGTCCATTGTCTGAGGCCATGAGAATATCATTAGTAACTTTCACCAGCACTGTTTCTGTGGCTGCAGGTCTATAATTGGCCATAATTCCTGAATCAAGATCAGGTTTCTTAAGTAAAGCTTTAATTACAGCAACCTTAAAGTGCTCTGGTACATAACCTCACATAGAGAACACATCTTCTCCAAATCTTGGCTCTGACATATTTGAGTGGAGTTTACAAATATTTATCTGTACTAAAAACATCTCTGATGTCTCGGGTTTGCTCTTTTAGTTGGACAAATGGAGACTCTCCATTGGTCTTAAGTGTGAGTGTATGTGCATAATTGTCTGTTTTGTGTGTCCCTGTGTTGGTCCTGCAGTTGACCAATGACCCATGTAGGGTTCACCCTGCTCCTCCTGCATGGACTGCCAGCATCTCTGTGACCATGAATAGGAATTACAGGGCACTAAATGATTGAAATGTATGTTCTTTAAAAGCTCCCTGAGGTATTTAAAGCTGCAGATCAGTATCAGCACAACTTGTGCTGCATTGCAGATGTTTACGCTGCTGCAATAGATGGACAGTGTTTCACGGTGTAATTTAATACATGGTGAAAAGCTACATTTGTTATTTTTGACAGGTTTCTATTTGTTAGATGATGATACCCTTGCCTTTGTGCTGTATTTGCAGTAATATCACCCATGTGATCTTTACAAAGACCAAGGATATCATTTGATAGGTATTTTGACAAACAGTAGCATCTCTGATTAAATAGTTAGGTTTGCTGTCACTTTAGGTGAACAAATTATAAATTATTGCCTTGGTTCAATTGGGACATGTGATGTGATGATGGCTCACAATATGTCTTGACTGCAATATAAGGCAGAGTGGTTGGCTTTTGCATGTAAATATCAGAGAATACATAAATAAATTAGAGATTATAAACTGATTTTAGGAATTTCTGAGTGTTGATCCTGTGAAAAACTGGTGATCTGCCTATACAGTAGCAGTCATACCATGTATCCAACCCATTGACTGAAGGAGACTGGAACTGCCCACTGGGAAATTGAACAGGTTGAGTACAGAAAATGGATGTGTTACTGTTGATTATGTATTATGTTCTGAGGTGATGATGGACCCAAAACTCAGAAAGTAGGTAGGTGTGGTATAATCCAATGTATTGAAGATAATAATAAAAAAAAACTACTCTGGACAACTATACAAGGAACAGGCATAGAGGAGATATAAATGACAAGAATCTGGTAAAAATAAATAAAAACAAGTCAAGGACTGGCCAGTATGGAATATGAGTACATAGAGAAGTGATTACTGAATGTCAACAGCTGGGCTAATGAGCAGATGAAGAACAGGTGTGAGGGACAAAGCAGTGAGCTCAACTAAGGAACTACAAGAAGAAGAAAAAAGAACTGGCTGAAACAAGATAAAACGTGATAAAAGTAAGAAATATCCAAACAGGCAAAACAAACAATGTACAACAAAACACCACAGAAAGCATTAAACAGTGTGAGACAATTGTAATTCTACATCCTTCAAGGTAGATACAAACCACAACATACCAAGAACACCACACAAGAGCTGCCATTGTTGAGATGCGGTGACCCAGATTTCAAGCTTTCACATTTTTGGCCTTTGTAAAAAGTCAAATCCTAGTGAGCACACATTTTTCCCACCATCCAACACACACACATTTCACAGAACTGGCTGTTCAGTTTCTGCCTAATGTATCTCATCCCCGTGGCAGGTGTCATTGTAACAAGATAATCAATCTTGTTCAATTCACCTGTCTAGTTTTTAAATGTTATAGCTAATAAATTGACGTGAATAGTTTATTCAGTCCTTTGTTCAGTTAATGACTGGCAGTAGAGGCTTGTAGCTTTGTAAATTTTGCTCTTTTACAGCCTGAGCTTTCAGTCCTCAATTAGAGTCCATCAAATCCGTGAAAAAATAAATATAAAGACAAAGCACTGTAAGTACTGCTAAGACTTTATGTAGAAATAAAGCTGTAGATATAAAATGTTTACCAGTTTATCTAGTGAAGATATGACTGATGCATCAGCTTTTTGGGTTACCAAGTTTAAGATTCCCTTTTTTTATATGACTTAGTAGTTTTGACATGTGACTTAAGGAGAGTAAACTCTTTTACTTTTATTGAAAATTGCACAGCGCACACAGTATTTGGAAAACTGTATGATCTGTAAACAATAAATAAAATCATTGTTCATTAAAACATTTTAAAAACATCTAACAAGTATTTTTTTTTATTATACAGTGTTCAAAGATTACCAAAAAGACAAGCTGTATGCCGATGTCCCCGTTTTTAAGGGATTTGAATAGTGAATGTTTGTAGTTTAAGATGGATTGTTCCATCATGGCCGTCACCGGTGGCTGAAGCAAAACAAAGGCTTTCATTGGTTGAGATGCATAATGATGACCTTTCATTGGTTGAGATGCATAATGATGACCTTTCATTGGTTGAGATGCATAATGATGACCTTTCATTTGTTAAGATGCATAATGATGACGTTTCATTGGTTGAGATGCGTGATGATGCTCATTCATAGCCAACAGTGATCAAAATCTCTCCTCTTGGTTGTTTTTACTTTGGCTTGTTTTTTTTGTTTTTTTTGCCTTAATTGTTTAATAACATCATTTTTTTCAGGATGATGTTCTTGATGATTATCAAAATAATATAGTAATAGATTTAATTATTCAGACATCAAAAAGCTTGTTTTTCGTGATTGCTAGAAATATTCTAAAATGTTATTATTAAACCAAAGAGGCATGTGATTCAACCTGAAA
This sequence comes from Nematolebias whitei, assembly GCF_014905685.2. Taxonomy (NCBI): domain Eukaryota; kingdom Metazoa; phylum Chordata; class Actinopteri; order Cyprinodontiformes; family Rivulidae; genus Nematolebias; species Nematolebias whitei. Next base: position 32,278,742 of record NC_056499.1, read on the forward strand.
GTGTCATATCTGTGAAGATCCATCACTGACCAACACACTGGTGATTTAGATTATCTCCAAGTATCACACAAGCAATTACTGAATGACAAGGAAACACAGGAGCAACTTATGTTCACACCACAGTCCATTTAATTAAAAAAGAAAATCCCCATAGATACTGTGATATTCCTTAAACAAAGCTGATCTCCAGGAAATCACATTAAAATTAGTATTAGTAGGCACAGCTGTTCTCTGTCTCTGTAAATGTCATCATATATAATACACACAAAAAAAGTCACATTTTTAGAGGAGTGTTGTGGTGGAACTAATCAATTTTTATCAAGCACACCAGATTTTATATATATGTATATATGTATATTTGTGTATATATGTATATTTGTGTATATAAGTGTATATATTTATATATGTGTATATATGTATATATGTGTATATATGTATATATGTGTATATATGTATATATGTGTATATATGTATATATGTGTATATATGTATATATGTATGTGTATATGTGTATATATGTATATATGTATGTGTATATGTGTATATATGTATATATGTATGTATATATGTATATATATATATATATATATATATAT
>NC_056499.1:32280167-32283602 GCF_014905685.2 Nematolebias whitei
ATATGTATATGTATGTATGTATATGTATGTATGCATATGTATATGTATATGTATATGTATGTATATGTATATGTATGTATATATGCATATGTATATATATATAAGTGTATATGTATATATATATAAGTGTATATATATATATGTATATATATATATGTATATATATATGTATGTATGTATGTATATATGTATATATATGTATGTATGTATTTATGTAAGTATATATATGTATGTATATATATATACATATATACATGCATATGTATATATATAAGTAATATGTATATTTTTAAGTGTATATATATGTATACATGTATATATATGTATGTATGTATATATTTGTATATATATGTATTTATGTATGTATTTATGTATGTATGTATGTATGTGTGGGGGGTGTTTGTGTGTGTGTATATATGTCTATGTACTGTATAGATAGATAGATAGATAGATAGATAGATAGATAGATAGATAGATAGATAGATAGATAGATAGATAGATAGATAGATAGATATCTGAATGATGAAAAACAGCAATAATACATCCCTTTCCTGTCAAAAATGTCTATTTATTGCCTTCTTATGATAATGTACCTTTTTAAGATATAAAAGTTTGTTGATATGCAGTTATGCTAATTACATCAAGGGGCTGGCATTGCTGGTAAAAATATAAATAAAGCAGAACTTAATGCATCGCTGTTTTATTTTATGCCTGCCGACATTGTCCAGTAGGTGATGTGAGAATGACTCGACAAATTTTCAAAGGTGTATTTATGTCTTGCTTTTATTACAGACGTTTGCTCACCACACATGCTTTGTCTACAAAATATACCAAGCTAGCTGTCTTACAGAAAGGCAGGTTACGTGCTAGCTTTGTATATTGTGTGTGTGTGTGTGTGTGTGTGTGTTGGGGGTGTGGAAAGTCTCATTAACCTTTGATTGTATGCCTTCCTGGCAGGTACTTGATAAGGGTACAGATGTGCAACTCGTTATTATTGTATGTGATGTTGTGCAGGTGTGTCTGTGAAAGAAGTATTGCTGTGGTGTCAAATGTTGACAGAATAACAGATGTGTGGGCTACATTCACAAAGTAGCGCACACGCTTCAATGAATCTGTTGTGCAGAATGAATCCTTTTGTGTTTTTGTTTCAACATTTTTAGGCTAGTGAAAAATAATACAACTAATTAATTATATATTTTTGGGGTTCTTTAATAAAATGATGGAGTTAGAAATATTGTCAAAGTAACGTAGTATGATCAATCTGATATCTGATAAGTAGCACGTAGCTTATAATCACATATGATTCTACTCCCAAACATCCAGAAAGCTCAATTATCTGTAAAAAGTTGGACATGTCTCCATCTTGAATTGATTCAGTGAATTCTTGCTGCTCTGATTCAGTTTATTTGATGTTGTCACTGACAGTGTTTGCTTTTTGTGTTGAGGTTTCTTCACAGTTGTCCCATGTATTCTTTTCAACTTTCATATGTTGCAGTCTATGAGTGTACTTGGTTCCTCATGATGGCTTTGCATGTTTGTTTGTTTTTTTTTATCTGAAACATTTATAATGCAAGATTATAAACTAACTGAATATATTCAGTTTTATGGAATGAATTTGAGCAATAACTAAAATAACTGCAAAATGAACTCAAGAATAAATGCTGCTCTAACGTAAACATGTAGATATTGTTAAATACTTTTTCAGTACATCACCAGTATACCATGATTAAATCACCAAAGAAAAGTGGTGGGAGGGGTTATGACTACTGTCTCACAACAAGATTTGTAATTTGCAGTTTATTCTTCTCTATATGCTCAATAATCCAGGTCGAAAAATCTAAAAAAAAATAAAAAAAAACAACAAAAAAAAATCTGAAAATAATCTAAAAAAAAATTCTAAAAAAAATATTTTTGGGGATTTACTCTATTCGGCATGTGAGACTTTTCCAGGTACTTCAGCTTCCTCTCACCATCCACAATAATACATAATTGAGCTGGAGATTCTAAATTGGCTCTTGGTGTAGGTGTGAGTGAGCCTGCAGTGTGGCTCTTTTGTCTTTGTGTTGACCTTGTGATGGATTTGTGACCTTTCCAGGGCATACATCACCACTTTCCCACTGATTGTTGGGCTCCAGTTCCCCATGATGCTCAGATGAGGCAGGTAGATAATGAGCAATTGACTGAGTGGATAGACTCGATGACTTCCACAAAAGTCCATGGCTAGCCACAAATTAATTTGCGCTGCTGTATAATTTCATATGCATGCACTGTTTAAGAACAGCAAATTGCAGTCAATGGTGTAAAAACATTTACATGATAATCAAACAATGAAAAATTAATGAAAGGAAGAAAAATAGCTTTAATAGCAGAAGTTTGCTGAGTTTAATTGAGAATGGACATGAGAATCCGAAGGAATAAACAAAAAATTACAACTATTTGTGCCAGGCTAACAAAGTTCATACACTTGGCTCCGATTCACTTCTTGATTTGTTAAAACTTGAAACTATTGTTTGTTTCCGTTGTTTGTTGACATGGATGTAATGTCATGTAGAGGAGGGCATCTGGTTTGAGAACTTCTTGTTTCATCTGTGTTGTTTGCTGCTTATATAGTTCTGCCGGCATCTTGTTGCCGTGACCTTCACTCACTAAGGTGGTTTGCAGCTGCATGTGAAGCATTTTAAAGCTTGAGAGTCTTCTGAATGACAGGTCATGGTGTTTGACCAGTAAATGTGAAACGATCCCTCTGGGTTTGAGGTGAATCCTTTTCTCAAACTGAGATCAGTTTAATCAGTTTAAGTGCCTTGATGTCTTGTTCAAAAATGATGGTAGGATGGGCAAGAGATCAACAGACAAATCTGGGCTTTGTCTGCAGTAATGAGGCAGCTGCATTGACCTGTTAGTGAAGGAGCTGAGCTAGAAAGTAAAACTTTTGATTAACTGTTCCATGTCTGCTCAAACTCTCACCTATGGCTATGATGACCAAAATAAATACGAACGAGGATACATGCAGCTGAAATGTGAGTTCTTCGGGGCATCTCCAGGTTCAGCTTCTGAGATAGGGTGACGAGCTGTGAAATCCTGCATTGGCTTGGAGTAGAGCCGCTGCTACTTTATGTCAAAGAGAGCTAGTTGAGGTGATTAAGTCACCTTATCCTGATGCTTTTTAGTCACCTCTCTTTAAGTTTTTTGGGTTTTTTTTTTTCAGGCTTGTCCCTCTGGGAGGAGAACCAGGAACAGACCTGGAACTTGCTAGGTTTTCCTTCTGACCTGGGAACAGCTCGGTATCACCCAAAAGGAGCTGAGAAGTGTTGCTAGGGGGTGAGATGTCAGGGTTTCCTTTCTAGGCCTGTTACCACCCTAACTGACTTCAGAAGACGGATGGATGGATGGATGGATGGATGGATGGATGGATGGATGGATGGATGGATGGATGGA
>NC_056499.1:32283702-32295147 GCF_014905685.2 Nematolebias whitei
GATGGATGGATGGATGGATGGATGGATGGATGGATGGATGGATGGTTGGATGGATGGATGGAGAAATTTGTGACAGAGTAGAACAAAGTAGATTAAAATCTTGGTCAACTCTATGTGATAAGATACAAGTGTTCTAGATGTAGAATTTAAAATATTCTGTGACTGAATAATCAAACTTTTAGACCATAGCCATTTAGTTTGACTAACATAGTAAAAAAAATACACTGAGACCAGATTATTTGGTGCATAAAATTACTGTTAAATTTAGACAATAAAATTAGTATTGGGCATCATATGCCATAAATCAGCTTTCCTAATTGTACAGGTATCCCTTAAAGATTAATATCCATTAAAAAAATTAATCTGTCAACCTCTAAATACCATGATGTTGGCCTCTTTGTTAGCTCCTTGTGGTTTTTATGTATTGGGTGACTGAGACAATTATTCTACAAAGAACACAACCAACCAGTCTCAGTCAGCTTCTCTCAGGTGGGGGTAGAGGTTACAGCAGCAAAGGGTAAGCATGTTCCAAACAACCATCTCAACAGCCAACCACAAATGATATACAGTACAGTAAGTAATACAGTACAGTAAGTACAATAAGACAGCAATGTGATGATTCATGCAGCATATGTATGTATCACATTGCACTTTCTTTAAAATCACTACTCTCTTATATCTACTAAAAAACATATACACTTAAATTAGCTGGACACATTACAGTAGTATCTACTGAGAGTACTCATTTGTAACAGTACTTGTACCAAAACTGAAAACCCCCATTTGAAATTCTCAAAAGAGCATTTGATATAATGGTCCATAAGGCACCTAGCCAATTGTACAGTATTTATTGTAGTATTTTCACCACAGAACTAGCAGAACACATTATTTTATCTTAGTGTGGCTGCTTTAGCTGAAGTAAATGTAAGTTTGTTTTAGCTGCTTCAGACCTGTGCCACTTTAGGGTCTTGGAACTGATTCACCTACGTCTACTATAATGTTGAAGTACATCACTCAGCAGCTAAAAGTTGATTTCCATTTGGTACAAATTTCTTTTCACTGTGATGTTTCTATTTTTATAATATGAAAATTTAAAAAAGGCACTAATTCTTGCATGACATAAAGACTTTCCTCTCTGACATCTCACTGTCTGATGACCCACAGAACAGATGCTGTTCTAATATTGGATACAGTAACAGTGAATAAGTAATATTCTGTAATTTGTTCCCTTTGAGCAGTGTATGGGTGTAGTTTGTAAAATAATATATATAATTATTTAGAAAAATAGCATGAATAAAAATGCATTGCTTAAATTGTAAAACTAAGTTGTGCTTCAGGTGTTGGCTAAAGTATATCTAGGTGCCTACCATGGATTATGAAGCTGTGGTATTTTTTTTTAATGGCTCAGATTCACTCTGTTGTTGTTCTAAGTTACATAAATACACAACTACAAATGTTTAGCCTATTTGCACAGAAAACCAGGGATGTGGTAGCTTGGTGGTCAGTGCTGTGGTCTTGCAATCCTGAGGTCTTGGGTCTGAGCCCAGCTTGAGTCAGGCAGGACATCCAGCGTAAAACAAGTTGCCAAATGTTTCATGCAAATTTACTCGCTGTGGTGAACCCTGATGACTGGAACAGCCGAAGGAAACTTACTTTTTTAACTGCACAGAAAAACTAAGTGTCATCAACTACAAAATATTACACACAAAAAAATAAAATAAAATAAAATAAAATAAACAATACACAGACCATCACGCATGTGCACATACCCCCCCCCCCCCCCACACACACACACACAAGCAGACACATTATCACCTTTACACTGAAAGTAAACTTAGAAAGTAAGTTGGACAGAGCACACCTCCCTCTCATTTTGTTTTTCCTACGTCTTAATCAGATGGTTTGCTACATAAAAAAACCAAATAAACCTTCCCTTATGTTGTGTTTAATATTTCAGCTCAAAATGAAAAGGTCTGTCATCCTACAATAGCTGAACAATAGTTTCAACAATCTAAAAAGTAAAATGAGACCAAGACAGTTGAAGGAAAATGATCAGTTTAAAAAAAAAAAGAGTCAGTGCCTCCCAGATCTTTGGTCCAATCGTTCCACTTCTGTTCAAGCTACACCTCACTCATCTGAAGATCTGCAGTTCACTTCTTCTTGAAAAAACCTTGACCAGTAAAGGGTGATCTGAGAGAAAAAAGTATCTGGCACTTTAGTTCCTTTGAAAAATTCACTGTTGTATGATTTGCTGCTATTATCCATTGTTGTTAATTTAATGCTATCACCAGTGATATTGCCTGACAGTTGCATTAGGCTTCTGTTTAACATATTTAGGCTCATTTTTGTGACATGAGATAAGAGAAGCTGATGAGATTATTTTGCATTAATGTCAAATTATTCATTTGTGGCACATTTCTGATTCCCCCTTTATATATTTAAGCTGTTGTTTAATTGCTTGTATTTAATAATTTAATAAAGTGGATAACTGAACACAATCTATACTGGGAAGTATAATCATTAATGAGCTATAATTGCAGCTTGTACTACCTGTAGCCTGTCCAGCACTATTTCACTTGCAGACACTCGTACTTCCACGTGTAAATAGAATAAAAGCAAGGGTGGAAATTCCACCTCGTTACTGAGGGGGTGTCAGTATGCAGGGAAATGGGGGGGGGGGGGGGGGGCTTAAAATGCAGTCAAATGTACAGTTGTAATATGAAATAAAAATTGAACTTCCATTACTGCGTATGCCAAGCAGACACGTTGCAGAAACTAAACTAGCAGGAACACTGACTGAACAACTTTCCCCACCCGCCCCCACGCTAATTTTTTTGTTGCAACTGATCCACTTCCAGGTCATGGGACTTTCAACAAACAACAAAATTATTCTTATTTTTACAACACCATTTAAAAAATAAGAACGAGTTGATAAACATCTGACATGCATTCATACACAATAATAAAGCCCAAGAGGAGAAATTAATCACGACCATAGAGAGACATATGCAACGCTTCAATGTTGCCATAGAAACGTGGAAAAAAAATTTCTGCAGTAATCACAAAATATTTTTTAATGTGTTCACTCTACAGAGTGAATAATGCTGAGAAACGGTCAGTATAGTGTATTAAATATGTGTATGGTGTTTCACAGTCTAAAGATTATCTTCAACCTGGTTATAATCAATTTAATTTGGTTTGCATTACTTTTGTGTTATTACAGTTATTCAATTGCATTGAATAACTGTCACTGATCTTTAGCAGTTTTACAAGAATTTAAAGCTCTAAATAAATACAATGTGTTAACAATCAGAAAACATATGTCCAATAAATAAATCCACTAATTCAAACAAAAATATTCTTCAGACACTTCTGTCAATATACATTGAGCTACGGGACTGATGAAACACGATCTATTGTTCCTCCTGATCAGAGATCTATTTAAACACTGTAGGAATAAAACTACTGTCATCTACAAAAAGTCCAAGTTATTTTGTTTGAGCAGAAAAACGAGAAACATTCCAAGGTCTCACTTGGGCTGGGACACTGTTCTCCTGTGTGCGATGCAAGATTGCGAACTATTTTGCGAACTGGCCCCCTTCACCCTTTACATTTCATGTGCACTCCCCTCGTGTCAGGTCTCAATGGACTGGACCATTGTTACCCTGATGGGGGGGCGGGGGGGGGGGGGGGGGGGGTGACAGATTTTTAAAATACATAAATGTATCGTTTTGCCTTAATAAATGGTGGCTATGCTTTCTTTTCTTTATAGTGCTCCAAATTCAAAAGGCAGGGGTCTGTCTTTGTTTTTCCAAATTTTGGGGTTCCAGACCCATCTGAAATCCCCCAGGATTTTCACCCAAGGTTCAAAGTAATCCTTCCTCTGTACAAAAGTTATCACCATGAGTAAAAGTAGCCTGTTGCCAATAATTCTTACTCAGTCTGTTTCTTTACTTCAGTATCTCATGAAAAACACTTTTAGAGATATGCTCAGCACAGCTAATAAAGCTAATCTCTTCCATAATTAACTGTCCATCCATCCATCCATCCATCCATCCATCCATTATCTTCACCCCTTCCTCCTTTTCGGGTTGGGGGGGTCACTGATGCCCATGTGTGAGAGGCGGGGGACACCCTGGACAGGCCTCCAGTCCAACATAAGGACACATAGAGACAAATGAGACAAACAACTATTCACTCTCTCTCTCACACCTAGAGACAATTTAGAGTTACAATCAAACTAACATGCATGTTGTTGGACAGTGGGAGGAGACTAGAGTATCTGTCAAAAAGCACATGCATGCACAAAGAGAACATACAAACTCCACTCAGAAAGGCCACCGGCCAGGATTTGAAATGGGGCGACCTTCTCGCTGAGAGGTGGCAGCTCTACCAATTGCGCCACCGTGCTGCCTCATAATAAAGTAGTCTTCTTGTTTTACAAATGTCATCAGTTGACTGCATCGAGGGCAAACATTTGTAATTTTCACAGCCCAAAGGTTTTTTTCAAGGAAATAACTAACATCTTCAAATGAATATGAACCTTGGTCATTCTGAAGTGCATTATCAAAATGCAGGGTGTCATCATTCAACACTTGCTACAACTGAGCTCAATTCACCTGCATTCAAAATGTTTTCCAGTCTCAGATGCCAAAGTACTTTCCACTTTTGTCAACTGCTCCTGTCTCACAGACGGTCTTCTAAGACCTGTCTCCCATCATACCTCATAATACGACTCCTATGATATCCTTCAGTGACAATTTATTCTGCATATAAGACTCCTGGACATCAGTGTTGGCTTCTTCTTCGCCCTGCTGCTTTATTTGCAAACTGTCAACACTAGTCTCAGTTTACTGCTCTCTGACACTAGTGATTGCTGCCTGTTGTTCGCCATCATCATGGCCCACAAACTATCACTTACCATCACTGCCAAATAAAAATCCACTTGCCTTGCTGTCAGCTGTGTGTGACATTGTCACATTTAAGGCATTTCATTCCTACTGATCTTGCACTATTGTTTAAAAATGTGCCCAACTCACTTCAAATGATACCTTCAAAGTTTTAGCTGGATCAGCCAAATACAAAAACGTGTTTAGTGTAGTGTTATAATCTGGCAGTTTTGCAGCTGAGACATGCTCTCTTGAAACAGTGCTAACAAACTTGTTAAAACAGTGCAGTTTCTTCTCTGGCAGTTCATTTGGACTTAACGCCTGGTACAGTGATGCATGTTGCAGACAGAAAGCGAGATTTCACAGCTACAAACAAATCATCCAACACTAAACCCTCACACACCCTATGAACCTATCACACTTCCGGAAGAAAAGGCACAATGAATTTATTAATCCAAGAGCTTTAAACAAGATTATCAAAACCAACCTGTTTTTCAGCCAAGAGAACGTCCTCTACGTTGTACTGTGTGTCAGCCGGGACTCTAATGCCACATAAGGCAAAATTTCTCAGAGATGGACACCATTATTTGATAAAAAAATAATAATAATAAGAAGAAGAAGAACTACTGTTTAACAAGTTATACTCGCATCACATACAAATGGATAAATTAAACATAACTTTCAATATAAAGGAGGTTGGATAGTTTGAACATCCCAGAACACTACCCAACAGATCCACACATACATTCTCCAAAACTCCCAACATGCAGTGCAAAAAAGAGAAGAGACCTCCATCCATCCATATTTTTTTTACCTGGTTCTCATTTCCGGGTCGCTGGGAGCTGGTGCCTATCTTCAGCAGTTACTGTCAGAGAAACTGGGTCCTGGATATGTCGCAGTTTCATGCCAGAGGAGAATAATTACAGGTTTTGTAATATTTTCACAGTGCGTTTAAACAAATTACACTTGTAGCAGACAAATAACACTTGGTACCTCAAAGCAGAATCACACACATGCATGGCTGCTTTGCGTAGAAAGGGTTTGTATTTTCTTCAAACTCATTTCTGCTTTGTATCAGCTCATCTTTCTGTTATCCAGTTACAATATTACCCTTCACCACAAAAAATGTAGTATTATTATTATTTAGTAGTAGTGGTAGTAGTAATAGTAGTAGTTGTAATAGTAGTAATATGCATTTTTTTATGGATTAAATTGTTGTGGTGCAAATTCAATTTTAACAAAAACAAATATATAACATGATATCTTGTTTGAGATAACAAAAATGACATGAGCTCATAAGCAAAACCAAACAGAATTAACAAGCTCACTCCTAAGGTTGATCAAGATTTCGGAGCATCTTGAGGTAATTATCATGTTTACCACATAGTAATTACAGATTGGATGTTTTGATGGTTATGTAAATCAGTTTATTAAAAACTGATTAAACAAGTACACTGGAGTGTGCATCCTTTAATCATACCCCAGTGAACCCTGAAACTTCTCGTAGCACGATGGATTCAGAGGACTTGGATAATGATGCTCCCTGTAGTGCAGCCTCATTCAGTTTTAGCCATGAAGCTGTGGCATTTAACAAGCTTTTTTGTTAAATCTACTCAAAGTAGCATGTCAGAAAAAATGTTTTTGCTTTTAAACAATGTGAGTCACATCAAAGCTCAGTCTTGTTTTACCCACACAGGTGTGCTTCCCCTTACTGCTCTTGATCTTGCCTCTTTAAGACCCCATGGGTGCAAATAGACTTTTAATCTGGCCTCCTCCTTGCTGTCCTTTGGTCTTTATGAATCTAATTAGCACGTGTAGTTTAGTGACATCATTTAATTCTCAGCATAGCTCCAGCCAACTTTCGTTTAATCAGAAGTCTAATTAGCCTCAAACAGCAACACCTGCGTGGGAGCGCAGGTTTCAAATAATGCAAAGGTTATTGGACATTTAGCGTCAACAAATTGGAAGCATAACAGAAGCCCGTCATCTTGATTAAAAGTTTTAGTCTTTGTTTAATAGATTAATTTTCCAGACGTTTTCAACTGCCTAGAGAGGGGTGGTTTGTGCTGACAAGGAAAATATAGAAAGGTTTTTAATAGTGGTGACTTTGGAATATATTTTCTAAACATCAGTTATTCAACATGAAGCAGGAAAAACAAATCAGAAGTAGTAATAAAAAATAAAAAAAAATGCTGTGTAGGGGCAATTCTAGAATCTACCCTTTAGGGCTGCTTAGCCCCCAGTGTTGATAACAGCTCTTGGCTTGAACAACGCAGTGGTCAATGGCGTCGAAAGCATTTATAAAGTGGGGGTGACATACTGGTGGTGGTGGTGGTGGTGGGGGGGGGGGGGGGGTCCTCCCTCAGAAAAAAAATTGAATTAATTAGATGCCATGTCCTGCATTCTGGTGTTTTAACAGGTTGTTTAAAACTTATGTTTACCTACATAAGTAAACACTTGATTCAATAACTTTTTGAGAGAGCTCGGCACAACAAGAAGTAGCGCTAAGCTAGCGGCGTGCAACACAGAGCGTTCGTTAAGATGCAACAGAAGTAGCACTCTGCTTTACATTACACAACCTAATGAACGCTTTGTACAAAATCAATTGAGTTTTAACTGATCATGACAAAGACTAAACTTATGCAACCAGAAGTTACAACTACATACAGAACACACAAAACAAAGCACAACTAGCTTTAATGCAACTTTCATTGTTGATATGTGCTGCTGATTACCCATACTGCTAATCTTATGCTGCTGATTATTTCACTGCTGTATTCATTCATTCGTACTCATCTACACACAAAGCTCATGTTCGTGCTGCTGTTGTTTGGTGTATTGTTTTGCACTAGTGATTAGCGTATAGCTTAAATCTTTTAGCATACCGTTTGGTGTTTGTTTAGTGTATATCTTAGTTTATATCTTAGATCCTTATTCACTGTTTCTTTTTACACTTTAGATTTTTGCTATTGTTGGATGTTACTGGGACCCTGTGTACACAAATTTGTTCCACCGCATGTACCACATGTGATGCAAATGACTATAAATAACCTTGGCCTTGACCTTTAAGCATTAACCTTTAATTTAACCAATAAACATAAAACGTCATTATGACAAGAATTGAGGATTTACTTGCACTTACCTTCATACAGATGAACATGTGGTACTTCCTGTTTATCACTGTTGTATTCAGCTGCTCATGAGGTCGGTTGCAGGGATTTATCCATCTTTTACATTTTTACAGACTCAGTTTAAATTTTGGAAATGGAATAAACTGTATTACATCCTCTAAACACTCATGGTAACACGTGTCTGAATTACATGTTCCCCACTGACAATGTTTAACAATTTTTTTCTGATGATTGTTCACAAAAATCCCTCTGATCACGAAGTGTTCGTATGTAAAACCCTGACAACATTGTCAGAGGAAAAGGGGGTGTTGCTCCTGCAGGTAACGAGCTTTTCACTTCGGGACAAATTGAGATTGCTGATTGGTCATATGCTGACAAGCCTGCTGGATTGATTGACAGGTGGCATCAAGGATATGACTTGTGCAAAAAAATAAATAATAAAAAGATTTTACTGTCCCGTTTAAGAGTGTCATCATTTATTCAATTTTTATTACAAATGTATTCAATATTTTGGTGAATCTAAGGTTTGAAAACTGAATTTCCTTACAAAATCCTAATGATGGTTTCTTTATTTTTCTGAGGTGCTGAGTTAAAATTTAGGGGTGCTTGAGCAACCCCAGAAAGAGACTAAAATTACCACTGGCTATATTAGATTTAAAAGTGGTGTGTCATGGCTGCAGGGTTGCAAACAAGTCTTGATGTTGTATTGTTCTGACTTGAAGTGGACTGTCTGTGCTTTTAAAGACACATTTCATTTTATTTCGGAAAGGGATTTAGAGGGAGTTTGTTGGGGAGGGTGTCAGTAATTTGGGGGATTAGAATCCAATATGTTCCTGTCCACAAGCCCATGGGCTGATGGAAAGTCCCTCTAGCTGCGCTAAGCACAGTGATTGCTCAAGAAGATGAAATGACATGCTGATTGAATCTCCTGATGGTAACCTCCTAAAAACACAAGCACTCTCTGTCATTAGATCCACTGTCTGGGGTGTTAGAGGCCTAAAGCATTTTATTCCCTCATTGCAGTCGTGTATAACAGATTCAGTCACTGTATTGTTTTGTGTTAATGCTCCAGCCGACAACAGGAAATGCTAAAGTTGGGTCTAGTCTGACTGATTAGATTTTGGAGCCCATGTGAAAATTGCTGATTACATCATTATTATTGTCACCCCTGCCATTAGCATTATTTTGCATTTACTATTGTCATTGCATCTATGTACAAAATTGCTATTATCATCATTATTGTCATTATCATAGCAAATTTCGTAATTTACCAAGTAAACATTGCAGTTATTACTGTCAACAGTCATTTTTATAATAACTACTCTCATCAGCATCCTCTTCATTCTATTTTGCTTTTTTTTATTCTCTCCTCTTCTTGTTTTTTTTTTTTTTTTACCCTATTCGCATTGCCATCTCCCAAATCCCTTTATTAAATGAAATCCCTTAACTCCTAAAAGCTCCAATACAACCAAGGAGTAGCTAAACGCCTTCAGGTCACATAAGCTATGTCCCTCTCTGTTTACTGCCCGTCTGATTGTTCAAGAGACTATGTTTGCGTTTTTGTTAGGTGCACGCAATCCATCTGAATTTCCCACAGGCCCTGCATACTACTTAGCCAGAGGGAAATGTTGTGTGCATTATGCTTTTGCTGGAAGAGGTTATAAGCTTGGGCCTCTAACAGATTAAGGCTGCATGGTGCACTGGTTAGAGAAATGGGAGATGCACAATCCTGCAACACTAAGAAGCCAAATGCCTTAAAGCCAGTCTGAGTGGTGTGTGTGTACGTGTGTGTGCACGAATGTGTATCCTGACACAAGTGTGCGAATATAATGTTTTGAAGATGCTCCATTTCAGATCTTGTTGCTATTTCTTTGCTTCCATTCATGCATACTTTTCATGCACGCTTCCTCCCTTTTTGTGTTTAACTATCTTTTTCAGAGCCCTCTGCTCTTCTTTCTTTCATTCTCCATTCTTTTTCTTTCCTTCCTTCCTTTCCTTCTTGTGCCTATTTCTTGATCTCTCTTTTTTTCATCTTCTTTATCTTCAGCTCCGAGACCCCAGGGTGTTGGTGCGGGTGTCTTATTACTCTCTTCTATAGAGACCATGTCCGGCAGCACGAGCACGTACACACTGCTGAGGCCTGAAGGCTTGTTGTCTTTGATTGAGACTAATGGTGAAATTACACAGACCGCTGTTCTAAACAATAGTCTTCACTCACTCTTATCTGGGTCGATGGTACGAAAATGGGAGCCTGGTAGCGAGGGTTGCAGGAGTCAGTTGTTGGGGTGGTGGGGGCAGGGGATTACCAAAAGCTGCTTGAGGATATTAGAAGAAAGGAGAAGGGATGTGGAACTTGTTTCTGCAAACTGTGGAGTGTCACAAAAATCTGCTTTGGTAATGTTCAGGTCCATTTTAGGGTCGCACCTATGTTAAGCAATATATTTTCATTTAATTTGGTGGTTTTCTTTTTTTTGTTGTTGTTGCAATATAATACATTTTGTAACTAATTAAGAGTGCCAGTGCATCAACATTGACATCCTCCCTATTACTATGTCTTTTATCCCTCTGCACATTTTTTAATGTCTTACTCTTTCAGCAAATTTGGGAATTATTTACAAAAATATAGCAAAATGGATAGCAAAACCAGAAAAAGTTGTCATGATTTTTGGTACTAGTACATCATATTATATAGACACAATTTGCAACAAATTGGGAAAATTAAATTCCACATCATGAGCACAGTAATGGGATTTGACCAAAAAAGTAACTAAACACAGCCACTTTCAAAGCTCTATAGCTCAGAATATTGCCACAGTAGAAACAACATTAAAGATTTAAACTGGCCAATAAAAGTTGAACTTTATGCGACTGAAGTAACGTTTTTATTTTGTTTATATGTTTTACATATTGCTGCTTAAGTTTTATGATTTTTGTAGGTTTAACCTCAGAATACAGTGTATATAAGTATAATAAGTCATTGGACTTAAATGTTTGAGCTTTCTAAACGTTCCAAAATGGTTGTGAACAAACACTTTATTTTAAGTTTTTACACTTTAAATACAGTTTGTAAATAAAGTAGCCTTTTTTTTTTTTACTGTGTTTCTCAATGCTATAAGATTTATATATTCTCTCATACCTCTTCAGAGTACAGTGTGCACTTTCAAATTTCCATCAACTTCCACTGTGTTAGAGTTATGACTTTTGTCAGCAAAGTGGAAGTAAAGGGTTTTTTTTTTTTTACCTTGCCATCTTTAACATAAAAAAATGTAGACACAAAAATGATGACGCACGATGACCAGACGTTTCTATCACTTTTGTTTTAGGGGTGTGTTTTTAACACAACTTGGAGTTTTCCCACAGTGACTACATGTCTAAAGCTGTTTCCTGGTTCAATATGTGTCTAGAATCTCATAAAGTGTATATAT
>NC_056499.1:32295247-32297949 GCF_014905685.2 Nematolebias whitei
ATAAACAATCTAAGAAAAGACCAGTATCTCTCGTTTAACATATCTAAAAGAGCTGCCACTCGAGCAGGGATCATCACTCACTGTGAGAAGCTGATTGGGACAGTAGGTTTCCTGGGCCTTTAAAGCACTCTGCAGCTTGGCTCTTTGCCATCATGCTGAATAGCTGCTCCCTCATGAGCCAGAGTTCAACTTCAGATACTCATGCAGAGATCTTCTGACAGTTCAATAAATCCTGGTTCAAGAACAAAGTTGACTGGGGTTTTGCAGGCAGGGGCTCTTCGCCCTGCATCTCCCTGGCAGAGGATCTAAAGCTTGCAGAATCAATAAATATTTTAATGGCATTTTAAATCCTAGCCTTTAAAGTCACAACTAGCTGTGGACCAAAAAAAAAAAGTTTTCTAGGTTGTTGGTTTAATAAATATAATAAATTCAGTTCATTGAGGGTTGGGGGAGGGGACGTTTAGTGGGGCCAAGTGTGAGGCACTCAAAATGACACTGAGCTGACATTGTTGCATATTGGGATTTAAAGTGGGATCACTTAAGATGAATCATGATTGCGGACAGGTGAGGGGGCAGGCTGACTCGAGTAACATTGAGGGTGCTTACTGAGGGTAAATGGGAGATGGCATAAGAAATACAAAAATACACAAGAGATCTATACTGGGCATGAAAACAACAAAGCCCAAAGGAGGAAAAAAAAATCACAACAAAGCACAGATATGACACTTCCCCAAAATAAAATGTGTGGGATTTGCTTGAGTGTCAACTCTGACCCAGTTATGGCAGGCGTGGTCAACTTGCTGCAATAGAAGACTGAGCGACTTGGTTATGCACCAAATTATCACGTCTTTAGTCATATTCAACTGTTCATCTGGTTTTGTATACTGTACATTATGTGACAAAAAATAAGCAATTACCATGACAGAAACTTCTTAAGTGTGTCTTAAAATAATCACTGTACATAGATACTTATGGATACATTTGTGAGGATGTACCATATTTTTTTGGCATATAAGTCACACCTTTTTGCATGAATTTGCAAGTCCTGTTACTTATATACCAAAGCAACTAATATTTTTTTCCGTATTTATAACTCAATTTTTGTCTGAGATCTGACAATTTCATTCGTTCTGACATGAAAAATATTAAACATTACCATTTGCAGCCAGTAGAGGGCCCTTGAGCATCATGGCAAGCCAAGTGTCAAGTAGGTGAAAGTGGATATTATTGAGACACTTGGCTTGCCATACCAAGCCACCTTCGTCTCGCTCCGGAACTCCTGGAGCAAACGTCAAATCAGTTGCATTTCACAGCGCCGCCCAGGCGAAATACAGCTGATTTGACCATTTAATGCATTTATTACGGAGAAGTTCAACTAAGACACACTTTTACTATATTGTAGAGCAAACAAATAATTGTTTTTAAGTGTTAATCTTGTTAAATTCTTGTTAAAGTCCTCCCGTGCAGGCTTCCACAGTTGCCATTTGGCAGACAATTGATTTTTGGGACAACACCGGCCCACATTTCCGGGTGGTCAGCGGTGACGCATAACAAACATGACCCATCAGCGGTGATGCATAATAGATGCGCCTTATACAGCGAAGCGACTTCTTTATGTTTTTTCCACTTTATTAGACATATTTGGACTGATGCGACTTATACAGCGGTGCGTCGTGTACGGTGGAAAGTACGGTTATAGTGTAGGACAAGTGGAGTTTTTAATGAAACAAAAGCTAAACATATTTACAACAAAACCATATTGTAATCAAGAACATAGTTGTAGTCATTTAACCAGCAGGTTTTTTTTGTTTGTTTTTTGCAACTAGCAGCCCCCCCACCCCACCCCCATAAAAAAATGTATCTTTAAGATGCTTGATTGACAAAATGAAAGGTCTCAAGGAAAAACAGAAATCATTTAATCAGCAACACTTATGTGTCAAAGATAATTTTACTTATTTTTTATTTTACCAAATAAAATTAATAAATACATTTAAAAATAAATAAATTTACCAGTTTTGTCAGTAGTTTGTGCTTCCGTGTATTACGATGTTTTTCACAAGATCATATCCTATTTTCACAAGCTTTGAACTCAACCCTGGTAAGAAGTGTTTTTATATGTGATGAAACTAAGGTTATATTACACCATTCTGCTTTATAAAACCACAATGAAAAAAGGAGAATTTATTTTCAGCCCTTGACAAGTAGCTAGTTTTGTTACTTTATTTCAACGGTTGTAAAATAGACTTGTTGTCTATTTTGTTTATTTTTGTCAATAGACTTTTGGTTGCTTTGATGCAGCTCAGTGTTCTCGTACACCTGGTGGTGTCACGATGCAGCAGCACATCAGCAACATCCTCTCAAACATTTTTAGTTTCCTGACTCCATTTCAGCTGCTCTCATTCTCTCAGTTGTTCTGTTGTCAAGATTTCACACTGTTCACTCTATGTTTACCTGCAAGCTGTGTGTGGTGTGTGTGTGTGTGCGTGTGTGGTGTGTGTGTGTGTGTGTGTGTGTGTGTGCATGCAGTGGGTGGGCATTAGACAGATGAAAAAAAGAGGAGACAGAGAGGGAAAGAGAGACATGGGGAAAAGCCTCAGGACTGTGAAGAAGGCAAGAACAAAGATGACTTTGTGTGTACGTGTGTATCTGTGTGTATGTGTGTGTATGTGTGTGTGTGTGTGTGTGGGGGGGGGGGGGGGGGG
>NC_056499.1:32298049-32304684 GCF_014905685.2 Nematolebias whitei
GGGGGGGCTTCATTTTTTCCCTCCAGATATCTCCAGATAATGCATTTTTAAATAGCTTAATGTAAAGTGCAGTAGCCTCAAGTGGAGGAATTCAAGTATCCCGGGGGTTTGTTCACGAGTGAGGGAAGAATGGAGTGTGAGATTGACAGACAGATTGGTGCAGAATCTGTAGAATTGTGGATACCGTCCTGGTCCATTGTGGTGAAGATGGAGTTGAGCTGTAAAGCGGTACTCTATGTTTATTGGTTTGTCCACATCCCTGCCCTCACAATTGGCCACAATCTCTGAGTAGTGACTGAAAGAACAAGATTGTTGTCAGGTGGGGTAGCTGGTCTCTCCCTTGGAGATAGGGTGAGAAGTTCTGCTATCTGGGAGAGACTCGAAGTAGAATTTTGCTCCTCCGTATTAAAAGGAGTCGGCTGAGGTGGTTTGGGCATCTGGTAAGGCCCCATGGGCGCCTCCCTAGGGAGGAGCTCTGGGCATTTCCGACTGGGAAGAAGCCCAGGGGTAGACCCAGGACACGATCAAGAGACTAGGTCTCTTGGTTGGCCTGGGAAAACCTTGGAGTCCTCCCAGTTTAGCTGGAAGAGGTGGCTGTGGAAAGAGATGTGGAACTACCTGCTCAAGCTGCTGCCCCCTTGAACTGACTCCAGAATGATGGATGGATGGATGGATGGAATGTAAAGTAATCTCAACATAACTTTTTATTCAGCCAGTAGAGTATTCACATATTGAATTATGTGAATACCATATTAACACTCACCTAAATATATCATATGCACATCAGCCAAATAAAACACGTTAACTTTCTTTCTAGATGAGGTATGTTAATTTAAAAGCTCATTTTAAAATAAATAGAACAATAACAAATGTGCTCTATTTATATATGTAACTGTAAAAACAAACTTTGTTTTTAAATGGTAAATTTAGAAATTCCAAGTCTACAAGATGAAAGATACAATAAAATTGATTCGTCGATAATATCATTATTTAAGATTATGTTTCTTTATGTCTCCATTAAGGATTGCTGAATATTGATAATGCAATGATACTGATTACTAATGATTATTAAATATGTTCATTTTTTTAGCATTTTAATACATGGATTGTCACAGAAGTTTTTTTTGCATAAACAAAACATTTAATAGGGAAAATAAATCAATTTTGTAGAAAAATACGTGCTCCCCCCCCCCCCCCCCCCGTCCCCTCCCCCCCTCATTTGTTCATATATTCATTCATTATTGCACAAGCACTTTGAGAGTAATGATGCTTATTCATGTGATGGATTCAAACCAACTCACTGTTCCTGCTCAGGGTGTAACTTCAGTTGGTGTGGGTGGATCAAGCCTATCAGAGGGCTGATATCTGTTTGTGCACATGCAGTGAATTATCATTAGTTATGTGTTGCTCACTGTTGTAATGATTTGGATCTTTGTGATGGCTGTATCATTACATGGAATTTTGCTTTAGTGAAATTTTAATGTGTTTTCAAAGCTGACGGGGGTGCACTATTGTCACAATTGAATTGAGAATATATTAAAGTGCCTCCGGTGTCTCACATCGCACTCCGCCAAACACAGTTGTGCTGTCCAAATGTGTATGCATGCGTGCGTGCGTGCGTGTGTGTATGCTTGCTTCCCCAGAGTTGAGAGTGCCTGTAAACCATCCTACGTCTCAGTAGAATTGTAATGGGCTGTCAGTGCTCTGGTCTCCCATGAGGTTCTGCAGTTCATGAAATGCGTGTCTTATTCTTCTCTTGTGTAAGCTTTGCAGAGAGAAAAGAAACAAGAGACAAAAATGGTGCATTGGTTTTCTGTCATAAAGTACACAGATCTCATGCAGAATGAGTCTCATTGACAGTGATAGGCATTTCCAAGGGAGCTCAGAAAAATTGTGTAAGAGAAGGAATTTTCTTTACGTTTTGCACTTTGTACTTTCTTGGTTAAACTTAAATTGTGCATTGTTAATGTGATATAAGCCTAATTAATATGCCAAAGCAAGATGCACTTGTTTTATAATTTTATAAACTTTAATGTCTGGTAGGCAAAGTGAAGTCAGAGGAAATCCCTGTACACTGAAAATACTAACAAGGATGCCTTATTAGCAAAGGTATTTTTTTTTATTCTATTAATATTATTTGTCTATTTTTGTCTTCCCATTCCATACTTCTATGAAAAACTTTGGCAAGTTTTGCATGAAAGCATGCACAAAATAATTTGTACCAAGTTCATTAGTGTGGTGTCAATGAATTGGGGTCCAGGATGGACCAGAATGACATAATCATAATGTGGGACCTGCTTGCTCTGGTATGGCTTGATTTGATTGTTGAACATTTGCAGCATGACTTAACACACTGGGCTTAAGGCTGTGAACAGGGCATGGTCATTAAAATAACTCTAGTAGTCTGAATACCATTAAACTTAAATGTAAATAGATTTAAATAATAAACATATTATTGATAATTTCCCCTGGATAAATTGTCCCTTTTGGCAATGTTAATATACACTGGAGTCAATGCTACAGTGCCCCAGTTATATTTTGTTCACAGGCAGAACGTCTGTCATTATCATGAAAACATGTTTGGACAGTGTCTATTTTTGTTGCGTTAATCAAATCTGATTGACATCAGAAGAGCGTACAGTATGTGGTAAGCATAAGGATCACGTCTTGTATGCTTGAAGGAGGAAATCTCTATTGCAAGACTGTACAACCATGTGGAACTGGGAACTATTAAGCAATTGTTGCAATGTAAATACAACAACACAGATGTGATACCTATGGTGGTATAGCATCATGCAAGCATGGTGTGATCTTCTAGTGTAGCTGGATCCTGATAGAGTCTGAAAGAATTGTGCCATGACAGGCGTAGACAGTGCAGTGAAGCAGGTTGTCTCAGGACATAGAAAAAATATTAAACAAGAACTAAGCAGCAACATGCCTTTACACAGAAAGGTTTTCCATTATGTGACAATACGCCCATGTTCTAACATGTCATGTACGTTCAGGCAAGTCTAGTAAATGGATACATGGACTGTACTTACATAGCTTCTTTCTATCTTATCAAGACACTCAAAGCACTTTACTCTACAACCTGTGCCCTCATTTACCCATTCATTATCACATTCATACACCCATAGCACACACATCAGAGGCAATGAGTCAGTTACCAAAGCAATGCGTCTTGCCCAGGGACACTTCGGCATGAAACTGCTGCTGGAATCGAAACCCCCCAACTCTTGCATTGGAGGACGACTGCTCTAATAGCCACAGCCGCCCGGTAGCAGAATCCTCATCCAGTGTGAAGGGAGCATAGGGGGCAAAACACACTGTTGGTGTTTCATGTACACGACAACATATTCACTAACATGTTCATTTTCTTAACTCTTTTCATCCTGTTTAAGGTCATGTGGAGCTTGAGTTTATCCCTAACAATCATCAAGAGGCAGGTTATTTCCTGAAGAGGCTACAAGTCCATCACAAGGTCATCTCTGAGATAATCAACTATGCCCACATGCACACACCTGATGTCATCACATAATCTCTAAATAATCAAGCATTCATGTTTTTGGATTGTGAGGAGAAATAGAGCACACAACAAAAACCCACAAATGTACAGGGATAACAATGCAAACTCCTCACACAAAAGGCCCCATATGAGATTTGAATCAGTAACTTATCCTCTGAGACAACAATTCTATCAACCACACCAGGTAGTGTCTAAGACTGATTCATCACAAAGAAAAAAAAAAAATATATAAACTTTTAAACTAATGTCTGAATGTAATAAAAAACACTCCTGTAGTTTATTTGGAAATATACATTTTATAGAAGGCTACAAGTTGGTAAATAAGTAATTTTTATTATCAGATTTTAAGAGGTTCAGGCATTCATGCCACTGATGGTACCAATTTATGTTAGCATGAGACAAACATCCACCATCTCTCTATGCAGGAGGTCAGCTAGCTCTGGAGTAAACAAGGGGCTGTCTCGTCCCTTTATTCTGAACTGACGAAAAGGAGCATGTTTATTCACAAAATAAATGAAACTATTATGAAAATATTTCCAAGCGGAGTTCACGTCATCAATTAATACAATACGATGCCAGTCAAAGTGGGATAGATCCCAGAGGAATGACTGTTCACAAAAATGTTTCAGATCCCTTTTTTGAATTAATCTGGGCTTAGAAGGTGGAAGTTTAATATCTCTCAGAGTTGCTGTCACACAATGATCACTCAAAATGTAAGCAAATACACTTGTACCAGGGAATTTATGAGGTATATTAGTTAGAAACAGGTCTAAGATGGAGGACTTTTCAGGGCGGTTTTTGTGTGGTCTAGTGGGAGAGTCGATCAGTTGGGTTAGATTGAGAGACAGGCAACATTCCTTGAATTTATCACAGAGGGAGGTCGACTTACCCCAGTCAATGTTGAAATCTCCTGCCAAAAAAATCTCTTTGAATTTTAAATTACCAAGGAATTCCATCAGGGAGGACAGAGCCTCAGGTGTTGCTGAAGGGGGACGATAACAACCCACTACAGTTAATATCTGGCCTCCATTCAAAGTGATGTTTGCAGCTAAGGCATCAAACTGGTTTGGAATTGTTTTAGAAGACACAAGACTTGAAACCAGAGAATCTCCGATGTAAATAGCGACTCCACCCCCCCCCCCCCCTTTTTTTTGATGATCACAGTGGTAATGTTAAATCCATTGATTGTCAAGTCATTATTCATTACAGATTTGTTGAGCCAGGTTTCAGAGATGAAGATTACATCTACCCCAGAAGAACTGACCAGAATTCAAGGCATCCAGTTTTCTCAGAAGGCTACGAGCGTTTACATGCAGAAAATGAAGACCAGACATGTTTTTAAAGTAATTTGGTGGGCTGTAATTAATGGGGGGTCCAGGGTTGGGCTGAATCCCTGACAGCAGTAACAACATTATTATCAGACATTTTCTTGAGTTTTTCATGACTGATGTGTAATTACAGGAGTTAACAGTGTGACAATGAGCCCCCATAATCGAACCATGAGAAACATTAATGAAGACGCGATCATTCAGAACCCAAAAACGGTGAAAGTTGCAGTGATGGGCAAAGCCAGGTGTATTAACAAGATTCAATGAATCCAGATAGTCTGAGATCTGAAAATAATGACAATAATATGAATGGTGCAGAAAAGTCTCAGACCATAATGCATCACAAATCAAATAGGCAAACAAACCTGATGAGGTTGTCCAACTGCAGTTTGAGTTGGGCTGAGGGGGGTTCCGGCCCCCCTGTAAAGATGGATGGATGCTCCCATGAGAAACAGAAGCTGGGTCCAGAACCAACAGGCAGAAACAGATAATTTGCAGCAAATAGCAGAGTGAGCTGCCAGAAAATCCTCCTAAAATGAAAGGCATGGTCCTAGCTCATTTCAGGTCAATAGGGGACAACAGCATGATCCAGAATAAAATAATTATTATCCAAGTGAGTTTGGATGGAGGCCTGCAGCAACTCAGATGCAAACTCCAAACTTTTCTCGAGCACCACGCAGCGCTGCTCCTCCACGCTGCTCCTCCGCTTCTCTGCATGTCATCTCCGCACCCGACAGTACGAGAGGCACCCCCGGTGAAAAACCACAAGACTGACCGGAGAGGCTGAGGCTCAAGTCGTCACTGGTCTGCTCCACTCTGGCGCTCCACAGCACGAGAGACGAAGAGGCTGAGGTTGTCCCTGGCCCGATTCTGCTCCGGTCCGGTTCCGGCGGCGCTTCAAATCACCAGAGCGTCTCCTCCAGGCAAGCACAGCAATTCCACGGAGGTGGACAGTCCGTCGTTAAAAGTAACGAGCTGCTCACTGAAGGTGAGACTGACTCTGTTAAAGACGAAGTCCCCCACAGCCAACTCGGTTCAGTTCTGATCCAGTTCGGGGGAGACAGGTGCACTTCCCCCACACCAATGAAGACACCACGAGGGCCAGTCAGAAAACCAGCGAAATACCACCCGGCAATTCTTGTTGGAACCAGGTAGAACCACAAAGGTCCAGATGAGAGATCGTTGAGGTCCAGAGAGAGAGAGAAAAAAAAACACCGGACCTTCGTGCGGCAACTCCCCAGCTCGAGGGATCACCTGACCGGCAGGGTGCGCTCAGACTGACCGGTGGGGTGGGCGCGGCTGGTCCTGGACCAAAATATATATTTTTGGACAGTCCCGTCCGGCTCTCTGAGTCACTGAACACCGAATTCGGTTGGAAGGGGGACCAACTTTAGTCCGGTTCAAAAAACGGGTTAGTTTGATGATAAGACTGCAGAGAAGCTGGAGGGAGCTGCCGTCCATCAGCTTACCGGAAGTGAAGTGGCATTTGTATCTCGTAACAAAAAGTTTTATCGTCCCTTCTCTCTTGTGTATAGAGAGTGATGCGTGGGAGCAGATTGTGTGTGATGGAAGGTAAAATGCTGCTGGCAGCAGTTCTCTCATCATTAATTTGGTTGTGGTGAAATCAATGCTGTCATTTGTTTTCACCTTTGCAACATTTGCTCTCCATTTAAAGCTCCTTTAAAAACAATGTTTTTTTTTTGTTTTTTTTTTTAAATCATGTCTTCCAGTCCAAAGTGTTTATTAAAAAACAAACAAAAAAAAAAAATGTGTGTGTGTGT
>NC_056499.1:32305084-32323956 GCF_014905685.2 Nematolebias whitei
GTGATGGCTCAGTGGAAACTGCATCAGAAAATTCCCTGTGTTTGAATCTTAGCTCAATGTGTTAATGCTCCAAACCTCAGAGCTAAGATCAAACACACATTTCCACACAGAAAAGAACAAAGACGTACATGAGTTGATGTGCTCGGGTAAATCTTTTATGTGCAAACAAGAAGAACCACTGGGAGAGTTTGCACTGATTGGGGGGAAAGCCGTGTAAATATGCTGTTGTCTCTGCTTGGAGTGAGCCACACAATCACCTGGATCTGGAGCTTCTTTTGCTAAATGAAGGCAAAGAAATGTTAAACAGCTCAGAGGCAGGAACATCTGGCTTCAGATATGATGAGCGATTGTGCTTTATCTGAGAAAAGCTAATGATCTCTGAGTGACGACATCCCACAAGAACAAGAGGAGGAAAAGGAGAGAAGGGATGTGGTCAAAAGAAGGATTGCCAGAGGCAAACTTCTCACCAAAAACATGATCCAAGACGAGTGTGAGAAATTTCAATAGTTTATTTTTTCAGAACTTTTTTGTATTTTGTTGTATTTTTTATTTTATTTTAAGTGAAGCACAGACTTGTATGGCTTCCATTGCTGATGCCATCTGATATTTCATCTTCTTCCCATTTTTCAGTCTGCACATCAAACTATAAACATATTTTGACATATGTTGCCTTGTGATATTTTTATATTATCTGTTACTGTATATTCCTTTCTGTAATTCCATCATTTCTCTTCTTTGACAGATAATTTCTGGTTGCTGTGAAAGGTCTGATATAACAACATTAAAACCCTGACAGAGTGAAATCCCCTGTATTTTGCAGATGTTCGTTCTTTTGCAGATGCTAACACAGATTCAGAGCTGTCATTATATGATTTGAGGCTTGAGCTTTTTTGTGCGTAAGAGTTTAATGTCTGTTATTAATGTCAGTCTGAAAAGGAAAATCAGAATAGTTTTTTTTTTTACTCCATATATAAGAAGCGCAAAAACATGATGGTTTAAAAATAAGGCTCCCATTTTTAAATGCTTCATCCTTGTTGAGATGACTAAATACATCTATGTTTACACATCTGGTTTGTTTTGTTAATATTTTGTGTTTTATTTACAGCACTTTAAATTTATTCAGTTTGTATCCCAATAATTTTCATTCTAAATTAGATTTACAATAAGCATAAATGAAAATGATTTTTGCTATAAAATTGTCGTAAATAGATTAAGATGCTAAATTTCTAAGTCTAATTCATATACACTGTTAGTTTGTTGGTTTTAGATTTTTTTTTTAACATTTGTGTTTAAACTGCCTGTCTGGTGTTTTTTTTTTTTTTTTTTTTTTACAGACAGATCAGTGAACTGTGACATACTACTAGTAAAAAAAACATGTATTGTGTGTATTTTCATAACAAAGGTTTAGATCATTTGGATTATTGAGCATGCATCAGGATAAAGGTTTAGATGAAAAGTCTGACAGTCAAGGACAGTCTTATAGCTGTAGGCCAAGCTCAACATGCAATTTGTAAAAAATATTACATGAAACAAAATGCCCAATTTTTGAGGGTTTTCCTTAAAAAAATCAATTTGTTGATCACAACCATTTGTATGATGTGAACAGGGAATAGGGAACTATTTCTAAAGTTATTTAGTCTAATTTCAAAAGTACAAAAACACAGATTCCAGCATGTCATTATTTCTTAAATAGAAATTAATCCAAGGTGGAAAAGCTTTAATGTGGAAACAATACCCACCCTTCCTGCTCTAATTGGATTGAAGCAGTGACGTAATCAGGTGCTGCTGATCGAATGTACTTGATTAGCTCATCATCTTTAGAGAGACTACCGTAAAAGCATGAGTTCAGATAGTTTTCTTGTCTGAATTATACATGAATGATAAACAATGTTGGGATGGAAAGGCATCAGCAGCGACCTTGTAAAACTTAGTGTCCATCAGTATGTAAATGGTTATAAGTCCATTTAAAAACAATCTGGAGTTCATGGTTCTGCAGTGGAAATGAATATTCAGATATTCAGAAGTAAAAAAACATTAAAGTGTTTACAATAGTTCAAAGAGTGGATGTCCCAGCAACTTCACCAAAGGTCAGAGTTATTTCCATCCTCAGGCTCCTCAAAATCAATTACAAGATAATTACAAAATAATAAACAACTATGGCTTGTTAGGAAGTGTTGCCAGAAATGTCTTCTTTCTAAAAAGGAAATGGTCACACAACTTAGATTTGTAAAGTTGCAAATGAAGGAACCACAAGATATTTAGAAGAAACACACCTTACACCAACTGTCTCATGTTGGTGCAGGGCTGAGACCTGTTGCACAAAAATAGGATGATTACATCCAGGATACCAGCAGGAAGCAGCACTTGAACAATCCTTGAAATCACAAGCAGGCTTAATTGGTTGAACAAACATCAAGCCATGCTTAAATAGGGCCACTAATTCAAGCCAGGTTTAAATCATCTCAGATTAATGCAGGTTCACGGTTTTCCTATAAGACCAACTTGGAGGATCACAGGTTGACTGATTAAATATGGACAGCAAGAAACATGCATCCTACTTCTCTCTAGCAGAGCAACGGATAATCATGGATACATATGAAGGGATGAAACACATGATCACTAAAAAGGGAAACACCACTGTCATCTTTAAGCGGAGAGAAAGAGGGTGTCAAATTATAGCAGATCAATTGAATGTGTAAGTCATTTCAAAAGCATACACTTATTGCGCCACTGAATCCATTTCCAAGTAATCTCAAAATTAACAGTTGTGCACTTTGTCTTAAAAATGAGCAGTGGAAGTAAATGTCACCCACAGTAGGAAATGAACCATGGTTATTTATTGCACAGATTAAATTTATTTTGTGCCTTGGCAATTATGAACATCTGAGACAAAAAAAAAAGTATGAGACCTCAGCAAAATACCTCTTTATTTTGACAGAAAATATTGTAAGAAGCAAAACACATGCAGAACGTTCAGTCAGACCTCAAATATTGCAGAGAAGACACGTTTATTTTAATTTCTTATAACTTCAAACAGTTAATATTTTTCCTCATTTAATGTTCATACAGCACAAACTGGTGGCCCAAAACACACCAGGCAACAGGTGTGTTTATTGTTCTTGTTCAATACAAGAACATTCTGCAGACTGATAAACTGCAGCTGAAGATGTACAGCACAGACAACATGTGTAAAAGACTTGGAAGGTGTTCGCTCACACATTGGAACCGATTGTCTGAACTGATTGTAGCGATACTTCCACACCCATTTCTAATTATCTCTACAGCCAAAGTGATAAGCAGGCTACTCAATCAAACTCTCACATCAATAAACAGTAAATATGAGATAATCATAAATGATTACCACACAAATAATTCTAAGACTATTTTTATTATTGGGATTGGATTTTGTTTGGAACAGTTATTTAATGTCAAAGTGATAGTAGTTATTTAACCTGTGATATTTTAATGCAAAGTAATAAGAATGAGGCAAATATGTACATAAGAACATTGAATTAGTGTATGAAACACATTGATTTCTGATCAGAGTGACAACATACTGCTCAGAAACAATAACAGATTAATTAAGCTTTACTTTCAGAGGATTATTCTCCATGGAAACATATCTGGCTCCCTGTTTGTTTAATTGAATCGAGGATTAATTCATCCAGGATATCAATAAAACCCTGGATTACTTCTTGATCCTACTTTGTGCAACATATTTTGTAGCCACAACACCTGGCCACCTTGCAGACAGTGAGTAAATTATGTACTCTATACTAAAGCACAGTTTTAATTGTGAGTTAAGTTACTTTTGGATGAAACACATTTGCTCAAAGTAAGAAAATGTTTAAGTAAAACTAGTTAGGGTTTATGCCTGTGTGCATCAGCTGCTTTTTTATGCTTTGCTTTTTGACTGAATGAGTTGGAAAGTGCCAGCTGTGCCAGTGGTCATACTTACACAAACAAGCATTACTTGGCCTGACAAACAGCAACATGTAGACACACACACACACACACACACTCCCCGCCCACAGCGGATTGTCGGTCTGACGACTTGCCATTTCGCATCACTCTGCAAAGATGAGTGGGACACAAACAAAAATTGCTCCAAACCATACAGATGGAGAAGCAGATAGACCCACTGACATGGATGTAGATGTTTATAACAACACAAGTCTCATGATGTGAGTGATGCTGATGCTGTGACAGAGCGCATCTACTCCAGGCAGAAAGTGTGGGAACCGAGACAGAGATGCTTGTAACCTGTGTGAGCATGTCAGAGCTGGAGGCAGAAGCTGGATCGCAGCATACTGAAAATGGGACTCAGCATCAGCAAAAAAAAAAAAAAAGAGAAAAGAAAAAGAGTGCTATATTTCCGAGGGAGCTGAGCATCAGCACCAGCCACATTGTAAATTTACAGCACACACTTTCATGGTGGCTTAAAGCCTCTTAATTAACCCGCTGCCGGTTAGCCTCGGGTTAAGTGGGTTAAATTCCAAAATAGTCTTAACTCTGCAAGGTAGCTAATCTGGGATCACAGCAGGGTGAGCTACACTGAAGTGGACTCGAGTCTCACTTATCCACTTTCAGATGTGCCAGGTTGACACAATAGTCAAGTGCTTTAATCTTTGCAAGCACTGTACTGCACAGTTACGGAGAATGCAGTGCAGTGAAAGAGGTTTTAGATGTTGTAAATCAAGAAGTGAGACGTTGCGCTAATTTCATGAAAAACTCGTGTTCGTTGTTAATGAAAGCTCAGTAATTACGGTAAACAAAGATTGAGCTTCAAGCATTGATTGTGTATTGTAGCATATTTGGGGACACAACAACTGAAAACGTTGAGCAAGATGATTTTTTTTCCCCACAGAGTTATGAGAATACAAAAAATGTTCAATACAAAAACAACTGGACTTTATTTGTAACAGAAGACGTTTCGCTCCTCATCCGAGGAGCTTTCTCAAATCAAATAGCAGTGAGTGAGAGATTCAGGTTATAAAGCTGAGTGAGATAAGACACACACACACGTAGATTGGCAATTCACACCTAAACACCTTAACAGTAACTGAACAGTAGGGGTTTCTTAAAGTCTGTGTTACTCTAATTCACAGACGAGGCCCCTCTGTTCCCATCAGGTGTGAAAACTGGCTGGGATTCAGTCTTAAAGTTGCATTATATGTTTTTGAAAGTGGAAATCTGAGGCCTCCTCCTTTGTTAAGAGACGGCTTTTCTCTTTTAACATAAATTGCTTCCTTCACCCCCCTCTCAAACCATCTGTGTTCTCGTCCAAAATGTGCACATTTTGGTCCTCAAAAGAGTGTCCCTTCTCTGTGAGGTGGAGGTGAACAGCTGAGTCTTGTCCAGAGGAGG
Organism: Nematolebias whitei; assembly: GCF_014905685.2. Taxonomy (NCBI): domain Eukaryota; kingdom Metazoa; phylum Chordata; class Actinopteri; order Cyprinodontiformes; family Rivulidae; genus Nematolebias; species Nematolebias whitei. Next base: position 32,310,452 of record NC_056499.1, read on the forward strand.
TGGCTCTCCTGTGTTGAGCCATGCTTCTGTGAAGAGGTTGTTCAGTTTCTTCAATGTAGAGGTCTGGACAGTCCTCGCTGCACTGGACCGCATACACTACACCACTCTGTTTGTGTATGGGTGTTCTGTCCTTAGGGTGGACCAGCCTCTGTCTGAGAGTCCTGCTGGGTTTGAAATGTACTGGGATCTTGTGTTTGTTGAAAATCCTTCTGAATTTCTTGTTATGAGAATAAAACTAAAACAGTTAAAGAATGTCTCACCTGGCTCATAAGTTCAGTCCAGTTTTGATCTTTTTTCTCAATGTGTACATTTAATAAAAAAGATCAAAACTGGATTGTTAAAAAAAATGAAGTAGCTTAGTGTGTTTTTTGTATTATAATTAGAAAAATTAGAAAGAGTTATTCATTTTGTTCTGTTACTTGAAAATTATTATGATTGAAATACTTGTTTAAAAAAGGGGCAGATATAATAAGATTTGTTCTTCTTTCTGCTGCCTTTCATTTTAAATATTTTGTATCTTTTTTATTTTGTTATGGAATTGTTTTGTATTTTTTTTAATGAATAAACTTTATACCATACCATACCAATTTGATACGTTTCCATCTTCTGTTGAGGTGTGATGTAGTGAGCAGGATGTGTAAAGTGACTCTCAGTAGCCCTGGATGCCATCTATTATTTGTAAATGGTAAATGAACTATAATTGTATAGCTCCATTCTATCTTGTCAAAATACTCAAAGCACTTTACACTACAATCTGTGCCCTCATTTACCCATTCATACAGCACTCTACTAGATCTATACAAAATCTAATCTGTGCTTTATCGCATTCATACATCAATGGGACACACCTCGGAGGCAATGCGGGATTCAGTGTCTTGCCCAGGCCCGAGGGGCACTTTGGCATGTGACTGCTGGTGGAATTGAACCCCCAACTCTTACATTTGGAGGACGACTGCTCTAGCCACTCAGCCACAGCTGCCACATTAAATGCCTTACATATGAGGTGAACAACTGGAGATTGTTCTTGTTCATAAAAGGCTACAGAAAAGTGGTAAACTTCAAACAAATGTGTAAATATGGTGACAGTGCTCTGTTATTTTCAGTATGCATTTAAGTACTACAGAGTTAGATGTGTGCCATCAAGAGTAGACTGTAGCTGAATGTTGTTGCTATGACATTTCATTTTGCTTTGGCTGTTTATGACTGATGCTCAAATGTCATGGGCAAATAGACTTGCCCTCTAGTTTGTTTGATTGCTGTGTTTGCTTTTATTTATCCCAATGCACTTGTTTACATCCAGTTAATGCTTTCTGAGTAGGCGATGGTATTATCTTGAACCAGCAACACACACCAGCCCATATCTTTGTTCTGTTGCTCAAGCCTTTTGGTCATGCTCACTGTAGTTAACTGTTGTGTGTAGCACCTGTACACACACACATACACCTTGTAATGATGTAGTTTCCTTCGCTACAAATTGTAGAGAAACTCGAGTTGTTTTAGTTTTGCACATACAATTTCAGCATTGTGAATTGTGCTAAAATAACTGAATTTGAAAAGTAGACAGTAGAACCAATGCACTGTTAGACCAAAATTGTCTGTTCATGTTCATGTAAACAACTATTATCTAAAAGAGAAGAGAATGTGGTGCTTCAGTGCACCTCTCTGCTTGATAGCATACCTCTCTGCAGTCAAGGGCAAACCAAGCCCCAACTTGGACTGCAGCAATTGCTTGGCATGCAGATGAAAAGAAAAATCTAACAAAAAAGGGATTGTATAAACAAAACTGCTGCAAGTCAGTGTGCAATACAAATTTGATCACTGTTATGTCTTTCAGACTCTAAACCACTAATTGACACATTTATGTTGTTCATTTCCTCAGAGTGGTGTTAACAGAAACCCAGGAAGACTCAAGCGACTGAAGGTAAGAACAGATGCTGGACAGGTAAGTATCTGTGGATGCACAATAAAGATGGTAAGTGTTGCTTCTAGACAGAGAATCTTCTGGAAGGCTTTGTAAAAACTGAGAAGGCATTCTCAGGTTGTAGGGTATAAGGCCTGGAGAGGAGGATTCCATGTTCCTGGAATGTGAGTATGGTCGATGAGTTTCACAGGTTGGTGTGGGAGAGTGGCAGTTCGGACCAGGTTGTAGAGGTAAGTGAGAAATCTTTCCAGTTGCAGTGTCTGTATTAGAAGGACTGGTCTTAGAATGATGGGTTCAAGGCAACCAGGCTGGAGGATGAAGGTAGGTTCCAAACTTGGAATTGGAACTTGGAACCTTAAATACAGCCGGGGGTTCAGAGAGATGAGCCACAACTGAGGAGAAGAAACTCCTCATTGCCATTCACGAGCAGCAAAAATGTGTTGTGAAACAGACAATACTGGATTCTACACTAATGCAGAAAGAACAAGAAATCAGAAAATGAAGAAGTGAACCATGACCTCATGACTCATTGGGATCCTACAGAAAAAGGTGGAAACAGATCATGTAAGTATATCAAATGTTATATTGTCACAATTATCATTTGCCCCAGGCAAGATATTAGGACAGCAACAGAAACATTAATTTCTCTCCAAGTGGGTGCATCTCAAAAATTTAGAATATCATGGAACAAGTTCAGTTTTTTTGTTAATCATTTCAGATTGTGAAACTCATATTGTATAGATTCATTAAACAGAGTGAAATATTTCAAGCCTTTATTTTTGATGACTATGTCTTACAAATATTGAAAAACCAAAACTTGGTGTCTCATATAATTAGAATATTGTGAAGAGGTTCAATACTCTTCCTTCTTACTCCTGCTTGCTCTTTGTCGGCCTCCTCTCATAAATGTATCATGACATCATTATGTGCTGTTTATGTTTGAGGTCTTTTTTTCAACTCTCACACCGTGCCCCAGCCAGGACATGGTGCGAGATACACTTTTTTTTACCTCCTCTCTCCCTCGTGTTTTCTTTTTTCCATACTTTTTGTCTAAAACACATCTCACTTGTAAATGAGTCTCCAAGGCTCAATGTGATTAATTTGTATAAATAAAGGTTGCATGAAAAAAGATATACTGGAAATTCCTGTTGTTACACCCTGATCAGCTGATTAACTCGTGCACATGAGTGTCTCATTCGTCAAGTCCAACCACTCCTGAATCAGAAACAACGTCAGAAGCATCTTACCTGATGAGGAGACAAAGAGCTGGACTGTTGCTCAATGGTCCAATGTCCTCCTTTCAGATTAAAGTAAATGTTCATGTCATTTGGAAATCAAGGTCTCAGAGTCTGGAGGAGGAATGGAGAGGTCCAAAATCCATGTTGCTTGAAGTCCAGAGTGAAGTTTCCACAGTCAGTGATGGTTTGATGGTTTTTGGATCACTGTTTTTTCTGAAGTCCACAGTCAACGCAGCAACTAGCAGGACATTTTAGCGACTTAATGCTTCCTTCTGCTGATGAACTTTATGGAGATGCTGCATTCATTTTCCAGCAGGACTCGGCTCCTGCCCACACTGACAATGGTACCAAATGCTGGCTGTGGAATACTCAACTTTTGAGACACTGAATTTTGTTTTTTCATTATTTGCAAGCCATAATCATCAAAATGACAAGAAATAAAGGTTTGAAATATTTCACACTGTGTTATGAATCTATATATTGACAAAAGAAACTGAAATTTTTCATGATATTCAGATTTTTGAGATGCACCTGCACTGAGGGACGATCGAGTGGTTTTACTTGAACAGATCTAATTCTGAACTAGCAGTCCTGTCAAACCAAAGGTGGTCATTTTATAGATGTTCCAAAAAAGTCCCCAACAACGGCTTCTTTTTACTTCACCGGGTCTTTTGTTCTCTATTCTTATACTGACGAGAACGGCCTGTTGAAAGGAAGAAAAAGTTAGAGCAGATGTTGTGGACATCAAAGGGTGTTATAAGATCATTTTTGTTCAAACAGGTAAAGATTTGATCTAAACTGCAGCCCAGATAAATGCAGTGGGAAGCAAAGGTGCCACAGGATGAACTCTCACTTTTTAAAACAAATAACTTTTAATGTTTGAGCACCTTATCAAAACTGTCTGACCTACATAATGAAAATCCAAGTTCTTGGCAAAATAAGACAAGACATGCATCTTTAGTTAAAAAACAAACAAACTATGCAGTGTAAAAATACTTTTGTGTTTTGTATATGCTTGTTAAAACTGGCAGATTATTAAAATTCTGATTTAAAGAGATTACAGAAAAATCGTAAAAATCTATAATACGATTGGCAGCCAATTCCCCCATATTTAAAATCTGAAGAAAGGTGTAATAATTTGCATCTGCTTTTCAAATATTTAGGTCTTTTCATGGTGTGGGCTGGCTTAGAAAATAATAATAAAGTCCAAAAAGAAAGGGAAAAAAAAAACACCTACAAGTCACTAAAGTTAATTTGTTCTTTTCCATTTAAAAATAGAAAAGAGATAAATGGCAAGGGGAAAAGGTGGGAGAAGTGCAAGAAAAAAGAGGTAGTGTTCCAAGTCAATTTCTTCTTCCCAATACTGACTTCAAAGAAACAGGGCTAATCCTCTCATGCTTGCTCGTTAATAATCCTGTTAATAATCCGTTTAGCTGCTTTCATGCTGTGCTGTTTGCCGACTTTATGGTGCTGCAGGAACGTACGGAAAAGAATCATGGGGCCCTATTTGAGGCGCAGCCCCCTCACCCCACCCCTCACATGGTTCCTGCTGACATTTGTTGAGTATTTCTGATTTTCTTGTCTCTTCTACTTTCATGGTGAAAATTGCCCTCAATAAACTGGTTGTTTGGTTTGGGAAAAATCTTGCCAGTTGTTGAAAATAGGTGAATAAAAAACAAAGTCCATGCTCAATAATCCAGGTATACAATCCAGCATTTTTCAATCAGGTCATCTGGACAGTTTATTTTTGTTTTGTGCTGAAACGTTTCACCTTTGAAAACCCCGGTCCAGGGGCCTTTCTGGGTGGAGTTTGCATGTTCTCTCCGTGCATGCGTGGGTTTTCTCCGGGTACTCTGGTTTCCTCCCACAGACCAAAAACATGCATGTTAGGCTGATTGGTAGCTCTAAATTGTCCCTAGGTGTGAGTGAGAGAGTGAATCGTTGTTTGTCTCGTTTGTCTCTATATGTGGCCCTGTGATGGACTTGCGACCCGTCCAGGTTGTACCCCGCCCCTCGCACAGTGATTGCTGGACATGGGCACCAGCGACCCCCGTGACCCAAAATGGAATAAACGGGTAAAGATAATGGATGGATGGATGGTTTCACCTTTGATCCGGAAGGCTTCATCAGTCAAGGAAACACACAACACAAAACTGATTCTTCCCCCAACAGCTTACTCCGAAGTGGAACAAACCAGTTATGTTGGTGCTAAGATGGTGTCTTTGGCACGCCTCCTTCTCCATTGCCCGCCCTCTTCCTTGTTGACAGTCGTGTCAAACTGGTTGAAAACAACAAAGTCCATGCTCAATTATCCAGGTATACAATCCAACATTTTTCAGTCAGGTCATCTGGACAGGTGAATAAAAGGTTATATGATAGTTAATAAGTCACCTGACACCCCAATCTGTCCATACTCTCACAATTCACTGCTTACTTTGGGATGCTTTGTTTGTTTCATCACACTTCAGAAAGATCGTGGAAAATACTATCCATCCATGCATCCATTATCTTTACCCGTTTATTCCATTTTGGGTCACGGGGGTCGCTGGTGCCCATGTCCAGCAATCACTGTGCGAGGGGCTGGGGACACCCTGGACAGGTCGCAAGTCCATCACAGGGACACATAGAGACAAACGAGACAAACAACCATTCACTCTGTCACTCATACCTAGGGACAATTTAGAGTTACCAATCAGCCTAACATGCATGTTTTTGGTCTGTGGGAGGAAACTGGAGCACCCAGAGAAAACTCACGCATGCACGGAGAGAACATGCAAACTCCACCCAGAAAGGCCACCGGACTGGGATTTGAACCGGGGACCTGCTCGCTGAGAGGCAGCAGCTCTACCAGTTGCACCACCATGCTGCGCAGGTGTAGCTAATTTTACACACATTTTCAAAAAGAACTAAATGTTGTCACATTTTTTAAGATTTTTCTTTTTTTTTTTTAAAAGACTATATTCAGGTCCAATTTTATTTTAAAGGATTGCAAATTGAATTAATTATATTGAACAATGACACAACCTTTACAAACTAAGCTATTTAAGTTTTTTTTTTCAGTATAATTTTCATTTTAGACTGTTTGTTTAGTATAACTGTAGACATTGTTAAAAAAACAAATGTTTACACATAGGTAAACACACAGTACTTGGCATCACTGAATTAGACTAAAATTATTAGGATTTTTAGTGAAATGACATGTCACAGTAAAGATTAATTTGTGAAATTCATAGTTTAAATATATATATATATATATACACATAGATATATATGTGTATATATATATATATATATATGTATATATATGTGTGTATATATATATATATATATATATATATATATATATATATATATATATGTATATACTGTATATGTGTGTGTATATATGCATGTCTAAATTCAGCAACTATTAATAAGAATTTAATGATTAAAAACTAATGATTAGCCATAATAAAAATATTCAAGGCAAATAAAAATACATCAACACAGTCAGAGAGGTCAGGTTGGTATTTAATGTTTTAATTTGATTTGCAACTTTACGCCACTAACATGAAACAATTTTAAAGAACGAGTGTTAGAGTGACATTTTAGTGCATTGCATCAGCTTTATACTCGCGCTTTAAAAGAAAATCACATGCACTGTCAAAATAGATCATTTAGCAGAAAGGAGCTTGTTCTGAACCTGATGGATTTACACCCATTTCCCAGTTTTTACTGTAATTTACTATTCAGTGAAATAAACACTATTTGTGTGTTGTTAGTTTAATGAGATGTGTTTGTGCATAACTGTGCCTGAGATTAAAAAAAAAAAAAGACTATATTTGATGAGTTATCAATGCAGAAAATGTGAAAATATCAGATGTTTTTCTAACCATTTATTAGGTAACTCTGTGGAGCCATGCTTTTTATACAAGGACAAATAATATAATCACCACATAAATATAATTCATGTTTCTAAGATTAGAGTAAAGTTGGATTAAGGTACATGGTCTTTATGCTCATGTTTAAGCCACAAATGAACATACCACTCTATCTGAGTGAACCCTTGAGAATGTATGAATGAATATAACTGGCAGCAAAGGCGGGAGTTGGTGCATGAACTGGTTTCCACAAAGTCACTCATTTTCTCCCTCAGTCCTCCATTTCTTTTGTTCTTTATTTTTCTTCCCGTTGTGTCATTACAATTATTTTTCAAGCAGATGGAACAATGTCAACTTCAAGGTTTAGACTGAAATTCTATTTTTTTACGATTTTAGCTGCCATTCTCAGCAAGCCCAAACTAGCTGTTTGTCCATATCCATCATGGTTTTATCTCTCATTATCTTCAAGACTCTCGCCCCATCTTCTAGCCTTCTGCTTCTCTGCTGGAACAGAACGCAGATGAGAGATGAAACAATTAACTTCCATTTTGTGCCATCAGCAGAGAGAACTTGACAGGAGAACCAATACGCAGGAGAATGAAATTGGAAAAATGATGAAGCTTTTACTATATTTCTGTGCTCTCGCTACACAAAAAAGATGAAAGACAAAAAGTTCATGGTGAACCAGAAAAACATAGACAATTTAGAACTTTTGTAGCCGTTAACATGTGCCAACAAGTCTTCTGCTGCCATTTGAATTGTCATATTTCTATATTTTAACATTAAAAACGACTGTGAAGTTCGTTTTAGTCATTTTTTGAGACAGACAGACAGACAGAGCGATCGATCTGCAGGCAAGTAAAATTGATTATAATAAATAGTTTATTTTTATTTTTATAGTAGTTAACTGTTGTAGCAAACTTACTTCTGTCATTGGTTGGCATGTAAGAATTCACCCAGTTAAGAAATCAATAACTTTATGGGAGCCATCTACCAGATGAGATCTGCAGGTTCAGTAGCAGTAGAAGGTTCCTGCAGGTGTCACTGAGGCCTTCATCTGCTCCTCCATCTGAAACTGAAGCCAGCAGAGGTGGGCGGCAGAGTCCTGTCACCGTGCATTCTGTTTAAAATCACACTTACTGCCAGTTCTCAAGGTGATCTGCTGACTTTGAAGAAGGAAAGAACAATTTGACCTCTTGTGGAATGTTTGAATCTGTGTAGTTGGATTTTCATTAAGTTAATTTGAATATTTTTTTGACTGTTTTAAAGATTTGTGGAAATTTATTTTTGTAACATCATAGAACAAAAAAAAACATACTTGGCTTTTATTGTATTTAACCTGTACACTCTGTTCTGACTTATTTTAAAGAATTTCCTTCCATCCATTATCTTTTACCCACTTCTTCCATTTTGGGTCACGGGGGTCGCTGGTGCCCATGTCCAGCAATCACTGTGCGAGGGGCGGGGTACACCCTGGACGGGTCGCAAGTCCATCACAGGGACACATAGAGACAAACGAGACAAACAACCATTCACTCTCTCACTCACACCTAGGGATAATTTAGAGTTACCAATTAGTCTAACATGAATGTTTTTGGTCTGTGGGAGGAAACTGGAGAACCCTGAGAAAACCCACGCATGCACGAGAGAACATGCAAACTCCACCCAGAAAGTTTCCCGAACCGGGATTTGAACCAGGAACCGGGGCAGCAGCTCTACCGGTTGCGCCACCGTGCGGCGGGCGAGAATTTCTAAAATGTAAAAAAAGAAACAAAACAAAACACCGACATCCCACTTCAAATTGGCTGAAACGTCCCTTTAATATCCAGACCCGTTCTAACGTCGACGTGATCACGTGACCAACAGGTGCATCTAATTAGCAACAACCGTGTCGGAAAACGGTAAGAAATGCTAAGCTTCTATATTTTAATCACTTAAAAGAATTATATTTAAACGTAAAAGTTATGCACATTGAGGATGTTTTATTTACACTGACGTTACTTTAACATTTAATTAATTAATTATCACTGAACGGGTGGAGTGCAACTACACGGCAATGTCTTTGTTTTATCCCTAGTTTGCTTTAACTTAATCATTCGTGTCCTGCGACACTTTTTCAAGTACTCGTCATTTTAGTTTATGGATTTGTTGTTTTCTGGACGTGGTCAAATAAATCCCAGAGAGGACATGTTTGGAAGTTTGGAGGGATGTGAACTCACATTTAGAGCTTCTGTCTGGACTCACTATGGGACACATTCCAGTCACAAATATGTTGTGCTTTTAAATCAGACTGCGTAGTCGTGAATTAAGATTTCTAACCTCGTAAAATAAATGTGTAACCTTGTAAAACAAATTCCTGTTTTGTGCATAGATAGGAATCTGTGTAAAAAATATGTATATTTGTAAAAATAAAAACAATACACAATTTACGATTTTTTTTTGTGAAGCTATGTTTACTGATACAAAAAAAAAAAAGCATGTAAAGCTGTTCCTGTGAGTTTTCACTTCATCCATCCATTCATTATCTTTACCAGCTTTATTATTTTCGTGTTGCTGGGGTCACTACTGGTGCCTGTATCCAGCCATCACTGTGTGAGAGGCAGGAGTCACCCTGGACAGGTCTCCAGTCCATCACAGGGACACGTAGAAACAAACTAGACAACCATTCTCTCTCTCCAAAAAAAGTTAAATCTGGTCCTCTGGACATTCAAAAAACAAGAAAACAAAAAAACAAAGCAGAAGAAACGTTTCGTGTCTCATCCGAGAGACTTCCTCAGTCTGAGGTGCTGTTTTCAGCTCAGTCTCTTAAATAGCACCTTCTCAGAGTGGATCAACCAGTTTGCTGCTGACAACCAAAACCAGCTGATCACATGCTCAAGAAGGACCCCCTCTTGAGTCTTTATAAGACTGAGGAAGTCTCTTGGATGAGACACAAAACGTTTATTTTGCTTTGTTTTTTGTTTTCTTGTTTTTTGAATGTCCAGAGGACCAGACTGAACTTTTTTTGGATTTTTCTACCTGAATTATTGAGCATGTATCAGGACATTCTCTCTCTCACTCACACCTAGGGACAATTTAGAGTTACCAGTCAGCCTAACATGCATGTTTTTGGTCTGTGGGAGGAAACTGGAGTACAATAGCCCCTCGATTATCGCACATCACCATGATAAGTGAAAAACTGTGAAGTAGGAACGCTATATTTATTTTAGTATTTATTTATATTTTAAGGCTTTATAAACCATTCCCACATTCTTGCAATGTTCTAAACTCTTACCTATGTAATTTTAACAACATACATACTGAATATGTACTGCACAGTACTGCAAAATGTTACTCACCAGCTCTGCAGAACAGCAGCTCCGTTCCGGCCGGGTTCGGTTCTGGTTCTGCAGACCTACCCTGCAACCACGAAGCCCACAGCCCCGTTCAGGTTGATGTGCACTTGGATAATTGAGCTTCAAGAAGCTTCAGGATTATTTGCGACTTTCCTGCCAGTTCTGTGAGCTTCATTGATGGATCATTACATCTGGCTTTGTGTTGCAAAACTCCCTCCATTTTGTCTGAAAGCAGCAGGCAGAAACACCATTGGGTTCTGGGTAGTGTAGTTCTTTTGACTGATGTTAGAGTGTAGGCTTATTGAAAGAAAACTACAAAATGGCGGTGCCTGTCCAAAGTATTTTTTATTTTTGTTAACCGTTTATCTTGCACCATCCCAATCACTTAGGTAATATTAAAGTTGACAATCGTTGGAAAAACTGCGAAAGAGCGAGTCCATGAAAGTCGAACCGCGAAGTAGCGAGGGACTACTGTATCTGGAGAAAACCCACGCAGAGATAACATGAAAAATTCGCCCAGAAAGGCCTTGTGCCAGGATTCGATCCGGCAACCTTCTTGCTGAGCGGCAACAGCTCTACCAATTGAGCCACCTTGTAAAAATCTTGCAAGTTTCAACTTGCAAGTACAAATTTTGAACAGAATTTTCTTCCTCTCAGCTGATTGGTCAATGTCATGTCAATCACAAATTTAACAATTCAATCATAGAACAGATGGGTTTGGCTGTCGGGGTGGCACTTCACTTCACTTTTTAAAAACATTTATATGTGGAACCAAAATTCACAAATTTGTCATATTATTATGACAGAGGCATATGGCAGAGGATTTGTTTGTCTGATTACCATTTATTCCCTTATGGGCAAGTCACTTAAACAGGATTTAGTCTTGATTAGCATTATAAATGTATATATTGTGATTGTATTGAACTCTGATATATGCAGACATAATGGGGGACAGTAAATAACAAAATAACTTTACAAAGCCAATGTTGTTAATTACCGACTACTGAAGCCAAACTGGACAATCATTGCATTCCTCCTGTGTGCACCTGTTTGTGTATTAGCAAAATATCTCTAACATATTTTGACATTTTAATGAAAATATCAAGGTAATCTATAGATGTACAACTACAACTGAATAAGTTTTGGAGTCAACATGAATTTATCCAGATGCCACAGCCAACTAAACCTAGAAAAACACAAAAAAGAGCTATAACTGTCTACACATATTGAGCTAAAGCCTAGTGTGGTAGTAGTGGAGAATAATATACAACACTGGTGTTTAACAGAGCTGGTAATGTCACATGAAATTGTGCATATCATTTACAAGATTTATTATAATTGCTGTAAGTCTATCTCCATATCACCATGTGATCATTTAACTCTGTGGCATCAAAGAGTGTTAAGGATTTGGATTCATTTAATGTTTGTTATATATTTTTTGTTTCTTGACTAGATTTGGCCAACATTCTAAAAACTGAAATACATAATCTCTTCTTTGTAAAGCAGAAGAAATACCAGTGCATACATTTTGCTTTTATTTTTTTAATGACCAAACTTAATGAACAAGAACACTGAATGGCATTTACTAAATTTTCTATCAATCAGAAATGTTAGAGAGACAGCGGACAGAAGGCTGTAATCCTCACTGAATCACATCAGACATCACTGGGACTAGACAAAGACAGTTTACCTCAACTGAACTGTGAATTTGAACGTGTGCATGGAGGCACACCGATATGATAACCTCAGCAAAACTGTACTTAAAGGATTTAATAATTAGAAGATTGTGTAGCGTTACAGTTGTATAGGTAGACACATTGTCTTCCAGTGGTAATCTGAGGTTTGTTCCAAGAATCCGAACTAATTCTCTGTAAATGGAACAACAGTGTGTAGGTTGTAAATAATAACACAGTCTTAGATCCAGATGGCAAGTAGAGCAATTTTAAGAAGGGATTGGAAAAACTATTACCTTTGGAGGACTAATACCATCTTTTTGCAATTAATGAAAAAATGTTAGTGTGCATGTTCATATCCTTCTAAATCCTTATTACTGGCTACAGCTTATTATTTTTGCCTAGAATTTTTTTTGTTCTAAAAATGTTTATACCTTGTGTGTTCATATGTATCTTTCTATAAAGATAAAAGCTAAAACGACTATCTAAAAAAAACATGCAATTGTTCATTCAAGAACTGTGGCATTTGTATTGTTTTTTAATATTTTAGTAGATTTTAATTTTTTTTTAGTATTTTAGTAGTATATTTTAGTATGTTTTTCATGTTTGTTTTTTGCTGCATGCTTTGGTATTTCTTGATGTGCTTCTTTTGGCGAGTTGAGATGGTTCTTCTCGTCCTAAGCATTTTAATGCATTGTTGACCTTGTGTTGATTTTGTATATGACAAATAAACCTAACCTGATGTGTGTGTGCGTGTGCATGCATGTAGATAGAATTCCTTAAATAACACTTTTTTTTGTTTGTGTCCTGTTATTTTAGAGGCATCTTGCTAGCTATTAAGTAAGTCTAATGATAATTTAGATTTTAGCTGTGCTGGTCTTTTTTTTTGTTTTAGTGTATTTTATTTTTTTTTTTTAATCTAAGTCTTTTATTGATTTTTGTTTGTTTGATTTTTTTTACTTAAAACAACAACAACAACAACAACAACAACAACAACAACAACAAAGAAGAAAAAAAACATAACCCCCCCCCCCCCCCCCCCCCCCAGTTCCCACACACACACACACACACACACACACACACACACACACACACACACACACACACACACACACACACACACACACACACACAAGGTTCAACACTTGCTCTTGTCAAGGACAGACGGTTTTCTCCTCCTCTCCTATTCCACTTTGCTTTGTTCTGTCCTGTCTGTGAAACTGCTTTAGAGCCTCTCCTACAAATCTTCCAAATCATAAATCTGCTATGGATTTGGTCAGTTGGTCCCTCAACGCAATTGATAATATTTCTTCAAAGAGAAGACAGGCTTTAGGTGAGCCGATTTGCCCTTTTGGCACTAGCGCAGCTGGATATCTCATCGACTTGGAAGCTTTGATGATGTGTTTATCTCTGCTGTCATTCATGGATTTTAAGGACACACACACACACACACACACACACACACACACACACATATA
>NC_056499.1:32324056-32336373 GCF_014905685.2 Nematolebias whitei
ATATATATATATATATATATATATATATATATATATATATATATAATTGGATTTATGATGACCAGTTTTCTGCTTTTTGGATTCGTCTGGTTCCTAGTTTATCTACAATCAAGGAAGTCGTCGGCAGCAAATTTGGACATGGTCAAGCTGCCTGTCTTAAATGATGGCTTGGTTTGTGCCTTGAGCACCCAGACTCAAATGCTTTTGTCAGGATGTATCAGATCTTAAGAATTACTCTCAAGCATGGTCCATTGGTGAGCCATTTAATTTGGATGTTTTGGAACCAAATGGACCGAAAGAGACTCAAAGTAGATGTCAGTAAAAGTTATGCCTGTCCCCAAAACAATCGTGTTTATCTGAAGTCGGCTCCCTGACTGGCCTTGACAGGTCATCTTATCTTAATTTGCCTGGAAGTTTTGTAAACCTGATGCTCTGCCCCTCCCTTTCCTCCTATCGAGGAAGTCTACACGCTAATCAGAGGGACCCAGCTGAATAGGCATTCAGTCATCATTTCAGGACTCATTGAATTCATCCTTGGCCATTCTCAACAACCCCCAAGGTTGTACAGATCTCTCCAGAGGGAACTAATTTGAACTGAGCAAGTTTACCTGAACTCTGCAGTGCATCTGTGTGTTGTCTCTGGACATGCTCACCACCCTTGCAACCCCCCCCCCCCCCCCCCCACACACACACACACCTTCCCCCATGGAATGTTGGTGTCATTATGTAGTTGTTGTCCAAGTTTTTTTTTTGTTTGTTTTTTTTTCACTGTCATGATGTTAACCTTTAGCCAAAAATTAAGAGCATGTTAGGGTTTGGAGACTAAAAAAAAAATCCCATGTGTCAATTTTCCACCACTTTTTATTGTCTGTCCAAACATGTCTCACTTGTAAATGAGTCTTTGAGACTCAATGTGATTTATCTGTTTAAATAAAGGTTCAGTGAATGAAAAAATAAACAGGCATTGACATGTTTTCTATGTACAAAACAAAAAGCTGCCAAGTGTACCAAAATCTTTTGACAGAACCATTTGGGGTATATCTGATTTTTTTTCCTAGATGAATATGATACATCACCTCTCTTACCCAATGTGTGGGTGGGGTGGGGACGTGTCCTTCCAATTCCACAAGACAAGTCTTTTGGCCAGAAGAGAGCCAAAAGCACTCACATCCTTCTCGAACTTGTTGAAGGACGTATACACAGGGACCACCCCGAACAGTGAGATGAATGGGGACGGGTATACAGATTTCCCACATGTTTCAGAGAAGGTGTCAAAAATAGATTGCCAGTCAGGTCTTCAGTTTGGGACAGGTCCAGAATGTATGCAAGAGTGTAGCTGGAGTTTGTTTGCAACAATTACATGCAGGGTCCAGGTTGGCTTTGATCTTGGATAGCTTTGGACCAGTGCAGCCTGTGCACTACCTTGAACTGAATTACAGCATGTCTTAGACAGACTGAGGATGAGTAAATGTTCTTAATGATCTTTCTCCAAATTACGTTCAATATGGATTCCTCCAAGTCCATTTCCCATTTCAGTTTAAATGAGTCTAAACTGGTCTGATGGTATGAACTGAGCAGTGTATAGATCTTGCTGAGGGCCCGTTTGGTATCAGACGTTCATTCCAAAATCTTAACCACAAAATGTTCAGAGGGGTACAAAGGAAAACAATCAGTTAGACCTCACAAAATGTCTCAGCTGCAAATATCTGAAAAACTGACTTCTGAATATTAAGCTTCTGTACCAGCTGTTCAAAAGAGGCAACTTTATCATCAACATAGAGATCATATAGTGAATGTACTCCCTTCAAGGTTCCACAAACAGTAACTCTGTAGGGTTAAATACCCTTCTGAACTGATTATGTTGTATTGTATTTAGGAAATGTTGCAGTGTAACGGTGGTTTGATCCATCTCTGATAGTCATGCAGCTGTAGTACAGCATAATTTATTTTTGATTATTTAAATTTGACAATGAATTGTTAAATTGATTTAAATATGTGCTGCTTAGCCATAACCGACTACCACAGTTTTTAACAAGCGTTTGCACTTCTGAACGTTTATGCAGACAAGTGTGTGTATTTGCTTGAGCACATTATTGGCAAAGTGAAGGTTTTCAATTATGAGAAGCTGTGCTGGAAGAATGGGCAGAGAAACTATTGGCTAGCCATTTGTATCATTCGCAATTAGTGTAAGAACTAAAGCTTGTTCTCTCTGTCTCCCTTGCTCTTTCTTGCTCTCATCCATTGATTTAATTGGTATTTCTATGGGAAAATTCGAAAGAGTCACTAAGGCAGCAATAGCCCTGTGTTCAGATTATGGATGGAACAGTTACCATTGGGAGCCAAATAGCTCTTTGTAATCCTCATGGAGCCCATTTAATTAACTGTCCTCCTCCTGCCATTTTCTCTCTCACTTCCTTATTCTTTATTAATCGGTTTCTTCTTTCTGTTTCTCTGCATATATTTTGCCTCAGTTCAGTTCTTTTTTTTAAAAACTAAAATGCTATAGGATTTTGAAAGAGCATAAACCCATAGTCACACTTGCACTGCAGATTTTGTTAGGTACGCTGCACTTCTACCTTTAGACAGATTTTAAGATCCATACATTCTGTAAAACTTGCAGAATGTAAAAGTTACAGCTACAACTAAATGTGTGAGGAGTTACTTTTAGCCCTCAGTATTGTCAACATAACAGATAGCAGGGAAGAATGAGATGGTGAGAAAATTAGTTAGCAGAGCTAGAAAGGTGCTGATCAGGGTTATCGAAGGAGCACAGAGGAGAAAGGGGTTGGGGTGGGGGGTGTCTGTGCTTGAATCATGACCTAATAATCGAGTGCTCTCAACTCTGACATATTTATGCTGCATCCATTATGCAGTAATGTTGCATAAAACTTAGACTGCACTGACACAGATAAATCATTTTGTGGTTCCTTGAAGGTCTGCAAAGTAATGGTCAAAATGATTCCCATAACTATTTTAGACTCATTAGCTTTAGATCCTAATAATCTTTTAGATCCTGCGTAATTGTTGATTAAAATTATTCTGTAATTTCTGGTGATGAAAAGTTTTTTTTTTATTTTTTTATTGTTACACAAAAGAATAACTGCTTTCACATTTTTATGGTACATATCTTTGTATGAAACATATAATCCCAAATTCTGCTGAAATTAGTGCAGAGGTAAAAGTCTGAAGGCAATATGTATTACAGTGAGGGGGCAATGTGTTACATCATCATGAGATGTAGAGCAACACTGTCATTAAGCACAGATAGACCACCTGTGATATACTCCCACTGTGAAATGTGTATGTGCATTAATAACAAGTAAACGTTTATGTCCACGTGAGTATCCTTCCTTTCCCTAACACTTGCATTCTGCTTTCTGGGTTCTGACAGTGTGTTATAGCCACTGACTGCAGGCTTTGAAGTGCAGAAGGAACACATGCTGCAGGATTTCCCATGCGCTGTGGGATTTTCTCATGGTAAAGCAAGTGTTTGCAAGATGAGGAATTGGCAGAAAGTGCTGAGTAGGGCGAAAAATTCCAGTGATGGTAGAGTCGAGGTTCTGGAATTAGAGCAAACTTTAAACCGCATGTCTGCCCATAGGAAAAACCTAAAGTCTACTGACTAGGGCTGCAGCAGTTGAATAGTGTGTTAAATCAAACACTCATTTGATTATTTGAGTGCCGGTATTCAGATACGCATGTCAAGATTTCCCAACTTTTCCTTTTTTTTTTTTTTTGGTTTCATGGAGCTTCATACCAATACGTCTCATAGAAGCTGCATCTCTCATCTCTTTCAGTCAGAGTTGCATACAAGTTTGTGGATGTAGGCCTGTCACAATAACAAATTTAGCTGGGCAATTAATTTTTAGCACTTTGAGATCCATTGTGGATGTTAAGTGCATTATAAATAAAGTTATTTTCTCAGAAATTATAGCGATAAACAATAATATTGTTTTAAATTTGACAATAATTAGTCATTATTGTCAAACAAAGTTTATTTTTTCTTCCCGATGTCACCCTGTTAGCTTAGCTCATAGCTTAGCTTCTCAGCTTAGATGCTTTTAATGATCCAAAAACACAATTTTGTATGGGTGAAATGGATTTTTAAATGGAGGGGCCAGTGAAGAGCACTAGAGTTGAGCTTATTGGCATCCAGTGTCTTCAGTAGAAAGAGACACGAAGAAACGATAAAGCCAATAAATGAAAATGAGGTCGATAATTTTCATTTGTCATGTGATTAATTTATTTATTGTTTATTGGGACAGACCTACCACCAGACTTGTTCTGCCATATGCTTTCTTACAGCTCCTCGTGTGACATTTTTACAATCTTTTACTCCACGACTTACATAAAGTTTGATTCAAAACCTCAATATGCTTGTTGATTTCAGTGGATAATGCAAGTAATGTAGTTTCATTGGACAAGTCACCTATCTTCTGTTTGTATGGAGTTGCTGGCGGTGATGTGTTACTATAGATGTAATATTGGATTAAAATATATCTGGTACTTCAGATTGTCCTTCAGTGAATGATAGTTAATAAAGACTAAGAATGTAAATTAACCTTTTTTTGTTGTTGTTTTCTTTTTGAGAGAGAAACATTTTGGTGTATAGTTTTGTTCAAAAGGGTTTAAAGGGCTCTGTGTTTTGTATGCAGGTGCACTGTACTAGCAGAAAACAATGACAAAGTGATCATTCAGAACGATGGAACATTTTAAAGGGCATCAGCTCTATCAGTCAGTCATCTGTAACAGAGTGCAAAGCAATGTGGTCATCTCATGATGACAGGTACAGCATGCACCAGTCTGAAAACAAGCAGAGAAAATTCCTTAAAAATATCAGTGAGATTGCAACCTTTTAAAACGTGAGACTGTGTCTGTAAAAACAAGTCTTTTGTGGCACAGGTGCTAATGCCAGTTCCTACTGCCTTTTTACTGATTGCAACATGTCATTAGATCCAGGAAGATGCATTAGTGTTAGAGATGGCAATGACACCAATCTGTATCTCCCTGTGGTCCTTCATTAGACACTAATCCAGTGATGATTGTTATTGAGAAGGTGTGTGCGTGCGAGTGCGTGCATGTGTAGAAAAGCTAGAGGATGAGCAGATAGTGAGAGAGATGCATTTGGCATAGCACACTGAATATTAGCCTGGTGATTTATTATCTGAGTAATGACGTCCCTTCTTCCCCAAAGCTGCATTGTCCTTTTGCCAATTAATTTTAAATCTGTTACAACAACAATAAAAGAGAAAGGAGGAAAGAAAGTTAGAGAAAGTTCAACAAATGCTTTGGCTGCAACATTTCCCCTAAGTTTCTAACATGGAGACAGAAGTGGGGGGGTGGGCTAATCAACAAGACAAATATACTCAGTTTATGTTTTGCTTTTAATAATAGCAATAAAAGCATAAATAGTAAAATTAAAAACAATGAATGGGTTTCAACATTTTTGACTGAATATAATTTAAATAATAGATGACTGATCACCTTTGGTGTTTCCCCACAATCAAGCAGAGTGAATTGGTTATATGCGAACAGATGCTATCGTATGCCAGGAGCTACATGGGGCGGGGCAAATTGGAGGTGATGATTAACTCGGATCTTCTATCTTCATCTGTTTATTTTTTTCCATGTAATGTTCCTTTATCTTCTGGTCTCTAATGCTATTGATTTATGCAACTGCTTGCTCATGCTTTTCTCTTTCTTCCTCTTCTTAATTCTTCCATCTTCTTTGTTCTTGTTCTGCTGTGTCTTTAACAACCTTTTTAGTGGCCAAAGCAAAAATGTCTGTTTACTTGTCTCTCAGGGACAGAGTGCAGGCTGGACCCCAACTTGATGCCGTGGCTCTGTGGAAGTGCAACGTCAAGGCCAGACTGGTGTTGAAGTTTTGCTTCCACAGAGACACTGGACACTTGGATAATTTTGTGAAACTGTGGGGATTGAAGAAGGTTTTATGCACCATTTCTGATCAGGGAGAACTACAATACAACAAGCTCCTCGTGTAAATATTTTATTTTAAGCTTGTCCTGATCACCTTTTTTAACACTGTCGTGTTAACTTATTGTGTAAATAAAGTTTTATTAAAAATCAAAATCTTCTTTTTTCTTCTTCTTTCTTCTTCCTTCCTCCTTCCTTTGTTCTTCCTTCTTCTCCTTTCTTTTTTCTTCCTTTTTCTTTCTTCTTTCTCCTTCAGACTTAGTTCATGGCAGCCTATTACTCACTCTGCCCAGGTTGCATTGCCATTAGTGCAGTCACACAAACAAGGTCCTTTTTCACCTCACTGCAATGATTATTTTGGTAATGAAAGTCTCTATTTTTTAGAATCCACGTCTTGTTATAGCTTCAAGTAGTTGTTAAAACTGAGACAGTGGTGGTGTGTGTGTGGCGGGGGGGGGGGGGGGGGGGGGGGGGGGGGGGGGGTGGTCTTCAGGCTCTAGCCTATCTCTTCTTGCTGTGAACAGCAAATGCTGCTGTGCTGTATGTTTCTTTAGATATGCAGGTGTATTGATGAGGACATGTGTTGGTCTTGACTTGGGTATCACTGGTGTCCCTGTGATTGCTGTTTACAACACATCTCAGTGCACTAATTGTAATTACTGGTTGAGATGCTGGATGATCTTGTATCTTCTTGTTAAAATTCATCCTGTCTGGTTCTTCAGATGGAACAAACCCAATGGTATAGCAGGGAATAACGGTTACATAAAACCAAATGTAAAACAATAAACTGTTGTGAATGCACACAAGGTTCGTGGTGCCATTCGCATCACATCTGTTAAATGCAATAGAATAATACTATTATTTTTATTAATAGCAAATAAAAAAAAACTATAAAAAGAAACTGTATATAAGAATCTAAGATATACACTAAACAATAATAATATAATAAAAATAAGATGTATTAAACAGCAGCCTTAATATAACTCAGTTTTGCGCAGATGTGTATGAATATAGCAGCATATTGATAAGAAATCAGCAGCATGGATAATCAGCAGCTCAGATAAAGTGTCAAATCTCCAAATAAAATGTAATTACAGTGATTTGTCTGGTTAGGGATTTATAAGTCCTAACAGCTTTAGGGTAGATGCTGTTCCTCAGTCTAGTGGTTCTACACTTAATGCTTCTCAACCTCCTGCCTGAGGGGAGTGGGGCAAAAAGTGTGTGTGCTGGGTGAGTGGGGTCCTTCGTGATGCAGGTGGCCCTCTTCCTGCATCTGGAGGTGTAGATGTCCAAGATGATCAAGTGTCAAGATAATGTTCACAAGATGATCAGTCACTAATAAAAGTTAGATTTGCTTAGACAATGATTTGCAGAAACTTCTGGTTTGTCATTGCAATCTTGGTGGAAGTCATTGCCCTGCTAGTTTTTGAAAAAAACATGACAGAACTTTTGTTTTTCATTTTTCTTTTCCGAAAGAACAAAATGTCCTATTCTTACAGAACCTGCTTGTAATTGCTTTTGGCCTTCTTTTTTTTTTTTTTGCCCCAAAACATGTTTTGTTGTTGATTTTTATTGTATCCATTGTTGAGTAAAAAAGAGGAATTGGAAGTCGACCCATGCAGAAGGAAGCAAATAAAAAGAACAACAAAAACATTTTCTCATTATCATGAGTCTCATCTCCTTGACAAACCAAAGTTTACTTTCCTTTGATAACATACTATATAAATAATTTAAATTTTAACCTTTGTCTCTGCAGATAAAATAAAACTAGTCTGGTTAATCTGGGGGGAGCACGGTGCCTGGTAGAGCTGCTGCCTCTCAGCGAGCCTTGGTTCAAACCCCGGTCCGGGGGCCTTTCTGGGTGGAGTTTGCATGTTCTCTCCGTGCATGCGTGAGTTTTCTCTGGGTACTCCGGTTTCCTCCCACAGACCAAAAAACATTAATGTTAGACTGATTGGTAACTCTAAATTGTCCCTAGGTGTGAGTGAGAGAGCGAATGGTTGTTTGTCTCGTTTGTCTCTATGTGTCCCTGTGATGGACTTGCGACCCGTCCAGCGTGTACCCCGAACCTCGCACAGTGATTGCTGGACATGGGCACCGGCGACCCCCGTGACCCAAAATGGAATAAGCGGGTAAAGATAATGGATGGATGGGATGGTTAGTCTGGTTGAGTACATAAGTTCATTTCACCTAATGTACCACATGTGATGTGAATGGCAATAAAGAACCTTGAACTTGAAATTGACTTATCTGAAGTTAATGTGATACTCTACTTGTGCTCTCAAAATCACATCAAATTAATAATAGAAACTTTGACTATTCTCATTTTCTATAGTTATTTTTAAGCCACTGTTATAAATGTTCCAAAAACTTACCACTTCTTTTCTTTGCCCTTTAGGTCCCGAGTGGTACTTGATCAGAGTGGAGTTGACTGTGACTGATGTAAATGATAATGTCCCAGAATGGAGCATGGTTCCTTCACCCTACCTGGCAGTGGTTCTCCCTGATGCTCCTGCAGGATCAGTGGTGTACAGACTCAGTGCTCAGGATGGGGATGAAGGCATCAACGGGGAAGTGGAGTACTTCCTGTCTGATGGTAAGTTGCTCTTTCTACATGTCTGAAACCAGATGGACTGCCGACTTTACCTGTTTGTTTTTTGAAACCACAACAACAAACAACACATATAATGATACTTATAACATATTAGAAAGTATTTTATACAGTACAGTATACAATATATATTTAGTGGCCACCACAACCCATCTGAGTGTGTATCTGATAAACACCTGAATCTAAACACCTGTGTGAGCTTATCACTATAAGGTTTCTCCATAAAAATGTTCAATAGTGGATGTGGGGACCCATAAACCTGTCCCCACAGGACACGAAGTTAACACAGGGAAGACCGGAACCACAGACACACAGCGGTCCCCAAGCCCGAAACTCCGGGAGTCCCCCAACAGGGACTACTTTACCTGTTTTAAAAGACCAAATGGTCTGTGATAATAGTTTTTGTTGTGGATTTTGAGAAAAAAAATGCTGACAAATTGGAACTGAATAATTTAGATGGTTAAAGATTTGTGTTTTTGTGTTCATAACAGACAAAATGAGAATCAAACATTTTCGTAGTATTTATTATTATTATTATTATTTTTTATCATTCAGTCCTTGCTTTTTGAAAGCTAAACAGTTGCAGTGCCATAATTTCTGTGCACTGGTAGTTTTCCACTATGAAGCTCCTTTTTTCCAATATGCAAAATAATTGCTTTTCTTATTGTTGAATTTATTTTCTTGAGTTTGTGTTTGAATTTGTTTAACTTTCTTCATGAGGACACGAGCATAAACTAAGAGGTAAAACAAAGAATCATAAACTATTGCTGGTATTTAGAGTTCCTTGTTTAGCTATAAGAAAATATTTTATTTATGTTTATGTCTTTAGTAACATCTCCTACACTGTGCTGTCTTTTTTGTGAAAGTTTTTTTCACTGTGCAGGATTGTCTTCCTGAGACATGTTAGTTGATGGTTTAACCCCACCCCCCCACCCCATAAAAAAAAAAATAAAAATTAATCATAAAATTTCAATATCTCACATGATTTATGTGTTTTACTTTACAACCCTAAAGGTTTTCTCTGAATATTTGCTTGACAGATGGTGATTATCATTTTAATTTTGAGATGTTAAAATTATTTACCCTGTAAGATGGGGCAACAATAATATAAGAAATTGTGGGTTGGCCTACCTAAAATTGTAAAGACTCTGGTAAGTGTCAAAGATAGCACTAGCAGTCTGTTCCCTTGATACTGTAAATTATATAAAGTATTTATTTATTTATTTAAATTATTTTTTTTTTTCATTCTTTTTACTTTATTTCTTGCGACCCGTCTTGGATGTTGGCTATGAATGTGTAAAACTAATCTGCTGCTAAGTCTCATGCTGAATGGGTGAGAGTGGACCGCTTTGCTCAGTAATTTCTTTCTGCCTTTGTTTACTGATGTGTTCTCAAGCTAACATTGTGCAATTTGAAACTGACAGAAGGGTTAAAGAGTTGTCATTGATTGGTAACATGTTCAAATCTTCACCTGTGAGGTTTCTACATGAGTTTTCTGGTCACATTCCCATAATAACTAACATAATTCTTGATACCCAACAATTTTCTGTCAGGTCATCTGGACAATTTCTTTTTTTTTGCTGAAACGTTTCACCTTCCACCTTGAGGTAGACCTTCCCTTCAGACTAGTTCTGAATTTTGGTTTGACAAATATCTCTATCCCCTTAAGATTATAAGGGGATAGAGATATTTGTCAAACCAAAATTCAGAACTAGTCTGAAGGGAAGGTCTACCTCAATCCAAGGAATTGGATTGTGGAATGGTCTAGAGAGTGATGTTAAAAATGTCAAGTCAATGTGTACATTTAAGAAAAAGATCAAAGCTGAATTGTTCATTTTGTTCTGTTACTTGAAAATTATTATGATTTAAATAATTGTTTGAAAAAAGAGGCAGATATAATAAGGTTTTTTCTTCTTTCTGCTGCCTTTCATTTTAAATCTTTTGTATCTTTTTATATTGTTGTGTAATTGTTTTGTACTTTTTTTTAATGAATAAACTTTATACCATACCATACCTTCCATCCAGAAGGCTTCATCAGTCAAGGAAACACACAACACAAAACTGATTCTTCCCCCAAACCGCTTACTCCAAAGTGGAACAAGCAAGATGGAAGGTGAAACGTTTCAGCAAAAAAAGAAACTGTCCAGATGACCTGACTGAAAATTGTTTGATTGTATACCTGGATTATTGAGCATGGACTATTTTGATAATTCTTGATAATACAAGGCACCTTTTTAAGTCTGACACTTTTAAACCTAGAACAAAAATTGGCAAGGACAAAGCCACGTCTTTTCTAGTCAGCTGCATATGGGTAAAAAAAGTAGCACTTGAACACTGCGCAAAGAACAAAATAATCTACCTTTCACCTATGACAGTGGTCCATATACCTGCTCCTCAGGGGTCACTAGTCGGAATATTTTAGATGATTCTCTGCCTCAGAACACCTGATCTGGATGAACAAGTCATAAATGTGCTTTTCTAGAGCTTAAATTCAATTCAGTTTATTTATATAGCGCCAATTCACAACAAAGTTGTCTCAGGGCACTTTACAGAAACATTCACATGCATAAAAAAGCCAATTAGTAAAATCTCTATCTAAGTAAGCTAGTAGACTGGTTGAATCTTCATTTGATCAGTCTCCCATCCTGAGCAAGCACAAAGGCAACAGTAGAAGGAAAAACTCCCTTTTAAAATAAAGAAACCTCCAGCAGAACCAGGCTCAGGACAAGCGGCCATCTGCTTCGACCGACTGGGTTGAGAGGACCAGAAGAAGAGACAAACTAACACAGAATAGGTCCAGATATAGATGCAGGTGTACCCCTGCAGAGACAGACAAACACATGTCAAGGATAGAAAAAAAATAATTACAAATACAAAACAGGTTGAGTAGAGTAAGTAAAGACTGTAGCATAATGAAGAAATGTGGTCAGTTTGTCCTCCAGCAGTCTAAGCCTATATCAGCATAACTAAGGGATAGCTCAGGAAACTCAAGCTAACCCTGCGTATAGGATGTATCAAAAAGGAAAGACTTAAACCTAATCTTAAAACTGGACAATAGCCTCACGGACAGAAACTGGAATTTGGTTCCACAAGAGAGGAACCTGATAAAAAAAATCTTCCTCCCGTTCTGCTTTTGGAAACTTTAGGAACCACAAGTAAACCTGCAGTCTGAGAGCGAAGTACTCTGTTAGGAAAATATGGAACAATAATATCTGTAATGGCTGTAGTCTAGCCTAGATGCGATAAATGCATGGACCAATTTTTCTTCATCATTTTTGGACAATATGTTTCTAATCTTAGTGATATTACACAGGTGGAGGAAAGCGGTTTTGGTAACACTTTTAATATGGGGGTTAAAAGACATCCTGATCAAAAATAACTCCCAACGTTTTCAACTTTAAAGTCCAAGTCAACTGTATTGTCAAAACTGCAATATGTACAGGACATACACAGGATTGAAATTGCATTACTCTCAGATCCCTGGTGCAACAATAAACATTAACCATTAAAACATTTAATAAACATTATCATCAAATGAAATAATAAAAGTATGATACTGTCCTAAATTATAGTATAGCAGTATAAAAATATTAAAAAAAGTATATCTATAAAATAAAATTAAGTTCCTGACATTGACATTTGTAGTAAAGTGACAAAGCAGCATATGAAGTGAATGTACACAGTATATGTATGAAGTCTTTGATATTAGTAGAGGTAAAGTGACATATGCAATAAGGCTGGTAAATATACATATACATACATATATATATAT
>NC_056499.1:32341373-32365216 GCF_014905685.2 Nematolebias whitei
CCACACACACACACACACACACACAGTCAGGAAGTCTAGCAGCCAGGTACACAATGAGGTGTTCAGCCCCAGACTGTCCAGTTTAACAATGAACTGTTGGGAGATGATGGTGTTGAAACCGAGCTGAAGTCAATGAACAACATTCTAACAAAAGATTCCTTAGTGTCCAGGTGTGTGAGGGCTGTGTGGAGGGCTGAGGAGATGGCGTCATCGGTCGAACGATTAGGCCAATATGCAAACTGGAAGGGATCCAAGGAGGCAGGAAGGACAGATTTCATGTGCTTCATGACTAGCCATTTGAAGCACTTCATCAGGATGGGGGTGAGTGCCACTGGGCAATAGTGATTGAGGCAGGAGGTGATGCCTTCTTTGGGACAGGGATGATGGTGGTGGCTTTGAAACAGGTGGGGGCGATGGCCTGACTCAGCGAGATGTTAAAGATATCCGTTAAGACTTCTGCAAGCCCCACTGCCTAGTCCTTCAGCACACGACCAGGTATATTGTCAGGACCAGAAGCTTTTTGGGCATTGATCTTGATGAATGATCGCCTAACCCTGTCCTGGGACAGCGTCAGCACCTGGTCATCGGGAGTGGGGGAGAGTTTCTGTGCAGGTGTACTGCCTGTTACATGCCTCAAACTGAGCAAATAAGTCATTCAGCTCATTCTCAGCATAGAGGTTGTGCTGTCACAGGTCTGTGGGGCTGGCTTGTAGTTCGTGATGGTCTGTATTCCCCACCACAGACTCCGTGTATCCTTGCTGTCACCAAAGCAATGAGCTATCTTCTTGGAATACTGCTTCTTGGCCTTTCTGATGCCCTGGAACAAGTTGTTTATGGCTGCCCTCAGGCCCACCTGATCTCCTGTTGTGACGGCGGTGTTTCTGGCTCTCAGGAGTCTGTAGACCTCTTCTGTCAGCCATGGCTTCTGATTTGCCCAAACATTGATAGTCTTGAGGTCAGTTACATCATCAATACACTTGGTGATGTATGAACATACAGTATCTGAGTACTCTTGAAGACCTGTGGTGTTGTTTTTGGTAGCGACATCTTTGAACATATTCCAATCTGTGGTGTTGAAACAGCCCTGGAGTGCTTATGAAGACTCCAACGGCCACACTCGTATCCTGCTTGCAGACTGGTTTGGTGACTTTAACCAGTGGCCTGTATGCTGGCATTAGCATAACACTTAGGGATGGGGCCGATCCGATCCAGTATCGGTATCGGCATACCAGCATAATAATTCGGATTTTTCCAATCCACCTGCCGATATTTCCAATCCATGATGCAAGTGGACTTCAAACTATAGAATGGATTTCCTGAACGGTGGCGTGTCTCATGAACCCAGAGTAATAAGACCCGCCTCATATTGGGCGGTCGTGGTGCAGTGGTAGTGGCAGCCGACCTCTGATCGGAAGGTTGGAGGTTCGAATCCCGACTTCCCACACCATGTGCCGTTGTGTCCCTGGGCAAGACACTTAACCCCGAGTTGCTCCCGGTGGGACTGGATGGCGCCTTGCATGGCAGCCTACCGCCACCGGTGTATGAATGTGCGTGTGAATGGGTGGATGGCTGGTACTGTAAAGCGCCTTGGGGCCCCTCATAGGGGGCTGGAAGGCGCTATAGAAGTAAGCTCCATTTACCATTTACCATTTACCATATTCAGGAAATCCATTTCATAGTTTGCAGCCAGTTACAACGTGAGGACTGAGTTAGCAGCACTGTGGCTAACAGCTAACAAACTTTTCATCTAAACATGTCCACAGTGTAGAAGTATTTTACACTAGAAACACCACAAAACAAGACAGCATCGTGCAATGTCTGCAGAATCATATCGCCACATTATATCGCAGTAAAGTTAGTTTTATGATGGACATTCGAGCTCCGTGGCTTCTGCAGGGCGCTTCTCTTTGCTCAACTCACAACAGGTGACTCGACCCCAGTCAGCCGCGTCCAATCTGCCCCTCTCAATCTGCCCGTCTCTGAGGAGGGACAGACTTGAGCGCGGCTGCCCCAAATCAGTCTGCCTGCTTCGGATTGAACAAGAAGAAGACATCGCTGAAGCCACGGAGCTCGAATGTTTACAGAGAGGTTGCTAAACTTCATCATGATTCATGACCAACCACTATCAGTTGTAGAAAACGAAAGATTTCACAGCTTGATACTTGCAGCCAAGATATAGTTTACCCTCCAGGAGATATTTATCAGTACAACAGTAGACCATCATAAAAAAAAACATGATTTGAAAATTATATTAAAAACAAAAAACAGCTACATCATAAAGTGATGTAAAATACTAAAAACAGGAACATGCCTGTTGGTTTATTCCAGGTGTTTGAAGCCATTTAACATTTTATTTTATTTAGTTCATTTATTCATTCATTTAAAAGAAACACAATTAAAAAAAATAATCAAAAAGAAAACATTGAATGAAAAGAGTGCAGAAAGAAGAAAAATAATTCTTATATCTGCCCCTTATTTAAAAAACATATAAAATAACTTTAAACAATCACTTAAATTAATCACTTTAATATCCACTTTAAAACTAGGAATAAAAAGAAACATGTTTTGTGTTAGCAGAATTTAATTCTAACTTTAAAACTTATCCAACATTAATACAACTTACCTCAAGTGTCCTTTTTGGACATGCATGCATATATTTGTACAAATTGTACTTGAGAGGAGATTATTACAGCCTCATATAAAATCAGTGATGATCATGATATCAGAACTGGATCGGTATCAGCAAATATTTAGTTTTAGGTATTGGGATCGGATCGGAAGTTTAAAAAAGTGGATCGGTACATCCCTAATAACACTTATGTGATCAGAGACGCTGATGCGGGGGAGGGGAAGGGCCTTGTAAGCTCCTTTCATGGTGATGTAAACTTGGTTCAGTGTATTGTTTCCTCTTGTTGGAAAGTCTGTGTTTGTATGTCTTTGGAAACACACTCCTTAGATCTGCATGGCTAAAATTGCCAGCCAAGATAAGAAAAACATCAGGGTGGGCTGTGTAGTGGACTAGGCCTACGTCGAAACTAAGTCTAAGGTCAAAACTCTTGACCTTTAGAACCTTGTGGGACAGGAACTGTCATTTCATGTATTTGAATACATAAATACAGGTTCACCCATCCTGAGACTTTCTTTCTTGAAGATTCAAGTGAAAAGAACACTCTCTTTTTATTATCATTACTATCTTACAAATGTTGATAATCAAAGTGTCTTAGTTCAAACCATTTTAGATGTTGCAGTGAACTAATCAATTTTATTAACTGAGTAATGATTTTTATTCTCATGTTAAAAGCTGTTGCAGAGTAATTATGCATTTTTCTGATTTCTGCTTTTGAATGAGCAAGTGTGTGCGTTTACAAGGTTACAGTCAAACGAAAAACAAGTTGTTATGTTAAAACTGTCATGTTTTAGAATCCTCTCAGACGTAAGTAGAGATGTTTTGCACCTGTTTCCTGAAACACGCCAAAACAAAACCCTCTCGGTCTGTGAGAACATTTCTGAGCTGTCCCATAACAATTCTCGCTGTCTCTAACCTCTTACGTCACAAAACCCACCCCGTCTGGTCGTTTCTGACCAATGAAAAATCCCAAAAAGTGAACCGGGAAAGAGTCTTTAAAATGTCAGTACTTCCTGGTCGACACAGGCTCAGAGAGTTGGAGAGTTGTCGGAGTTCTAAGAGTTCTGAGAGCGTAGAGTTCGGTGAGAGTCTACTCAAGTTCTGCTGAGTTCTGATGGAGTGCTGTTGGAGTTCCTGACATGACAACAAAGCTCTTCCGAGTTCCATGGGATTATAACATTTTCCACTGAGGTGAATATGTGTCGAACAGAGCCTCGCCATTACTTCGGACGAGTAACAGCATCCTACTGAGACGCTGAAAGGGTGCGTTAAACGGAATCTCACCTGAGACATCTCCAGGTAAAGGAGCCGATTTCATCATCTAAGTGTACTGTAAGGAAAAGCTGAAGAAAGCCGGAGAGTGTCGATTCTGGTGAACACTTAATTTCCCTCACATACCATCTTAACTCCCTCTAAACTTCTTTTCATCTTTAACTTTCTATCAAGTAGAAATTCTCCCAGATATTTAGAAATGTCTGTGTAAAGTGCTTACCCACATTCATGTGGGCAAAAGATCATAGTTGTACAGTTTTATAAATGTCTGTGGTGCAGCAACGGAAAAATCATGGCCGTATGATTTTTCCTGATTGATTGCTTATATTGTTATTTTCATAATTTGCCAAATTAATGTAAATGTTTGATGTTAAATTTGATTCTGTAAATAAATGACCGCATTCATTTTGATGGGTCAAATATAAATGACGTCTCACTTTGCATTTCCTTAAATTCAATGCACGTTTTATTCAGTCCAGAAAAATGAGGAACCCGCGTTAAATGATGAATATATCCCAGCATCTGTTCATCTACAGCTGTCTGTTGCTCACTAATGTGCAGATACAGTTCATTTAGTGCCTCACTTCTATTTTTGTTGCTGGAGCTTGGAGGTATATAAACAGCAATGATTATAACAGCTGTAAATTCCCTCGGTAAATAGAATGGTCGACCTTTAATAACCATAAACTCCACTAAAGGTGAGCAGTGTTTATAGACCACAGCAACATCACAACACCAAGCATTATTGATATAAACACATAGCCCCCTACTGCGGGTCTTACCTCCCTCAATGAGAGCTCTGTCCACTTTGTAGCATGTTAGCCGCTCGAGCTGAACAGCATGGTCTGGAACATTGTTATTAAGCCATGTTTCCGTAAACACAAAAACACAACAGTCTCTCACAGTCTTCTGTGTTGTCCGTAGTAGGCGTATATAATCCAGTTTATTGTCCAAAGAGTATATGTTGGCTAAAACCATGGATGGGATGGCCGGCTTGTGTGGGCTAGCTGCTAGCCTAGCTCGGATACCTCCACGCTTACCCCACTTCTGCTTCCTGTCATGCCGCTTATGCGCTTCCACTTTGGGCGTGATGAAGGAGTGTGGGTCGGTGATGATACCAGCTTCCAGAATAGGCCACAGTCATGTAACTCTTCTTTGAGTTTGCTGCTAATTCGTAAAAGTGTGTTTTTTCCAACATCAAGCAGGAACTCATGGCTATACTTGCGTTTGAAGAAATCTAGAGATGATGAAGACATACAAGCACATTGCGGCTCGCAGGAAAAAAAAAAAAAAACGAAAACACAGTTTTGTTGGGAGAGAAAAGCCTGTGGGGGAGTGGTGGCACAGAGTTTAGAAGATGGGCCTGTGATCGGAAAGTCGCAGGTTCAACTCCCGGTACCATCAACATCAAAATGTGGGTGGAATAGGTGGAACACCCACACCTCCCTCCACCATCATTCGCCCCACTCTGGGCCCCTGAGCAAGGCCCTTAACCCCCACCATCTGCTCCCTAAACAGGTCTCTCTTGAAAATGAGTTCTTGTGGCTCACTGAGACTACCTGGATAAATAAAGGGTAAATAAAAATAAATAAAAAGCTGCATGTGCGTGCGCCGCCATCTTGAACTGGAGAATTGGAGGCCAAATTAATGCCATCCAGAGAAAGTGAAAGACTACAAAATTTATTCCTAAGATGCTCAGGTTCAAAAACCACAACCTCGGTCTTGTCTGAGTTTAAAACCTGAAAATTTAGGGTCATCCAAGTTTTTATGTCTTTAAGACATGATTGTAACGTAAGTAACTGATTGGATTCATTGGTTTTCATGGACAAATATAACTGTGTATCATTCAGCATAACAATGAAAATTTATTCCATGCTGTTTAATAGCTTGACCTTATGGAAGCATATATAAAGTAAACAGTATTGTTCCAAGCACTGAACCCAGAGGAACTCCATGACTAACTTTGGTGTATGAAGAAGATTAACTATTTACAAACTAGAATCTACCAATTAAGTATGATCTTGATGACATGATGAATTAATTCAGCTATTTCTCATGTGTGAGTAGGTACACTCATACAACATGTAGGACTGTGCTCTGAGGATTGGGGTTAGAGATGTAGACACAACACCTTTATCCCTTTATCAATTTTTTTCTGTGCAGGTGGCAAAACTGCACAGTGCAAAATAGATCAGTTGGAGAATAAAAATGTAAACCAAATTATAAATGGTTTTTAAATGCTGTTGACATATTTAGTTAAATGCCAGCTCTGGTTTGTGTCTAACACTTACAGATCTGATGCATTGCATTTTTGACAGAGGCATGATCTGAATTGTGGGTTTTTGTGTCTTTCATTCAATTTTTTTCTATTTTTTAAATCAATCTAACGTGTGTCTCTGTCACTAGCCAGAAAATAGTTTTTTTTTTTTTTTCCCCCAGTGCCCTTGACATTTGTTTAAAGATGTGGGTTCAAATCCATACACTTACTGTAGCTCTTCGAAAATTTATTTTGTGCATTGGTTTTACAGTGCTTATTTGTTAACATGTTACTCTTCTTTTTCTTCTACAATAAATCATATGCAGGTGGTGATGGTCGCTTTGAAGTACACAGAAAGAGTGGCCAGGTCCAAACGACAGGCCTCCCTCTGCAACAGGACAGGGAGTACCTGCTGACAGTGGTGGCTGCTGATGGGCTCAGCAGTCGTAGTGCTCCTGCTGTTGTGTCTGTAGTTGCTGGAGCCCGGCCACCACAGTTTGTTAATGCTTCCTTTACAATCGCCATACCAGAGAACACTCCTGAAGGACAAACGTGAGTTAACTTGCTTTAATTTACTTTAGCTGCTGTATTGTATCACCTCCCAAACTAAGTTATATGTGCATCGTTGTTTTTTTACTCAAACATTAAATTTCTGCTGATATAAGTTGCTTATACACTGCTGTTCCCTGCTTAAGTTTAAAATAATAATAAAAATGTTTTTGTTTTTGTTTTTTTTTTGGGGGGGGGAGATAGACTGGTTTTGGCTGTGAATACAGGAATCTAATATAGCCCTCTAAATAGACTGAATTTGCAAGACAAGAGTCCCTTTACATATTTATGTACACAATAAGATTTGATATTTGCATTTTCATAATTATATTGCACATACCAAAGATTTCTTTAAAAAAATGTGTTTTGTTTTCCTGTGATGTGGACATTGACTTTGGGTGCTTATAGATGTAATCATTAGCACAAAAATATAAAAGCACAAAGATGTCATCGTTATTCTGTATTTTGTTTGAGTTGTGAAATAATACAGCCATAATTAAAGTGAAATGTTAATTTTCAGTGCATAATAACTGTTTCAGATGACACATCTTGACATACTGCAAAATTACCAGGAGGTTACTTAAAAGGGAACAGTTAAAGTTTATTGCATACATTTCTAATTTCAGAACTAAATCTGATTAGGAATCTGGGGTATAAGATAATGTACAACAGAACCAATCCGATTCAACTTGGAACAGCTAGACTAGATATTTTTTGGGAAAAAAATTAGTAATATTATAATAAAAAAAAGTGCAAAGTTATCCTTGCAACATTCACGATTTTTCTCCTTTTTTGTATACAGTAGTCCAATATTTGTTGCTGGGGATCCGTACTTCAAAGCCCTGCGATAAGTGAAATACCGCAAAGTAGGAATAGTAGTACGAGGACTAAGTAGTTGGCTATATATATATATATATATATATATATATATATATATATATATATACAAATATATATATACAAATATATATATACAAATATACAAACCGGATTCCAAAAAAGTTGGGACACTAAACAAATTGTGAATAAAAACTGAATGCAATGATGTGGAGATGGCAAATGTCAATATTTTGTTCGTAATATAACATAGATGACAGATCAAAAGTTTAATCTGAGTAAATGTAACATTTTAAAGGAAAAATATGTTGATTGAAAATTTCACAGTGTCAACAAATCCCAAAAAAGTTGGGACAAGTAGCAATAAGTGGATGGAAAAAGGAAATTCAGCATATAACAAACAGTTGGAAGACCGTCTAACACTAATTAGGTCAATTGACAACATGATTGGCTATAAAAAGAGCTTCTCAGAGTGTCAGTGTCTCTCAGAAGCCAAGATGGTAAGAGGATCACCAATTCCACCAATGTTGTGCAGAAAGATAGTGCAGCAATACCAGAATGGTGTTACCCAGCGTAAAATAGCAAAGACTTTTAAGTTATCATCATCAACCGTGCATAACATCATCAAAAGATTCAGAGAATCTGGAACAATCGCTGTGCGTAAGGGTCAAGGCCGTAAAACTCTACTGGATGCTCGTGATCTCCGGGCCCTTAAACGTCACTGCACCTCAAACAGGAATGCCACTGTCAAGGAAATAACGGAATGGGCTCAGGAATACTTCCAGAAAGCATTGTCAGTGAACACAATCCACCGTGCCATCTGCCGTTGCCAGCTGAAACTCTACAGTGCAAAGAGGAAGCCATTTCTAAGCAAGCTCCACAAGCTCAGACGTTTGCACTGGGCCAGGGGTCATTTAAAATGGAGTGTGGCAAAATGGAAGACTGTTCTGTGGTCAGATGAGTCACGATTTGAAGTTCTTTATGGAAAACTGGGACGCCATGTCATCCAGACCAGAGAGGACAAGGATAGCCCAAGTTGTTATCAACGCTCCGTTCAGAAGCCTGCATCACTGATGGTATGGGGTTGCATGAGCACTTATGGCATGGACAGCTTACATGTCTGGAAAGGCACCATTAATGCAGAGAACCATGTTCAGGTTCTAGAACAACATATGCTCCCATCTAGACGTCATCTCTTTCAGGGAAGACCCTGCATTTTTCAACACAATAATGCCAGACCACATTCTGCAGCAATCACAACATCATGGCTACGTAGGAGAAGGATCCGGGTACTGAAATGGCCAGCCTGCAGTCCAGATCTTCCACCTATAGAGAACATTTGGCGCATCATAAAGAGGAAGGTGCGACAAAGAAGACCCAAGACGATTGAACAGTTAGAGGCCTGTATTAGACATGAATGGGAGAGCATTCCTATTTCTAAACTTGAGAAACTGGTCTCCTCTGTCCCCAGACGTCTGTTGAGTGTTGTAAGAAGAAGGGGGGATGCCACACAGTGGTAAAAATGGACTTGTCCCAACTTTTTTGGGATTTGTTGATGCCATGAAATTTGGAAACAACAGATATTTCCCTTAAAATGATACATTCTCTCAGTTTAAACTTTTGATCTGTGATTTGTGTTCTATTCTGAATAAAATATTAGATGTTGGCACCTCCACATCATTGCATTCAGTTTTTATTCACAATTTGTTTAGTGTCCCAACTTTTTTGGAATCCGGTTTGTGTGTAATTTATATATTTATATATATATATATATATATATATATATATATATATATATATATATAGTGCGTTTTAAACCCGGCCCACACGCTTGCAATTTTCTAAACAATTTTTCTAAACTATAAACGCTCTAAAAGAATACAGAATGTCATTATTTCGTCTCTCTGCCACAGCTGCATGCTGTAGGAGGAAACTTCTCCTGCAGCTGTGGGCTGCATGCAGGTGCTAAGTATTTTTAAATAATTTACTTTACGTAAAAATTTCATGATGGTTGTGCCGCAGCCAATCAGCCAATTGTGTGTCATTTCCAATCTTACTTTGAAAAACCGCAATAGAGCGATTTCGTGAAAAACAAACCGCCAAGTAGCGAGGGACTACTGTAAATCAAGTTAAGCATTTTTGAATCTTTGAACAATTTGTTTTTTGTTGAGATGAAGTATTATAGAAATTCTAAAGAACAAATTCATTTTTATAAAATAAAAATAAAAAATTAGCTGCAAATACTTATATATTTATATAATTATGGCCTAAATTGTAATATATTTTAGTGAAAATCTAGGATTGAATTTCCAATTAACTTGCACACAAACACAAAATATGAGACTAGTGGGCACAAGATTTTGCATTATTATGCCACTATTTGCTTTGCAGCATCAGAATAAATCATTGTAGAAAAATACAACCTACACTAATGACTTGAACTACTTTCACTTTTTCCACAGCTTTCCTTGTAATAAAACCCTTTTAACCTAAGCAGCAGAAGTGAATAAAGGCCTCACTCTTTGTTTGTATTAGCAGGCTGGCTTGTAGATGTCTCTTTAACTGGCTGGTTTCAGGCCACTGTCAGGCTTCTTTTAAAAAAAGAGAGTCTGATTAGTTCAGGTAGTGGTGCCAGGTGGAGTTGATTAGTACAGCTGCTGAACATTGTCTAATGAGCCCCACCTCTCCCCTTGCAGCTGAGCAAAACCACACTTCATCACAGCATATTGCTTATGAGCACTGCTAATTTCTCTAACGGGGTAATTCCACAGATGTCATTTAGCAGCCGCAGCATTTCAGTCGATAGAAGTCATACATTCAATTTTACCTTTGTCTTCATCCACAGAAGATAAAAAAATGACACAACTATTCTTGTCTTGGATTTTTTTTTGTCATCATATTAGAAAGACTTTTAAAAAGGATCAATTAATGATGATAAGATTAATTATTTGTTATTGTTGTTTGGTTGTTTGTTAGTGTTGAATCTAATTGTATAACCCTGTCAGAAAAATACTAAATACACAAGAACATTTTCTCAATGGAAGACTTAAATTAAATACTGTAAATGCTCTATTGTTTTCTTAAATTTAAGAGTCCACCTATGGCAGTTTTCACTGTATGCCTGGAAAAAAACAAACAAACAAAAAAACAAGATATGGTGTCTAAAGGATTCCTTGTTTTCAGCCATAGCAAGTTATTCTAGCAAAGGGCAAAAGTATAAAACCATTTGCTTCTCCCTGTAGCTCAATAGCCTCACTGAGGTACTGCTGATATTTTGAAGTGTTTTCTGTTCTAAAATCCAAGGACATTCACTTCTAATAAAAATTATAAATAAGGTCAACAAGTCTAACACTTGACTAGCCTCTTTTGTCATGCCACTTCAGCTTGACATGACACCGTGCCATGAAATTGTCTAAAACTTTAAAAATTTGGTTTGCGGAAGTCTAAAAAAAACTAAAGAAATGTGACAATTTCAAAATGTTCCCTCTTAAGAATTATCTTCCTGCTTTTCTTTTTGTAGTTGTTTTAATAAAAAAATAAAAAAACACACACAAGCAAATGTGTATTTTGCATACAAAACCTTTTATGACCTGAGTTCAAAGCTCGTTTTATTTGTAGTTTTCTTCCTAAACTTAATTGTTCTAAAAACATGTATTCATCAGAAATCTTTCTTCACTAATTAGTTTCTAAAGCCTAAAAGATGAGCCAGTAAGAGTTGTAGCAGCCTTTCATTTTCTCAGAAAACCTGAACCAAGGCAATTCCAAATTTTGTCTAATCCTAATTTAATTCCCAACATCTGATTTCTAAACTTTTGACGTGATGCAGCAAATCTTTAGTTCTTGCTTTATTTTTTGGGGGTTTATTAAGATTTTAAATTGTATTGTACATAGTAGAGATGCACCGAGCCAATGTCAATATCTGTATTGGTCCCTAAATCCCCCACAAAAAACTTCTGGATCGGGTATCGTGACAATGTGAGCGATCCATGACTGGGCAGATCTATTCACTCTAATTCTGTTTTGTGCTCTGAGTGACGTCACGTGCTAGCGAACTCGCTGCACAGATTCTTTTCAAAATGGAGCGAGCGAAAGGATCAGCCCTCTGGAACTATTTCACACTACCTCAGCAAACACATTCGACAGCTACGTGCAATACGTGCACAGCGACAGTTCCAAAGGATGGCACTAAAACTTCCAGCTTTAACACTACCAACTTAATCTCCAGAGATTTCACCTTAAAGAGCACGCTGAGTTTGTTGAATGGAATTCAGCACTGTTTTTCTGTATCAGATTGGTATCAGATCAGTATTGGATAATGTTAAACAGCAGTTATCTGTATCGGTATCGGAAGTGAGAAAAGTGGATTGGTGCATCCTTAGTAGATAGTATCCTATAAGCACAGATTAATTTGTGCATCCAGTGTTAAATCTGAGATTTGCAACCATGCATTTGTTTCTTTGTTCATCCATTCAGTCAAACTCACCTAATTATTTACATTTTAGCACAAATATACAATGTACTCTTGTATAAAAACTGAAGAGCCATGAAAAAAATGTTTTGATGGATGATGTTAGAACATTACAAACCAACAATAAAAATCACAGTTCACAGGAGTGAACCTCTGAGAAAGATCCCTCAGAGGCCAGTATGTACAATCCTTAAAAAAAAAAAAAAAAAAAAAAAAAAAAAAAACACAGGAACTATGTTCTTGGGATACCAGTGGGCATATGTGTTGTTACGACAGGAGCTGGCTGTGTGTCACCGGTCACTGCAGCTAGCTGCTGCTAGCCGTGGGCCTTAGGCCTCCTCTCAGACCCAGGACCCGCCTCCAGCCCACGTCGCTCCCCCTGGCTCGAACCTCCCTCAGATGCGGCACTCACACTAACAATAAATCAAGGAAACGTGAATTCAGTTTTTCCAATTGTATTAAAATCAAGGCAGGAAAAGGTTACGATTTACAACGCTGGTCAGTCCGGTCTATGACGCGATCACAAACTGGAAGGGCTGATGTCCCGTGTCATTACTGATTTATAGGGCCTAGACTCCTCCTTCGCAGAAGGGGAGCACAACCTGTCACGTGTATGAGGGGGCGTGACTAAGTGTGATCTCAACAGATCTTACGTGGTTTGACGTGTAAGGAAAAATAAGACGATGCTTCAAAAAGCCTTTCTATGTGATGTAGCAAGCAAAAACAAACTATTCCTTGATGGATATTGAATTCCTGGGGGGACTCTTTTTAGAGTTGCTGGCCCCGTTTAACCCAGTCAGAACCGGGTCATAATTTCATTATAATCCCGTCTCTGAGCAGATCAAAAAATCCCAGGACCAGTCTAGATAAATATCTAACAGTGTTTATAATACCCGATGTCATCCTTTGGACAAACTAAACATACCATATCAGTTCAAGCATACCACACCAATTGTCCAACAAGATAATGGAGAACCAATACAATAGGCCTGATTTGCAGAGTTGACTAGTGTTAAAAGAAAAATAATAATTTATTGTGAACCATAATGAGAAGGCTGAAATAGTAAATATGAAGGCAGATGAGGAGAGAGACTGACAAATGTTTTTTTTGGAGTTACTTTCGGTTAAAATAAACTTTTAAATTGTTTTTATTGTATTTTATTGATTTAAGCATTTAATAAGATGCTCTGATAGGATGAGCTCAAAACGAAACTCTTGGGAAAACTCCAAGCACAATATCAGTTAAATATCTGGGACTACCCAGCAATTGTCAACCACCCCTATATTAAATCATCTTATCAGTAGCATCATCTTTATACAGCAACTCGGAGATAAAACATCAGTATCTTCATCACAATTCATGCTCAATAATCCAAGTAGAAAATCCAACAAAGTTCAGTCAGGTCATCTGGATGTTTTTTTTTTATTTTATTTATTTGTTGAGATGTTTTGTTTTTCATCCAAATAACTTCATCAGTCTGAGGAGCCACACACAAACTCAGTCCAATAAGCTGCACACCCTCATATTGGACCAACCACTTGGCTGGTGATAAGATAGTTTCTGGGGCCCGCCGTGTCCCCCATCGACTCCTCTGAAGTAGCCATTGACAAAGTGGTCCAAAACATCAACGTTCATGCTCAGTAATGCAGGTAGAAAATCCAACGAAGTTCAGTCAGGTCATCTGGATACATCGGTAAAAAAAAAGAAAAAAATCAGTAAATTACTTAATTTCACCAAGTTGTACACCCAGCCCACCTTTTTTTTTTTCATTTCATACAAAGTAGGTTACTTTTTTACAATTAGGTTTGAAGTCATCATAAACATGTATCATGATAACTTTTATACTCATAGAGAGATGAATATAGTGACCAAAGCTCCAAAAGTATGATTTGGCAAAAGTATAAATGGACCCTATGCTTTTAAAAATCAAAGACAAAAATGTAATTGTTTAAACATAATGAAAAAATGCAATAAAGTTTAGTTTTTCCTAATCCGACCCAGGTCTTTGTCACATGTGGTACTGAATCAGATACATATTCAATGGTTTTAAATGTGACCTCAAGCCGAACAGTCATGCCGCATTTCATCTGACTTTTATGTGATGTGTCTTCAGCTACAAAACACCAAACTATTATTCTAATGTTCTTTTTATGCTTAGAATGTAACAATATGATCACATTTCTAAAAGACTTTCACGCATGAAACTAGCAAGCACTTGAAGCAGTTGTACAAAAAAGTAAAGCCCCTTGAAGAAAAGACACTTAGGGACCTGCTTTGTTCATTTAGAACAATTGTGGAAAAACGAACACAATGGACATTTGAAAAAACGCAGGACCACAGTTACAACACAGTTATAACGTGATTTGTAGGATGGCAAACCAGCAAAATACAGTTTTTTTTTTTTCTCCTCGTTTTCTCAGTGTGCTTCAAAATTATTTTCAGTTTTAGTGAACTAAAAAGTAAAATGCTAAAAGGTACCTTTTAACATTTTAGTGGGGGTGGGGTTGACAAAGAATAACAATTTCAATAGTTTTACTACTTAGATGTTTTATTTACGGAGTGCAGCTTCTCTCACTTAATGTTTTCTTCAAGACTTCTCAGGAAAACATTTTTTTTTCAGTGGGTTGCAACAATTTGTTTGAATTTAGTAAGTGATCAATTATAGAAAAAACATAAGTGGACATTTTACATTGATTCTGTCAAATCTGTCTAGTTTGCCTGCATTGTTACAAGTAAGGAGTTTTTTTAATGTTCAAGTACTTTTAGTTCCAAGAAAGTGCATACATTTGAATTTTCAGACATAACTCTCATAGTGTGATGTTCACAAGTTAAAATGTGATTACACTAATGCAATATTTAAAATATGACACTGACAGGGCGTTTTGTCTTTATATAACTCCATTATATTCTTATATACATAAAAAGATTATTTTTTGTAAATGTAATAACATGTAATGCTTTGCACAGAACAAAATAACTTAAAAATGACATTTCATTTATACATGTCAGACTGATAAATGTGCCTTAAAATTAGATCATTTCAGTCAAAGGCATTTATATTATAAATACTTTAGCTCATAAAATTACATGTATTTTTCCATATTTGATCATTTATTGAACTACATTTATCAAAGTACAGCTACTTCACAGTATGCTTCCAAAAATAAACAAGCTTAGTCCATACAGATAACAAAAACCTTGCTTATTAGCACTAATACTGTTTAGAATCGATATTTGCATATATTTATGATAAACTACAAACACTAGAAACTGACACTCACACATATAGAACATTTATTAATAAAAATAATAATAGAGTTTGTAGATTTTCCTTGCTTGGACTTTAGGTTGGTTTCATGTTTATAAAGTATCAGTACTTCTGAGTCTTATAATATACAAATTTAGTCAATACTTGAATATCTAAACATGTGTTTAGCATTTCACTGCTATATGGTAGTTCCACTCATTGTCCTTTTGGTTTTATTGCCATGCTGTCTGTGTCATAATCGTCTTAACATTAATTAAACATTATTTTATCAAAAAGCATATTTGGAACTCAGTTTTTTAATGTTTCACGTGAATACATTTGAATGCAATCAGTCTTGCTTTTTCTCCATGTTTCCTCAGCTTCTTGGTGACACCTGCTGTGTCTTTTCAAAAGAAACCAATCAGCTACAGCCTCCTCATCAATCCCAGCAGTCTCTTCTCCATTTCAGCAGAGACAGGTGAAATCAGCCTGACCCGCTCTATCGATTACGAGAGTGACCAACATCGATACTTGCTATTGGTGCGAGCCAGCGAGGGCCAGGACAGCATGAGCAGTGCAGCAGAGGTTTGTGTTATGTGATTCCCAAGTCACTTTCCACCAGTCAAATGCAACAACTTGATTTTTGCAATTGAGAACAGTTAGCATTCTTATGTACTTTAAAGATATTCCCACTGGAGCTGAAAATCTCAGATTATTGTGAAGCATTAGATTTTAAGGTGCATGAATGCTGTGAGATTTAAAGGTTATCAATCAGTCTCAGTAACTACTTATACCTTAGTTGCTGCAAATGTAAAAAAAAAAATAATAATAATAATAATTATTTGAAGGCCTACTGAGGTATTTATTGTTTTTGTTTTTTTCATGGAGACATACGATTAGGAGGATTAAGCAAAAATCTAATATAATACTTTGCAGTATTATTTTGTATGCAGACTGGAGAAAAGGGTTAATAAAAAAAAAGAAAGAAATATACAGGTCCTTCTCAAAAAATTAGCATGTTGTGATAAAGGTCATTATTTTCCATAATGTAATGATAAAAATGAAACTTTCATATATTTCAGATTCACTGCACACCAACTGAAATATTTCAGGTCTTTAATTGTTTTAATACTGATGATTATGGCATACAGCTCATGAAAACCCAAAATGCCTGTCCCAAAAAATTAGCATATCATGAAAAGTTTCTCTAAACAAGCTATTAACCTAACCATCTGAATCAACGACGTAACTCTAAACACCTGCAAAAGATTCCTGAGGCTTTTAAAAACTCACAGCCTTGTTCATTACTCAAAACCGCAATCATGGGTAAGACTGCCGACCTGACTGCTGTCCAGAAGGCCATCATTGACACCCTCAAGCAAGAGGGTAAGACACAGAAAGAAATTGCTGAAGGAATAGGCTGTTCCCAGAGTGCTGTATCAAGGCACCTCAGTGGGAAGTCTGTGGGAAGGGAAAAGTGTGGCAGAAAACGCTGCACAACGAGAAGAGGTGACCGGACCCTGAGGAGGATTGTGGAGAAGGGCCGATTCCAGACCTTGGGGGACCTGCGGAAGCAGTGGACTGAGTCTGGAATAGAAACATCCAGAGCCACCGTGCACAGGCGTGTGCAGGAAATGGGCTACAGGTGCTGCATTCCCCAGGTCAAGCCACTTTTGAACCAGAAACAGCGGCAGAAGCGCCTGACCTGGGCTACAGAGAAGCAGCACTGGACTGTTGCTCAGTGGTCCAAAGTACATTTTTCAGATGAAAGTAAATTTTGCATGTC
The DNA here is from genome assembly GCF_014905685.2 of Nematolebias whitei. Lineage (NCBI taxonomy): Eukaryota > Metazoa > Chordata > Actinopteri > Cyprinodontiformes > Rivulidae > Nematolebias > Nematolebias whitei. The sequence goes on from NC_056499.1 coordinate 32,358,417, forward strand.
ATTCGGAAATCAAGGTGCCAGAGTCTGGAGGAAGACTGGGGAGAAGGAAATGCCAAAATGCCAGAAGTCCAGTGTGAAGCACCCACAGTCAGTGATGGTCTGGGGTGCCATGTCAGCTGCTGGTGTTGGTCCACTGTGTTTTTATCAAGCGCAGGGTCAATGCAGCTAGCTATCAGGAGATTTTGGAGCACTTCATGCTTCCATCTGCTGAAAAGCTTTATGGAGATGAAGATTTCATTTTTCAGCACGACCTGGCACCTGCTCACCGTGCCAAAACCACTGGTAAATGGTTTACTGACCATGGTATTATTGTGCTCAATTGGCCTGCCAACTCTCCTGACCTGAACCCCATAGAGAACCTGTGGGATATTGTGAAGAGAAAGTTGAGAGACGCAAGACCCAACACTCTGGATGAGCTTAAGGCCGCTATTGAAGCATCCTGGGCCTCCATAACACCTCAGCAGTGCCACAGGCTGATTGCCTCCATGCCATGCCGCATTGAAGCAGTCATTCATGCAAAAGGATTCCTGACCAAGTACTGAGTGCATAACTGAACATGATTATTTGAAGGTTGGTGTTTTTTGTATTAAAAACACTTGTCTTTCATTGGTGGGATGAAATATGCTAATTTTTTGGGACAGGCATTTTGGGTTTTCATGAGCTGTATGCCATAATCATCAGTATTAAAACAATTAAAGACCTGAAATATTTCAGTTGGTGTGCAATGAATCTGAAATATATGAAAGTTTCATGTTTATCATTACATTATGGAAAATAATGACCTTTATCACAATATGCTAATTTTTTGAGAAGGACCTGTATATATTTATCTTGATGAATTTTATGTTTGCTTTTTTTCACACTTGGGCCTGTTTATTGTTTAGAACTAAATGTTTACTGTCGCCAAGTAAAATGACAGCTTTAAATATACAACCAGTTGCGCATTTAACAACTTAGTTTTATTTTTAAATGATCTAGATTGGTTTTATTTAAAATTAGCTAAGAGGCAGCACAAGCCAGTGTACCTCTTGTGCTGGTCCCAAGCCCAGATTGGTGAGGGTTCTGCCAGGAAAGGCATCCATCATACAACACTTTTGCCAAAACTAATATGCGAGTTCATCTAAGCGACATTATACAAAATCGATTAACAATGACCACCACCAGTGCTGTTGACACCACTGGAAATTGTGCTACTGTTAGTCAAAACTGCAAGGAGGAAAATGTGTCAGGAGACAGAGGGAGAAGAGGAAAGTCAAGAATGTAGGACTGAGGGTTGCAACTCTAAATGTGAGGACAATGACAGGCAAACTTAGGGAGTTGGCTGACATGATACAGAGAAGGAAGGTAGATATTTTTTGTGTCCTAGAGACCAAATGGAAGGTCAGCAAGGCTTGCAACATTGGACCAAATGGAAGGGCAGCAAGGCTTGCAACATTGGAGCAGGGTTCAAACTATTATACTATGATTTGGATAGAAAGAGGAATGGAGTAGTGGTGGTCCTGAAGGAGGAGTTAGTAAAGAATGTAGTAGAGGTGAAGAGTTTCATATAGGATGATGCGTCTGAATGTAGAAGTAGAAGGTCTGATACTAAATGTTGTCAGTAGTTATGCTCCACAGGTTGGATGTGAAGTAAAGGAGAAAGATAGATTTTGGCAGGATTTTGATGAAGTGATGGAGAGTATTACCAAGGGGGAAAGAGTGGTGATCGAGGCAGACCTGAATGGACATGTTGGTGAAGGAAACGGAGGGGATGAGGAAGTGATTGGTAGGCTTGGTGTCAAGTAAAGAAACTCAGATGGTGGTGGATTTTACCAAGAAAATGGAAATTGTTGTAGTCAACACTTATTTCCAAAAAAAGGAGGAACATTGACTGACCTATAAGAATGAGGGCAGGAGTACACAGGTAGACAACATTCTGTGTAAAAGAGGAAACCTGAGGGATATTGGGGACTGTAAGGTTGTGGTAGGGGAGAACATGGCCAGACAGCATCAAATGGTTGTGTGTAGAATAACTGTTGTGAGGAAGAGAAAAATAATAAAATCAGAGAAGACAAAATGGTGGAAGCTGAACAAGGAAGAATATAGTGAGAAAACTAGAGAGGAGCTTTTAAAGGCTCTGGGTGCTAAGAAAGAGCTTCCAAATGACTGGGCTACTACAGCCACAGTAATTAGAGAGACAGGTAGGACTAGGAAGGTACTTGGTGTAGGGGTTGAACAACTACATAATTTTTAAACTCGAAATTAACATCATAAAACTCGAGTAGAACTCGAGTACTTGATGACATCATAGGATCTAAAGATACAAAAATAAATAAATAAATAAATAAAACTGCAAAAAAATGTCATTATTTACAAAAAAAGACCAACAAAACATTGGGAGCATATATTATGCTCCTACCATTTATCATACTGCAAATAAGTCGCAGGAAAAACAAAACTATTAGTTTTTATCAAGTTGCAAAGTGAAAGAAACATGCGGCATGTCAAAAACGAAACTAAAAACATTGGGGCGGACGACCACCCCGCACCACCGCCAGCTGTGGTGCGCACTAGGTTTAGTTTTAGAGATTAATATGTTTAAAGGTTTTTTTTTTAGGTTTAGAGATTAATATCTTTTGCTTTTTGTTTGTGAAACAAGGTCAGAGGAAACTGGTTCTGGTTCGGTCGATTGGACCCGGTGTTGCACCATATTCTGTGACCTGCAACAGTGCATGCAACACCGCCCCCTACAGTCACAATATACAGTGGTCACAGAATATGGCGTAACACCGGTTCGCAACGGGCTCAAAACAGTCAGGAAGTTGATTCATTTTCTGTTTGCTTACAGTAGTTGAACCGGAAGCTTCATCTTTAGTGAAATATTTCCATACATTTCTACCTGTTTGCCAAGACTGGGCCTGCTCCGCTCCATCTGTCTGTTTGGAGGAATCCATTTTGGAACCCGCGCCCGGTGCAGATCACGTGACGCAATGATGTAACGGCGACGTAATGACGTCACCACGAATACTCGACGTGAAATTAAAAAACTCGATAGATGCCCTAGGAATCGATGTGTGGATTACTCGAATAGTCTGTTAAAGCCCTAACTTGGTGTCTCATCTGGATAGAGACAAGATGATAAGGAAACCTGGTGGTCAAACAGTGAAATGCAGGAAGCTATTCAAAGAAAGGGTTTAGCCAAGAATAAATGACAGTGAGAACATGTGTGAATAAACATGAATATAAGGAGATACATTATAGAGTATAGAAGGAAGTAGCTAATGCAAAGCAGAGGATTTATGAGTTGTACTGGAAGCTGTAGACTAAGAAAAAGTGGGAAGGATCTGTACAGATTGGCGAGACAAAGGGATCAGGGTGGGAACGATGTGCAATAGGTTAGGCTTGTTAAATATAGGAATGGTAATGTTGTAAAAATTGGTCAGTTCACTTTATTTATATTGTGCCAAGTCACAACAGAAGTCATCTCAGGGAACTGTACAAAACATTCAGCCAATTAGTAAAAGTGATCTATCTAAGGATGTTCACAGATTGCGTTGAATCTACTTTGTAGCATTTTCCCTTTCTGAGCAAGCATATTGGCAACAGTGGAAAGGAAAAACTCTGTTTTATAACAGGAAGAAGCCTCCAGCAGAACCAGGCTCAGGATGTCCTGATGCATGCTCAATAATCCAGGTAGAAAAATCTAAAAAAGTTAAATCTGGTCCTCTGGACATTCAAAAAAAAGGACATAACAGAGGACCAGATTTAACTTTTTCAGGCTCAGGATGGTTTCATGCCAAGAAAGAGCAGCACAGATGCCATATTTGCTTTGAGGATGCTGATGCAGAAGAACAAAGAGAAAGAACTCCATTATGTCTTTGTGGATTTAGAAAAAAAAAGAAGAAGCGCATAACAGTGTGCTGAAAAAGGAAGTGTGGTATTGCATGAAGAAATCTGGAGTGGTGGAAGAAGTATGTTAGACTGGTACAGGACATGTATGAGGTCAGCAGGACAGTGGTGAGATGTTCTGTAGGAGTGACAGATAGCTTTAAGGTGGAGGTGGGATTGCATCAAAGATCAACTCTGAGCCCCTTCTTGTTTTCTCTGGTGATGGACCGACTAACAGATGAGGTCCGGCAGGAATCCCTGTGGACTATGACGTTTGCAGATGGCATGATCTGTTGTGAGAACAGGGAACATGTGGAAGATAAATTAGAGAGGTGGAGGTATGCACTTGAAAGAAGAGGAATGAAAGTCAGCCGTAGTAAGACAGAGTAAATGTATGTGAATGAGAGGGAGACCAGTGGAACAATGAGGCTACAAGGAGCAGTGGTCACGAAGTTGCAGGACTTCAAGTAATTGGGGTCCACTGTCCAGGAAATTGAGGAGTGTGGTAAAGAGGTGAAAAAGAGAGTCCAGGCAGGATGGAGTGGATGGAGAAAAGTTGCAGGAGTGATTTGTGACAAAAGGGTGGCAGCAAATGTCAAAGGAAAAGATTGCAATACTTGAAGATTGTAAGACCAACTGTTATATGTTCTGGAGTCAGTGGAATTGACAAAAAGACATGAGACAGAACTTGAAGTGACAGAAATTAAGATGCTATGGTTCTCCTTAGGAGTGACAAGGATGGATAAGATTAGGAATGAGATAATCAGAGGTACAGCACAGGTTGAACAACTAGGAGATAAATTAGGCAGACCGGACTGAGATAAATTGGACGTGTCCAGAAGAGGGACAGTGGGTATATTTGTAGAAGGATGTTAGAAATGCAACTGCTAGGAAAAAGACAAAGAGGAGATATATGGATGCAGTTAGAGAGGACTTAGAGGTTGTTGGAGTGGGGACAGTGGATGCAGAGGGCAGAGTGAGATGGAGGAGGATGACTTGCTGTGGTGAAGAGGGAAAAGCCAAAGAAGATGATTAGTTTTATTTAGATATTTTGTATTTTCCTTTTTGCTTAGAACTTTTGAATATTATGATTGTAATGTTATTTTTGACAAGGCAACAAGAAAACAAACTCTTAACAATGTGCGTATTCTTCTGTATAATAAACAACACAGTAATACAAAAAAACTTTTGCATTAATTCAATTCTCTTTTGCCTTAAAGCTGCATTTTAAAACAATTAAAAAAACTTTTTTATATATATTTCCAAATCACCCGAGGTTTTCCACCATCCCATCTTTAACAAATTGAAAAAGGATTATCAATACATTCAGTGTCAGTCATTGATATTAATTGTTGCAGTAACTTAACCCTATATCTGGGGAATTATTGAATTTTTTTTCTTCTGTAAATTATCCTATTTTTATCCTGATACCCAATGCTCAATATATCCTATTTTTAGTGGATTTCAATAATGTTATGTCAAATGTACTATCATTAAATAAATAGGTAGATCAACTTTATTGGTAAAAGTAGCACACAGTTTTTATTTTTCTGCTGCATGTTATTAAAAAAATGTTTTGTGACTATATATAAAATCCTGTCAGACCTTACAGTACACACTGTATATATTTTCCTTCATGCATTTCAATCATACATGACACATTTATTTGTTTTTCTACATTTTTTGCAGATTTCTGATGTTTCTGCCTTTAAACTATGAAATACTTTTTAGGTCATTTTGCACTGTTTTAGGTGTATTGTAGCAGAGTCAATGGGCAATACTTCTCTGGGGTCATAGGTCACAGAACTTATGACTTTATCCCTACTGTGAAGGGTGCAGTTAATGTCAAATGGTCTGGACAGCTTTAGGGAGATCAAAAGCTTTTTCTTTGAATGGCAGCCTCAGAATCAGAAGAATCAGAATGAGTTTTGTTGTCATTGCACCGAAGCACAACAAAATTGCATTTAGATATAGCCGGTCCGAGTAAAACATAAACAACAGACATGGGAAGACGGAGTGTCTGAGGCCGTGGCCTCATGGGAGGCGCTGCCATTTTTGTTAGATAGGAAAAGAGAAACACGGGGAAAGTTGCGATATTAAAAAAAGTCATATCCCACACTGTGTCTTAGATGGGACACAGTGTGAACATTACAAAAAACAAACTCAGCACAGAGACAGCAACATACAGATGACATGATAATACATATATGCATGATGAAAGCCGATGAAGGCAATGAGTTTGTCCGTGGACACTGCCAGATAGTCCCCATACTCCTGATAAGAGATGGTGCAGTGTCTATCAGCTGGCTCAGCTCTGATACTAGGAATACGCGATATATACGGTACATGGTAGAAACGATAGACATTTAGCCTATGATAGAGATCTGTATTCCACCAGCTAACCACAGTAATGCTGTGTCTGATGTAAAATCAGAGTTGTCAGATTTAATTGTTACTTTTTTTTAGTTGAAAAGTGTGCGTAAGTGGTGTTAGTCTTTTCTTTGAGAGCTAAGTAGCAAAGCTACAAGCCAACTACAACTACTACTATAATTTTTTTGGTTCTAGGATGAAGTGAGACAAAAACAGTCAAAAATTCAGAAAAGACAGTTATCAGTTATCATTTATCAGTTATCGTTTATCAGTTATCGGCTGTACAACTGTGGCCTGAGAGATTCAGCTGAAAGTCCTGGTGTACCTTTTATTTGAACCTGCAGAGATTTGAACAGCTGATCTGAAGCAAACAGGCAGGTGTTCACCTGAACTGACCACTCCTGATGTGTTTGATGGTCTCCTCCTTCGCCATCCATCCATCCATCCATCCATCCATCCATCCATCCATCCATCCATCCATCCATCCATCCATCCATCCATCCATCCATCCATCCATCCATCCATCCATCCATCCATCCATCCATCCATCCATCCATCCATCA
>NC_056499.1:32370216-32392578 GCF_014905685.2 Nematolebias whitei
CAGATGACCTGACGGAAAAATGTTGGATTGTATACCTGGATTACATTTCATTTACTTATTCTTTAAAAAGTTGGTGCTACCAGTAATTCCAGGGAGATTGGTGAGTAAATATGTGTTTTACTGGTCTCTGATTTGTATTGTCTACTGTTATTCAAACAAAACTAACTAAACACTCCCTACATGTATTGGTGGACTTTAAAACAAAGCAAACTGATTCATAAAGAACTGGTTGAACAATTGCTAATCTTCTTAGTTTCAATCTCCAATCCATTGACTGTTTCACCTCTGAATGGACAAATCATCACTACTATCACTCATTGCACCAAACTCATTCAGCTGTTAGTCTCTGGAAAAGACAGCAAATTCTTATTTTTTTTATGTCCACAGTCTCCTTTAGTTTTTGGATTTCCATGATTACAAACATACAATTCATCCATAAAGTTGGTTAATCAGTGTTGAGAAATGGATTACTGACCGCATAGCTAGCTGTTTATGCTTAGCTGTAATATCAACACCTGCAGTTCCTAACTCCTTTGAGTTCTGTCATTTCTAACCTGGGATGTATGACTTCCTATTATTCAGTCAATAAAGGAAAGGCTCTTATTACATGTTGCTTTGATCCACCGAACCCTCATCTGGTCTTCAGAAGCAAATGAAACCTTCATAGATAGAAACAGTCATTCAACTCTGCCCCAGTCCTTACAGATTTGGATTCTGTGAAAAAAATAATAATTCTGGAGGTGGGCACCTCAGATTCAGATGTTGGTGAACGGACAGACATATCTTCTTTTCTCATCAACTATCTCCAGACAAGAAAAAACTAAGGTGTACAGTGCCTTGCAAAAGTATTCGGCTCCCTTGAACTTTTCAACCTTTTGCCACATTTCAGGCTTCAAAAATAAAGATATAAAATTTTAATTTTTTGTGAAGACTCAACAAGTGGGACACAATCGTGAAGTGGAATGAAATGTATTGGATGTGTCAAACTTTTTTAACAAATAAAAAAGTGAAAAGTGTGATATTATTCGGCCCCTTCACTTTCAGTGCAGCAAACTCACTCCAGAAGTTCAGTGAGGATCTATGAATGATCCAATGTTGCATGGTTTGAGCCTACTTTTTGTCAGCAGGGACAGGGAAGATGGTCAGAATTGATGGGAAGATGGATGGGGCCAAATACAGGACCATTCAGGAAGAAAACCTGTTTGAGTCTGCAAGAGACCTGAGACTGGGACGGAGATTTATCTTCCAACAAGACAATGATCCAAAACATAAAGCCAAATCTACAATGGAATGGTTCACAAATAAATGTATCCAGGTGTTGGAATGGCCAAGTCAAAGTCCAGACCTGAATCCAATCGAGAATCTGTGGAAAGAGAAGAAGACTGCTGTTCACAAACGCTCTCCATCCAACCTCACTGAGCTCGAGCTGTTTTGCAGGAAGATTGGGCAAGAATTTCAGTCTCTCCATGTGCAAAACTGAAAGAGACATACCCCAAGAGACTTGCAGCTGGAACTGCAGCAAAAGGCGGCGCTACAAAGTATTAATGCAAGGGGACGAATAATATTGCACGCCCCACTTTTCAGTTTTTTATTTGTTAAAAAAAGTTTGACACATCCAATAAATTCCATTCCACTTCACTATTGTGTCCCACTTGTTGATTCTTCTCAAAAAAATAAAATTGTATATCTTTATGTTTGAAGCCTGAAATGTGGCAAAAGGTTGAAAAGGTCAAGGGAGCCGAATACTTTCGCAAGGCACTGTATGTAACGGGGAGCTTCTTGCCATCAAACTGGCATTGGGAAAAGGAAAACATTGGCTGGTTTGAGAAAAAAAAAAAAACAGTTTGCAATCTGTACAGATCATAAGAAACTGAATTACCTTCAATCGTCAGAGATTAAACTCCAGACAAGCTTGGTGGTCCCAGTTTTCTGCATGATTTCATTTCACTCCTACTTACTTCACTGGTTCCATACACCAAGTCAGATGCTTTCTCCAACCAGTTGTTTTGCACTCAATGGATCCCAAAACCTTAGAGAATATACTCTCATCCTTCTCTACCAGTGGTATGTTGACCTGAGTGATTAAGGGCCTCATCCAGCAAGCACAAATCATGGATCCAGAGCCTGGTTCAGGCCCTGCCAACTGATTGCATGTTCCCACATTAAGGTCCCATGTCCTACATTGGACTTACAAATCCAAGTTTGCATGCCATCATGAAATTAAATGCATAACTGAATCCACTCAAAGGCACTTCGAGTGATGCACCCTTGAACAAGCTGTGAAGGAGATTGTCTCAACCTGTTTTTTCTGTACACAAAACAAATGCATCAGCCATTTTCCCTCAGGCCTGCTTCATCAATTGCTTGTTTTTAATCAACCATGGTCACATATCTGTGGATTTTGTCGCATGCCTACCCCAATCAGAAGCTAACACTGTCTTTTTGTTTTGTAAGTATCATGGAAAACTTCTCCAAAGCAATGCATTTTGGTCTATTTTCAAAATTATTCTCATTTCTAGAAACAGCCCGTTTGCTTGTCCAACATGTGTTCTGTCTACATGGTATAACTTCTAATATTGTGTTCAATTAAGGTCCATAGTTTACATAAATCTGAAAGACCTACTGTGGCACCCTGGGAGCAGTAATTAGTCTATCTTCTTTTTTTTTTTTTTTTTTTTTTAATCCTCAATCGAATGGCCAAACAAAGCAGCTTAACAAGGATCTGGAATCCATCCCCCGCAGTGTCGTCATTAATAGCCCCACTTCCTGGAATTTGCAGAATTAAAAAAAAAAAAAAAAAGAAGTTGTCACTTCTTTGAATTGAAGAACATAATACACACATGGCTGATAAACACTGGATCTCCTTAGCCATAATACATCCCTGCTCAGAAGGTATGATTATATCATCACAGGACATTCGACTAAAAGGCATTCCTTGCAAGCTGGTTCCCAGATTAATTGATCCATTTGAGATTAAATCTCTTGTAAACGTTTCTTCAGTATGCCTTAAACTCCCTGCCTCTTATGATAATTTGCCCTACTTTTCACATTACAAATCAACCAGTTACTGCTAGTAATTTTTGCTTTCTGACCACACCCCCACCTTCCACCCAACTTCTTGACAACCATCTAGCATACACAGTCCTTCACATTTTGGATGTCCTCAGTAGGGGTTGTGACCTTTAGAATTTGGTTGACTGGGAAAGTTATGGACCACAAAATGTGTCATGGATACCCTGCTTTTTAATTCTTGATCCTGATTTGGGATCCTCATTCTACAAGGAGTACTCTTAGAAGTGGTTAAAACTGCCAAGCGGTAACCACTGAGGGTGAGATATTGTCAGGATTGTGGGTTCTCTGTTGGTCTTATTCCATAACTATAGCTTTTCAGGGTGAGTTGGGCAGGATGTTTTTTTTTTCTCCCCTCTATCCTCCGGTGAAACCAGATGTTTCCCTGTCTTCCCACCCCCCCACCCGCTTCTCTGCTGCACTCTTTAGTTCTTTGAACCCTTAAAAAGCCTCTTTTTTTCTGCATACCTCTTAATTCGAAGTATCAGCTGGTCTCTCAACAAAATTGATCAGCTTCTCCCGACAGGAGTCAGGGTAAGGGGGACCCTCTTACCTTGATGGAAACAAATTGGATTCATGATGACAACTGGTTATTTTGCTGTTTGGTTGGTGAATTCTGGATTGTCTACAAATTTGTGTGGATGTGTCGAAGCTCGACAGTGCTCAGACTTAATTTGGAGAGCTGCAGCAGGGAGCTGGAGCAGGCTGTTATCAGGATTGTGAACTCACTGGCAGCACTCATGAATGGTGGGAAAAATCTTGGAGAAGCTGTGAGCTCGACTTTTGGCGTAAATGATCAATTTGGCTGTTTTGGAGTTCCATCAGAGGAATATATACCAGCGAGACTTTAAAAGGCAGAAACAACAATTCACGAGTTCTGCCTGACCCAAATTGTGGCCTTGACGCCGGACTTATCTCAACTCCTCCTGGAATGTTTGAGAACAATAAAGATGCTTTGACTGTTTCCTCACCCCTCCCTTCCCCAAGGTTGTGGACATGTAACAGAACCTCAACTGAGCTGATGATTAATGTCACCTCTTATCTGGACAATGGCTGAGGGGGGGCTCTGGACTATGCTACGACTTTCCCTTAAAAATTCAATGTTTTCACTGGCCTATATGTACATGTATAACGTCTGTTTATGTTGCTTTGCTGTGGTAGTTTTTTTTTTTTTTTTTTTTTGATGCCTCAAATCGTGCCCTGTCTAGGACACGGCATGAGATAACTTTTTTTTTATACCATCTCTCCTCATCTTTTCTTCTCTTTTCTCATTTAAGCAAAATATTATTCTGAATAAGAATAAGAGGGCCGCGCTATTTAATAGCCGCAGCTTCGTGCACTCCGCCCATCTTTCGGACGACTGTACGTACATATTATTGTTGTATCTCGGTGCAATGCCAATAAAGTTTATTCTGATTCTGATGGTTCCTGGGTTGTGTCATTTCATCTACACTCCATGCAGCTGATTCTTGTGACATAATCATCATTCTTTGATGGATCATTGAACATCACACAGTGATCTGACCCACTCTAACCATACACTTTCTGGGTATCTTCTTGTGAAACTCATGCTAAAGTTCTTACCTGTGTGTCATCACAGATTCTTCTGTGTGGTCCTGGAAGTCCTCAGGGCATCTTTATGCCTGTGCCGTTGACCTTCATATAACAAGCCTCCTGTTTTTAAAAGAAGTCATCACAGGTGCTCCTCAATCTGTCTGCTCTCTCACTGCTCACATGGAAAAATCCACTCATCTGAAAAGAATAATGTATGTTCCGCTCATCATCAACCTGGAAATCCTGGCAGCTTCTTCCAATAACTGTAAGGAGAAAGAAAAAGTATCAACAACAAAATCCTTAAGGCCTATCTGCAAACAGCATCTCACCTCTTGTTCTGTTTCCACAGATACTCACCTAAACAACTTTCACTACCGTTCATAATAAATGCATTACTTTACTTACTCCTTCCTGTTTGGTTATTTTAGTATAACAACAAACAGAATTAGATGATGTTGCTTACAGCTGTCCTCACTTTAAAGGACCTCTTCTGTAAAACTTTCTTTAAATATGTTTTCATTTTGTCAGTAATGTTAATGAATTTGTGACATTGAAAGTTTAACATTTAATGTTTGTTTTGGATAAATTAGTGAATTGTCAATTCTGTTTATATTTAACCCTAGACTTGCACCACAGATGCAAAGCAACCAATACACATAATCATAGTGTCTTGGTCCAGGCTGAATAATGCATTAGTACGGAAGGAGGAACTGATGAGCTATTGTAAACAGCACATAAGTTCAATAGACAACAACAATTAATTTATAACTGTTGATACATTTTCTTTCTTTCAGATCAACTACTTCATTGCTCTTAAATGTATCTGTTTCTTATGCCATAAATGATCAGATAATCAGACACAGACCTTATGTCATGAGGAGTGGGTGGTTTGACAAAAAAAAATAAAGAAAATCTTGAAAATATTCAAATAACAAAAAAAAATCTGCATTTGAGAAACATTATTAGAATAAAAAGCATGTGGTGTCAATAAGTGTCAGCAGTTTAACATCTGTTGGTTACTTTTTTTTTTGCTTACACTTGCTTTACATTTTTTAAATAACCGAAGCAAATATAAAACTTTTTGGTCAGATCCTCATGCATGCTAAATAATCCAGGTAGATAAGCCTAACAAGGTTGAGTCAGGTCTTCTGGATGGTTTCTTCTATGTTGAAATGCTTTGTCATTTGGCATGGAATACCCTTTCATTTCTATGCCAATGACTGTCAAATTTACTTCCCTCTGCAGTACACTGGTGCACGTTCCATTTAACCTCTTCTTGACTGCCTGGCTGACATCAGGGACTTAATGGCTTTAAATTTCTTAAGTTTTAAGAGAAGAAGACTGAAGTCGTTGTTTTCTCCTAATGGCACGATCAAAAACCACCTTATCGACCTTTCTAGCCTAATTAGAGAAACAAAGCGTCACTAATCTTGGAGTGATAAAGAAGGACCCTTCCATGAAACTTGTCATGTAAACATGATTGTTAAATCCTGTTTTTTTTTAAACTTGAGACGACTGTCTAAATTGAAGCCCATACCGTCCAAAAATAAACTTGAGACAGTAATACATGCTTTCAAAACATCCAGGCTTGATTACTGCAATGCATTTCTGTTTGGAATCAGTCAGACCTCCATTGCATGCTTACAACTGTTTCAAAATGTTGCAGCCCAAAATTTAATGGGTATAGGCAAAAAAGAGCACATTACACCAGTTTTGGCCTCCCTGCACTGGCTCTCACTTCACTTTTGAATTCAGTTCAAAATCCTTCTGTATGTTACCCCCTCTTATCTCGCTGATCTGCTGCAGCCATATGTCCCACAGTTCTCTCTGAGGTCAGCAGATCAGATGCTTCTATTGGATCCTGGAACCCTTCTTAAGCTCAGAGGGGAGAGGACCTTCTTTGTTGCAGGTCCAAGATTGTGAAATGAGTTACCACTGCATGTCAGGCAGGCTCCCTCTCTCTTTGAAGTCTTGCTTGAAAACCCATTTTTATTCTCTGGCTTTTGACACTCTGTGATTTTGTTTTTAACCTGTCTGTATTCAACAATGTTAGCCATTTAGTTATCTTTTTCCATTCGGATCTATATATTTTTTGCTGTGTGCTTTGCTTGTTGTTTCTGCTGTACAGCACATTGGTTGGCCTTGTTGCTGTTATAAATGTGTTAAAGATGGGAGCTGGCTGTGGGCCACCGGACCCGAAAACACTCTCTAGCCCATGTCTTTCCCCTCGGCTCAAATCCCCTTCAGAAGTGGCAACTCTCATTATCAATAAATCAAGGAAATGTCAATTGTTTTATCAATTATATTAAATCAAGGCAGGAAAAGGTTACAGTTTACAGCGCTGGTCTCTCCGGTCTGTGATGCGATCACAAACATGGAAGAGCCCCGATGTCCCTGTTCATTACTAATTTATAGGGTCCTAGACTCCTCCTTCGCAGAAAGGGAGCTCAACCTGCTAGTGTATGAGGGGGCGTGCCTAAGTGTGATCTCAATGGATCTAATGTGGTTCTGATAGTTATCATCATCAACCATGCATAACATCATCAAAAGATTCAGAGAATCTGGAACAATCGCTGTGCGTAAGGGTCAAGGCTGTAAAACTCTACTGGATGCTTGTGATCTCCGGGCCCTTAAACGTCACTGCACCTCAAACAGGAATGCCACTGTCAAGGAAATAACAGAATGGGCTCAGGAATACTTACAGAAAGCATCGTCAGTGAACACAATCCACCGTGCCATTCACCGTTGCCAGCTGAAACTCTACAGTGCAAAGAGGAAGCGATTTCTAAGCAAGCTCCACAAGCTCGGACGTTTGCATTGGGCCAGGAGTCATTTAAAATGGAGTGTGGCAAAAGGAAAGACTGTTCTGTGGTCAGATGAGTCATGATTTGAAGCTCTTTATGGAACACTGGGACGCCATGTCATCTGGACCAGAGAGGACAAGGATAGCCCAAGTTGTTATCAACACTCCATTCAGAAGCCTGCATCACTGATGGTATGGGGTTTGCATGAGCGCTTGTGGCATGGGCAGCTTGCATGTCTGGAAAGGCACCATTAATGCAGATAACTATGTTCAGGTTCTAGAACAGCATATGCTCCCATTTAGACGTCATCTCTTTCAGGGAAGACCCTGCATTTTTAACACGATAATGCCAGACCACATTCTGCAGCAATCACAACATCATGGTTACGTAGGAGAAGGATCCGGGTACTGGAATGGCCAGCCTGCAGTCCAGATCTTTCACCTATAGAGAACATTTGGCGCATCGTAAAGAGGAAGGTGCGACAAAGAAGGCCCAAGACGATTGAACAGTTAGAGGCCTGTATTAGACATGAATGGGAGAGCATTCCTATTTCTAAACTTGATAAACTGGTCTCCTCTGTCCCCAGACGTCTGTTGAGTGTTGTAAGAAGAAGGGGGGATGCCACACAGTGGTAAAAATGGACTTGTCCCAACTTTTTTGGGATTTGTTGACGCCATGAAATTTGGAAACAACATATTTTTCCCTTAAAATGATACATTCTGTCAGTTTAAACTTTTGATCTGTGATTTGTGTTCTATTCTGAATAAAATATTAGATGTTGGCACCTCCACATCATTGCATTCAGTTTTTATTCACAATTTGTTTAGTGTCCCAAATTTTTTGGAATCCAGTTTGTACTTTGTATATAAATACACTCGAGCCCTCATATCATGTCAATATGTTAATGACTTAGCACCACTATTTTATGATGTAATTCCCTCTGTGTGTTTGTGTGTGTTTGTGTGTGTGTGCACGCACATTTTTGTTTCAGGTTACCTTGTAGGGACCAATTGTATAAAAAAGCATGTGTTGTGGGAACCATCTGCTCTTTATGGGGACCAAAGCCATGCCCCCATAAGGATGTCTTGTTGAGGGGTTAGGGGTTAGGTTTAGGACTTGGTGTAAATTGCTGATGGGTTAGGGCAGTGCTTCTCTATTATTTTCTGTACCCCCCCCCCCCCACACACACACACACACACAGAAGAAGAAGTAAATAGTATAATTTTGTCTATAAAGTTGTTGTAAGTACACCTCTGCATAACATTGTGTCCTTATTAACATTAAAAAAAGAATATAGATCAACTTACAATGAAGAATACCTTTATTAACATTGTTTTTTAGTCTGTAACAGAAACAACTTAAAATGCATCAATTTGCCTGGAAAAAACAACAACAAAATAAACAACAACTTAAATCCTTATTTAAACTGTAAACATCTTTGACCATTTGATACTGAAGAATAAAATTAACTATAATCAATAATTAATAATAATTTCAAATTGATCAGCAACATTTTAACTCAGGAGCGTTTTATAAAACACAGAACTACAAAACAAAAATTAAAACGATTTGTGCTGATTTTATTTTATTTTTTCATCAAAATGAGGAAGTCAGGATCGAAGAGCACAGTTATCTATAAAGACTAAAAAAAAATGTCAGTGCGAAAGAGGAAAGGGGGTGGCAGGTAACCCTCTCACTTTGAGTTTACTGTTTGTCGCATGCATGCTGTGGATGAAAAGCATCCATTGCATCATAAAAACAGCAGATTAACTGAGGAGGTGAATATATTTTGTAAGCAAAGAATAGAGTCCTAACATTTATTAAACATTACTTCTGTATTTACAAAAAAAAACCAAAAAAACATCAAAATTGTGCTTTGACAAACTTTTCGAAAAAACTAAAACATTTTGTCAACGTGAAAGAGGAAAGAGGGGGCAGGTGTTGCTCTCGCTTTGACTGTACTCTTTGTTGCATGCGTGCTTTGAGTGATGTCGAGAGTGTCATAAAAACAGCAGCGGAGGTGTCGGAGTTATTTATCGTCTCAGCAGCAGAGGGGAGTGACACGGTTCAAGCATGGCTCCCAAAACGACAAGGTGGTCAAATTAATTATTGGTAAGCCTGAGAGATATGAGCAAACAGTTGCCGGAACGCACGCGACAAAATGCTGGTGAAGATTCTCAGTCATCCAGGCAGGACATGATAAATTCAAAAACTTTCAATACAAAAACAACTGGACTTTATTTGTAACGGAAGACGTTTCACTCCTCATCCGAGGAGCTTTTTTTAATGTCTCGCACAACAAAATGAGAATGGTGAAAAATAAAATCTACTCCTTGCGTCAAAGAACGCATGTTCCCCGGTGTCACATGTGTACTTGCCCCCGGCATCCCCCCCCCCCCCCCCCCCAAGTAGGGGCACGCCTTACTATTTGAGAAAGACTGGGTTAGGGTTAGGCATGTACCAGTAATGTTAGGTTTAGGGTAAGGGCCAGGGTTAGGCTATAGAAAATGAATTGAAGTTGCTGCAAAATCCCCAATAAGTATGTTTACAAGAATGTGCCTGTGCACACGCTCCTGTCATATTCTTCATTCAACCTTTATTTAATCACATTGAACCTTGGGGACTCATTTACAAGAGAGACCTGATTTTAATATATTAGCAAAATATTTTATGAAACAGATCTTTTGAAATTCTGCACATTTACCGAGCATGCTTTGGAGTCAGACCAGTTCAATATGTCTATCACAGCTGATCAACCTTAGAAAAGAAAACACTAAACAGGTAAAGTCTTAATGTCCTTGTATTACCATGTTCAGAAGTTCTTTTAACACAGGGTGCAGACAGACACCAAGGAACTTGAGGGTAAACTAAACAAATTTGATTTATTTAGATAATACAAAAACCAAGGCTGAAGTGGCAGCAAAACTTGCATTAACTCAGGGAGACAGAGGGACAGAACATGACTGGCTGTAGAAAGAACAATCCACGGACGAGGGACAAACAAAATGAGACATGTTTTAAAGAGACCGTAACGAAAGAAAATGACAAACACCTGAGGAGAGACTATGAGGATCAGGTGATAGTGGGAGGATCAAGAGCTGACTACATGAGGGAGAAACAAAAAACACTGGGAAAGCTGAAAACGCAAGTAAAACAGTCGCAGAGTAAACTAAATCCAATTATCACAAGAAGAAAACATCACAAAACACAAGGAGCCTGACATTTGGAGTCAACCTTTGTGTGTTTGTCAGCAAATTATCTTATGAACCACTGGGTAATTTACAAGATTTGACCAAAAATGTTAAAGCTACATTTATTTATTTTTTTTAATTTAAATTAGGATTATTATTTTAAAACTCTGACATAATATGCTGAGGGGGATATGCTCTCCATTTAAGGATTGCTAGCCTTGTAATATTGTTTTGTATATATTAGCATGGTAATTGTTACTTTTCTCATTATTTGTTATTACAAAATTAAAAGCAGTCTGATAAAGGTTGATTAAAACTGTGCAACAACCAACAGTATTTTCATAAATGCAACATTGTGGGATAAAATCACAATTGAGAATGCTTTAAAAAAAAAAATCTTTATAGTTCACATGTGCAATTATTGACACTGAATTTTTTTTTCTGGAATTATTAAAATGATTTTGTGTCAGATACTCAGATTGGTATAAGAAAAAAAAAAAACTTTTTAATTAAGTTGATAATCATATGGTAAAAAAACGAAAAAAAAAACAAGTGAAAAATAAATTGTTGTTGTGGTCAGCAGAGAGTGACAGTTCCACGGACACAGCAGGGGTGTTAAGATGCACCATGTGTTATTTAAAGGAGCATTTCTGTTCAGCTGACGGTGTCTACAATTTGTCTCACGAGTCTCTTGATGCTTTTAGAGAAACATTTACTGACCAAGTCTGAAAGATGGTAACAGCAATAAGAAACTGAAGATTTGTTGATCACATTTTGCTTTCTGTTCCAGAGTGGGGGCAAAATGTCAGAAAAGAACATCTATATAAAGTAAAGTCTATGTAACACCTTGCTTCATCACCATCGTAACCTGTGCAACTGTGTCTTTATTTAATAAAGAAACACTTGTTTGATTCAACAGCATATTTTTGGAAAGTGAACACAGAAATAAATAAAACCATGTTTGGATCATTTAGAAAGTAATGCAACAAGAATGTTTGTTTCATCCATTACTCCATATCTTTTTTCACTGCTCCAATACACAAAGAGTCACTGGTACACAATCACCTCAGGGAGATGACGTGATGGCCAGAATTTATTTCCTTGTTCATTGCTTCAAAGCTGATCTTTATTGAGAGATGAACTGATATTACATAATTTCATTTTACCTACTCAAACTTAATGCCAGGGGTATTTATAAAGCACTTTTGTGTGCATGTGATGTGTAATGTGAATGTATCGGGTTTTTTCTTTTTTTAAGAAATACAGTATGTTGTTGAGGTCGGATCAGCTTGCTACCATCCCATTTGTTACTCCTGGATTGTACATCCAGGCTGGCAACATCTGGTGGAAGAGGCTTTGCTGGACTTCTGCTCCCTAATGGAAAGAACAATGTTACTGTGCCTCAGCAAAACACACAAACTGTTGTGTTCATATCAAAAAAGTTATCTTTTGCTGTGACTTCTTTGTTAGCACAAGGCTTCTAACTACCAGACTGCATTCTCTGCTGACCTCCTGGAGTACAAACTCTAGAGCAACTTACTCCTTAAGGAAGGGAAAGTAAACCCCTGGGATCAGGGTCAGGACTTTGGCTCAGGTTGGGATAAAGCTCTCTTTATGGTTATGGATAGGGTTAATTTGGGTTACTTCCAGTTGAAAACTACTCTGGATGCAGAGAAAACCAATTTTGAGCAGTGCCTGCAGGAGTAATGCCAGATTTAAAAACATCACTACGCTATACCAGGGGGACTTAAATCTGCAGTATTTCCATGTGGGATTGCTTCTGCAAGTCTCGAAGATTCACTAGTAAAGCATTACTGCCACATGCATTTTAAAAAAGTTCAACCCCCACAATGATTTTTTTTTACACCCCTTGAACATTTTCCTAGAGTTTGACATAAAATATTTTCTTTTATGCACATTTTTGTATAGAATATTTCCGATAAGAAATAAATGGTAATTTTCACATACTGTCAAGCTTATTTTGCCTTATTTTTCTGTTACTGAAGTTTTGCAATTTATTAAAATATATGTATTTGTAACTTGTATTTTTTCTTTTATTTGCTAGGTACGAGTTGTAATTGTTGATGAAAACGACTGCGTTCCAGAGTTTCTACAGTCGATTTACAGCAAGGATGGCGTACCAGAGACTGTTACAACCGCAACCTCCTTGTTGCAAGGTGAGACATACAGAAAAATCTGAAAAATGTGTTTTATTCATTTAACATTTCATGTTTCAGTTCTCCCAACAGTGGTGGTGTTTTTTTTTAAATTTATTTAAAATTTATTTTTTAACCACAGCATACCATCCATCCATCCATTATCTTTTACCCACTTCTTCTATTTTGGGTCATGGGGGTTGCCGGTGCTCTTGTCCAGTGATCACTGTGCGAGGGATGGGGAATACCCTGGACACGTTGCAAGTTCATCACAGGGACACATAGAGACAAACAAGCATTCACTCTCTCACTCACACCTAGGGACAATTTAGATTTACCAATTAGCCTAACAATCATGTTTTTGGTGTGTGGGAGGAAACCGGAGTACCCGGAGAAAACCCACACTTGCACAGAGAGAACATGCAGGCTCCACCCAGAAGGGCCCCCGGACCGGGATTTGAACCGGGGACCTGCTCTTTGAGAGGCAGCAGCTCTACTGGTTGCGCCACCGTGCTGCCCCCACAGTGGATTGGATTAATACAATTCTTTACTTTGAACTGTTTTGTTTTGCTTGATTCTTATTTTGTACAAATTTTCAAAGGAAATCATGATTACATGCTTATATAGTCAGTGTGGACCTTACCCGTATCACAAGTTTAAAACTACTTGAGTGTTGAAGGAAAAGTTTTTTGTTTATGTTGATTATATTAACACAAAGATGTAAAGAGTTCCCATTTTATCACACAGTGCTAGTGCAACGATTGTTAAAATACCAACAATTTTCTCAGTAAAATGAAGAAACTACAAACAAACATTACAATTTTTACTACAATTAGTTTAAAATAATCCACGTATAACTACATATAAAACTGAGAAACTTCACCTATTTTACATCAAAGTCCATGCTTAATAATCCAGGTATAAAATCCAACATTGGATTTTGGATTTTATACCTGGATTATTGAGCATGGACTTTGATGTTTTCAACCAGTTTGACAAGACTGTCAACAAGGAAGAGGGCCGGCAATGGAGGAGGGGCTTATCAAAGAGACCTTCTTATCACAAGCAGAACTGGTTTGTTCCACTGTGGAGTAAGCTGTTAGGGGAAGAATCAGTTTTGTTGTGTGTTTCCTTGACTGATGAAGCCTTCCGGATCGAAGGTGAAACGTTTCAGCACAAAAAAAAAAAAAAAAAAGAAACTGTCCAGATGACCTGACTGAAAAATGTTGGATTCACCTTTTTTAGATTTTGAAGAAATGTATATTTTAGTTAAAAGCAAAGTCGTGAAACACATAATTAGCATGCAGAGATAGGCATTCAGCTTGGGTTTGCTAAATCATGTGTCATTCCATAATCAGTTCATTTCTAAGTGTAGTCAAATATATACTGGCAAGTTGGAGAGGAAAGGAAAAGAACAAAGCAAAATGCATTGCCAGGCAAACCAATTATCCTGCTTCCCATAGAGATCTGAGCATCCAACAGTTTCCATCCACAGCACAAAGTCCAGATAGGCCAGAATGCCATTGGTAATGTAGCCAAAAATGAACACTGATTGTCACAACAAAAGCAATGGTGTTGGTCTCCATCTTGTGCCATCAAGCTAGGAACATGGACAAAATAATTAAAAAGGGGGGGAAGTGGTCCTGAGGTTTGGACTACAGAGTTGAATTGGTGGCTAACGAACTTCAAATTCAGTTCAGTATTTTTATTATCACAAAGCTGGTTTGCTTTTAAACTGCGTCTTTTCGGGGCAGAATGTATAATAATTTCTATTTATTTTATTTTTTTTTCAGGAAAAAAAAAAAGAATAGAATATTTTATGTATTTTATGTTTTGTTTTGTTTTTCTGTCTTGTATTTCCACAACTTGATGATTGTGAGTGGATCCCTGATGCTGCTCCACTATAAATGCAAACAAATGAGAGTCAGAAAACCTTGGTTGAATGTGTCAATAACCAGCTTTGTCTTACTACTAAATATGATTCCAGGTTGTTGGGGTTAGTCAAAATGGATCTTTTAAAGACACCTAGGGGGTCTACACTATGCTTTATATTAATGGGCACTGGAGTGATGAAGTCATTAACTAAAAACATCTTTAGGCTCTGGTTTGTTGGTTGTGGGTTTTGAGTAGACATTTATTTCTCCTAGTAGGTGGCAAGTATCAAGTACAATTTATGTGATTACCAGAACACTTTCTTTTCCAGAAGAACTTTGTTGTTGTAACAAGATGAGCAGTGTTGGTCACTTCTTCTGTCAGTAGTTTTAATCTTGTGGCTGATTAGTGTCCTTTCAATTCACTACCTTCCCATGCAATGATGCAGCACAGCAGTTCTTGATGCAAGATTACGAAAGGGTTCTCAGCTAAATAAATGTTCTAATGGTGCTCTGAAGAGTAGAGATCTGTACTTAGTAAATTAAATATTGACTCATGTGACATGTGTTTGGCTGCTGCATGTGATTAGACTCTGGACAGACACTGGAGGAACTGTTCATTTTCTACCCATCATCCTTGGATGAGAGGTAGTTTATCACTTTCCAGAACCAAAGATATTTCAGCTGCAGTTCAAAAAACTGTCAGCCTTTGGAACAAGCACAACAGTCAGGTAAATACACACAAACTGACTTTGTCCAACCTGTTAAGCTGACAAATTTAAACAACTGAAACTATATCTAAAAAAGTTAAATCTGGTCCTCTGGACATTCAAAAAAAAAAAAAAACCAAAACAAAGCAAAACAACAAAAAATGTAGAGACGTTTCGTCTCTCGTCCGAGAGACTTCTTCAGTCTGAGTCAGAGTCAGAGTCAGAGTCAGAGTTTCTTTATTGTCATGTCTTTATTGTCTGAGGTGCTGTATTCAGCTCAGTCTCTTAAATAACACCTTCTCAGAGTGGATCAACCAGTTTTTCTGCTGACAACCAAAACCAGCTGATCACATGCTCAAGAAGGACCATCAGCCTAACAATGGATCATTAGCACACTGATGGCTGTTTACTATTCACAGAGGGCTGAGTGATACTAGCAATCACAGCATTGTAAGAGGGGGACAGTTGAACACGTAGGCCTCCACCCCTGTTTAATGATGGACAATTTCTTTTCACAAAGATGGCCTCCTTTACTCCTCTCTCAAACCATCGTTCCTCTCTGTCCAGGATGTGAACATCTTCATCCCTGAAAGAGTGACCGCTGGCCTGGAGATGAGTGTAGACCGTAGAGTACTGGCCTGATGATGTTGATCTTCTGTGCTGGGCCATCCTTTTGGCCAGTGGCTGTTTTGTTTCCCCGATGTAAGACTGATCACAGCCCTCCTGACACTGAACAGCATACACAACATTACTCTGTTTGTGCTGGGGGACTGGATCTTTGGGATGAACCAGTCTTTGCCGTAATGTATTTTGGGGTTTAAAAGCCACTGGGACGTTATGTTTAGAAAATAAACGTCTCAGTTTCTCTGATACTCCCTCAACATACGGAATGACCACTGGTCTGGGTCTGGGTTCCTCCTTTTCACCTGTTGGCTGACTGGAGTCCTGTTTGGGTTTCTTCTCTGCTTTTAGGAAGGCCCAGTTAGGATATCCACATTGCTCTAGAGCCTGTCTTGTGTGGGATTTCTCCTTCTGCCTGGCTCCTGAGCTAGTGGGGACGCTGTCTGCTCTGTGGTACAGAGTCCTGATGACTCCTAACTTGTGCTCCAAAGGGTGATGGGAGTCAAACTGCAAATACTGGTCTGTGTGTGTGGGTTTGCGGTACACCTCAGTTTGCAAATGTCCTCTATCAGAGGTGCTATTTAGGAGACTGAGCTGAATACAGCACCTCAGACTGAAGAAGTCTCTCGGACGAGAGACGAAACGTTTCTACATTTTTTGTTGTTTTGCTTTGTTTTGGGTTTTTTTTTTTTTTTTGAATGTCCAGAGGACCAGATTTAACTTTTTTAGATTTTTCTACCTGGATTATTGAGCATGCATCAGGATGAACTGAAACTATAATTCCCATATTAAAGGAAGACCTATTAAAATGATAATATTCTGATCATTATGAGTTGGGTATTACTATTGAAAAACTAAGGAAAGGGGGACATAAAATATTTAGGGGTGAAAGTCTATTGTTTAAGGACACTTATGTGTGCAGTTATCTTGTATGGTCTCCAGACAGAGGCATGTAAAACAAGACAGGAGAAAGAACTGGAAGTGGCAGAAATGAAGATGTTGAGGTCTTCCTTAGGAGAGACGAGGATGAATAAGATTAGGAATGAGATCATCAGAGGTACAGCACAGGTTGAACAACTGGGAGATAAAGTTAGAGAGACCAGACTGAGATGGTTTGGACATGTCCAGAAGAGGGACAGTTGGTATATTGGTAGAAGGATGTTAGAAATGCAGCTGCCAGGAAAAAGACAAAGAGGAGATATATGGATGCAGTTAGAGAGGACATGGAGGTAGTTGGAGTGGATGAAGAAGACAGAGTGAGATGGAGGAGGATGACTTCCCTGAAGAGGGAAAAACCAGAAGAAGAATATGTTTGTGTTATTTTTTTTTAATTGTTATTTTGTGATGCCAGTTGGCTGCATTAACAACGCTTCAGTTTATTCCCTAAACTTTGATATGACATTAATAGAAAATATACAACCTGAGGGAAAAAATGCAGAGTTTCAGTTACATTCTGTTGACAAGAACTCTTACAGACTTACTGGTATTTTTAGATTTTGGGAACTTGTTCTGCAGTTTTTACATTAGCATGCTTTAATTCAGATACTGGATACTGACATTAGTATTTCTATATTTAAAGAAAACTCGCAGCTTGATTTTTTTGCTTCTGTTGCTCAAAGAGCTCACAAATCTGAACGTTAGCATCATTGAACAGTCTGAGCTATGGCTTTTTCAGATTTATGTCACTATATTTAGGGATTAAACGGTTGCCAGTTTTCAAAGTTACCATGGTCAACTTTTTTCAGGATTTCATAAATTAGTTTTCTGATTCCTTGGCTGAAATCACACCAAAATATGATCATGTTTTCATTATTGGGGACTTTAATTTGCGCATGTGCTGTCCTGAGAAGCCCTTGGTTAAGGACTTTTTAGATTTATTGGACTCATTTAATCTAACTCAGCATGTAAACGGTCCCACCCAAGAGCGCGGACATACACTGGACCTTGTTTTAACACGTGATGCGACTGTTAATAATCTTGAAATTGGTGATGATGTTTTTTCAGACCACATGCCAGTCCAGTTTGAGTTCACCCTCCCCCATCTAACTCCTAAGCTGTGCGTTCCTGCACATTGCAGCCGTACTATTAACCACTTCACTGCCGCACGTTTCACAGATGTTTATAACTCTGAAATGATAACTCAGCCCCCAGTGTTTCCCCCCAGTGTTTCTCTCCACCACTGAGGCACTGACATCCCAGTTCAACTCTGTCTGCTTAAAGACTCTGGATCATGTCGCTCCTGTTAAAACTAGAAAATCAAAACTCAGAGCAGAACCTTGGCTGAGTGACGTCACCAAGGCCATTAGACAGCAGTGCAGGAGGGTTGAGTGCAAATGGAGGAAAGACAGGCTGCAGGTCTCTTTTCAAATACTAAAAAGAGAGTTGGCGTCGTTATCAGAAAGCAGTGAAAGCTGCTAAATCCAAATACTTTTCTGATATCATAACCTCAAACTCTCACAACCCACATGTCCTCTTCTCCACCCTAAACTGTTCTCCACCTCACTGAACCATCACCTCTGGAAGCCTCAACTGAGCTGTGCGAGAAATTCTTACATTTCTTTTTGGAAAAAAAAATTGCGACCACCCGTGCTCTCATTTCCCCTCCAACTCATGACCCATCCATCCCACCACAATCTGTAGCTCTTTTTGATCATTTTGAACCCATCACTCTGTCTTCTCTAGAGCAGGTCATGTGCAGCTTGAAACTTTTTGGTTTCCCCTTTGATGTGGTCCCCCCTCGACTACTAAAGGAGGTTTTTCCAACCCTAGGTCCGTCCATTCTTGCTATTGTAAATAGCAGTTTATCCACTGGTGTGGTGCCAAAAACCTTTAAACATGCTGCTGTCCAGCCTCTCCAGAAAAAAAACAAACCTTGACCCCTCAGTTGTTTCCAACTTCTGGCCTGTCTCCAGACTCCCATTTGTTTCTAAACTACTGGAGAAAATAGTTGAGTCCCAGTTGAAGTGCATCCTGGAGGATCACGCCATCTTAGAGCTTTTCCAATCTGGCTTTAAACCTCTCCACAGATCATGAACTTCTGGCTCATGATTGTCCAACAGAATTAAATTGTTTGAGGTAAGCATAGAGGAGAAGTGCCAAATATTATTTTAAGGTTCTGAAGAGGGCAGAGTCTGCGGTGTGGTTGTATTTTATATGTTATGAATTATGGAGTGATGGTTTGATGTGTATGTGGAAGCAAGGATCTAATGACTTTGTCCACTCGCTGTGTTACATCCAATGAAGTTACCTGAAGGGTTAACTTTTAGCTTGAACAATTTCTGAAATTATATTTTTCTTATGTTGACCTTGTTATTTGTGTTACATTCGTTGGATTGTGTTCAGGGTCAAAATTGTGAAAATGGTTGATTTTCTTTATTAAATAAATTATTTTTATAACTTTTTAAATTTGATTCCGTTAACATTTTATCAAACTTTTATGACAAGAACAATTGCTTTTTACTTGTATGATTCTGTGTGTGTGTGTGTGTGTGTGTTATTTCTATTAATGTGTATGTTTGTATGAGCACATGAGCTTAATGCAGTGTAAGGTGAATTGGAGAATTGAGTTTTTGATTGTGAAATGTTCTTGTAAGTGTAAAATATGCTTATTCAACTCCCTGGTGGTCTTTTCAGTTTTAGCAAGACAATCAATTTGTGGCCAAGCTGGTCTTGGCCCCATGGATTCCCAATGTGTGATGCAGGAGCAGACATTTTTCAAAATGACTGTCCTTACAGTCCTTGCTGTGCAAATATCACTTAAATCTCATCCTACAGAGGCAAACATCACTGCGTTGGTCACACAGACTCTAGAAATTAATGGTTAGTAGTAATTACATGTTGAATGTCTCCAGATTTTGCCAAACAAGGTTCAAGTTTATTTATTGTCATTTGCATCACATGTGGTACATGAGGTGGAACAAAATTGTGTACTCAGGGTTCCAGTTACCCACAAAAATAGCAAAAATATAAAGTATAAAAAGAAATGGTATATAAGGATCTCGGATATATGCTAAACACTAATAATGTAAAAAAATACGGTATATTAAACAGCAGCCCAAACACTTCTTATTTGCACATTTACACATACACCTACAGTTCATTTTATTCTGTTTTATACCTATATACATCACTTATTGTTTTCACTCATTCTACAGTAAAACCTGATGAATAAAAATTGACAAAGAAAGCATCAGCAGGCTGTAAGGGCATGCCCATTACAAAGCAACATATGTACTACTGGGCCACAGTTGCCAAACTAAAGCTTTTTATTGTTTTCTGTATTCTTTGTTTCAATAACTTATATTCTGTAAATGTATCTTGATGTTCAGTGTTGCTAGCGTGTAGCTCTTCTAAAGTTTATTTATGTATGTTTTCTGTTCTTTGTGTCTATTTCTTTAGTGTCAGCCAGTGACTGTGACTCGGGAGCGAATGCAGAGCTGACCTATTATACCATGAGTCCAGATTTCACCATTTCCCCTCATGGAACCATCTTTCCAGCGGGGCCTTTGGACTACGAAAGACCCAACCACCTGTATGAGTTTGTCATCATGGCCATTGACAAAGGGGAGATCCCTCGCACAGGCACGACAACGGTACGGATTAGAATGGCCAATGTCAATGACGAGTCACCCGAGTTCTCCCAACACATGTAAGTAAGAATGAAGCTCTCATTTATTTATTTATTTTTATTTTATTTTTTTTAGCAATTGTATTCCTTTACTTTTGGCACAACCTAAAACTTGCTCTTGTTTATTTTGATAATGATTTTGTTTTTATTAATTTTCTTGTTTGTCTTTTTAAATGCTTTTTGTTTATCCAAAATGTTAAAATAGGTCATCTAGCCATATTCTTCTTGGCTAGAAGAATCTGTCCAGATGACCTAACTTTTTTGTATTTATTTACCTGGATGATTGAGCTTACATCAGGGCATGTTCTTAGTTCATTTTTTTATATATTTTTAATCTTTTTTATTTTTATTTTACAATACTTAACTGCAGCTGTGGTTGTTTTCAAAGTGCTTTATAAATAAAGTAGTAGTAGTAGTAGAGTTTTTAACAGTACATGCTCTTGTACCACCTTGACACCGTATGCCACCCTGCATTTGGTCCTAGTTTTCTCCTTGAGGTAGAATTGTTCCAGGCACAGTGGTAGAAGTGCCGACATTGTGATGTATTGTCTTAAAGCCGTCTCTTACAGCTTTTTTGGGCTGCGGTTTAATTAAGAGTGGGGACAACTTGGTAATAAATCAAGACATTAAGACTTTTTTTTGTTAGTAACTTGTAAAAAAAAAAAAAAAAAACCTTTATGTTGTTGTTGAAAGAAGCATTTGACCTGATATATCACACACTGTTAATGCATGCCATTTTGTCAGATGTGCATTTAAAATCCATAATGCACATCAAATACAAGTTCAGTTCTACTTGTTTCAAAACCTTATAGAGACAGAGCCTGGCTGTCCTGCAAATTCAGGTTAGAGTCTTACAGCTGCTTCCAAAGTCAGCACAGCAGCTGCTTTTACCCCCCACCACCAACACCACCACCACCACCTTCCTCCTCTTCACAGCAGAGGTTCCTGCATTTTTTAATTGGTTGATTTTCTGGCAGAGAGCTGGGCAGATTGGTGAGGCAGGGTCAATCAACCATGCCCACCAGCACCCTCAGGAGGCCCTGAGCCTGAACTTTGTGAGTGAAAATGTATTCTGTAATTGAGGAGGTCCCAATGAAATAGAGTGTTGGTATGGACAGAGTGATGTAGTTATAAAGTACATTTATATGCAGTGCATCTGATATGCATGTGCTAAGTTTTTATAGAGGAACCAAATTAGTATGTATGCATGTGTGTGCATATGTGGGTTTCATTGATTTGCTTTCAGTAGCAGTGGGTTAATCAGCTTTTCCTGTAACCCTTACTCTTTACTACAGCTTATCCAGAAACTGGTCAGTCATTCATGCTCACTAAAACAAATATAACAAAATACACACTTCTACAAATTCACCTAAACAGTGACTTGCATATGTGATCTTGAGTAGCTATAAATGTGTGCACACATGGACAGAACTGAGCAAACGTCTGCAACATTTTTGATGAAACACACAGAGGACAATGGAAAAATAAGCTTTATGTAGATAAAAATCATTACTTTCACTTTGCTATTTGGCATATTGTGTTAGCTTGTGCACATGGGAGAACAAACTTGAGTCTCGAGTCAATGTGTTTGATGAAAAGTGAGGGAAGGAGAGCAAAGGAGAGGAGGGTCATTAAATATGTCATTATCCAGGCAGAAAATGTGGCCTATTTGTATCGATCTGTGGAGTTGGAAACATGCAGTAATGAGTACCTGTGTGTGTGTGTGTGTGTGTGTGTGTGTGTGTGTGTGTGTGTGTGT
>NC_056499.1:32392588-32408868 GCF_014905685.2 Nematolebias whitei
GTGTGTGTGTGTGTGTGTGTGTGTGTGTGTGTGTGTGTGTGTGTGTGCACATTTTGTCAAGTCAAAAAGAATGTTTAAAGTCTGACCAATCAGGTTTAGTACTGCCATTTTATTATTTTTCTTTTTCAATTGTTCCTGGTGTTGATCTTTGGGATTGATCGTTGTGTTTTCATATTTTCATCAGCTCTACCTGCTCATGTCTTTTTCTTGACTACATGACTTCCTCTCCTGGTGAGTGTAGGCTGGTTACCATTTATTTGTGTGCTCTCACTTTTCCATAAGAACACCTGCCTGTTGCCACAGAAACCTTCCTGGGTCTTTGTTCTGCTGGTATTACATGTGCATCTCGTTTGTGTGTGTGTGTGTCTCCAGTGAACCACAATATCTATTTAAGTAGGGTTCTGTGTAAAGGCTGCAGAAAATGAATTCCTTACCTGTTATCTTTTTTTTTTTAACAATCCATTTGAAGAAATAAAGTCCCACTTAAAGTTAAACTAAGGCCAAAGTGGATACGTTAAATCGCCAATCGTTCACTGAAATGTGTGTAAAAAAGTATTTCATAAACCATTATATGACTGTCAGTTAGTACACAGTTATTTACATACAATTATTTTGTTATTCATTAACTCAAATAGTAGTAGCAGCAGCAGTGAGCATTACGACCTCTAAGCCTAGGGGCTACACAGGCATGCACACACGCAGGCACGCGCACACAAAAATTGGTACCAGTATCATCTATGGCCCTGATGTTACAAGAATTGCTCTATGCCATAACACCCTGCTTACTTGGCTCCATGTTAGGATGAGTGCAACAAGTTGTTACAGGAAAGCCAAAGCTTTAATCTTTGAGGCCTTAACTTTATGGAGTTCATGTGGGGACTCTGGAGATTGTGTCATTGTTCTAACAAAATCAGGAAACAGACTGAGACATGATCATTTGTAAGAACAATCCAATTTGAGGACAAAAATGTCTCAGAACAATAAAGAATCATCCCTAAGCAGAAGTTATAAATTATATATCAAACATAGACATAAAAACACATTTTTCAAGATAAAATGGACAAGAAAATAGCTTTAATTTCTTCTAAATTGATAGTTGGAACAGTGGAATTTTCACTAAGCACACTTTAAATTCACCCACGTTGTCTGTTTTTTCTAACTATTGAAACAAAAAGTTATATATTTAGTAAGTTTGTCACTCCCAATGAGAAGCTTCTCCCCAATCAATCAATCAAATAACTACAAATGCATGACATGTACTAAAGTTTTTGAAACTTGTGATAGCTATGTGAGCTTCATATTTGGTAAATGGACTGCACTTATATTGCACTTTTCTATCTGATCGAGATATTCAAAGCTCTTTACACTACAACCTGTGCCCTTATTTACCCATTCATACAGCACTCTACAAGATCTATACAAAGATGAATCGGTGCGTTATCACATTCATACACTGATGGGACACACATCGGAGGCAATGAGGGGTTCAGTGTCTTGCCCAGGGACACTTCGGCATGTAACTGCTGGTGGAATCGAACCTCCAACTGCATTGGAGGACGACTGCTCTAACCACTCAGCCACAGCCATTGTATAAAACCATTTAGATTGTTGTCTTATTTCTTTATACATCTAACATTCAAGAACCTTTAGTTTATGTAAGGATCTGAGTGACTGACAGGGGCCAAACTGATGGTTCTGAGGTATTTTCAGACTGCAGGATTCAGGACCTGACCATCAGTGAAACCAGTCAGCATCAGTCTCATTCATGCACAGGGGAATGTATGATGGACTTGATCCTCCTATCAAATAATGCTATTATGCTGTTACAAATATTTATAATGTTTCTGGGACAAACTAGTGTTAGAACAGAGGTGCACTGCAGTTTGCCTTGCACTCTGTAACTGCAGACTTTTTAGGGTGCCTATACTGGTTGTGTCAAGCCCAGAAGCTTCTACAATAGCTATGCTAGCAAAATACATGCAAAGAGAAATAGACTAACAAAGACTGAGTTGTTGAATGGTTAAGCATGTTCTTGGGGAGGTTGTCAGTCTCAAAATAAGAATGCAGTGGGATCTACAATGGATTTGAACATAAACAGAAAATTCATAGTGAGTTTCTAGTGGTTTATTATTGAGGTAAACAGCATATTGAATTCCTAGGTGTAGCGTAATGGAATATGGTAATGCACCTATAACACAGAGCTTGTGCATCACTTTAGCTTGTTTGTGAAGAATTTGAAGCATAACTGGTTAGACGGGCATTGTGCCAATAGTGTGACTATGATCATGACAAAGTCATTGAAACGGCCTAGCACAGATGTGGTACCGGTAGCTGTATTCTGATGTGTGCTAAGAGTTGTACCAGGCGAGGCCTATAGAGTCTAGTGATGGCACAGGAGAGCATCTTATGAAAACAGAAAATACCAAAAGAAATTCAATTAAAAACTATGTGTTGAGTCCTAAGAGAGTAGCAGCAACATGATTGCATTTAAACTAAATATATTTTTCAAATTTGTGAGGTCATTATTCAGTTTAAAAGGGGCTTAACGCAAATGGATGTAAAGAAACCAATTTCTACATTTTACAATAACAGAGACTAGGATTTAGAAACATCTTTGTCTATAATCCTTTACCATTTAACAGCAACTTCCCAAAATCAAACAAAGAAAAAATAGCATCTGTTATTACTCTTTTCATCCATCACTGCTGTTCAGATGGAAAAGCCACACATAGCGTAATAAGGACAACAGCTAGAACCCCAACAACACCCTTCTAATTTTATGATGACTAGAGCTGTTGTAAAAGTTTATTTTAAACCCATACACAGAAAGGAGTGGATGGCTTCAAACTGGGTAATCATAAACACACCATGAATTAACTTGTTTCCTTCAGTTTTAAAGTGATTGTATTAAACTACACAGTCTAAAAAAAGACATTTATGCAAATAATACTAATACTTAAGTATTGGATGATCTCACTAATTGGGTTATAGCTTTTGGGGACACTATGCATGCCCCAGGAATATCCAAACACCAAAAAAAATGGCACAGTTTAAAACTATTTGAAACATTTGCTAATCACAACATTACAAGTTTTATTTTATTTTATTTTTTCAGAATATTCTTAAACTATACAAATCTGAGGATTTCTGCTTTAGAACTATTTTAGACATGTGTATGCTAGTAATAAACTTTATTTGATATATTTTCTAAACTGCACATTATACTTGATATGGATGAGTGGGGTCACAACTGTGTTTTGCATTTCAACTATGATCTAAATTCAGCACAGATCCAACAAATCGAGCTGTGAAGAACTGTGTGATTTATATGTAGTTTTACAGTTGAAAACACAAAGTACTAGCTTATCCATCTTCCATACAGTATCACTATATAAATACATATAATACTGTAAAAATAATTTAGTAGAATTGCTTTGTTTTATACCATGTTTAACTTCATAAACATTATGGTTTTCCACCTAAAGGAGTTACCTACTTTAGTATAAAGTCATTACTTTGGTCCACTGCATTGAGCAGAAATAACTTCCGATGTTGGTCCTTTCTCTGACTGAACGCACTGCTGTTTAATCAGCTTGTTGTGTAGAAGGTTGTCCACAATGCTGAGCTGCTCTACTTTTTTGTTATCAGATCTAGAAACACTTGAGCTGTCTCCAGTACAGAACCAACTCGTTTTAATCATATTCTTCAGTTCCATGATTTGCAGGCTTTGATGCTGCTGCCCCAGCAGGTGGCTGCAAAGAAATTTATATTCATCCTGAAAGATCCCAAGAAGGTATCCAAAGCTTTCTTAATTTCTACACCGTCTTAAGTTTCCATATTTTCACTTGGTCAAGTTTTTCTTTCACAAACTTAAAGTTTTGCAATAGGTGATGAGTTTGTACGTTGATGTCTACAAATGTGTGTGCTACACTGGCTGCAGTTGTTGCTTTGTGCTGTTGATTGAGTTTATGGGCCAGCAGGAAACGTGTCAGGTTCATAAGTAAAATTGGCAAAATTGTATTGCATTCTATAGGCAGCACGGTGGCGCAACTGGTAGAGCTGCTGCCTCTCAGCGAGCAGGTCCTTTGTTCAAACCCCGGTCCAGGGGCCCTCTGGGTGGAGTTTGCATGTTCTCTCTGTGCATGCGTGGGTTTCCTCCGGGTACTCCGGTTTCCTCCCACAGACCAAAAACATGCATGTTAGGCTGATTGGTAACTCTAAATTGTCCCTAGGTGTGAGTGGGAGAGTGAATGGTTGTTTGTCTCGTGTGTCTCTATGTGGCCCTGTGATGGACTTGCGACCCGTCCAGGGTGTACCCCGCCCCTCGCACAGTGATTGCTGGACATGGGCACCAGCGACCCCCGTGACCCAAAATGGAATAAACGGGTAAAGATAATGGATGGATGGATGGTATTGCATTCTTGTTTTGAGATTGTTCCATGGTTAAGCCCCACTTGCCGTATGTATGTATGTATGTATGTATGTATGTATGTATGTATGTATGTATGCGTGTATGTGTATGTGTATGTATGCATGTATGTATGTATGTATGTATGTATGCATGTATGTGTATGTATGTATGTATGTATGTATGTGTATGTGTATGTATGTTTGTATGTATGTACATGTATGTGTATGTATGTATGTATGTATGTATATGTATGTGTAGGGGAACACCACCTCAGAAACGGAACACCACCTCAGAAACGGTTCACCTCAGCTTAAACAGAAACAACAGTTCATCTCATCTCAAACCGACATCATTCATGTGTTTTGTGTTTTGAACTGTTTAAAATAAGATGCATCTATTTCCTTGGGAACAAACCAACTTTATTTTACGCGTGTTCAACTCAGCTCACAAACTCCTTAGTTGACACTAATGTGAATGTATAAAAAAACAAAAAAACAACAACTGTCACTGTGTTAACCCCTTTCATATGAACTCATTTCCCACGAAACGGACAGGTCGTTTTAATGAGTTTGGTTCAACTGACCTTGAAGTGAAACATCTGCTGAGATGAACTTTTATAAAAAAAAAAAAAAGAGTATTACATCCAGGATGGGTTCCCATGAAGATAACATTTTAAAGAACCCTTTGCAATGCACACATGTTCCTGTTTTTAGTTTTCTACATTCACCTTAGAATCTAGCTGTTTTTTTTGTTACCTTTTTCTTTTAGCCATCCTTTTTGTTAAAAAACAAAACAAAACTGTAGTATGACTTTTTATAACCATTTATTGTTGTCGCTGTTGTCCACTGTTGTCATCATTCTTTGTTGAAATCAGGTCTCTCTTGTAAATGAGTCCTCGAGGCTCAATGGAATTTATCTGTCTAAATAAAGGTTGAATGAGACATCAGCCATATGAGCCAACTAAATGGTTTTATGACAATTACAATATGATTATTTTTTACTCAGAAAGAATGTGTTTTTTTTTTTTTTTTGCGTACTACAAAACTTTTGCATGCTGTAATTTCCTAGACAACTAGTATTGTATATGTAATTGAAATATTATAGTGATCTTATTAGAGCTTTATTGATAACAACTGGATTTAACAACTAGAATTTCAAACACTTGTCATAAGTTTTTATTTTTATTTTGCACATTTATATTGAAAGGATAATAAAATGGTCATTCAGAAAGGAATAATGCAAGTCAACAAAAAAGTTTAGTTACTTATATTCAACCTTTTGTTCCTCCACTACTATAGGCTTGTATCACAACTCTGTCACCTCTGACCATCTTCAGTGTGTTTTTCAAGATAACTTGCTTAAATGTGTCTTCATGCAATCTTCTCACATTCCCAAAGAAGTTGTGAATTTGTTGGCTTTGTGGTTTAAACCCCTTGGGCAAGTTAAGCCCAAACAAGTGAAAGTTCTTTAGGCTGACACTAAAATGTACAGTAAACTTATAGGCCTGTGGCAATATGGGGCTGGATATATATTGCTAATTATCAGTTATGAGTTAAGCTCATAAGATGCGCATGTATTATGCAAATAACCTCGTTGTTTGGGCACCACCTCTCTCTTGGAGAGGAAAATCAGTCTCTATTTACCCCAAATCAATGTAAACTGAAACGTGAGTTCTTTTCTCATGTTTAAATAATATCTAATCAATTAAAACACACAGATATGCTAAAATAATCACAAATGCAGTTGAATTTATGGATTTTATTATAAAAACAATTATGTGATATATATGATGCATGACAAAAGTTAATTGAACATCAAATTACTTTGAATCAAAGGTCTAATTGATGAGGAAACAAAAGGCAGGCTTAGTACTGGTTTTTGTTTGTGAAGTGGTTAAAATTGTGTCTAAGGTGAGCTAAGTTTGTCTGATAAGTATTGATGTAGGTTCACCAGAAAGGCGTTGAAAAGTCTCTCCTACCAGGATGTCAAAGCATGTTTCCGACAGCTGCTTAAATGGTACCAGCCTCAGATATTCCAGTGACTGAGAGGCTGAAGCCTCCTCAAAGTTCACCTATCATCGTTAGAGGGACGAGCGTCCATAAGTGACAGTTTTTTATTTTTTATTTTTATTACATTAAGTCAACTAAGAAGTTTGTGAGCTGAGCTGAATATTTGTAAAACAATGTCTGTTCATCCCAAAAGGGAATAGATGAATCTTATTTTTAACAGTTTAAAACACAAAACACAGGAATGATGTTTGTTTAAGGGTGAACTGTTTCTGAGGTGGTTCCCCTACAGGTCTATTTAGTATTTTAGGATCTCCTTATTTTTCTACACACACAAAACAAACAAAAAAAAAACTCTTACTACTACTGCTACTTTACACTGTTCCTCCTCTACTTCACAAAGATAAATACAGTAAATAATTTTCTTTCACCAATGAATTGAATGAAAAGAGAATTGTTTAAAGGTAAGCTCTAAAATTTGACATGGCCATTAGATAAAATTACAAACCACAAGAGAAACTTTGTCTGTTAACCTTGATTTTTAAAGCTTAAATAAGGCATATACTTATTTATTAGTCTGAGAAACAAATTTTAGTAGGTTAGTTTTGTAATGTTCATACCAAAAAAAAAAAAAAGAAAACACTTTACACAATGTTATCTGGCCTTCAAAAGCCTTGTGGTGCCCTAGGAAGAGCTGGAGTGTCACTGGGGAAAGGGGTGTCTGTCTCCCTTCTGGGTCTGATCTCCATAGCCATAATTAATGGTTTAAGCCAAAATTCATGGTCTCTCCAGCATGCCCTGATTCTTCCCATGGGGTTGCCTTCCAGTTGGGCATGCCCATAACATCTCCCTAGACAGGTGTCCAGGTGGCATTCTTAGCAGATGCTCGAACCACCTCACTTGACTCCTCTAGATGTGGAACAGTGGCTCTATTCAGAGTCTCTCCTGGATAATCAAACTTATCACTCAGTTCTAAAGAGAGAGCTCACCTACCCTGCAAAAAGAACTAACTTTGACCTTTCATATGTGAGATCTTGTTCATTCAGTTACTTTTAATTCAACATTTATTTATACAGGTTAATCTCATTGAGCCACAAGGACTCAATTACAAGAGAGATCTGTTTGGGACATAAATAAAGGCAGCTTGATGGATTAGTGATTAGCATTGTTGTTGTCACAGCATAGGGTCCTGGGTTCAATCTCCAGTTTGGACCAGGACTCTTTATGTGTGGAGTTTGTATGTTTTCTTCATACTTGCATGGGTTTTCTCCAAGTATTCCATTGTCCACCCAAAGTAAAAAAACATGCTTGTTAGACTGCTTTCAGGCCCAGCCCTCCCTTATTAAAGATATTTATGCTCTCAATTAGATTTGCCTGGTTAAATAAAGGTAAATCAAATCAAGGTAGATTGACCAGTAAATGGAGAGCTTTGCAACTTACTCCCCTGTTCCATTTTAAAAGCTTAAAATATGTAAACTCCACTTTAGGCAGCACCTCCCTCCCAACCCAATGAAGGCACACACTTTTATTTCTGTTGACCATGGCCTTGAATTTGGAGGTGCTGCTCTTCATACCAGTTGTTTCACACTAAATTGCAATCTGCTCTAATGAGAGCTGGACATCACAGGACCACCTTGCCACCAACAGGACATCATCTACAAATAGCAAAGATGTAATTCTGAGGCCACCAAACCAAAACCCCTACCATGCCCTGGTTGCGACAATGTACAGTCCTGACAGAGTCTGACTTCCAGATTTAAAAGTTCTGACGTACTGCCACCAATGCAAACCAGACTCGTGCACTGTTTGGATAGACAATGACTCGTAAGAGTGGACCCCCAATCCCATACTCGCCAAGCACCCCCACTGGGTACACCCAGGAAACTTGGTCAAATGCCTCATCCAAGTCCACAAAACACCTACAGACTGATTGAGAAAATTCCCATGCACCTCAAGACCCTTGCCCCAGGGCTCAGTGTTCCACAGCTCTGACTAAACCCATATTCTTCACCTCCACTATACATAGTTTTGGTAAGCACTGCTTCCTCCACCTCAGCTGCCTGATGGTTTAACAGAATCATCCTGGAGCTGATTCAGAGTCTTTATCCAAAACCTCACCAAACTACTCCCACACACATCTTTGCCTCAGTGACAGGGCTGCTGCTTGATTGGCCCACCAGTATCCCTGTTTCCTTTGGAGTCCTAGGAATGTTAACAAGGCACAATAAGACACCTTCTTCAGCTTGATGACCTCCCTACTCTGAGATGTTCATCTCCAAGTTAATGGATGTTCGTCACGAGAAGGCAGCTACCTTGACAATGAAGGTGCGGAACATGGCCCACTCAAACCCAGTGCACCTCTTTTTTGCAAGGCAGTTGAAGCTATGTTGGAGGTGGGAGTTAAAATAGGTTTTGAAATTGAAATGATCACAGTAAAAAAAAAAGGTGTGTAGTCAGTCAGACAAAACATGATAAAACACAAAATGTAAGACATTTTACAATTTTGAACATACAGTGAAAATGTATTTACTATATTCTGAGAATTCATATGCTGTTAAGTATATAGCATGTGTTTACCAGTGTAAGATGCTTAAAAATAAATTTTGAAAATGCTTGCAAAGACATTGGGTTTGGAAAATATGTTATAAACATGATGTATACAGCTGAACAAAATGTCAGTTCTCTGCTAGTAGTTTAGTATGACTACTCTGTGACAAGATTTACCTATTAAATGCTTTGCCTTTTTGCCTGGTGTACATGTGGCTATGTTGCTCTGTTTCAAAATTCCAATAATCCTAGCTGAGCTGGAGCTAATTTGGTGAAAAACATGTCTAATAACTGCTCACTGCTCTCTGCCCCTCATACATTCAAAAAGGGAATTCTTCATGCATTTAATTGCAACCAAAATCTAGCAAACAAAGAAGAAATCTATTAGTTAAATTTTAGAAACAAAAAGTTTATGCATTTTGTGTTTCTTTTTGTTATATGTTAAAATTATACCTTTAATAATTGTTATTTAAGTCATGTTGGTTATTACAAGTGTTCATATGTTTTTCTTGACACACTTCAAACTAAAGCCAAAGATGTAAATTAATACAGACAATACACAAAATGAGACAAAATTCAAAGTGGAAACAGGTTGCACTTTATGTTTTTAGCTGACACATTGACCCTGATGATTATGTTGAACAAGCTATGCTCATTTTGCAAAGGGAGTTGTTTCATGCATTTTGCTTTGACCCCCCCCCCCCCCCCACCCAAGAAAAAATAAATAAAACTTTGAGAATGCTTATGAAATGCTAATTAGCTGTATTGTAGTCCATTCTTTGCCTAATGACAGTATAGCCTTTTTCACATTACATATTAATTACAACTATGTGGCAAACCCCAAGACAAGTTTACACAATAAGTATATGAATGTAGGGGAACACCACCTAAGAAACAGTTCACCTCATCCCAAACAAACGTCATTCCTGTGTTTTGTGTTTGAAACTGTTAAAATAAGATTCATCTATTCCCTTGGGAACAAACAGACATTGTTTTACAAATATTCAGCTACGTTGATATCTTCCTTTATCGAAAAGGAGTATATCTCCCAGACTCGTTCCCATGAAGATAACACCATAAGGACCCTTTGTTTAATGACATTCCTTTTCAGGAGATGGACAGCGACACATTTGGTAAAACAATGCTTGTTTTAAGTTTAATCCTAAATATGCCATACCTGAATGTTTATTCATGAAAATGTGTGTTTTAAGTATTCAAAAACCTTCAATACAAAAACAACTGGCCTTTATTTGTAACAGAAGATGTTTCGTTCATCATCCGAGGAGCTTTCTCAATTCAAAGAGCAGTGAGTGAGGGGTTCAGGTTATAAGGCTGAGTGAGATAAGATACACATACACAAGATACGCCTTAAGGTGTTGAGGTGTGAATTGTCAAATCTACATACTGTATGTGTATCTGATCTCACTCAGCCTTATAATCTGAACCCTTCACTCACTGCTCTTTGAACGTTTTGTATTGAACGCTATTTTAGTAATTTTTCTTTACGATAATACATTGGTCTTATTTTCTCTTTTAAAATGAAAACTTTTAAGGCAGAGAAAAGGGACTCTAGATTTATTTAATAGGCCTTTATGAAAAAAACACAGCCAAAAGTTAGGATCACCCCTCCTGAGGTGGACCTTCATCTCTGTTCTACACAGACAGTAAGTTATCTTCTTCTAATAAAACTTTTAAGAAAACACACGCTCTGAAGAGACGCTCCAAAGCAACACGCTTCTGCACAGAGAACTGGAGAGAGAATAAACCCACTTCTGCACTTGACCTTAGAAAGGAGAGAAGCATCCTTTCCGCAGATGTCTCAGGACGAGAGAATGATACAGAACTAGACCAGAACCAGAGCCAGCAGAGTGGTAAATCCCAGCTGACTCCCATATGGACCCTTGTCCCTCTAACGATGGCAGGTGAACTTTGAGGAGACTTCCGCCTCTCAGTCACCAGAACATCTGAGGCTGGTATCATTTAAGCAGCTGTCACAACCATGCTCTGACCATTATCCTGGTAGGAGAGAGATGCCTTTCTGGTGAACCTACATCACAACTTATCAGACAAACTATCGCTCACCTTAGACACAATTTTAACCACTTCACAAACAGAAACCAGTCCTAAGCCTGCCTTTTATGTTTCCTCATCAATTAGACATTTGATTGAAAGCAATTGGATGTTCAGTTAACTTATGTCATGCATAATTTTCATCATATATATCACAGATTATTTTTATAATAAAAGCCATAAAATTAACTGAATTTATGATTATTTTGGCATATCTGTGTGTATTAATTGATTAGATATTCTTTAAACACGAGAAAAGAACTCACATTTCAGTTTACATTGATTTGGGGTAAATGGAGAGTGATCATCTTCTCCAAGAGAGAGGTGGTGCCCAAACAACGAGGTTATTTGCATAATACATGCATATCTTATGATCTTAACTCATAACTGAGAATTAACAATAACTTTAAGCCCCATATCGCTACATTAAGATAGGAATAATCATAGGAATGTGTGACCAGGTCCAATCATCTGTATAGTATTTTGAAATATCTTAAATTTTTCAAACTATTTTTGCAGAGTTCCTTTTTGCCTTTGCAGCAAACCTGACATGCAGGCTAAAGTAAAGTATAAAATCTTGTTTTTTGCTGCACAAATCAAAACATTTTCACATGATACAAAAGGAGAGGGAATAAAAACTAGAATATTCAGTTAAGATGCATCTTTGTATTTTCTTGATTACGTAACTAACAGAAGCATTGCTATTAGAGATAGTGAACAAGGTCACTTAATAAAGTTGAGGGCTCAAAGATGTCAGATAAGAAACTAAAAAGTCGGGGGGAAAAAAAACCTAATAACTTCTGGAGAGGAAATCCAAAGGCAATAAAATAAAAATAAGATAAAACAAATTAGAAAACCCAACTGGAGGAGAGCTAACATAATGAGCTGACAGTGAACAAAAGGCATGGGCAGAATATACTGATAGAACTTACAATGAATAGGCAGGTGAGTTGTAATTAGCAAGCAGAGACGCTGTGTGATCAGCAAACAACCAAGACTGCACAGCTAAACCAAGATATACTGGAAATTAAACAAACAAAAACAAAACCATGAGACATATATGTTAATGTAGTTTTATCCATTTTAATCTTTAGTACTTTTTAAAGTGTTTTGTATCTATTTATAAACCATAAGTGTATCACTGGCTGAAAAGTGATGTGTAATTGAGTTTAGTTAAAAACCTTGATGTGTTGTGGAAACGTGAAGACCAGTGAGCTGCTGTCTGTTGTTAAGTTCAAACCGGTCACTATAATGTGTGTATGGGGGTGTGTGGGGGATGTATTTAAGTGGTTTTGAATGTGACATGGTTGTTTGTGCCAGACTTTCTAGTCTGAGTGTTTAAGAAACTGCTGATTTACTGGGATTTTTATACACAATCATATTAATGGTTTTAACAGAAGACTAATGAAATAGAATATTGTGAGCAGCTGTTGGGTTAACAAAAAAAACCCTTCATAATCCTTCCATCCATCCATTATCTTCTGCTTGTTCCGAAGTCGGGTCGAGGGGCCTTCATAATGTCTGAGGTCAAACGAAAATGGTCAAACGAGTTCACACTGACAAAAAGGCAACAGTAGCACAAATTGTTACAAAGAAAGGTGTGCAGACACACAACCTATCTCACCTTGAAGCAGTTAGAATACAGCAACAGAAGACAACACAAGGTGCCACTTTTCTTAGCTAAAAGCATGAGTTGACAGTTCACACAGGCTCACCAAACAATAAGAATTTGGACAATATTTCCTGGTCTGATGAGTCTCTTTAAACCCTAAAGATGGCTGTGCATGAAAATTCCCAAAGATCAGCTTTTTTCTAAAATACTCAGGTCAGCCTGTCTGGCACCAACAAACACATCACATTCAAGTCACCAAAATCCCCTTTCCCTCCCCAGCCTAATGCCTGGTTTTAAACTTCAGCAAGTTGCCCTCACCATGCCAACATGCCTAAAGGCATGGGGTTGCTGTCATGTGATTATATGATTAGCTTTTTGTGTTAACAATAAATAAACTAACAATGTTCAGTCAGGTCATCTGGACGGTCTCTTTTGTTGCCGAGGCGTTTCGTCCTTCATCCGAAGGATTTTTTCAATCTGAGGAGCCACCAAACCAAACTGAATCCCACAAACAGCACATTCCCATAGTGGGGAAAAAAAAAAAACAGTTTGCTGGTGTTAAGATGGCTTCCGAGGCCTGCCCTCTCCCCTGTCAACTCCTCTGAGGCAGCCATGCCAAAGTGGTTCAAAACACCAAAACACCTTTATACCTGGATTAATGAGCATGGACTTTGGTGAATAAATAAACCAGGTTACTGATTGCGTGTGTGGTGAGTGTAAATTGTTTTCAGTGAAAGCATTTTTCCCTAGACATAATTAGAATGCACCCAGCATTATTTTTACTTAATTCACTGTACATATGTACAGATTTATAAGTCTGTGCATGCCTTGCAGACAATGGTTCAGAATCCCTTAAATGCTGCAGCAGCTCTCTGTAAAGAGATCAAACTGGTCACACATAAAGGATCCTCCAAGTCCATCAGTGGAAGAAGCAAGATGATTGCTGTCTGTGAAGAGCATTCAATGACCTTTTCTTTTATTTCAGTGAGAGAATGAACTGAGTGAAGGGCAGATTCTGTATCTTCTTATGACAGTATGTCTGAGTTACTGTACCTGTATTTTGCCTGTACCCTAATGTGAGCAGGAAATGAGTCATTTGTAGATGACAGCTTATCATGTAAATGGCTTCAAAGCATCTGTGGTCGGATTGAAAGAGAAGGTAGTGGTGAGATCATTTTTCGGTTAGACCAGATTCTTTTCTATCATGGGTATTTATTTAGAGCTTAAATAATAATTATTTTGAATAATAATTGCAATATTTGGTGGAGATACAACTATCTAATTTATTTCATCAGCAGTAATTCTCTGTTCTGTGTTGTTTCTGCTGGTAAATGCAGCACTTGCCTGTATTGCATGCACTGTTAGCTGGGAGCTTCATAGACCAGCATTCTTCAAGATAGGCTCCAATTGAAAAAAACAAATGCATTTGATGATATTTCTACAAGCAAAAAATTGAGACTACAGTTTTCTAGCATTTACGATGATCCATTTTAAGCACAGCTTCTCCAGCCTTTTTGACAGTTGCAGTTGGTGTGCTTCATGGCTGGTCTCCTATAACTGTCTTTACACACACACACACGTACACACACACACATGCACACACGCATGCACGCACCTCTGTAGAGAGGTAGAGATGTGCCAGCCTGAGAAAGCAATATAAGTGAAAAAATTGGCAAGGCTGTGTCTAAAAAGGAACAAGTTGAGAAGGAAGATGGAGGTTTTCATTCAGAGAAGATGGGCTTCTACTTTCTTTTTTTTGTTGTATGGAGTGTGTTAAAGTATGTCTCATACAGTCTCTATCTGAATGATCTGTATGACTTCTCTGTTTGTCTGTCTACTTACTTTTGTTTTTCTTCTTTTGGCTGCTCCCTTCTTCAGGGGATACCACAGTGAACTAACTGTTGCAATTATTTTTACACCGGTTGCTCTGATGCAACCTCTGACCAACGAGCAACGAGCTGTGTGGAGTAGAGAGCTGCTATCTGGGGCATCTGGAAGAGCAGATGGTGGGTGTTGAGGGCCTTGCTCAAGGGCCCAGAGTGGGGCAAATGAGGGTAGAGGCAGTTGTGGGAGCTTTACCTTTCCCAGCCACATTTTGATGTTGTCTGTACCAGGAGTTGAACCGGTGACCTTCCAATCACATGCCTACCTTCTCTAACCTCTGCGCCACCATTCCCTATTTACTGCCTCTTGTAAATAGTTTCTATACGTGGTTTAAAACAAACTTTTGTTTTTTTTTTACTTGTTTTGCCTTGTTTTATTTATTTTGTTATTTGTAAAGCACTT
Source organism: Nematolebias whitei (assembly GCF_014905685.2). Taxonomy (NCBI): domain Eukaryota; kingdom Metazoa; phylum Chordata; class Actinopteri; order Cyprinodontiformes; family Rivulidae; genus Nematolebias; species Nematolebias whitei. Next base: position 32,407,521 of record NC_056499.1, read on the forward strand.
AACTTTATTGCTACTTAAAACATTAAGTAATTTAGTTGGATTGAAAATAAAATGTACTGAGAGAACTTTTAAACAACACATTGTTGTATAATTTGATTCGCAGCTTTGTACTATAGATGTATTTTTCCATGCTGTACTTTAGTTGATGACTCCTGATATAGAAAGACAGCATTATGTCAAGAAGGCAAAGAGGTCAGTCTTTCAAGAAAAGTTTTATTTCAAGCACATCAGATCACTCAGAGCTGTATTGTGCAAGGGCAGAAGAGAGTTCAGAACTGAAATACAAAGTGTTACACACAACGATACAAAGCCAAAACAAAAGCACATTTTTGAGTAAGAGGGCAAGTTCAGCCATGTTAGTGGGAGCTGAAGAGAATACAGGTCAGGGCAAAGGAATTAGTTAGCTTGGATTAGAATTGACACATATTTGCAAATAATCTCTTGTTTTTTGTTTGATTGTTTGTTTTTAAACATTACACCAGAAAGCTCACCAGGACTAGAAGCCAGCTGGCTTCTATTTTCCACTTGGACGGAATGTATATATATGTATATATATGTATATATATATATATATATATATATATATATATATATATATATACATATGTGTGTGTGTTTGTATATATGTGTATATGTGTGTGTGTGTGTATATATGTGTATATATATGTGTGTGTATATATATGTGTATATACAGGTCCTTTTCAAAAAATTTGCATATTGTGATAAAGGTCATTATTTTCCATATTGTAATGATAAAATTGAAACTTTCATATATTTCAGATTCATTGCACACCAACTGAAATATTTCAGGTCTTTAATTGTTTTAATTCTGATGATTATGGCATACAGCTCATGAAAACCCAAAATGCCTGTCCCAAAAAATTAGCATAACATGAAAAGGTTCTCTAAACAAGCTATTAACCTAACCATCTGAATCAACGACGTAACTCTAAACACCTGCAAAAGATTCCTGAGGCTTTTAAAAACTCCCAGTCTTCTTCATTACTCAAAACCACAATCATGGGTAAGACTGCCGACCTGACTGCTGTCCAGAAGGCCATCATTGACACCCTCAAGCAAGAGGGTAAGACACAGAAAGAAATTGCTGAACGAATAGGCTGTTCCCAGAGTGCTGTATCAAGGCACCTCAGTGGGAAGTCTGTGGGAAGGGAAAAGTGTGGCAGAAAACGCTGCACAACGAGAAGAGGTGACCGGACCCTGAGGAGGATTGTGGAGAAGGGCCGATTCCAGACCTTGGGGGACCTGCGGAAGCAGTGGACTGAGTCTGGAGTAGAAACATCCAGAGCCACCGTGCACAGGCGTGTGCAGGAAATGGGCTACAGGTGCC
>NC_056499.1:32418868-32437012 GCF_014905685.2 Nematolebias whitei
TCACATCATCAACATACACGTCTTTCCAGCTTTGTTTATGTAAATCATCTTTTAATTTGTCCATTGCTTTTTTTGATGTGTTTATTGTTTTTTCCTTAATTGTAATTTCTTTAGTAATGCATTGATCATTTTTATAAATCGTGAAAACTGGTAAATGATCACTCAAATCACTCGTTAAAATACCTCCCATCACATCCCCATATGTTACATTTGTGAAAATATCGATTATTGTAGCACTATGAGTTGTAATTCTCTCTCTCTCTATATATATATATATATATATATATGTATTAATAGTCCAAATTTTGGCAGGCCAATTAAAAAGCCCAACATGTCGTATATGGCCTGCAGGTCGGGGTTTGCCCATGCCTGGTCTAGGGGGATACAACTATCGGTATTGGTATTTGGTATCGGTATCAGTTACTGGTTATCGGCCAAATAAGTTTTAACATATTGGCATATTGGATATCGGCCAAAAATCCAATATTGTGCATCCCTGGTGTTAGTATTTTTCTTTTGCTCTATTTTAAGTGTCTTTGTTGAATGTCTTGAAATAGTTTTAAAAATAAACTTTTTTTTTTTTTTTTACCTGTTGTTGTTGTACAGGTATGCCAGTACATACAGCTTGCAGAAAAAGTATACCTAAATGAAGACAACTGAAAATCAGATGTTGACAGTTGCTCTTTGCATGTGTTTTACCAGATACCGAACCTTTGTTTCTGAAGATGCAGGCCCCAACACACTCGTTGCCACTGTGCTTGCAAAGGACCCTGATGGAGATGGGATCACATATAAAATTACCACAGGAAATGAAGAAGGCAATTTTGTCATTGACAGTCAAAAAGGTAAGATAAGATTAGAATTTTATACATCTGATAAGTATACTTATCAGCTGACTTTATTCAGATGTTGTGCTTTTAAAACTCTTGCATGCGTGGAAATTTAGGGCTAAAATTAGAATGCATAATTAATATGCTTAAAACATTTGTTTTCAAATGTGTTTTCAGTTTGTCTTCAGCATTTAATGGTCTCCAATTTTCAATAATAAGACTTCTGATAATTATACAGTTGTTTATGCTATTAGCCTGCCTAGAAAGGCCTCTGGAGACAATTTCTTAATTCATGTAAATTAGGTAATTTTAAATGATTCTAATACATTTTTTAAATTTATTTTCTCAGGTTAAAGATGCAACATACAAGTATTATTGACACCGTTAACATATAACAAATGGATTTAATTAACTGAGCAGATAAGGGCTCAAACAGAAAATGTATAACATTGTTACAGAATCAACATGACACATCTAAAGTTTTTTTTATTTTAATGTTGGCCTACATGCAACTTGGCTAAAGACCTCATCCAAAAGTGTACTTGAAGCGTGCAAATAGGAAAGAAGCTGTTATTTTTCTGCCATCGCTGTGGATCACAGGCTCGTTAAACTATCCAGTCAGCTCTCTTTTTAGTCACGTTTTTAGATCACACTGCTTACTTTGGAAAGTAATGAACTGCCCTACGTTAACTTTTTTGTCAGGTTCATTCTCATTATCTTCATTTTCTGAAAGCAACTGCAGTTCAATCAATTAACGAAGTAGCAGCATCCAACAAAGTTAAGTCAGGTCCTCTGGACTGTTTCTTTTTGTTGAAACATTTCGTCTTTCATCGTTTTAACTTTGCTGTTTTTTTTATTTTTTATTTTTACCTGGATTATTGAGTATGAACTTTGACTTAGTAGGAACATGTTTTGCTAGATTTTACTAACATCCATTCATTGTCTTTATCTGCTTCTTCTTTTCTGGTTTGTGGAGTCACTGGTGTCCATATCCAGTAGTCTCTGTGCGAGAGGTGGGCGACACTAGGATTGTGTGAAATAGCATAAAATTCATATCACGATATGTATTGTGAAGGGTGGCGATAACGATTTATATCACAATATGTTTTTAGTATAAAACTTGCAATAGGAATTAAAAAAGCATAGGGTGTCCTTTTGCCATCATATATTTTGAATTAAGAAAATTCCACTTCTAGGTCCAGAGAGTTTTAAAATAATAAACAAATCAATCAAATTCTTTCTTGTAGTGCAACACAGTGCAAAATATATCAAATGTAGTTTTAGCCATATGTTTTAAACAAAAGAATATGTTGTTAACTCTTTAACAGTTTCCAGTATTCTCACTTAAGAAATGAACAGCAACAGAGCAGCATTTTACACTAAAACACTTCACCCTCCAACCCTCTAGTCGGCGCCTCCTTCTGCTTTAATGGAGAGCTTACACAAAATGATTCTGTGGCTTTGACCAAAGGGTCTCGCAGTAAAATCACACAACACAACATTATTTTCACAGATCAGAGAGCAGGTTTCTCTAAAGCTGACCAACGCTTACTTTAACTTTCGACGGAAAAAAAAAAATACTTTTGACGGAACACAGCGTTTTGTGCATGCGTCAGAATACGGCATCACTTCGGCAAGCCGGGCGTAGTTAGCTTGTAGCTTCGCTACTTAGCCCTCGAAGAAAAGACATTAACACCACTTGCGCACAGTTTTCAACTAAAAAAAAGTAACAATTAAATCTGACAACTCTGATTTTACATCAGACACAGCATTACTGCAGTTAGCCGGTAGAAGTCGGATCTCTATCGTAGGCTAAATTTCTATTGTTTCTACTGTGTACCGTTTATATCGCACATTCCTAGTGGACACCCTGGACTGGTCTCCAGTCCGTCACAGGGACACCGGGAGACAAACAACCATTCACTCTCTCACTCACACCTAGGGGCAATTTAGAGTTACCAATCAGCCTAGCATGCATGTTTTTAGTCTGTGGGAGGAAACTGGAGTACCCAGAGAAAACCCACACATACATAGAGAGAACATTCAAAGTCCACTCTGAATGGCCCCTGGCCGGGATTCCATCCGGCAACCTTCTCGTTGAGAGACAACAGCTATACCGACTGAGCCATGATTTTTAATATATCGAACAAACTTTTGAGACGTTAATAAAAAAAAGTCTGACTTTGATAATGGAGTGAGGAAGTAGTGCTGTCCACATGGTGGAGTTGCCGAAATCCTTTGAAATGCAGTGCTCTCTGTTAAACCTCTGGTAAACAGTAGACATCACTACAGTGACAATTTTAACTCTGCACAACATGGATGCACAAGATGAAAATTTTACAGAAACACACTTTATTGTACAAAAATGTAACTGCACAGTTTCAACTTATTCCCTCACATCCACAATTTAATTCAAATCACAATTTGTAATTGTGGTATTCCAAGCAATACTATTGCTCTTTATGGATACCTCAATAAACCTTATGACAGCTATTATCTGACCTTGTTAACATTTTAGCATATTAATATTCTCTGCATCAATATTCTGTCTGTTTGAAGATTGGCTGTTCTACAAAGTCAAGATGTGAAAGACTAGAGATAAATCACAGACTGGTCGTCTTATAGTGCCGTTCATCTTTGTGGATTCATTGCGACCCCATGATTGAAAGGTTTCCCCCTCACTTTTATTTTTCTCTGATTTGCTACATCTCCCCTGCCATACGCTACATAGTGTTAACATGTCAAATCTCTCTAGTTTGTTAGCATTTCATACCAATTTGATAAGCCTTTACAGCATTTATGCTGTGATTTTTAATGTCCACAAATCTAATAGATTTTTATATTTCTTACATGGAGAATCTTTGTAAAGGATATCCAAATCCTCACACATTTTTTTCATGAAATTGTCATAGTATCAGCTAAAGTGTGGAAAGTGTTCCCCCTCTGTCTTTGTAACACAATGCCCTCTGTGGTTTATATTCTCACATGTCAACTTCCTCTGAGGCGGGAACAGCAGTGCCAGAAGCCACATGAAATAGGAAGCTGGGTTAATGGCACAGTGTGCATTTCTGTGTGGCTTTCATCTTTTCTGGTTGCAATTTCATAGCTGTTCGACCCATTTGTAGATTTCAGTCCTCTCTGAAACTGAATATCACATTATAGGGTAAAATGATGACTTTTACAAATTCAATTACTCAAACGTCAAGGCACAATTTTGTCTGTTCACAAGGACTGGCGTTCACTGTTAACCTGTAGGACCAGTCTTTTTATTCAGCATGGAAGACTTACAGGTGTAGACTGTAGACACACTGCCATTCATAAATGTCTCATCCTAAATTTTGTTTATATGACCAGATTTCAGCCTTTCATTAGTTTTAAATAATTGCCGTAGTATTTAAAATTTGCCTTTTCAGATCAAAATTTTGTTACAAAGGTAAACATAAAGGCAAACTTAATTACAGTATATACTAGGGGTGTAACGTACACGTGGGTGTATTGAACCGTTTCCGTACGGCACGTTTGGTTCAGTCCACGTGTGTACCATTTCGGTTATTTTTTCACTCATTAAATTTTATAAACAAGAGATTATACGCAGTGGAACTAAAGTTCCTACACATGTTTCAGCACGGCACTATTATCTTGCTGCATTAGCATTAGCTTCTCGTTGCGGTCTCCTGTTTGGGAACATTATGGCTTTCTTGTTAAAAGACGAGCGCAAATCCAACACTGTGTGTTGACGTTGGTTCACGGAGATTGGATCTGCAGCAGCAACACGTCTAACTTGTTAACACACTTGAAATGACATCATCCGAACGTGAATGTCTCTTCAAGGAAGAAAAGTAGCTTGCTGCAAAGACTAATAACAGCAGCATTTAAATAACCTTTATCAGCTAATTCAGATCAGTCCAAAGCAATAACACAAGCTGTAGGAGTTTTTAAAGCTCTGGATCTACGTCTGTATTCTGTTGATGCACCGGCTTTAAAGTTCTTGAGCCCCGCTACGACATCCCATCACGTCAACACTTCAGCCAAAAAGTTTTAGCAGCACTTTATGAAAAAGCTAAAATTGATATTATCAACAAGCCCTGGACCAGATTAAAGCCCTGCCCTGATGATGATGATGACCGAGAGATTTAACCACCTCATAACAACCATTCAAGAAGAGGTATTATTTTATTATAATTATCTAATTAACTTTTTTTATTATTATTTAAAATCATAATCTTATTAACTCTGTTTTTTTTTGTTTTTTTTACCTCTTTGTGTTTTATTTCCATTCTGGGACAGAAATAGCAGCAGAGTCTTCTTCCTCTTCAGGGATATCCACCAGAGATCACCTCCAGCTAAGAAGTCTGTGATGAGTGAACTCTGAACTTTTTCAGGGACCTGTCCCACCTGTGGGAGCAGGTCCAAGAGGTTGTGAGTAATGAGGCCAAATCCAGCCACACTGCAAAATTAGTCAAGCTCTACCCCTTTATTCCTGCCACATGTTGTTAGTGAGCGGTTTTCTCCACCACTGGAGAAATCCACTGCAACTAGATCTGAGCTTTTGACAGAAAATGTGGACAAGTTTGTTTGTTTTTTTTTTGGGCCAAAAACTTAAAACTTGATTAGTTAGATTTTAAACAGTCTGTTGCTTCTTATTGTTCTGGTTCTGACTGTTATTGTATTTATTAAGATTTTCATTATTGTTAGTATAGTATATTTATTGTAAAGAGTGCCATTTATTTAAAATCATCCAAATGGTTCTCTTTTATTTATTTTTATACAAACGTATTGCTTACTTGGCATATTTTCAAAATAAACGTTTTGTAAGTCTTTATTTTGGCCTTTTCTGTGCCGAAAATTAACCGAACCAAGCCTTCCTTGAAACTGAACCGAACAGAAATGTGATTTTTAGCGTACCGTTACATCCCTAACATACAGTGTACTGTATCTGAATGGGGTTTTTTTTCTCCGCTATTCATTCTTAAAAAAAAATAAAATAAATCAAGCTACCATTTTAGCTGTTTTAATTTTTTTCTCACCTTTTTTATCTGCTGAAGCTTATAACGTTTTCCTCACAGGTGTCTTGGTGGCCTCTCTCTCTCACTATTCACCTTCTTGCACGGTCACTCAGTTTGTGAGGACAGCCTGCTCTTGGTAATATTAAAAAACATGTTTTTTTTTCCCCCTGAAATAATCTTGCAATATCTTTAAATATGCTATGCCGCTTTATGTAGAAGGTAGTATTCAACTCCATGCACTAAAGGGGAAGCTGTTTTATATTGTAAAATAATAATTAAAATATAGGTTGTCCTCCAGCTTTTAGAACAAGCATATTTTTGTAAATGCATAGTTGCGCATTTTTTAACATATTTAGTCTTCATGCTCTAATATAATGTGTTGTAGCCATGGGTTTAGCAGTAAATCAAGTGACAATCATTGAGATTTTACTGATAGAGATGTGCAGACAGGCACAGCTCAGCTTGTCTACACTAAAATGTGTGAGCCAATGTGTGACACCATAATACTTGTAATATGATCCAATATCTTGTTTCAAAGCACCCAATATTTGGTCATTAAAAGTATTTTATGATTCTTATAATGGAAGGCAAGTGCATTGTATTTCACCCACCCTCTTCAGCCCATCTCATTCTTTCTGTGTTACTGATTAAAATCATTTATTGTCTCTTCTCCCCTTTTGCTTCTGCCTCCCCCTCTTCCTGCTCACCCTAAATGTCTGACAATCATTCAAGTGATTGTTTTCTTCTCTTCTGGCAGGAACAGCTTTGCTGGCCTCCCTCTCCACGTTAATTTGCCTGTAACTCACCCCAGAATACAGTGTGTGTCTCTGAGATTTAAGGCACCCATTAAAATCTGAGCAGGCCAGTCGATTTGACGATCACACTCTTCCTATTAAAACCCATAAATACACAAACAGACTTTGTTAGATCAAAGGAAGTATTTACTGACGAGAAATGCAGTTTTTTTTTATACATACATACATACATACATACATACATACATACATACATACATACGTGTGTGTGTGTATATATATATATATATAATACATATGTATATATATATATATATATATATATATATATACATATGCATATATACTACATATATGTACATGTATATATAATACATGTGTATGTATGTATGTGTGTGTGTATATATATATATATATATATATATATATATATATATATATATATATATAAGGGGTGGGCGATATGGCTCAAATATAATATTGTGATATTTCAGAGCATTCTGACGATAACGATAAATTTCACGATATAAAAATCCCCCCAGAAATCATAGTTATTTATTTGACAAAATTAACATGTTGTTTTGCAGTATTACATAAAATAAAAAAAGGGGTAATTTTACTGAAATTTCTTTATTTAGTAAAGTATTCAGTCTCCAAGTATAAAAATAAAAAAGATCCTTATGTTATTTAGATTGAAAAAGTCTGCACAAATAGATCAATAAATCCACCACAAAAACTAAAGTGCAGGGGAAGTTTCCCAAAATGACTAAATAAAATAAAGTTTAAGATCTGTTGAGTATAAATGTAACAAAATATGTGTTGCCATTAAATGAGCTATAACTTCCAGAACTTGTAACAAGGTGATCAGCTGCCCCTGAAGTTTGTGGTGTTTCAGTTCTTCTGTTCCTGCAGGAATGATTCATTTCTCTGATGCTCTCTTTCATCACTTGACTTTGTTCTTGGTCCATGGACTGTGGATCTCAAGAGACAGTTAAGCTGCGCATGTTTGTACCGGCAGTTTAGAGCGGGGGAGACGCAGCCCGCACCGGCGGCTCAGAGCGGAGTGGGGAGGAAAAAAAAAGACGAGTGGCAGCTTAGAGTGGGGAGGGGGAGATACATTTGAGTTGTCTATACCTACAGTTTAGAACTGGATGGAGAGACAGTTGAGCCGTGCATTGTTTGTTTTTAGCTAGCTAGTATTGCACGCAGCTAATTAGTGTTACACCAGTACCGACAGGTGGAGGGGGGATGCGCAGTTCGATTTGGTCGTTGGGCACGCTCGGTTCTGTTAACAGGGCGGGGCACCCTGACATATTATGTCATGAAATTAGCATATCATATCATTTTTTTGCCCGAGCAAGCTTTTTTTTTTACTGGTATTATCGTGAACGATATGATATGAAATTTGGACCCGATCATGCTGCTTGCCTTTATGATGGCTTGGTTTGTGTCTCGTGTACCCAGACTCAAATTCTTTGGGCTGAATGGATCAGATCTTGGGGATTTTACTCAGTCAGTCACGTTCCATCGGTGTGGCCATGTTATTTTGGACATTTCGGAATCGAATTGACCAAAACAGACTCAAGGTAGATGTCATTAAGTTCTGCCTGTCCCCAAAACAACTGTGTGCTTATCTAAGTTTTCGACTTCTGGTTAGATGGCACCTGTGTACATGGCTTGCAATCCACCATTGCTGATGGTGTTTGTATTTTTGGTGTTTTTTTCATTTCTCGTCTGTGACATCAACTCTCTGCTGGTGTACGAACGTAAACATCTTTTGGATCTTCGACTTTGTGGCACCAATGGCGCTTATTTTGATCAATATGAGTGTAACTCTGGACCCGTCCCCCCGCTGCTGTGCTGGCAGACGTTCCTGCTTACCTGCAGCGAGCCGCGCTCCTGCCTCCCTGGAGACGTCGCTCCAGACGCCGTGGAAAATGCGCTGGCCGGCGAAACTTAAAGCCCTGCTTGCTGCCTCTGAAACATCCTCTCCAGCTGATGGTAAGTGTTTCCACCTCAGATCCTGGCGCTGTGCAGATCCTGTGGCGCGCTGTCTTGTCCCGCTGTCGGGGTCCCATCATCACATTGGACCCGTGCACGGCTGGGTTTCCTGCGGGAGGCGTTAGTCTAACTCTGCAAATCTGAGGCCGCTGGACTGGACACTGCAATCATCTCCTCCTGTGGTGGATTCTACAAGGATGGCCCTGATAAATGCCAGATCGCTGGCTAATAAAACTTTTATTCTGAACGACTTTTTTTGCTGCAATCGACTGGACATTCTTTTCATCACTGAGACTTGGATCTGCCCTGGTGAGTTCAGTGTTTTTCTGGAATTACTGCCTCCGGATGGTTCTTTTTTCAATGCTCCAAGGACAATTGGTCGTGGTGGAGGATTATTGGCTGTTTTTAAGAAACATTTGCAGTGCAGACAGCTCCATGGTTCAGCTAATTACTCGAGTTTTGAACTGCTCTGTTGTGAGTTGGGCCGCTCCAACCCAGTTCTGTGTGCTATTTTTTACAGACCCCCCGGATACCATAAACAGTTTTTAAACAAACTATCTGACTTTCTAACTGGTGTTCTGCTCCAATATGATCGGGTTTTGATTTTAATATCCACGTCTGCTGCCCTGATAAACCATTAGTTCAGGACTTTCTAGACCTCATCCAGTCCTTTAACTTTGTTCAGAGTGTTGTTGGTCCGACTCACCAGCAGGGCCACACTCTTGACTTAGTTTTAACACATGGCTTGTCTGTTTCTGATTTAGAAATTGGTGACACTGTTTGTTCCAACCACAAACCGGTTTTATTCAACACCTCTTTGATTTGTGAACCTGCACCTCCCCCCACACCCAAGACCTGTAGGATTTTTAACCCTTCCACCACCACACTCTTCTCTTCCATCTTTGCTAGTAATTCTGTTTCAGACTCTGAACTCTCTGTGGGTCTTACTACAAAGGAGTTGCTTTCTCAGCATCAGGAGGCGTGTGTACAGATCCTGGACTCAGTTGCCCCGTTAAAGCTCAGGAATCGAAAACGCACGCCTCACCCTTGGGCAAATGAGACTACATGAGAGGCAAGACGCTTGTGCAGAAGAGCTGAACATCGATGGAAAAAAGATAAACTCCAGATTTCCTTTGATGTGTTAAAAATCATGTTGGAAAGCCTATCAGACCACTGTTAAACAGGAGAAAAACAAATATTTCTCAAAAATTATCAACACAAACTGTCACAACCCCCGCGTTCTTTTCAACACCATTAACACCATTCTAAAAGTTCCTCAGTCTGCCACCATTGAGGCCTCTGTCGACACCTGTAATAAGTTTGTCAGGCATTTTGTTGAAAAGGTTGAGTCGATTAGGTCATCAATTCCACACTCCACAGCCGACCCTTCAGTTCTTGTCCCCTGCTCAGCAGTCTTCAGTCACTTTGACCCCATCTCACTCTCATTTTTAAATGAGGTCATTGGTCACATGAAACCCTCAGGCTCCCCTGCTGATCCCATCCCTGCTGCATCTTTTAAACAGGTTCTACCATCAACTGGACCCTCTGTTATTGCCATTATTAACAGCAGTTTGGCTACAGGTGTGGTTCCTGATGTTTTAAAACATGCAGTGGTAACTCCATTAATTAAAAAACCCAAACTTGACCCTGCAGCTTGTTCAAACTTCAGGCCAATCTCAAAACTTCCATTTCTTTCTAAAATCTTGGAGACAATAGTTTTTAGTCAACTAACCAAGTTTTTGAATGTAAATGGAATTTTTGAGATTTTTCAGTCAGGATTTAAACAACTGCACAGCACCGAGACAGCTTTAGTAAGGGTCTGTAATGACATTCTGCTAGCGAATGACTCTGGTCAGTCTGTGATCCTGGTACTCCTCGACCTTACCGCTGCATTTGACACTGTTGATCACAGCATCCTTATGTCTCGGCTAGAACACTGGGTTGGGATTACAGGGGTGGCGCTAGAATGGTTCCGTTCGTATCTGGGTGACAGGAGTTTCTGTGTTAACTTTGACTTCTGGGTCCCAGAAGGCTCCATTCTTGGACCCCTTTTGTTCTCATTGTATCTGCTCCCCTTGGGGTCAATCCTGAGGAAACATGGTATTTCGTTTCACTGTTATGCCTATGATTCTCAGATTTATCTGCCTTTAAAACCAAACAGTTCCTGCTCCATCCACCCTTTGTTAAAATGTCTTGATGACATCAAGACTTGGATGGCTGCAAGCTTCTTGAGTTTTAATGATCAGAAGACTGAGGTCATTGTGTTTAACCCAAGCTCTACCACTGTCACTGATCCTGTAAACCTGCACTCCCTTCAGCCACATCTAAAGCAGTCTGTTACCAATCTTGGGGTAGTGTTAGACTCGGACTTTAAGTTTAATAAACAGATCAACTCTGTTCTACAAAAAAGCTTCTTTCAGCTAAGGCAAATAGCAAAGCTTAAGTCCGTTCTGTCCAGATCCGAACTTGAAAAACTAGTCCATGCATTTATTACAACCCGGCTGGACTACTGTAACTCACTTTATGTTGGGATTACTCAGGCTTCACTTTCACGTCTCCAGCTCGTACAAAATGCTGCAGCTCGGCTACTATCAGGAACTCACAGGTTTGAGCACATTACTCCGGTTCTGTCCTCCCTTCACTGGCTTCCTGTGCATGTCAGAGTTGATTTTAAAATTCTCCTGCTGACATTCAAGTGCATTAATGGCCTTGCACCATCATACCTCTCCGACCCTCTTCATCCTTATAATCCTTCTCGGGCTTTGAGATCATCAGACCAGCTGCTTTTGGTCGTACCAAAAATCAGGCTGAAGCTCAGAGGAGATCGAGCATTTTCAGTCGTGGGTCCTAAACTTTGGAACAATCTGCCCATCAACATTCGACAGGCCACCTCAGTCGCTGCTTTTAAATCTTTCCTAAAAACTCACCTATAGTCATTGACATTTAACACAGGGTGATCGGCTTTAGATCTAGTTTTTCATTGATGCTGATTCTGTTTATGCTTTTGTTATTGTTCCTATTTAACACAAGGTCATCAGATCTGATTTAGTATTTCATTGTTTCTGACTGAGTTTATGCTTTTGCTATTATGTCTTTGATTTTTGACACAACGTGATCTGATTTAGTATTTCATTGTTTCTAATTATGTTTTCGGTTTTATATTTTTATTCCATGTGCTGCACATATACCTTGCTGCTTTTCATTTGATGTTGTGATATTTTTGTTAAGCACTTTGGTAACAGTTTCTGTTTTAAATGTGCTTTATAAATAAATCTGACTTGACTTGACTAAGTTGGCTCCCCTTGGCTGGCCTTGAAGGTCACCTTATCTTAATTCGCCTGGAGAAAATGTGATCTGACACTCAACACCCCCTCCCTGAGGAATTTCCAACTGATAACCAGATGAACCAGCTGAATAAACTTTGTGTCATCATTTCAGGACTCTTGGATTCTCATAGAGGTTATTCTTGGCCATTCCTCGACACACCTCGAGAATGTTTATGGATCTCACCGGAGGACATTGACTGATTACAGTGGCCTTGAGAGCATCTATAAGCGTTGTTGACCACTCTCGTCTCCGATTGCAGAATGTCAACGTAAATATGTGCTTGTTTGTGCGAGGTGTTTTTTAATATTAGAGGGTTTTTTTCTCGGACAAGAAAAAAGTCTGATAGGAATTTTTTTTTGCCTCCAACTCCTACATGTGTCCAGTTAACCACAGTTTTTTGTCTGTCCAAACAGGTCTCACTTGTAAATGAGTCTTCGAGGCTCTATGTGATTTATCTGTTTAAATAAAGGTTGAATGAATGAAAATATATATATATGTATGTATGTATGTATTGTATATATGTATGTATGTATGTATGTATATATACAGGTCCTTCTAAAAAAATAGCATATTGTGATAAAGGTCATTATTTTCCATAATGTAATGATACAAATGAAACTTTCATATATTTCAGATTCATTGCACACCAACTGAAATATTTCAGGTCTTTAATTGTTTTAATACTGATGATTATGGCATACAGCTCATGAAAACCCAAAATGCCTGTCCCAAAAAATTAGCATATCATGAAAAGGTTCTCTAAACAAGCTATTAACCTAACCATCTGAATCAACGACGTAACTCTAAACACCTGCAAAAGATTCCTGAGGCTTTTAAAAACTCCCAGCCTTGTTCATTACTCAACACCGCAATCATGGGTAGGACTGCCGACCTGACTGCTGTCCAGAAGGCCATCATTGACACCCTCAAGCAAGAGGGTAAGACACAGAAAGAAATTGCTGAACAAATAGGCTGTTCCCAGAGTGCTGTATCAAGGCACCTCAGTGGGAAGTCTGTGGGAAGGGAAAAGTTTGGCAGAAAACGCTGCACAATGAGAAGAGGTGACTGGACCCTGAGGAGGATTGTGGAGAAGGGTCAATTCCAGACCTTGGGGGACCTGCAGAAGCAGTGGACTGAATCTGGAGTAGAAACATCCAGAGCCACTGTGCACAGGCGTGTGCAGGAAATGGGCTACAGGTGCCGCATTCCCCAGGTCAAGCCACTCTTGAACAAGAGACTGCGTCAGAAGCATCTCTCCTGGGACTGCTGCTGAGTGGTCCAAAGTTATGTTCTCTGATTACAGTAAATTTTGCATTTCCTTTGGAAATCAAGGTCCCAGAGTCTGGAGGAAGAGAGGAGACACCAAATTCACATTGCTTGAGGTCCAGTGTCAAGTTTCCACAGTCACTGGGGTGCCATGTCAGCTGCTGGTGTTGGTCCACTGTGTTTTATCAAGTGCAGGCTCAATGCAGCTAGCTATCAGGAGATTTTGGAGCACTTCATGCGTTCATCTGCTGAAAAGCTTTATGGAGATGAAGATTTCATTTTTCAGCACGACCTGGCACCTGCTCACAGTGCCAAAACCACTGGTAAGTGGTTTACTGACCATGGTATTACTGTGCTCAATTGGCCTGCCAACTTTCCTGACCTGAACCCCATAGAGAACCTGTGGGATATTGTGAAGAGAAAGTTGAGAGACACAAGACCCAACACTCTGGATGAGCTTAAGGCCGCTATCGAAGCATCCTGGGCCTCCATAACACCTCAGCAGTGCCACAGGCTGATTGCCTCCATGCCACACCGCATTGAAGCAGTCGTTCATGCAAAAGGATTCCCGACCAAGTATTGAGTGCATAACTGAACATGATTATTTGAAGGTTGGCATTTTTTGTATTAAAAACACTTGTCTTTCATTGGTGGGATGAAATATACAAATTTTTTGGGACAGGCATTTTGGGTTTTCATGAGCTGTATGCCATAATCATCAGTATTAAAACAATTAAAGACCTGAAATATTATAAATATATATTTATATTTTAATATATATAAAAATATCCCTGAGGTCAGCGGACCAGTTGCTCCTCACAGTTCCAGGAACTCGTCTTAAGCGCAGAGGTGACAGGGCCTTCTCTGTAGCAGGACCAAGACTCTGGAAAGAGTTACCTCTACTTGTCAGACAGGCCCCCTCCCTCTCGGTTTTCAAGTCATGTTTAAAAACTCACTACTATTCAATAGCTTTCAACACAAGAAGATCTGTGTTTTGATCCTGTATGCTCTACACTAGTTTGTCGTCATTATCTGCATCGTTTTTTGTCTATATTCTGATTTACCTCATTTTGTATTTTGCTTTGTGTGTTACCTGTTGTTTTGTCAGTACAGCACTTTGGTTGGCCTTGTTGCTGTTTTAAGTGCTTTATAAATAAAGTGGTATGGTATGGTATGGTATACATATATGTATACAAACCGGATTCCAAAAAAGTTGGGACACTAAACAAATTGTGAATAAAAACTGAATGCAATGATGTGGAGATGACAAATGTCAATATTTTATTCCTAATATAACATAGATGAGAGATCAAAAGTTTAATCTGAGTAAATGTAACATTTTAAAGGAAAAATATGTTTATTCAAAATTTCACAGTGTCAACAAATCCCTAAAAAGTTGGGACAAGTAGCGATAAGTGGCTGGAAAAAGGAAATTGAGCTTATAACGAACAGCTGGAAGACCAATTAACACTAATTAGATCAATTGACAACATGATTGGGTATAAATAGAGCTTCTCAGAGTATCAGTGTCTCTCAGAAGCCAAGATGGTAAGAGGATCACCAATTCCACCATTGTTGCGCAGAAAGATAGCGCAGCAATGCCAGAAATGGTGTTACCCAGCGTAAAATAGCAAAGACTTTTAAGTTATCATCATCAACCGTGCATAACATCATCAAAAGATTCAGTGAATCTGGAACAATCGCTGTGCATAAGGGTCAAGGCCGTAAAACTCTACTGGATGCTCGTGATCGTCCGGCCCTTAAACGTCACTGCACCTCAAACAGGAATGTCACTGTCAAGGAAATAACAGAATGGGCTCAGGAATACTTCCAGAAAGCATTGTCATTGAACACAATCCACCGTTCCATCTGCTGTTGCCAGCTGAAACTCTACAGTGCAAAGAGGAAGCCATTTCTAAGCAAGCTCCACAAGCTCAGACGTTTGCACTGGGCCAGGGGTCATTTAAAATGGAGTGTGGTAAAATGGAAGACTGTTCTGTGGTCAGATGAGTCACAATTTGAAGTTCTTTATGGAACACTGGGACGCCATGTCATCAGGACCAGAGAGGACAAGGATAGCCCAAGTTGTTATCAACGGTCCGTTCAGAAACCTGCATCACTGATGGTATGGGGTTGCCTTAGTGCTTGTGGCATGGGCAGCTTGCATGTCTGGAAAGGCACCATTAATGCAGAGAACTATGTTCAGGTTCTAGAACAGCATATGCTCCCATCTAGACGTCATCTCTTTCAGGGAAGACCCTGCATTTTTCAACACAATAATGCCAGACCACATTTTGCAGCAATCACAACATCATGGCTACGTAGGAGAAGGATCCAGGTACTGAAATGGTCAGCCTGCAGTCCAGATCTTTCACCTATAGAGAACATTTGGCGCATCATAAAGAGGAAGGTGCGACAAAGAAGGCCCAAGACGATTGAACAGTTAGAGGCCTGTATTAGACATGAATGGGAGAGCATTCCTATTTCTAAACTTGAGAAACTGGTCTCCTCTGTCCCCAGACATCTGTTGAGTGTTGTAAGAAGAAGGGAGGATGCCACACAGTGGTAAATATGGATTTTTCCCAACTTTTTGGGGATTTGTTGACGCCATGAAATTTGGAAACAATATATTTTTCCCTTAACATGATACATTCTCTCAGTTTAAACTTTTGATCTGTGATTTGTGTTCTATTCTGAATAAAATATTAGATGTTGGCACCTGCACATCATTGCATTCAGTTTTTATTCACAATTTGTTTAGTGTCCCAACTTTTTTGGAATCCAGTTTGTATATAATATATATGTATGTATTATATATATATAAATACAGACGCATATATGAAAGGTTTTGCGTATATTTATTGACACTTATGTATGCCATATCTATACTTGTCCTTTTATTTTAACATTTTTTTTATTTTAATAAACATGGTTATATATTCTTAATAATAATAATAATATTGTCATCATTGTATGTTCCCATACAATGGCAAAATTGGCTCTCTGCCTTTAACCCATCTTCCACTAGGTGGAGCAGTGGGCAGCTATAGAAAGCGCCCAGGGAGCAACTGGGAATAAGATGTTCTGCTCAGAGACACTACGAGATGCACAATGACCGGGGATTGAACCCAAGACCTTCTGGTCCCCGGTTAGCTGCCCTGCCCCTACACCATCTCGGCTCCCATACTGCCTGAGGAAGGAAGCTGTGGTACATTCTGATTGTTAAATCATCTTCTAAATTCTAGTATGATAGCACTAATGGCTTTAGTCTTTTAGCTTTTTTTGAAAATGGTCTCCAAGGAGAGGAATGAAAGCCAAATTTCTCTCTCGGCATACAAATGCTAACAGAAAGAAGAGTATTCATTGTCCCTTTTCGTTAACCCTATAACCTTTTTTGCATCACACCCATTCCTTGCTTCCTTCTAATTTTTCCTTCCTCCTGGCTGCTTTCAAATTAAGTAACAGCTGTCCACTGACCCATGAGATGACATCCTTTTCATTTCTAATAGGTGATAATTTGTTCTAGTCTTGTTAGCATGAAAATATACCACCTCCTCTCCACCCTAGCTTAAACACAGACAAACAGTGTCATTTTCACAAGCGTTATTGAAGAATTGCATAGCTATATACATAATTAAAAACTGCTTTCTTGCTTGCTAAAATGTTAACCAGCATAGGGAAAAAAAGTTCATTAACATATAAATTCTTACCTTACACAATGTGTATGCATATAGACCCACATACAGACCAAATAATACAGGCTAGGCTCACAACCACATCAAACTTTAACACATACAAAAAGGACCTACATATTTTAGATTAGAACAGATGCATGATGGATGCTTTGTTCTCGAAATTTCCTGAAACCTTTTCCATGTCATATTTTCAACCACTTACTCAGCATGTGTTGCTCTCAACTAAGCCTTTAAGGCCCTATTAAATGGTTATGCCCATGTGAGCCAAAATAAAGCAGTGATCAGACTACGGGGCCCCTCCGGTCCTCCCCATGTACTGTATGTAACATAGTGATCACGCCATAACTTCTCCCTGTGGCTTCCTGCTGCCTTTACTGAACTGGTCACATTCATCTGGCCTTTTGTCTCAAATCATTAGGCATGAGTGCACTCAGCTCCAGTGTTAGATCAGTGTGAGTGCAGAGGAAATACACTGTTAATGCAACTTTTTTATGCTTTATTCAAAATTTGTGATGTCTTGGATTAAAGTCTAGAATTTCTAAGGGAGTGGTGGCACAGTAGTTAGAGAAGGTGGGCCTGTTATCGGAAGACCACTGGGTCAACTCCCGGTACCAAAAACATCTAAATGTGGGCGGGATAGTTGAAGCACCCACAACTGCCTCCACCATCATTTGCCCCACTTTGGGCCCTTGAGCAAGGCCCTTAACACTCCCCCGATCGCCCTAGATAGCAGCTGTCTGCTCCACACAGAGGGCTGTGGTAGCTTGGTGGTATGTGGTTTCATCAGGAAGGGCATCCGGCGTAAAAATAACTGCCAAGTCTTCGTGTGACTTAGTTCGCTGTGGCGACCCCTAAAAAGGGAGAAGCCAAAAAAATGTTTTTAAATAAAATAAATTAGAGTTCTTGCTAATAGTAATCCAAATTAACTTTTGCCTCTCTAATTTTCATATCACTGCTGCAGTTCTTAATACCGAACTTTGTACACTTTTTTTTTTGTAGCTGTTTTTTTTCCTGGGATCTGCTGGAGTCACTATCCTTATTTGAGTGTTATGGCTCTGAGTGCTACAATGTACACTCTCCCCACTGAGGTTTTGATAAAGTTCAAGTCATTAACATATACTGTATGCAGTGCCAGTCATCAGCTACTGTATTGTGAAATTCTTTATCAAAAGGGCTCGTGAAACGGTCGGCACAGATATTCAGACGATGGAAAAAATGACAGAAGCTGTTACTGCTAGGATAAATTAGTGTCCTTTATTATCCT
>NC_056499.1:32437022-32450118 GCF_014905685.2 Nematolebias whitei
TAGGTCTAGATTGGCATAAAAGCATTAAAATAATAATTTCTATATCAGCTACCCATTGGTATACCATCCTGACCAAAGGAGGAGGTTGAAGCCACTGATATCAATCCAAGCAATCTCCCCACAATGCCTGTACAGTTTCACCACAAGTCCAGCACCCCGAGACTCCACACTAAGCAAAAGGAGAGAGGCAGAGGACTAGTGAGCATTAGAACCATAGTGAAAAATAAGCCCCTACATGGTATGCACCACAAGGAGATTGGGGAAGGAGTTGACATCAAGTTACCAATGGCAAGAGAGGGCTGAAGTGAAGGACAGTGCAGAAGCATTAAACGTGGCAGCACAAGAACAGGCCCACACAAAACCAAAAAAAGTTGGGGCCTACCACACCAGATGGGATACAAGATGCAGGCTATGCAAATATGCCCTTGAGATAGTCCAGGACATAGTAGCTGGATGTAAAATCCAGACAAGCAAAATGTACATGAAATTGCAAAACCAAGAGGCTGGAAAAGTGCACAGGTACAACTGTGCCGAGAATGTACTAGAGGTTCTACATTCAAAGTTAAAGACTCCACAAATGGAAGTGCATACATATGTGGCTAAATTATTGTGGAACTTCCAGATTGAGACTGACAAACATGATGAATAACCAACTGAACATTGTTGTGGTCAACAAGCATCAGAAAAAGGTGGTGGTGATAGTTTTAGCATCCCCATGTGTTTTCAACTTCATAAAGAAGGAGCACAAGAAACTCAAGAAATATCATAGACCAAAAGAGGAAATGAAAAGATGTGGAGAGTCAAGGTATCAGTAGTATCAGTGGTCATTGAAGCACTCAATGCTAAAATTCCCTTACTGGAAGAGTGCATTCAGCAGATCCCAGTACATGTGTGTGTGCGTGTTTGTGTATAGATTTATAGATTTTTAGTCCCTGCTTGTTAACTGTTTTCCATAAACTAAGCAGGTGTTAAAATGGAAATCCGGCTTAATTAGTGTTAGGTGGTCAATAATCAATGATAAACTGCTACTTAGGAATCAAGCCTTGATAAAATCCCAAAACTCAATTTGTTTTTTATATTTTTTTATGAACTACAAGCAACTTCTCCTAGTTTATACATCCTCCAGTCACTAATAGTCTGTGACATAAAAAGAACATGTAACCTGAGCTCTGTCTCATGAGGTATGTTCAAGTATGTTGGAAATCATGAAAATCAAGTGAACACTTACAAGATTCAATGTAAAGTTGCACTTGAGGAGCCAAACATAATGTTTAAAATATGAGCACATTGCACACCACAACTTTGTAAACCACAAGTTTAAAATATGAACACATTGCAGGGTTAAAACAATGTTTAATACCAAGCCACCAGAACTCAATGTTCTCTGCGCAGAATGCTGTGAACATTGGATTAGTTTAGCTAAACAAATAGTTTTTAAAATATAGAACAGCTGCATGTATCCAGGTAATTTTCTATTAATACATAATTTAGGCTTGGGCAATATATTATTATTGTTATTTTTATTATTATTATTATTTTAATATTTTTTAAATTGTTTCCTTTTTTATTCCTTCCATTTTTTTTTTTTTCCATTTCATAGTATACCTCAAAAAAGCTTCAACATCAAAAACAAATGAGGTTTTACATGACAAGGCTTTATTTTCCCCCTTCATAATCACTGATTACTTTTTTGATCTTTACAATAACATTCTTAACAACGTTTGTTGAATGATGTGTGTAGGGCAGCAACTAACGATTATTTCAATAATCGATTCATCGGCCGATTAATTTTTTGATTAATCGATTAATCGGCGAAAGAGAAACGCTGTTTTAATTTCCACACCTTTATTCCAAAATTGAATATTTGACTGACATAGCAATTCACACAAAAAACAGGTTGCTATTTGACTATTCTGTTAGTACAATATTGAATAATAAAAAATAAAAGTTAGTCAAATAGCTTAAAAAAATAAATGTACACAAAAATATAAACAAATGTATCTTTATGACTGCACAATATTTAGCTACTTTGTAAAATGTGTCATTGAGGGAGTGTAACCTGGATTAAAAGTGTGGATTATTGTAACCTGGATTAAAAGTGTGGATCATTGTAGTGAAGCTTTCGTCTTCAACATTCGACAGAGGCCTCATGTCAGTGATGATCATTTAAGGATGTTTCAGTGAAGACAGCTGCTGCTGTGGTGTCCATGATGTCTGTCCATCATGAAGGATGTTGTTGTTTGTTGTTGTTTTCTGGAATGAGAGAGTAAATATGTATTATCATAATTTACAGCAACTCAAGAAATGCCTTGTTTCACTTACAGTGTTAGGTTCAGGCAAAAGTAGCTAAAAGAGCAATTAAACACACACACACACACACACACACATATAAAATACTTAATTACACACATTTGAGTAGATGTAATAAATTACTTTAATTCCTGTTTAAATGCAATTCATCCTGCCATACATGCAGTGTCTTCAGACTTTACCAGCAAATTAAAAGTTGAAGCTTAATCATTAAATTATTCATTGTGTTAGATTTATTTATAAATCACATTTAAACACTGCTTGTACCAATTAAATTAAATAAAAAGTAACACATGTTCTCTATCACCGTCATTAATCAGATAACAAACAAACAAGCAGCTTCATCTACCAGAGAGACTGATGTTAAATTTTCTCTCTTGAAACAGAACAATGTGTTAAATTGTAGAGACTCACCTGCAACACATGAAGAGTTGTATCAGCTGCAGCTCCTTCCTCCTCCTCGTGACTCCGACATGTTTACGTTTTATCTCCGTGGTTCTCCCGTGTCGTGTCGGCGATTTTCAAAGCTGCATGCTTCTCATTTTTTATCTTTGTGAAGTTCTCCCACTCTTTGGAAGACTTGGGTCGAACAGTTTTCGCTGCGTCGGTCATTTGTAAAATTTACTTAAATTTCCTTTGAAAACACCGCCTCTGCTCTGCCTCCCCCCTCGCTCTGTTCAACTTGCGCTGCAGTTTTTTTTTTTTCAAACTTTATTCAGTCAGTCAGCATTGACAATGAACTGCCCGTGAACAAAACGAAACGGCTCCGCAGCGCCGTGAAAGACGCATAATGGCGCGACACAACGAATCGATAACGAAATTCGTTGCCAACGCTTTTAATCATCGATTTTTATCGATTTTATCGATTCGTTGTTGCAGCCCTAGATGTGTGTCTGTCTTTTGAACAATGTAAACATATTTTTCTACTAAATTGTCAGTCATCTTTACACTCGCACTCAAACTGCTATTACAACATGAACAGTAGAAACATGGAGCCAATCTTTTTTGACAAGTATTTTGTGGCAGAAACCCCCTCTTAACAAACGTTTCAAAACAGTGTTTCATTAGTACACACGCACCAAGAGAAGGGATATTTTTTTACCAGAGCAAATCAGAAGATGATGGCTTCAAAATCATGCAAAACAATAAAGTAAGTGGGACAAGCATTTCACTCTTTTGTCATTTATTCAGTCTTCAACAAATCACTTCATTATCTTTGGTCCACATTTCATGCAGGTGGATTTTTTGTTACCAAGTACCATAGAAAAATACACAAACCAGGATAAAATAAATATTAATCATATGTCTTGTGACTGTAATCTGTCACATCAGTCCCCTCAGTGAGGTAAACAAAGATAGAAGGATGAATAGTGTGCACATACATGCATATCTACTATGAGTGCACATTTTTACAATTTCAGGGTCTCTTGTAAAACAGCAATCTAATGTGCAGATGACAGCAGCAGCACCTGCTCCTGTCTCTGAAGATAAGGGGGATGTAATAAACGTGTCCACACTTTGAGCCCACACACTTTAACACAAACACACACGGACAAGGTAAACAAAGCAGCACATGATGAGATGCATACAGAGTGGACAAGAGTCATTCAAAATCGAGAGTGGGATGCAGATGAGATGCCTGCATTAGACTGAAAGAGTTGGTACTGAAAATAGGATGAAATGAACTGCCACAAGGACATGAGCAATAAACAATAGAATGGCAATCAAGTTAACTATTCATTTGTTTTGACGTCATAATTAATGACAAATATATTAGAGCCAAAAACTGAAGTCGTCCCACTGAAGTTACTTTCCACTTGCTTTAGTTTTTCTGATCACATTTATCACAAAAAAAAAAAAAGATGGCTCCTAATTAAGGCTGTTTAATTTTGTTTTTTGTTACTCACTTTATTCAAAAAACGTCTTCTGTTACAAATAAAGTCCATTTGTTTTGGTATTGAAAGTTTTTTATTTATCATGTCCTGGATGACTGAGAATCTTCACCAGCATGTTACTCACTATAGTAATTATTGCATAACCTCACTCTATAGATGTCATGAACTCATTGATTTACAGAAGGAGTGTAGTTAGCAGTGAAGTAAAAAATCAATTATCCACTTTTTTCAACATAAGTCTAAATTGTAGCATTTGAGAACTTTATTGCTCTGAATTTACTGAAAACAAAATGTGTATCTTCTTTTATAAAGCTTTTACACTTTATTCACAGGTAATAAGCACCTATTTCTACCACCAAAACTAACATTTTATTTGTATTTTCACACAGTTTAAAAATGTTATGTAAAATATAAAAATAATTTAGTATTTGGTATATATTATTTATTAGCAAAATATTATTTAGCTGTCCAACTGAGCTCATTCTGTCAATGCAACAAAGAAAAAAGAACATTAGAGCAACCCTAAACTGCTGAAAAAGGAACTCTTAATTCTATGGAAATTATTATGACATGGGCGGTACGATGGTTCAGTTGGTAGAGCTGCTATCTCTCAATGAAAAGGTCACTGATCAAATCCTGGCCAGGGGCCGTTCAAGGTTCTTTATTGTCATTTGCATGTGGTACATGAGGTGGAACAAAACTGTGTTCCCAAGGTCCCATTTACACCCAAAAAATTATGAGTGGAGTTTGCAAGTTCTCGCCGTGCCTGCGTGGGTTTTCTTCATGTACTTCAGTACAAGCAAAACAACAACATACATGTTAGGCTGATAGGTAACTCTAAATTGCCCCTAGGTGTGAGTGAGAGAATGAATGTTTGTTATTCTTGTTTGTCTCTGTGTCCTTGTGATGGACTTGGACCTGTCCAAGGTTTACCCCGTCTCTCTCATAGTGATGGCTGGACATGGGCACCAGTGAACCCTGTGACCCAAAAAAGGAAGAAGAAGGTAAAATATAATAAAAAATAGGTTCAATGAGTAAACCAGGGTTTTATTGATATCCTGGATAAATTAGTCCTCGATTCAATTAAACAAACAGGGAGCCAGATATGTTTCCATGGAGAATAATCCTCTGAAAGTAAAGCTTAATTAATCTGTTATTGTTTCTGAGCAGTATGTTGTCACTCTGATCAGAAATCAATGTTTCATACAATAATTCAATGTTCCTATGTACATATTTGCCTCATTCTTATTACTTTGCATTAAAATATCACAGGTTAAATAACTATCACTTTGACATTAAATAACTGTTCCAAACAAAATGCAATCCCAATAATTGAAATAATAATATCAATATTAGAAATATTTGTGTGGTAATAATTTATGATTATCTCATATTTACTGTTTATTGATGTGAGAGTTTGATTGAGTAGCCTGCTTATCACTTTGGCTGTAGAGATAATTAGAAATGGGTGTGGAAGTATTGCTACAATCAGTTCAGACAATCGGTTCCAATGTGTGAGCGAACACCTTCCAAGTCTTTTACACATGTTGTCTGTACTGTACATCTTCAGCTGCAGTTTATCAGTCTACAGAATGTTCTTGTATTGAACAAGAACAATAAACACACCTGTTGCCTGGTGTGTTTTGAGTCACCAACCATGTTTGTGCTATATGAACATTAAAAGAGGAAAACTATTAAATTCAGTTCATTTATATAGCGCCAAGTGACAACAGAAGTCATCTCAGGGCACTGTACAAAAACATTCACATACATTAAAAAAGCCAATTAGTAAAAGTTATCTATCTTAGGAAACCATCAGATTGTGATGAATCTTAACTTCATCACAGTCTCCCATCTTGATCAAGCACAATACAAGAGTGTAAAGGAAAAACTCCCTTTTAACAGGAAGAAACTTCCGGCAGAACCAGGCTCAGAACAAGAGGCCATTTGCTTCGACTGGCTGGGGTTTGAGAGGACAAGAAGGAGAAACAACCAAACATAGAATGACAGGTCCAGACGTACTTTCTATTGGAAGAAAAACAAAAAACTTGTTAAGGATAGAAGTAATTACAAACACAAGCAGGTAGAGCAAAGCAAGTAAAGACAGAAGAAGAGTGAGGAAATGTGGTCAGTTTGTCGTCCAGCAATCTAAGCCTATAGCTGTATAACCAAGGGATAGCTCAGGAAACCCAAACTGACCCTAACTATAGGATTTATCAAAAAGGAAATACTTAAGCCTAATCTTATGTGTCATCCTCACAGACAGAAACTGGAAGTGGGTTCCATAAGAGAGCAGCCTGATAATAGAAAGATCTGCCTCTCATACTGCTTTTGGAAACTCTAGGAACCACACGTAAACCTGCAGTCTGAGAGCAAAATGCTCTGTTAAGAAAGTATGGGACAATAAGATCTGTAATATGAGATGGAGCTAGGTTGTTGAGAGCTTTGTAGGTTTGAAGTAAGAGTTTAAATTCAGTTCTAGACTGGACAGGGAACCAATGGAGAAAAGCTAAAACTGGGGAGATATGATGCAGCAGCATTTTAGATCAATTGAAGGCTTTTTAAAAGATTTTTTGAATACCCAGATAAATAAAAAAAGCAACAAAAAAAACAAAAAAACAATTGCAACAGTCCAGCCTAGATGCATGGACCAGTTTTTCTGCATTTTTTTGGACAAGATGTTTCTAATCTTAGTGATATTACACAGGTGGAAGAAAGCAGTCCTGGTAACATTTTTAATGTGGGGGTTAAAAGACATATCCTGATTCACTGTTGAAAATTAGAGGAGATTAAAATGAACTTTTATTCTATGCAATATTTGAGGTCTGAACTTTGTGCATGTTTTTTTTTTTTTTTTTTTTTTTTTTGCTTCTTACAGTATTTTCTGTCAAAATAAAGAGGTATTTTGCTGAGCTCTGATACTTTTTGTCTCAGATGTTCATAATTGCCAAGGCACAAAATAAATTTAATTTGTGCAATGAATAACCATGGTTCATTTCCTACTGTGGGTGACATTTACTTCAACTTCTCATTTTTAAGACAAAGTGCACAACCGTTAATTTTGAGATTACTTGGAAATGGATTGAGTGGCGCAACAAGTGTATGCTTTTGAAATTACTTACACATTCAATTGATCTGCTATAATTTGACACCCTCTTTCTCTCTGCTTAAAGACAGCATGTTTTTTTTTCTTTTCATTTTGTAAAATCATGTGTTCCTACTCTTTATCTGTATCCATTTTTTCATCCAGCCTTTATTTATACTATTTAGTATCATTGAGCCTCGGGGACTCATTTACAAGAGAGACCTGTTTTAAACAAAGAATGATGACAACAGTAGACAATCTTAAAAGAAAGCTTAAAAATTAAAAAATAAATCGAAGAAGATGATATTAAAAAAATGCAACAAAAACAGTTACATTGTAAAGCAATGTAAATAAACTAAAAACGGGAACATGTCTGCACTGGTTTTTGCCAGGAACTTAGCAGGTGTTTGAAGTCACTTAGAGAGGTCAAGGTCGAGAGCGTGACATCTTTTTGCAAGATATTCCAGGAAACAGGAGCGGAGAAGGAGAAGGCCCTTTTGCCTAGTTCGGTCCTCACTGAGGGAACATTGCATGTAATAATGTCATGAAAGCTCACGCTGTAGCTGCACTCACGTAATGACATGTAGGAGGACATAGAAGGCAACAGACCAAGAAGTGATTTAAATATGAAAATGTACCAGTGTGTGAGTCTGTGTGAAGTTCATGACCATTTAACCAATGAATACAGGGTGCAGTGACGAGTACCATAGTTACAGCCAATCTTAGTGCACCATGAGAGACAGCATCTGCAGGGTTCTTGCAGGAGCGTTCATGTAAATGTCACTATAGTCAATAGAGGGAAGGAAAGTCACAGTTACAAGGAGTTTCCTAGCATTCCGAATTACAGGATCTATTTCTGAAAAAGAAACCCAGTTTTACTTTCACTTTCTTTAGTGTCCATTATTATCCGTAGCTCCACTGGAGAGAAGTGGGATGCATGTCTCTTGCTGTCCGTATTTAATCAGCCAACCTGTGATCCTCCAAGTTGGTCTTGTAGGAAAACCGTGAACCCGCATTCATCTGAGATGATTTAAACCTGGCTTGAATTAGTGGCCCTATTTAAGCGTGGCTTCATGTTTGTTCAACCAATTAAGCTTGCTTGCGAGTTCAAGGATTGATCAAGTGCGGCTTCCTGCGGTATCCTTTTCTGCAATAGGTGTCTGGTAACCCACGTCCAAAAAAAGACAATGAGCTTGTCCCAAACAGGTATTTTACTTATTTATTCTTTGCCACATGAATGAAAACTTGACAAAAATATTGTTACCCACATCTTGGCAGAACTCACTGGAGCAGATGGTTTAACTGGTTGCCACTTTTGGCTCAGATCTGTTCTGTGCATGCACTGCTGTCCCTCCATGAACTATAAATACTCAGCACTCCTGACTGAGACAACACCAGAGGGCCTGATGCTTTAACTCTGTCAACTGGCCATATTGACTTTGCTTTTGTCAGTGTCACTTGTGACAACACATGTTCACGTATGATCAGATATTTCACTGTGCACGTCATAATGCTCTGTCATAAGAAAATGACTGGGTGTGTGAGTGCTCTTTAGCTCCTTAATGTGTGGATCCAACCTGAGCTACAGAATCATAGTTTTTACATTCACTACATAGTCATTTATGTAAATTATTGATATAAAATCAATACACATCATGATATCATAACAACTAACAAATCAGCTAACTAGCAAGTTTCAACTTGCTTTTGAATCCCATATTTTGGTGATTTGAATGTATTTTTATTTTCATATTTAAAAGACAAACACATCAAACTATGATCCTGAAAAGGTAACATCAACAAGAACTGACAGTGTTCAAATACTACCATTGTTATGTTTGGCTGCAGGTTTGATCCGTCTGCGCTCCAGCCCACCACCTCGCCTGCAGGGTGTTGAATATGTCCTTAATGTTACCGCCACTGATGACAACGCCTCAGGCGGACCTCAGGCGTTGTCATCCACAGCCCAGGTCATAGTTGGTGTGGATGATGTGAACAACAACAAGCCTGTCTTTGAGAAGGTAAGAAGTGCAGTCACTGAATAATGTTTGCATTGCTTGCATGGCTTGCATTGTGTATGCTTGTTTAAAGTTAAACAAAACGTGCATGAAAAAGTTGCCTACATTTTTGTTTCTCAAAAGCTCTGCATTTCAAGTCTACACAAATACATCACAAACAAAAAGTTTATCCTTTTTTTTAAATAAAACTCCACCTTCAAAAGGGTTTAAAAGTTTTCTATTCTCCTTGCCTTAAACTCTGTGTGTTAACTGGGAATGCAAACTCAACAGAACATTTGTTTCATAAATATAAAAAGAGCCTAAAAAGCAGTTTAACATTTAGTTTTGTGCCATTTCATTGATCAAATCTCACTTTATTCTACATTTCCTCAAGTGTTGTGTTTCTTCTCATCCTTTCTATTTCATTCTCCTACATGATTTCTTTGTATCCCTGTCTTTGTCTTCCTATCTCCTCTTTATTAGTCTGTTCCTCTCTCCTCTGGAGAAGCGATTAGTGAGCTTGACCCTGATCTCTTCTCTTGCATCTCACTCCTACATCATACTGGTCTTTTAATTAAGGCTTTAAGGGATGTGGGAGAAATCCCGACCGTCCCACTCTAGAAGAGCTACATCTCTGCCATCTTTTTTCTAGCTATGTTTCAATTTTAAATTAGGTGACTTTTCAGCCCCTAGAGGTATCACAAACCAAAATTAGGAGCGGGTGGGGGTGAGGAATTTGCTGAGTAAAGCTTGCTCACGCTCTCATGGGATGGAGTGAAACAGCAACTGCTTCTCTTACTGCTTCATGTTTGAATGGAGAGAAAGTGAGAGGCAGACAACATGATAAAAGGTACAAAAAGATGATGAAAGGCTCTTAAACCACAGGTTTTTGTGTGTTCTTTAAAAGGCTAATGTAAGACCTAAAGGCCTACTTCAGTTTTTTTGAAGTGGGCTTGTGTGGAGGACTTATGTGTAGTTAGTCTCTTACAAGCAAAAGACACCATCAAATATCAGACATCAAGTTGGAACATTGCACCATGAAACACAATTTGATGACACGCACACAGACAGTAACTATCTGATGTAACAGTGATGTAATGTAGAAGTCATGAGCATAATTTTAACATAACAAATTTTTAAAATGTGAGATCTGAGTTGTTTTAGGAGGTAAATTAACTCTCATATGGGCTCAACTCAGTAATTATTAGCTTAATGTCTTGATGAGAAATGTCTTTATGATTTTTCAAACTCAGAAGGCTCTGACAACTGTCTACTGCAGGTAAGAGATGGCCTACTCTGGATTACTCCACACAGTCTCATTTGAACAGAAAAACAGAACAAAACAAAAAATAAAACCTGAAAAGTATTTTAAATGATAGTGAACTGGAGTGAAAAGTAAGCTGCTGCCTTTCAAACACACACATTTCATAAAACTCAACCAAACTTAATGCACATCATTCATTTTGTTTTAGAAAGTCAACAATACAATTTAAGTTGCTCAATAGTCAGAATTAACTTGAATGCCGATTTCCAATAAAGGGAAGATGCACAATACATGGTGTGCACTTGTAGGTATTTGCACATTTACAAAGTACTTGCAACCTATCACTTCAGATAAAGGGGGAAATTACATCAACACACAACTAAATTTCCACATAATGTGACACTTTTCACACATGAATTTGTGCAATCTTAAGTAAAAAAAAAAGTATAATGATATTTTAGATCAGCTGTTTCTACAATTCATTAGTTTGAATCATGCTCTAAAAATTGTTTTTTGTTGATACTGTTAAAATTGAGAACATCCAGAGCCACACCATATGCCTTTTTCAAGTAAAACTGCAATCACTCAATAAAGCAATAATCATTAAAAAATACAAAAATGAGTCAGAGTGACACTAGGTATTAAAAGCCTGCCTGAATAAAAATGTTTTAAATTTTGATTTAAAAATGCTGAGATCAGTGGTAGAGTGCAAATCCTGAGGTAGTTGTTTCCAGAGCCTGGGTGTTGGTGACCGAAAGGCCCAGTTACCATTTGTATTTGGACTTTGGGACAAATAGTAAAGTATTATTAGTTGATCTTAAAGTTATCATATACACACAAAAAGCTACTAGATCAGCTAAATAAAGTGAGGCAAAACTCCTAAGAGCTTTAAAAATACAGTAGTCCCTTATTTATTGCGGGGATTCCGACCTGTAGACCCACGGCTCGGCGATCAGATCTTTGAACGTTGTGTTAACAAACTCCTCTGCTCCTCAAAGAAGAAAGAAAAAAAAACTTCATGCAGCCTCTCCGAGCAGAGATACTCTTTTTAATCCAAATTTTTGAAATTTGTCAAACCATCACTTGCTGGCAATATATATAGGGGTTCAGTGGTTGAAGCAGGTGGTCGAAAGGTCCAGCTTTGGGTTTGTTTCGCTCCTCATTTACATCGCCATGTCTCTTCTCCGTGCTGCTTTCTGCAAGATGATCATATAGTAAAGTTGTTTCACCTTTGGTTTTGGTATCCAAAGTGATGTGTTATTTTATTTTTTTCTGCAATCATTAATCTACACGACCACTGCAGCTTCTATCTTAACAAACGTGCTGTAGGCAGCCGGCAACATCCGTGTAGGTATGGCCATCTTAAAGTTTTCCAGAAGTTCCACTTTCTCTGTAATCGTCAGCATCTTCCACTGGTGTGTCGGTTCGCCGCCATAAACTTTTGAACACACAGAACGTTTAGGAGCCGTCCTGTTGAGAAATAGTGGAGGTAAAAGCTCTGTCCTACTAGTGTGTTAGCGACCGCCTTCTACTGTAACAGCCAATCAGCAGCCGGGTTAAACAGAGCTGACTGTTACTGAGCCAATCAGCGCCTGGGTTACTAATCATTTCTGTTAAAAAAAACATTTCTGGTATTTCGTTTTACCGCCAGAAACTTTTGAATGCACAGAATGTTTAGAAGACACAACGCAGTAGTAACGCTTGAAGTTTAGTTGAAAAAGAGCGAAAGTGAACAGACAGTAACAGCCAATCAGCAGCCGGGAAACAGAACGGACATAACTGCTCCAATCAGCGGCCAGGTTACTAAGCACAACGCTCTGTTTCTTATAGAGACATGTCCTGATATGATTTACACTTTCTTTTGAATCTTACGTTTGTAAAGTTGAATTTACTTTAAAAAACTTTTCCGTGTGACATGAATTAAATTTTGCGTTTAAAAGGCAGGTTCAGCAGTCATGACTTCGCTTTGCAAAAATACTGTTCAACAGAAAGCAGCGGCCAGAGGCACTAAAGCATTGAATTAAGGGCAATGTAGTCCTTATGAGTAGCAATTACACTACAGAGGAGGCTGAATGAAAGAAAACTACAAAATAGCAGCACCTGTCCGAATTATTATTTTTTGTCATTAACTTTTTCACATGAGTTCTGTACAGTGATATTACTGTGCAGTCCACAATCATGTGCTTAAAAAAAAATAAATAAGTCCAATATATGGATGGATTGTATATGCCCACAAACCAGGATAGAGCAAGTCCACAAAAGTCAAACCATGAAGTAGCGAGGGACTACTGTAATAATAAAAATTTCAAATCAATTATAAATGGATTGAAAGTCAGTAGATATACAATAAAACTGCAGTGGTGTGCTGGCATCTGGAGTGTTGATTAAAAGTCGGACTGCAACTTTTTAGAACAGGTGATGTCTGATGGAGGATTGGGAGATCCCTACATGTAGTAGTCAAGCCTTGAGCTGATAAAAGCATGAATGGCTTTTTCCAGGTCAGAGCACTGAAAAAAATGGTTGACTTTGGTTGAAAAATGTAGTT
>NC_056499.1:32465118-32487421 GCF_014905685.2 Nematolebias whitei
CTTGTATTATGGAGACTGACACATGCAGATCAATCTCCAGCAAGCTTACAGAACACCACAGATTTATAACTTTAATCCCAGATTCCTTTTTTCATTGAATTGTGTGTGCTCCTCGGATGATTAGCGAAACGTCTTCAGTTTTAAAAAAAGTCCTGTGGTTTTGTTTTTATCTGTTTTGGGGGGGATTTGCCGTGTCAAGGATAACTGAGAATCTTCACCAGCATTGTTACAGGTAAAAAACAATTACTTCACTTATCCTACACTATTGACGTAAAAAAACACTGTAAGCACTTCATTTTGATGATCAGATGGAAGCTCAAGACTTGAAAATGTTTCTTTTATTAGAAATAAAGACCTGTACAAAAAAAACCAATTATACACTAATTATATATGCAAACTTAACAAGCTACGTTTGGCTATTTGTGGGCTTACCTTGCAGGATCTACATTTCTATAGATCAACTATGATCTACTCTAAATATTTTTAAACATGTCTGTTTGCCATGGAACGGGCAATGGATTCCAGCACCCCAAGGAGTGCCTGACTGAAAGCAGCACTCTGTTCAGCCTCCTGCCTTCGCTGTGCTGCTTCCTCTCTGCGAACATCTGCTTCCTCTCTCCTCAAGGCCATCTCCTCCCTCCTAATTGCCTTCTCCTGCTTCCTCGCTGCTGCAGCTTCTTCTTGCCTTGCCTTTTTGGCATCCTCACAAATAAAATGGAAGTGTTCCTCTCTCTGCTTCTGGTTCATCTCCTCTTGTTCTGTGTGCGCAGAAACAAAGCTCTCTGCTGCACTTGTTGATCTGCGCTTCCTATTGCCTAGGAATAACACACAAGAAAATGGCTGTTAGATGATGAAGTACAGGTAGAGTTTTTAAATAAATTATTTACATTAAAGTTCCTGCTAATTTCAAAAGGTGTTTGTTTACAAGATCAGAAATGATTCTGTTCATAAAGCAGTCTAGTACTTTAATGATAGTAAGCAGGTGGGCATAAATAAACTACATGTAGTCATTTACAACGGTTTGTGCTAATTTAGAAAAAGAACAGAGCATCGTTAATCTGAACAAAAATCACTACACCCTGTATAATTTCAATAATAAACTTCATAAATGAAAGTTTAAGTAATAAATGAATAACTAAATTTAACATTTATCCATTACAACTGAATAAACAAGTAGTTTGAATACATGCAAGGTGTTTTACAACAAAAACAAAACATTCATATCAACATGATCAATGTGATGTTAAACACGATTGTTGCTTCTTACCTAGTAACGGGTGCTGTTTGGTGCCGCTCTGCTGCGTGTTGCCCGGTGGCGTGCATGTGCCCGGTGGCGTGGATGTACTCTGTGGTGTAGATGTACTTGGAGCTGGTGTGGTCGGGAAGGGTCAGAAGCGGGGAGGATTGGACAGTCAAAAGCAGAATCTGGCGAACCTTCATGTTCAGTGGGACTTTCTGCATCAAAATAAGAGTGGAAAAACAGCAACAGAGTACAGTTAGCAATGATGCTAACTAATGACGACGTAACCGAGTCAGCCTTGTTTGTTCAGAGTACTTTCAGAAAACGCAAAGAAACGGTTGCATGAGGAAAAGGAAATATGCTTAAAGTAAATAAAATACACTCACCATCAACTATTAGTTTTTTAAGCTTTCCTCTTTGCTTTGGTGTGCGATGGAAGCCCTGCACCGCCATCTGCGCAGACACCTCTTGAAAAATCTTTTTATTTCGTTTCGTTCCATCTAGCTCGCGCTGCACTTGTTCATCGGCCAGCAAACAGAGAAATGCCTGAACTTCAGCATTCGACCACGGTTGTGCCATGATTATTTGTTTTACCTTATAAAATATTCCAAAATAAGCTCCTCCGATTTCTTGTTGTCTGTTATGCGGGTGAAAAAGAAAATGGTGGATTGTGATTTCCGGTGGAAGACTGAATCTCCGCCCTCCACCAATGAATACGCCCCCTGACCAATCAGTGACCTACAGTGCGCTGATGTCACAACTAGACCCTAAAAGAACCAGACCTGGGACCTCAGTGATTTAGGTCCCAAAAATGGGGTGGGTTCCACCGTTAAAGGCATTGTTGATAAATCCTGCAATCGGCCACAACTAGTTACATAGGAGTACCAAAAAGACCCGTGGATAAGGGGCTTAACTGTTCAATCGTCTTGGGCCTTCTTTGTTGCACCTTCCTCTTTATGATGCGCCAAATGTTCTCTATAGGTGAAAGATCTGGACTGCAGGCTGACCATTTCAGTACCCGGGTCCTTCTCCTACGTAGCCATGATGTTGTGACTGCTGCAGAATGTGGTCTGGCATTATCGTGTTGAAAAATGCAGGGTCTTCCCTGAAAGAGATGACGTCTAGATGGGAGCATATGTTGTTCTAGAACCTGAACATAGTTCTCTGCATTAATGGTGCCTTTCCAGACATGCAAGCTGCCCATGCCACAAGCGCTCATGCAACCCCATACCATCAGTGATGCAGGCTTCTGAACGGAGTGTTGATAACAACTTGTGCTATCCTTGTCCTCTCTGGTCTGGATGACATGGTGTCCCAGTGTTCCATAAAGAACTTCAAACGAATAAAATATTGACATTTGCCATCTCCACATCATTGCATTCAGTTTTTATTCACAATTTGTTTAGTGTCCCAACTTTTTTGGAATCCGGTTTGTACTTTATAAATCATTAATAACTGCTTTTAATGCATTAATTAAGGGTGATAAAGACCAAACTGACCAGTGTCTTGCCAATTAGTAAGCCAAATCTGTTCACCTATATATTTAATCGGGTTGTTACATTAAACATTTCAGACTAAGTTACTACCTTGTAAGCACAATAAGTATTTGTAAACCTAATTTGTTAGCATGTAATTTTAGTTGTAGATACTGTACTTAGTGATACATTATAATATTATATGCTGGCAGATTTGGCTTACTATTTGGCAAACTGGTCAGTTTTGTCTTTGTTACCCTTAACCCATTCACCAAATTTGGTTTGTGGCTGTTTGGTTGAAAACATCCACAGTCAAAAATAATTGGACACATTTGCATATAATAACTATGACAAACAAGCAAACAACATAAAGCGAGACAAGTTTACCATTTAACAGAATGACAAACTCCAGGCCTTTAAAAATATTTAGAATATTTAAAATATTATAAATTGAAGTATTTTTCCATAGTAACAGTATAAATGCTTAGTACAGAGAACAGTCAGGGCTGAACAATCTGCTGCACAGTAGATCTTGCATCAGGTTACAGAGTGCTGGAAGTCGACATGAGGACATTGGTGTGAAAACGCATGTCACAGAGAAGAGATGGACCCCATCAAACTGTCAGATACAAAAATAAAAAAAAATAAAAAAAAAACAGCGTGGAAGGAGAACAAGAAAAAACAAATACTTAAAATGCCTTGTAACAAAAAAAATAGAAAATAAAAGAAGAAGAATATATATGTTTTTCCACACAAGAAACTGTTTGAACAAAATATATGGACATAATATTTCCGTGAATATAGTAAAATAATATTGTTCTCCTTGTAACTTTAGTTAAGAATTAAAATCAGTTTCAAAGAGAAGCATAGGTTTACCTGTATGTCATCGTAAACTATCATTTTCACAGAATGCACTCAGCTTTTCATGTTTGTGTGTTTACTGTTCAGTCAGTTTGTTTTCAAACATTTTTATTTTTTATTAATTATTTTTTTTAATTTGTATAAATAAAATTGTCATGATTAGTTGTTTTGACATCTTTGATGTACAAATAATGAAAACTAGAATCAGTCAGGTCATTTCTCTGTGCTCTCCAAACATGACTTCACGTTGTTCACCAGCAGTAATCAGGGTAATGTTATGACAGCTTAGTAAGTCGGTGCTTCTTAGCTCTGACCTGGCTTCATCTTTAAATGCCCCTCATTTGTTTGGTAGTAGTTGTCTTTCATCATGAACATATGCACATACACTGACAGCCCATAAATACCCACTTATAGTTTGTAGTAAATCCATTGAGAAATTATTTCTCACAGAGACTCTGCCGGCTCTGTGTTCCTGTAAGTGTCTTAATAAGAGGCTCCTTGACTTCACCAGAGGTAGTTACGTTAAGGGAAAAGAAGGAGGTCTGTAATGGATTTAAGACCAATTTTGCTCAGAAGACAGGAAAGGATGAAAACTGTACATGGAGCGGCATTAAAGTTAATCTATGGCATTTTAAAGCATTTTCTGTAATACTTTTGGACTTAAATCAGCTTTGTTAAAATCTGACTTTTACTGTTCAGAAAATGTTATTTTATGTTGTGTCCCATCTGTCTTTATGACTATCTGCTTTGACTGTGTGCAGCATTTAACAATGTCTTCTTTCACTTGTTCAGTGAAAGGCAACAGATTTATAGAAACACATTTTGTGTTTATTATTACTTGGCCCTGGAGCAATGTGGATATCCTAGCTGGGCCTTCCTGAAAGCAGAGAATAAACCCAAACAGGACTCCAGTCAGCCATCAGGTGAAAAAGAGGAACCCAGACCCAGACCAGTGGTCATTCCGTATGTTGAGGGAGTTTCAGAGAAACAGAGAAACTTATTTTCTAAACATAATGTCCCAGTGGCTTTCAAACCCCAAAATACATTACAGTAAAGACTGGTTCATCCCAAAGATCCAGTCCCCAGCACAAACAGATGTTCAGTGTCTGGAGGGCTGTGATCAGTCTTACATCAGGGAAACTAAACACCCACTGGCCAAAAGGATGGACCAGCGCAGAAGAACATCATCATCAGGCCAGGACTCTGCGGTCTACACTCATTCAGGGATGAAGATGTTTGCATCCTTGGAAGAGAGGAACAATGTTTTGAGAGAGGAGTAAAGGAGGCCATCTTTGTGAAAAGAAACCATCCATCATTAAACAGGGGTGGAGTCATCTGTGTTAAACTGTCCACCTCTTACAATGCTGATATTGGTAGTATCACTCAGCCCTCTGTGAATAGCAAGCAGCCATCAGGGTGCTAACAATCATTTGTTAGGCTGATGACCCTCCTTTCATGTTAACAGCTAGTTTTAGCTGTCCCCAACAAACTGGTTGATCCACTATGAGAAGGTGTTATTTATAAGACTGAGTTTGTTTCAGCTCATCAGACTGAAGAAGTCTTTTGGATAAAAGACGAAACATTTCAACAAAAAATAATATGTCCAGAGGACCTGACTCAACTTGGACGTACAGCTTGAGTAAAACAAAGCATTTTACATATGAACATGTATTTGCTATATTGAATATAATTCATAGTATTTTTACACTCGCATATCTCCCCTTTTTCATCCAACCATCCATTCATTCAATCTTTAATATGTACTTGATCCTGAAGAAGGTCTTAGGGAGCTGGTGCACCCTGGACAGGTTGCTTAAATACCAAAAAAATAAAAATCCTCCTTCCCCACCCGAGCCAGTTTTTGGACTGTGTGGAGTAAACCGGTGTACCTGGAGGAAACCAACCCACTAACTAGAAACACAGTCAAACTCAATGCAAAAAGGTCCCAGATGAATTTGTAATTCGAAATCTTCCTTTTCTGCTAGTGCAGTGCTACCAATTATACCATGGTGCAGACCACCTTTTTTTTCTATTTTTATTAATCCGCTTATTGCTCCATACATTTTTTAACATGGCCCAAGCCTCCTTTGCAAAAGAGATCTGTGATCTTAGTGGGATTTGCCTGGTTAAATAAAGGTTAATAAATAAAAACATTCTAGTGCAATACAGTTATAGACACAAACGGCAATATTATCAATATTGAAATGTCTAATGCCGTTATATGAATGTTTAATTTATTACTATTAATATTCTCACACACCTTCATTTCTAACGAGTTGATTTGTTGTTGTTGTATTTTACCTTGGTCCACATTTCCTTATATTGTCAGGCATATATTAATGTAATCCAATACACCTGAGATAGAATTAAAATTGCAGTCCTCCTGATGTTACCTGGAAACAATTTTAGCATGCTCTAATTCCACTCTAATTCTGTTTTTTTTTTTTTCTTTTTCTGTTTTCAGATGTTAATGACAATGTCCCATTTTTCACCTCTTCCATCTATGAGGCGTCAGTGACTGAAGGAGCAGAATCAGGAACTCTGGTTTTCCAGGTTTCTGCCAATGACCTCGACTTAGGTCCTAATGGAGAGGTGAACACAAATTATTATAACATAGACAATATTTGAATATTGATAAAAAAAAATAATAAGGATGCATACTCTAGCTGTCAAACAATAGCAATTAAAAACCCTAGTTCTATCTAAATATCTGCGCTAAATCTTACTTTATATATATACAGTATATATATATATATATATATATATATATATATATATATATATATATGTCATGTTAGCTAGGTGTATTTTAATATATGACCTTTGTTATGAATTGAACTACGTATATCTTCTTGTGTCAGATTTCTTACTCCTTGCTAGAAGACCGCAGTGGAGACCATCAGTATTTCCATATCGACCCAGAGCTGGGATTCATCTACACTCAGGCTGTGTTTGACAGAGAGACCAAAAGCTCATACTTGTTGGAAGTTCAGTCTGTGGATGGCTGGGAGTCAGCACGGCCTGGCAAGCATGGGCAACCCAACTCTGGTAATGAAGCCCAACACATTACTGTTTATCTTCCATCCATCCATTATATTTTACTCATTTCTTCCTTCCCGGGTCGTGGGGGTCACTAGTGCCCATGTCCAGCCATCACTGTGCAAGTGGCAGGGGGGCACCCTGGACAGGTCACAAGTCCATCTCTGGCCCACATAGAGACAAACGAGACAATGTTTTTACTTGGTTCTTCAATATATATCTCTTTTTTTTGTCCAATGTCAAAGAGCAGAATGCATTACACATGATTAGACAAAATTGTATATAAAATTTTGTATAATCATGCATAATGCATTCTGCTCTTTGACATTGGACAAAAAATATATATATTTTGAAGAACCAAGTGAGATCGATAGGCGGATAGGTGCAGCGTCAGCAGTGAAGTGGGCGCTGTACTGGTCTGTTGTGGTGAAGAGAGAGCTGAGTCAAAAGATGAAGCTCTCAATTTACCAGTCGATCTACGTTCCTACCCTCATCTATGGTCATGAGCTTTGGGTTGTGACTGAAAGAACGAGATCACGGATACAGGCGGCCAAAATGAGTTTTCTCCACAGGTTGTCTGGGCTCTCCCTTAGAGATAGGGTGAGAAGCTCGATCATCCGGGAGGGACTCAGAGTAGAGCCACTACTTCTCCACATTAAGAGGAGCCAGTTGAGGTGGCTCGGGCATCTGGTTAGGATGCCTCCTGGACGCCTCCCTGGTGAGGTGTTCCGGGCACGTCCCACTGGGACAAGACCCAGAGGAAGACCCAGGACACGCTGGAGGGACTATGTTTTTTGGATGGCCTGGGAACGCCTTGGGAGTCCCCCGGAGGAGCTGGCCCAAGTGGGTGGGGAGAGGGAAGTCTGGGATATATATATATATATATCAAGGTTTGTTTGATTGGACTACTGTCTGAAATATCTGAGCTGAGCACAATAAAAAAAAATAATACAAAATAAAGATTCAACATAAAGTTGTTGTATGTCTACAGGTACAAATATCCTGATGCATGCTCAATAATCCAGGTAGAAAAATCCAAAAAAGTTCAATCTGGTCCTCTGGACATTCAAAAAAACAAAAAACAAAACAAAGCAAAAAAATATAGAAACGTTTCGTCTCTCATCTGAGAGACTTCCTCAGTCTGGGTCAACTGGGTCAACTCTTGAAACTGTGCCTGCAGTCAACCTACTTCACATATGGCGAGCAATATTATAGGCAGAAACATGGGTGTGCTATGGTGTCTCCAGTTTCTCCTATTGTTGCCAAGCTGTACATGGAGGAGGTAGAAAAGAGAGCCTTGACGTCCTTTTCAGGGACACCACCAAGTCATTGGTTCAGGTATGTTGACGACACATGGGTTAAAATTAAATCTCAGGAAGTCCAACATTTTACTGACCACATCAACTCTGTGGATAAATACATCAAGTTCACACGAGAAGATGTAAAAAATGGCAAGTTGGCTTTCTTGGACTGTGAGGTCTCAGTCTCTGATAGAGGACATTTGCAAACTGAGGTGTACCGCAAACCCACCCACACAGACCAGTATTTGCAGTTTGACTCCCATCACCCTTTGGAGCACAAGTTAGGAGTCATCAGGACTCTGTACCACAGAGCAGACAGCGTCCCCACTAGCTCAGGAGCCAGGCAGAAGGAGAAATCCCACACAAGACAGGCTCTAGAGCAATGTGGATATCCTAACTGGGCCTTCCTGAAAGCAGAGAAGAAACCCAAACAGGACTCCATTCAGCCAACAGGTGAAAAGGAGGAACCCAGACCAGTGGTCATTCCATATGTTGAGGGAGTATCAGAGAAACTGAGACGTTTATTTTCTAAACATAACGTCCCAGTGGCTTTTAAACCCCAAAATACATTGCGGCAAAGACTGGTTCATCCCAAAGATCCAGTCCCCCGGCACAAACAGAGTAATGTTGTATATGCTGTTCAGTGTCAGGAGGGCTGTGATCAGTCTTACATTGGGGAAACAAAACAGCCACTGGCCAAAAGGATGGCCCAGCACAGAAGATCAACATCATCAGGCCAGGACTCTGCGGTCTACACTCATCTCCAGGCCAGTGGTCACTCTTTCAGGGATGAAGATGTTCACATCCTGGACAGAGAGGAACAATGGTTTGAGAGAGGAGTAAAGGAGGCCATCTTTGTGAAAAGAAACCGTCCATCATTAAACAGGGGTGGAGGCCTCCATGTTCAACTGTCCCCCTCTTCCAATGCTGTGATTGCTAGTATCACTCAGCCCTCTGTGAATAGTACACAGCCATCAGTGTGCTAATGATCCGTTGTTAGGCTGATGGTCCTTCTTGAGCATTTGATCAGCTGGTTTTGGTTGTCACTAGCAAAACTGGTTGATCCACTCTTAGAAGGTGCTATTTAAGAGACTGAGCTGAATACAGCTCCTCAGACTGAGGAAGTCTCTCGGATGAAAGACGAAACGTTTCTACATTTTTTTGCTTTGTTTTGTTTTTTGTTTTTTTGAATGTCCAGAGGACCAGATTGAACTTTTTTGGATACAGGTGCAAATGTTGAATGTCAGTTACATTAAATAAACTCTTGTTACAAATTCATTCAGCTGAAAAAAAGGCAATATTTATGGTTTACCATTAATCTAAAAAAAAGTGTTTGAGTTTTATGTTTTCTTGGCTGTTTTTTATTTATGTATTTATTTATATTTTTTATATTTTATTAAATTATCCACTTCACATAGTGATTATACAGTAGTTGCTGTATAAGACAAATGGCTTAGGCAGTAGATAGCTGTGAGTTTATGTCTCAAAATGTTAATTTGGCTGCAAAGATGTGTTTTCCTTTTTCTGTTTTAACTTCACATCTGCTCATCTTACTATTCAAAGACCAAAGGCCATCCATGTCTCTCAGTTTGTCACTTGTGCTCCCTCTCTTCTCTATCTTTCTACTGCTCTCATTTGCTGCCAGATGAAATGCATACATGCTTTACTAGAGTAAAGAGTGGATGAAGAAAAGAACAGCTGCTGAAACAGATGGGTGCAAGGAGAAAGGTGTCTGAATAAAAAACAGAGCAAAACAGGCCAGAATGAAGAAATCATATCATAAATCCAGTTTTAAAAACAGATTAAGAATAAATTCTGACAGAATGACAGAATCCAGCAAAGTGTGTCTGTGTACATGTGTGCGTGCGTGCACACATGCGTGTGTGTGGGTCGGAGACGTCTTCAAATGTAACTAAAATTAATATAAACACACACAAACTGTACTATCCAAAACATAAAGGTAAATTAAAGGTTTTCAAAAGCCATATATACAGTATGTCATTTGTGACGATGTAGACGGCAAACTAGTGATTTATTTAATAAACAAAACAACCCCAAACCTCTCAAAGTTAGAAGTACAAGCATGCAGTTAAAATCTGGCATGCAGAGGGCACACACCACTTAAAATATTAACATAAAGTCTCAGAAGTTGGGCCAAGAAACTCCATTCTCTTTACAGAGGAACTTCATATTGTCTCTGTGGAGCTGTGAGCTGATGAAGTCACAGCTTCTGAACTTTTAATGATGCTGCAGAGTTGTAGTCAGCCTGTGCCTAAAGTCTGGCATTATTGCAGTTGTATATTAAGATACTGAAACATTTAAAGCACGTTTAGTTTGTCCAGCACTAATCAGACCACTGGGACTAGTTGGCATAAACAACATACTTTTTGTGAAAGTTAATAAAGAGTTTAAATTAGTGTTTTTACTCATACATGAAAGTAAAAGCTACTTGGCTTCTCACAAGTTCAAAATTTGTACATTAAACATATTGTAATTACTGGTTTCAGAATGGACCATCTTAACTTAAATGATTTCCCAAGTGTAGCACTGTGTTCTTTTTTCACCACGTCACATTTGTTTTTCAAAATGTAATTGTATTTTAAGTTGATAACCATAGATGATGAGGATTGCTCTAGGTCTAGCTCAGTTTCATATTTGTGAAAGCCTAAAGAGAAAATAAATATGAAGATTGTCTGTGATTACAGGAAATTTGAGTTATGACATTTATTTTGTTGTGATTACAATAATATGATGGATGACAGGCAAATGGAAAAAAATAAAAAAAAACCAGACTGACACACTATTCAATTTTTTTCACAAATGATTTAATGTTTCTATTTATTATTAACCTCCACTAAGGAGGTTATGTTTTCAGTAGTGTTTGATGGTCTATTTGTTTGTCTATCTGTACTCAAAATTTATCAGAAAGTTTTGAACTTATTTTTATGAAATGTTCAAGAAATATAGAGGTTG
Source organism: Nematolebias whitei (assembly GCF_014905685.2). Classification (NCBI taxonomy): domain Eukaryota; kingdom Metazoa; phylum Chordata; class Actinopteri; order Cyprinodontiformes; family Rivulidae; genus Nematolebias; species Nematolebias whitei. The sequence continues at coordinate 32,476,008 of NC_056499.1, forward strand.
TTACAAGGAACAAATAATTCCCACTTTTTTACTGACTGTAGGGTCTTGGTGGAGATGTGTGCTCTCTGGGTGCTTCTAGTTTATAATGGAATTACATTACCATTTGTTGTAAATTGTCAACAATAAAGTCAAATGCAGTTACATATTCTGAAAACATACATAATTTTGTGAACTGGTAACAGTAAATAGAAGCTGATAAAGTGTAAATCCTCATATATATTGAAGAAATGTATATAATTTCCTATCTTTCATGCCAGAGGTGAAACTAAACTCCTCATGTCTTAAGACATGATTTTGTGTTGTAGCTCATTTGGCCAAAACTTGAAAACACTATTGTGCATAGGCTCATTCAATATTGTGAGATATCTCGTTCAGAGTGTGTTGTGACTTTAATGCAGCTACTATCATATCAAATTTAGGTCAGTATCAGGTCTTTTTTTTTTTTTTCCAAACCAGCCACCAGGGAGCATAAGTCAATGTATATTTTGTGCTGGTCCCAAGCCCAAGTAAATGGTGAGTTTTTTTTCAGGAAGGGCATCCAACTTAAAACACTTTTGCCAAAACTAAAGTGCAAATTCATATAAAACACCATACCGGATTGGTCAAGGCCCGGGTTAACAATGACTGCCACGAGTGCTGTTGACAAACAGAGCACCTGTGGAAATTGTGCTACTTTTAGTCAAAGACTATGAGGAGGGATACGTGTCAAGAGACAGAAAGAGAAAATTAAAGTCAAGCATGCAGGACTGAGGGTGGCAACTCTAAATGTGGCAACAATGACAGGCAAAGGTAGAGAGCTAGCTGACATGATGCAGAGAAGGAAGGTAGATGTTTTATGTGTCCTAGAGACCAAATGGAAGGGCAGCAAGGCTTGCAACATTGGAAAAGGGTTTAAATTGATTTACCATGGTGAGAATAGAAAGAGAGATGGAGTAGGGGTGGTCCTGAAGGAGGAGTTGGTAAATAATGCATTAGTGGTGAAAAGCGTGTCAGATAGGGTGGTGAGTCTGAAGGTAGAAATAGAAGGTCTGATGTTAAATGTTGTCAGTGGTTGTTCACCACCAGTTGTATATGACATAGAGTTAAAAGATACATTTTGGAAAGATCTGGATAGAGTGATAGAGAGTATTCCCAGGGGGGAGAGAGTGGTGATCGGAGCAGACCTGAATGGACATGTTGGTGAAGGAAACAAAAGGGTATGAAGAAGTGATGGGTAGGTGTCAAGGAAAGAAACCAAGAAGGACAGATGGTGGTGGATTTTGTCAGGTGAATGGAAATGGCGGTAGTCAACACTTATTTCCAAAAAAGGGAAGAACATAGAGTGACCTATAAGAGTGGATGAAGGAGTATGCAGGTAGACTATATTCTGCGTAGAAGAGGAAACCTGTGGGAGATAGGGGACTGTAAGGTTGTGGCAGGGGAGAGCGTGGCCAGTTAGTATTGGATGGTTGTGTGTAGACTGACTGTTATGTTAAGAAGAGAATAAGAGTAAAATCAGAGAAGACAACAAATGGTGGAAGAAGAAGAAGGAAGAATGTTGTGAGAAATTCAGAGAGGAGCTGTTAAAGGGTCTGGGTGGTAGACAGAGGAAAGATGATAAGTAAACATGGCGGTGGAATAATGAAGTACATATAGCTAATCAGAGAAAGAGGTTAGCCAAGAAGAAATATGACAGTGAGAGGACTGAAGAGAGGAGGCAGGAATATATGGAGATGGGACGTAGAGCAAAGAGGGATGCAGCTAAGACAAAGCAGAAGGCACATGATGAGTGGTATGGGAGGCTGGACACAAAAGAAGGTGACAAGGACTTGTACCGACAGAGGGATCAGACTGGAAAAGATGTGCAACAGGTTAGGTTTGTGAAAGATAGGAATGGTAAATGGTAAATGGACTGTACTTATATAGCGCCTTTCTATCTTATCAAGACACTCAAAGCACTTTACACAACAATCTGTGTCCTCATTTACCCATTCATACAGCACTCTACTAGATCTCTACAATGCTAATTGAACAAATCATTCTAAAGAGACTAATCAGTTCTTTTAGATCACATTCATACACCGATGGGACACACATGGGAGGCAATGAGGGGTTCAGTGTCTTGCCCAGAGTGACTTTGACATGTGACTGCTGGTGGATTCGAACCCTCAACTCTCACATTGGAGGACAACTACTCTAACCACTCAGCCACAGCCACCCGTCTGTGGTATGGTAATGTCCTAACAAGTGAGGAGAGTGTGACAAGAAGATTGAAAGAATATTTTGCGGAGCTAATGAATTAAGACAATGAAAGGAAAAGAAGAGTAGAGGTCTAATAAGCTGTTGACCAGAAAGTGGGAAATTTAGTGAGGGTGAAGTTTGGAAAGTTCTGAAAAGAATGAAGAAAGGGGAGGCAGTAGGACCTGACAACATACCAGTGGAGGTTTGGAAATGTCTTGGAGAGAGGGCAGTGTATTTTTTGACTCAAATATTCAATGGCGTATTTGAGGGTGACAAAATGCCTGATGAATGGACGAGAAGTGTGGTGGCACCTATTAAAAAAAAAAGGGGTGATGTACAGAGTTATAGCAACTACAGGGGAATTAAGTTGATGAGTCACACATGAATATCTGGGAGAGATCTGTCGACGAGGAAGAGGGCTGGCACAAGAGGAGGGGACACCATCTTAGCACCACCATAACTGGTTTGTTCCACTTTGGAGTAAGCTGTTTGGGGGAAGAATCAATTTTGTGTTGTCTGTTTCCTTGACTGATGAAACCTTCTGGATGGAAGGTGGAGCGTTTCAGCTAAAAAAAGAAACTGTCCAGATGACCTGACTGAAAATTGTTGGGTTTGGGAGAGAGTTGTGGAAGCAAAACTTAGACGAGAGGTGACTATTTTTGAGCAGCAGTATGGTTTCATGCTGAGAAAGAGCACCACATATGCCATCTTTGCTTTGAGGATTCTGATGGAGAAGTACAGAGAGGATCAGAGAGAACTTCATTGTGTCTTTGTGGATTTAGAAAAAAGCATGACAGATGACTCGTTGTGGCAAACCATGAATAGGGAAAATCCAAAAGAAGATCAGGTAATTTTTGTGTTTTTTAAGCTCACTTTGTTGTGGCAGTCGTCCTTAAGCTGGCTGACTCTAAAAGTTATTTGTAGATGTACTCACTGATTCTTTATCGCAAGTTTCATTAAAGATTATCTAGCAATATTTTGGTAAGAGACAAACATTCACACACAGACAGAGGCAAAACATTATTGTCCACTTTAACCTTTTGGCAGCAGGCAATAATTATCAGTGCATAAAATGAAGTAGAAATGAAGTATGAAATGAGTAAATTAGTTTTTAACAGAAACCAGGTTTAGCTAACCGGTATTTATTTATTACTTTTGAATTTCTGAAAAAGCTTACTCATTTGGATTTTATTAGTTTCAGTAGAATTTATTAGCACTCAATTTTATTTTTGCTAGGAACTACATTGACAATATTTTAAACCTCCTATCCATGACCAGCTTTTTTATAACCAGCTTTGTATAGTAACAGTTTCTGGGACTTGTCATTTTGCATGTACGGTGACTCGTGCATGCTATAACTATGAACAATATTATTATTGAAACATAAAGTTATTAAAGCTTTGTGGAAGCTAGATATGAACCAGAAGTGATTGCTTGTGAGCAGCATTATGGTATTATGCAAAAGGAAGTGCACCACAGATTTCAGCTTTCATTTGAGGATGTTTATAAAATACAGAGGGGGTCAGAAAGAACTCCATTGTGTGTCTTTGTGGCAGCTGTGGCTGAGCAGTTAGAGCAACCGTCCTCCACTGCAAGAGTTGGAGGTTAGCTTCCACCAGCATTCACATGCCTAACTGTCCCTGGGTAAGACAATGAACCCCTCATTGCATCTGATGTGTGTCCCATCACTGTATGAATGTGATAAAGCACTGATTAATTGTTGTATAGATATACACTGCCTGGCCAAAAAAAGTTGCCACCTGGATTTAACTAAGCAAATAGGTCTGAGCCTCCTATTGGCTAATTACTGCATGGGTGATTATCTTTTCAGCTGGCAACAAGTTATTTAACCCCAACTGGTACAATGAGTTGCTTCTCATTTCTTAAACAACCATGTTGAAAGACACATCACGTGGTCATGGAAAATATGTCAGTCTGTTTGAGAAAGGTTAAATCATTGGCATGCATCAAGTAGAGAAAACATCTAAGGAGATTGCAGAAACTACTGAAATTGGGTTAAGAACTGTCCAACGCATTATTAAAAACTGAAAGGATAGTGGGGACCCATCGTCTTTGAGGAAGAAATGTGGCCAGAAAAAAAATCCTGAATGATTATGATCGGCGATCACTTAAACATTTGGTGAAAACAAATAGAAGATTAAAGCTGTAAGCAGCATTGGAGGTCCTGGCAGCAAAGCGCCACTTCGGCCTTACGGTGAATGCGGGAGCTCCAGCTAGTCCACCTAGTCACCATCGGAAACGCTCTTGTGTCAATCCTGCACGCGTTCACCATGAGGCACATTTCCCGAATCTTCGACATTGCCTTCCGTCCATGTCATTACTTGTCCAGCTGCAGGTCTTACAAGTATAGGCAAAATCTGACCTTCCAGACAGGAGTTATGGTGACTCCTTGTTTTCTTGCGAATGTTTGACAAGCACTTCCTTTATGCTTTTCAACATGTCATGTGTGGTAATCAACAGTTAGTGAACAAAGTTTCAGTCTAATCTTACACAGTGGGAAGCTGGAAGTGTCATCCAATAATCAACAGTTTTTTTTCTCTGAGTAGGTGGGGCTTAAGTGATGCCAAGAATCAACAATACCAATGTGTCTACAAGTGCTCACTGATGAAGCACAAAAACTCAGGTTCAGATTGGATGATGTATCACTGAGATATAACTGTTGGAATTAGGGCTGCAACAACGAATTGATAAAATCGATAAAAATCGATGATTAAAAGTGTTGGCAATGAATTTCATTATCGATTCATTGTGTTGCGCTATTATGCGTCTTTCACTGCGCTGCAGAGCCGTTTTTTCATGTTGGCTGACTGAATAAAGTTTGAAAGAAATAAAAAATGTAGCGCAAGTTGAACAGAGCAAGGGGGAAGGCGGAAGCAGAGCAGATGCAGTGTTTTCAAAGGAAATTAAATACATTTTACAAATGACCGACGTAGCGAAAACTGTTCGACCCAAGTCCTCCAAAGTTTGGGAACACTTCACAAAGATAAAAACTGCGCAACATGCAGCTTTGAAAAAGTGACGACACGACACGGGAGAACCACGGAGATGAAACGTAAACATGTCGGAGTTACAAGGAGGATGAAGGAGCTGCAGCAGATACAACATGTCTCACTCCCAACTCGTCATGTGTTGGCAGGTGAGTCCCTACAATATCCTACATTAGTTCTGTTTCCAAGTGAGAAAACGTAACGTCAGTCTCTTTGGAGCTGAAGCTGCTGCTGCTTGTTTGTTGATTAAAGACAAATGATATTTATTTTAATTGGTACAAGCAGTGTTTAAATGTGATTTATAAATAAATCTAACACAAAGATAATAATTTAATGATTAAGCTTCAACTTTTAATTTGCTGGCACAGTCTGAAGACACTGCAGGTATGGCAGGATGAAATGCATTTAAACAGGAATTAAAGTAATTTATTACATTTACTGAAATGTGTGTAATTAAGTATTTTATATACGTATGTGTGTGTGTGTGTGTGTGTGTGTTTAATTGCTCTTTTAGCCACTTTTGCCTGAACCTAACACTGTAAGTGAAACAAGGCATGTCTTGAATTGCTCTAAATTATGATATAATACATAAACTCTCTCATTCCAGAAAAAAACAACAAACATTGACAGCCTTCATGATGGGACAGACATCATGGACACCACAGCAAGCAGCTGTCTTCACTGAAAACATCCTTAAATGATCGTCACTGACATGAGTCAATGGTTGAAGACGAAGGCTTCACTACAATAATCCACACTTTTAATCCATGTTACACTCTTCCCTCAAGGACACATTTTACAAAGTTGCTACATATTGTGCAGGTACTTTGTATAAAGCATACATTTGTATATATTTTTGTGTACATTTATTTTTTAAAGCTATTTGACTAACTTTTATTTTTATTATTCAATATTTTACTAACAGAATGGTCAAATAGCAACCTGTTTTTTGTGCGAATTGCTATGTCAGACAAATGTTAAATTTTGGAATAAAAGGGTAGAAATTAAAATGTTTTTTTTTCCCCGATTCGTCGATTAATCGAATAATAATTGGCCGATGAATCAATTATTGAAATTATCGTTAGTTGCAGCCCTAGTTGGAATAATGTAGGGGGTGCACTTGAGTCCAATGTTAAAGAACGATATCAGTGTGTCTAAGTGCTCACTGATCACGCACATATATCTCTGTGAAATATCATGCAATATGTAACAGCTTTTAACTGTTGGAATAATGTAGGGGGCGCACTTGAGTCAAAAGCTAAACAACAATACCAGTCTGTGTAGAAGTGCTCAGGGTGGATAATGATCAATCATACTGATTTTGGTGCACCTCAGTTCAAAACTGTGGAATTTAGAGCCAAACGTGTGGCGACGGCGTTACGTCTTACTTCACCATGCCGCGCCGCCCACATTCTCCACCCAAAACTGTCAGTGTCAGAAATCAAGTTACACCAACATGTCTTAGGTCACTGGACACACTATCATGCTGATCTGGTAACGGGTCAGATAAGGATTGTTCAACGTAAAACTGTATACTTCCTGTTGTCAGGGGGTGTGGCTTAAGTGATGTCATGATTTGACTATTCAGTCTTGCAGATGACCGGATGTGGATCAATCACTGAAGGTTTGACATCTCAGTTTTTGTGTAGGAGCTATTAGCGTTTCATTTTTCATGGCGGCATGTCAAATTTTGTGGTCAGACATCCTTTTCAGGGACACCACCAAGTCATTGGTTCAGGTATGTTGACGACACCTGGGCTAAAATTAAATCTAAGGAAGTCCAACATTTTACTGACCACATAAACTCTGTGGATAAATACATCAAGTTCACACGAGAAGATGAAAAAAATGGCAGGTTGGCTTTCTTGGACTGTGAGGTCTCAGTCTCTGATAGAGGACATTTGCAAACCGAGGTGTACCGCAAACCCACCCACACAGACCAGTATTTGCAGTTTGACTCCCATCACCCTTTGGAGCACAAGTTAGGAGTCATCAGGACTCTGTATCACAGAGCAGACAGCGTCCCCACTAACTCAGGAGCCAGACAGAAGGAGAAATCCCACACAAGACAGGCTCTAGAGCAATGTGGATATCCTACCTGGGCCTTTCTGAAAGAAGAGAAGAAACCCAAACAGGACTCCAGTCAGCCAACAGGTGACAAAGAGGAACCCAGACCCAGAACAGTGGTCATTCCATATGTTGAGGGAGTATCAGAGAAACTTAGACGTTTATTTTCCAAACATAACGTCCCAGTGGCTTTTAAACCCCAAAATACATTATGGCAAAGACTGGTTCATCCCAAAGATCCAGTCCCCCGGCACAAACAGAGTAATGTTGTGTATGCTGTTCAGTGTCAGGAGGGCTGTGATCAGTCTTACATCGGGGAAACTAAACAGCCACTGACCAAAAGGATGGCCCAGCACAGAAGATCAACATCATCAGGCCAGGACTCTGCGGTCTACACTCATCTCCAGGCCAGCGGTCACTCCTTCAGGGATGAAGATGTTCACATCCTGGACAGAGAGGAACGATGGTTTGAGAGAGAAGTAAAGGAGGCCATCTTTGTGAAAAGAAATTGTCCATAATTAAACAGGGGTGGAGGCCTCTGTGTTCAATTGTCCCCCTCTTACAATGCTGTGATTGCTAGCATCACTCAGCCCTCTGTGAACAGTAAACAGCCATCAGTGTGCTAATGATCCATTGTTAGGCTGATGGTCCTTCTTGACCATGTGAGCAGCTGGTTTTGGTTGTCAGCAGCAAACTGGTTGATCCACTCTGAGAAGGTGCTATTTAAGAGACTGAGCTGAAAACAGCACCTCAGACTGAGGAAGTTTCTCGGATGAGAGACGAAACGTTTCTATATTTTTTTGCTTTGTTTTGTTTTTTGTTTTTTTGAATGTCCAGAGGACCAGATTGAACTTTTTTGGATTTCTGCCACCTTGTTCAAATCACAGCTGACTAAAGTATTCTCTAATTTGTTCAGAGAAAAAGGTTGAATAGCATGTGATACTTGATAGAAAAAACTGAAGATTATACTCTTGAACATTTTTCATGTTTTGCTTTACAATTCTAAGTATACATACACAAACGAGACAGCAGAATTGTCATGTTTAAAATCACAATATTAATAGGACTTTTTTTTTCACGAGTTCCTGCAAAAGTTCAAGACTGTGGGATGGAGTTGGGTGAATGTTTTAGAACCTAGATTAGCTGTGGATGGCTTCCAAATCCACTCATCCACTTCCTACATGCATTCTTTTCCCATTTTTTCTGAACATGTGCAAAGCTCTGACATCTGCAGCTTGTTTTGTTTTAGCTTCAAGGGCTGCGTTTGTTTCCTATCTGTGCCATGAACTGTATACCAACTCTTCCACCCTGCCTTAAATAATTAATCTCATCTCGAAGCAGTATTGCAAATTATGCACTTTTTGATATAGATATCAAAGGAAGAGTGTATATTGCCTAACACTCGTACACTATGGGTGCTTTGAGCTCCAGCCTGCAGGGGTTTGGGGGTGGGGGTGTTATGTGGAGATCAGTTTTGTGGTAAATTAGTCTAAAATAGTTGAAACAATAAAAAAAGGATACATATAATAGTTCAATAATTTCTGCCTTCTCAAAGAATTCCAGCTTTTCTGTTTACACTAGTATTGATGCACACTGCTACAGTGACAAAATTGTTGCCATGCACGGAGGAAAAAAAAAGAAAACAGATGCTCATGTTCCACTTGACAGAATAAGAACAACCTCTGTTTTTTAATTGCATTTGCTTTTTGTTTTTTTGTTTTTTCAGACACAGCATATGTTCGTGTTTTTATCAGCGATGTGAACGATAACAAGCCCATGTTTGGACAGGCATCCTATGAAGTTGATGTGGACGAGGACGCTGACGTGGGCTTTGCTATTCTTACAGTCAGTGCCAATGATGAGGACGAAGGTAGGTGGCATGAATAAAAAAATCTGTACATGTGAATGAATGCATCTATGTGTGTTTTACATTGGACAATATGGAGACACAAGATGTAGGAGTGATGGTGGGGCTAGTGCTATAAATCCATAAACAAACACGTTTATTTAAAGTATAGTGCCTGACTGCTTCATTTTTCTCCTACTCAAGGGATTAAAAAATCCTCTTAAATTTGACTGCCTTTGCCTAACTCCCTCTTACTTAAAATAAATGTTGATGAAACATAAACCCCAGTCACCCCCCCCCCCCAACAAAATAAATAAATAAATAAAAATACACATCTTGTAAAGGGGAGAAATGGTGTCAAGTGCCTCTCTATATCCCCTAAAACTGGTTGCAAATAAATCACTTACCCCACATTTCAACATGATTCACTAACTTCGGTAGTATTTTTATGTTATTAGTTTACAACCTTAAAGTTATTATTACTAATATTATTTTACAAATTAAATAAAGAGATAAAACCCATTTTAAATAATATAAAATATACCAAACTAGAGCTTTTAAAGTGCTAGAATTGTGCTGCTCGAGGTGGCTGCATGTTGGAGCAGCTCTGTTACTTTCATTCTGAGATTTTGCTTTTGGAAACTTTAATTCCTCTTTTTCTGAATGTAAATCACCCTTTTTTGGATGATTATTTCCTCTGGTATCGGATGATGTGCAGCTGGAAGGATTTTTACTGAAACTTTTTTAGTTTTGGACAGTTGTTAAATTGCATAACGCTATCAATGAGGTGTTTTATTTTACAACTGGGAGCAGCTGAATAACATCTCAAAAGCTCAGATAATTCCTTAGTTACAGCCCCAAACCTCATATGAGTTGAAAAGGATGTGCTGTAGCTGCATTCCTGTCTCCTTTATGGCTGTGCTCGAGTGCCTGACCACTGAGATCCTGGAACTAGCAGGAAACATGGCTCATGACAGTAGAAGGACAGGATTGTCCCCCGACACCTGCAGCCGACTGTCCGCAGTAACGAGAACCTCAGCAGGCTTCTGGGAGGAGTGGCCGTAACTCTGGGAGGAGTTCTGCCCAGCATTTTGGCAGTCCTACAGCCCGGGAGAACCAAGAGGCCAGTCAAGTCTGGGTGGATGGATCGGACGGCATCTGTGACCAGTTTCTTTGGATTTGCTGTGGGACGGACCTTTACAAGAGATCTTTCCTGCCTATAGCCATCAGCATCAATAACATATCTTGAAACATGGATGAGTTACAACAACATTTAATTTCCCTTTGGGATTAATAAAGTATTTTGAATTAAAATGTAATTGAATTTGGGCAGCACGGTGGCACAACTGGTAGAGCTGCTGCCTCTCAGCGAGCAGGTCCTTGGTTTAAACCCCGGTCCAGGGGCCTTTCTGGGTGGAGTTTGCATGTTCTCTCCGTGCATGCGTGGGTTTTCTCCAAGTACTCCAGTTTCCTCCCACAGACCAAAAACATGCATGTTAGGCTGATTGGTAACTTTAAATTGTCCCTACTGTAGGTGTGAGTGAGAGAGTGAATGGTTGTTTGTCTCGTTTGTCTTTGTCTCGTTTGTCTCTATGTGTCCCTGTGATGGACTTGCGACCCGTCCAGGGTGTACCCCGCCCTTCGCACAGTGATTGCTGGACATGGGCACCAGCGACCCCCGTGACCCAAAAATGGAATAAGCGGGTAAAGATAATGGATGGATGGATGGATGGATGGAATATAATTGAATTTGTGTATGTACATGTATGCTCCATCTCAACTTTGAAGTACAAATCTTTACATTCAGAAAAGTCATGATTAGTTAAAACCTTGTTAAAGCCAGTCATGCAATGCAGATTAATCAGATCCAAAATGGGGATATTAGTTAAACATCTCCGAACATTCTGTTGTTGTCCTATTTAGTAATAACACCCCCCCCCCCCCCACCCCCCCCATCTTCAAGCCTAGATTTAGGAACAAAGTGCCGGTTTGAAGAAAAAAAAAAAAGTTAAGTCACTATAAGCCAAATTCAATAAACCAATTAAAATTTTTAGAAATTGGGCTGAGAAGCCAAAGTTGCAGCTTTATTTATTTATTTATTTTTTTTGTTCAAGTTGAATAAGGGTTGGAATTTGGTTAAGATTATGCATAAGATTTCTGGATAATGGCATATACAAACATACACAATAGGAAGTACATGGGTAACATAATGTAATGCTTGGGTATAAGGTGAGGTTATGATTTAAGGGAGGCATATGGTCACTGTGCCTCCC
>NC_056499.1:32487521-32496753 GCF_014905685.2 Nematolebias whitei
TATATAGATATATATGTAGATATATATATATATATATATATATATATTATAACACTGAGGAGTGCGCATTCCAGTTTTAATAAAGTAGAATATCCTGGGAGATAAAAAGAACTTGAAATTGGTACAATTGGGAATAACAAATGTTCTCGCCAATCGTTTTCTTGTTTTAAGTGCTTGTTATTCCTTGTATGTTTTATTTTTTTTATTCCTTTTGGGTTTCAGCAGTTTTCTAAATACTTAAGGGATTCAAACAAGTATAAAAAAGACAATGAGGGTGAATTGAAAGAATCCAATCTTGTATATTCCCTTGTGTCTCATTTAGAATAAAAACAGACAGACGGTACAAAACGATATGGATTAGAGCATTCTCCTCTCTCCTTCCTTGACTTTCATCTTTTCTAATAAGCTGTGAATCTCTTGTCTTCAGAGGCTTCTCCTTTTCCTTTCAAATTAACATCTGGGGCGAAGGATGCAGTGGCGATTGAGATACAGGCAATGGCTTTACTAGTAATTTCATTAAGAAAAACACTTCATTGAGTAGCAAGAAACAGATGTTCTAAAATGGTTAGTAGAGATTTAAAAATGCATACTAATGTTGAGAGAAAACTGCAGAGATTTGAAAAATAAATATTTCCAAACATAACATTTTCAACAGTGTAGGTTCAATGTTACATTTTATTGAAATAATGCTGTAAATAGGTTTGAGCATTGAAATATTTTCTATTTTGATCAATATTTGGCAACTCTGAAATTATATAGTCCTTTACGAATAATTGTTATAATTTCAAATTTATTGTTAGTGCTTTTCTTCAGAGAATATGAAAATGAAATGTGATACATAAGAACCCTACTTAAGCTTTTTCTCATTATGCAATGTATGAGCACTAGTTATATTTAAATGCAATTTAAACATAATATACTGTATATATACAAGCCGGATTCCAAAAAAGTTGGGACACTAAACAAATGGCGAATAAAAACTGAATGCAATGAGGTGGAGGTGGAGGTGCCAACATCTTATATTTTATTCAGAATAGAACACAAATCACAGATCAAAAGTTTAAACTGAGAGAATGTATCATTTTAAGGGAAATATCTGTTGTTTCTAAATTTCATGGCGTCAACAAATCCCAAAAAAGTTGGGACAAGTCCATTTTTACCACTGTGTGGCATTCCCCCTTCTTCTTACAACACTCAACAGACGTCTGGGGACAGAGGAGACCAGTTTCTCAAGTGTAGAAATAGGAATGCTCTCCCATTCATGTCTAATACAGGCCTCTAACTGTTCAATCGTCTTGGGCCTTCTTTGTCACACCTTCCTGTTTATGATGCGCCAAATGTTCTCTATAGGTGAAAGATCTGGACTGCAGGCTGACCATTTCAGTACCTGGATCCTTTTCCTATGTAGCCATGATGATGTGATTGCTGCAGAATGTGGTCTGGCATTATCGTGTTGAAAAATGCAGGGTCTTCCCTGAAAGAGATGACGTCTAGATGGGAGCATTTGTTGTTCTAGAACCTGAACATAGTTCTCTGCATTAATGGTCCCTTTCCAGACATGCAAGCTGCCCATGCCACAAGCGCTTATACAACCCCATACCATCAGTGATGCAGGCTTTTGAACAGAGTGTTGATAAAAACTTGGGCTATCCTTGTCCTCGCTGGTCTGGATGACATGGCGTCACAGTGTTCCATAAAGAACTTCAAACCATGACTCATCTGACCACAGAACAGTCTTCCATTTTGCCACACTCCATTTTAAATGACCCCTGGCCCAGTGCAAACGTCTGAGCTTGTGGAGCTTGCTTAGAAATGGCTTCCTCTTTGCACTGTAGAGTTTCAGCTGGCAACGGCGGATGGCACGGTGGATTGTGTTCACTGACAATGATTTCTGGAAGTATTCCTGAGCCCATTCTGTTATTTCCTTGACAGTGGCATTCCTGTTTGAGGTGCAGTGACGTTTAAGGGCCCGGAGATCACGAGCATCCAGTAGAGTTTTATGGCCTTGACCCTTACGCACAGCGATTGATCCAGATTCTCTGAATCTTTTGATGATGTTATGCACGGTTGATGATGATAACTTAAAAGCCTTTGCTATTTTACGCTGGGTAACACCATTCTGGTATTGTTGCACTAGCTTTCTGCGCAACAATGGTGGAATTGGTGATCCTCTTACCATCTTGGCTTCTGAGAGACACTGACACTCTGAGAAGCACTTTTTATTCCCAATCATGTTGTCAATTGACCTAATTAGTTTTAATTGGTCTTCCAGCTGTTCGTTATATGCTCAATTTCCTTTTTCCGGCCACTTATTGCTACTTGTCCCAACTTTTTTGTGATTTGTTGACCCCTGTGAAATTTTGAATCAACATATGTTTCCTTTAAAATGTTACATTTACTCAGATTAAACTTTTGATCTGTCATCTATGTTCTATTACGAATAAAATATTGACATTTGCCATCTCCACATAATTGCATTCAGTTTTTAATCACAGTTTGTTTAGTGTCCCAACTTTTTTGGAATCCGGTTTGTAAATATATTTATTTATTTAAGGGATTTTAAACTCTTCCCACACTCTTGCAATATTATAAACAATGTTTTTAAATTCTAAACGCTCTAAAAGAACACAGCATGTCATTATTTCAGCTCTCTGCCTCCTGCTGCACTCTTGGTCACGCCCACTTTTCCGCTCTGCACGGAGATCAGCTGTTCAGCTGCAGGAGGAAGTTTATCCTGCAGTGTGGGTTGCACAAAGGTGCAACAGGTGTTAAATAATTTATTTTAAATATAAATTCCATGCCAATCATGCATCTCATCCATCAATCAGAAAATAGTGTGTCATGTCCAATGTTACTTTGAAAAACTGCAATAGAGCGAGTCTGCGAAAAACGAACCACAAAGTAGCGAGGGACTACTGTACAGGTCCTTCTAAAAAAATTGCATATTGTGATAAAGGTCATTATTTTCCATGATGTAATGATAAAAATGAAACTTTCATATATTTTACATTCATTGCACACCAACTGAAATATTTCAGGTCTTTAATTGTTTTAATACTGCTGATTGTGGCATACAGCTCATGAAAACCCAAAATGCCTGTCCCAAAAAATTAGCATATTTCATCCCACCAATGAAAGACAAGTGTTTTTAATACAAAAAACGATAACCTTCAAATTCAGTTATGCACTCAATACTTGTTAGCGAATCCTTTTGCATGAATGACTTCTTCAATGCCGCGTGGCATGTCGGCAATCAGCCTGTGGCACTGCTGAGGTGTTATGGAGGCCCAGGATGCTTCGATAGCGGCCTTAAGCTCATCCAGAGTGTAGGGTCTTGTGTCTCTCAACTTTCTCTTCACAATATTCCGCAGTTTCTCTATGGGGTTCAGGTCAGGAGAGTTGGCAGGCCAATTGAGCACAGTAATACCATGGTCAGTAAACCATTTACCAGTGGTTTTGGCACTGTGAGCAGGTGCCAGGTCGTGCTGAAAAATGAAATCTTCATCTCCATAAAGCTTTTCAGCAGATGGAAGCATGAAGTGCTCCAAAATCTCCTGATTTCTAGCTGCATTGACCCTGCCCTTGATAAAACACAGTGGACCAACACCAGCAGCTGACATGGCACCCCAGACCATCACGGACTGTGGGTGCTTCACACTGGACTTCTGGCATTTTGGCATTTCCTTCTCCCCAGTCTTCCTCCAGACTCTGGCACCTTGATTTCCGAATGACATACAACATTTGCTTTCATCAGACAAAAGTACTTTGGACCTCTGAGCAACTGTCCAGTGCTGCTTCTCTGGAGCCCAGGTCAGGCACTTCTGCCGCTGTTTCTGGTTCAAAAGTGGCTTGACCTGGGGAATGTGGCACCTGTAGCCCATTTCCTGCACACGCCTGTGCACGGTGGCTCTGTATGTTTCTGCTCCAGACTCAGTCCACTGCTTCCGCAGGTCCCCCAAGGTCTGGAATCGGCCCTTCTCCACAATCCTCCTCAGGGTCTGGTCACCTCTTCTCGTTGTGCAGCGTTTTCTGCCACACTTTTCCCTTCCCACAGACTTCCCACTGAGGTGCCTTGATACAGCACTCTGGGAACAGCCTATTTGTTCAGCAATTTATTTCTTGGTCTTACCCTCTTACTTGAGGGTGTCAATGATGGCCTTCTAGACAGCAGTCAGGTCGTCAGTCTTACCCATGATTGCAGTTTTGAGTAATGAACAAGGCTGGGAGTTTTTAAAAGCCTCAGGAATCTTTAGCAGGTGTTTAGAGTTACGTTGTTGATTCAGATGGTTAGGTTAATAGCTTGTTTAGAGAACCTTTTCGTGATATGCAAATTTTTTGGGACAGGCATTTTGGGTTTTCATGAGCTGTATGCCATAATCATCAGAATTAAAACAATTAAAGACCTGAAATATTTCATTTGGTGTGCAATGAATCTGAAATATATGAAAGTTTCATTTTTATCATTACATTATGGAAAATAATGACCTTTATCACAATATGCTATTTTTTTTAGAAGGACCTGTATCTATATACTAAATCTACTACTTACAACTTGTACAACTATTCCTACTTTGCAGTTTTTCACTTATCGCGGGGCTTCAGGGTACCGATCCCCCATGATAATCAAGGGACTACTGTATATATAGTAGTCCCTTGTTTATCGCGGTGATGAGACGATCGTGTGGCTCATCCATCAATCAGCCATTATGTGCGTGTCCCATCTTATTTTGAAAAACCGCGATAGAGCGAGTCCACGACAAACGAACTGCGATGTAGCGATGGACTACTGTGTATATATATATATATATATATATATATATATGGATACTTATGTATATGTGTGTGTGTGTGTGTGCGTATGCATACACTGTAGCTTGCTTTGCAACCTAATAATATTTCTTTCAAATTATAGTTCATTTACTTGTATTTTTCTCTTTTTCTCAAGGTGGAAATGCCAAGCTGCGTTACCAGATCACCTCAGGAAATTCAGGTGGGGTGTTTGATGTCGAGCCAGAGGTGGGCACAATTTTCATTGCTCAGCCACTGGACTATGAACTAAACAAAAGGTATGAACCCACTCTGCAAGGTGAAAAAAGAATCCTGTATCCACCCGTCGCTAAATGCACTGTTCAGTGTTTTTTTTTGTTTGTTTGTTTGTTTGTTTAGTCTTTTCCTGCTTTGGTAGAACTTTGATCTAGTCATTTTAACTTTGTCCAATTTTACTTTTAGTTTTTCTTTTACTTTAAATGTAATATTTTAATTATTATATTAATTTATCTGTGATGGACTTGCGACCCGTCCAGGGTGTACCCCGCCCCTCGCACAGTGATTGCTGGACATGGGCACCAGCGACCCCCGTGACCCAAAATGGAATAAACGGGTAAAGATAATGGATGGATGGATGGATGGATATTAATTTATTTTTGGTATCTGATAGCATTTATTTGTATTTAAAATAAAACTTGTAAACATCTTTGCTTAAATCTCAGATTTCTGCCTTTTCATATTGACACCAGTTCTGTAAAAAAGAGATGTTTGTAAAAAAACAAAAAAAAACAAAAAACTAAATAAAACAAAACCAGTTAAAGGACATTTGCCTTTGTGCACCATATTATCTGACTATTTAGTTTAATTTTTCAACATTTTACCATGTTAAAGTGTCAAATGTAAAGGTAATTCCTACATATCGTCAATGGGAAAAGATTAAAGAAAAGGGGTTGAGTTTTTACATCCATTCACTAGGATGATTACTGACCAGGCAAGTAAAAGTGAGAAAAGAAGACTAATAAAATTATGAACAAAATAAAATGCAAAAAAAACCTGCTAATTCAGCTAAACTAATTACTCCAGAATGAAGATTCTCTGTCTTCAATGATTTTATTGACGAAGTGACCACCAAACAAATTAATTAAAAATATCTATATTTCTCCCTCTCAACAGGTACCTTGTCTGTTAAAATGTGACTTTCAAATAATTTTATAAAATATTGGTATGTGCTAGGATTTTTCAGACTAAAGCTTCTCACAATGCCAACATGTGTGCTCAGGTACAAGCTTCATGTCCTGGCTTCTGATGGAAAATGGGAAGATTATACAACAGTGACCGTAAACGTGGTGAACAAGAATGATGAGGCACCAGTCTTCACAGTTAATGAGTACTACGGCAGCGTAACAGAGGAGCTGGATGGTTCACCCGTGTTTGTCTTGCAGGTACAGTGTCGTTATTTCAACTGTGATATTTTCTTTTTTCACATTTGTGTAATTACTACTTGCTATGGTAAGTTATACATTTTACCAGCTTACCTAAAAATAATACCAGATGGTCTTTACTGCCAAGTTAATCCATCCATCCATCCATCAATCATATTTTACCTGCTTCTTCCATTTTGGGTCACGGGGGTCACCGGTGCTCATGTCCAGCAATCACTGTGCGACGGGCAGTGGGCACCCTGGACAGGTCTCCAGTCCATCACAGGGACACATAGAGACAAACGAGACAAACAACCATTCACTCTCTCACTCACACAAAGGGACAATTTAGAGTTACCAATCAGCCTAACATGCATGTTTTTGGGCTGTGGGAGGAAACCGGAGTACCCGGAGAAAACCCATGCATGCACAGAGAGAACATGCAAACTCCACCCAGAAGGGCCCCTGGACCGGGATTTGAACCAGGGACCTGCTCGCTGAGAGGCAGCAGCTCTACCAGTTGCTCCACCATGCTTCCCCAAGTTAATCCAATTCAGTTTATTCAATTTAGTTAATTAAATAAACTGCAGTTTATACATTATACTGTATACATTACAAAAGCTAATTAGTCAAAGCTATCTACGGAAAGCCAGCAAATTGCATTGAATCTTCACTTTGTTGCAGCCTCACACCCTGAACAAGCACGTAGGCCACAGTGGAAAGGAAAAACTCCCTTTTAACAGAAAGAAACCTCCAACAGAACCAAGCTCAGGTTTGTAGTTAGAAGTAAAATTTTGAATTATATTCTGAATTTGACAGGGAGTCAATGGAGAGAAGCTAAAACTGGATAAATATGATCTCTCCTACCAACTCATTAAAACTCTGGGAGCAGCATTCTGGATCAGCTAAAAATGTTAAAAACATTTTTTGGACACC
The DNA here is from genome assembly GCF_014905685.2 of Nematolebias whitei. Taxonomy (NCBI): domain Eukaryota; kingdom Metazoa; phylum Chordata; class Actinopteri; order Cyprinodontiformes; family Rivulidae; genus Nematolebias; species Nematolebias whitei. The sequence goes on from NC_056499.1 coordinate 32,494,646, forward strand.
CAGTTAATAGAAAATTGTAATGGTCCAGGCTAGACATGACAAATGCATGGACCAGTTTTTCCTGCATCATTTTTGCACAAGATGTTTCTAATCTTAAAGATATTATGCAGGCAGAGGACAGCAGTTCTGGTTAATTTTTTTATTTGTTTTCTGTTTTTTTTTTTTTATTTATTTATTTATTCATTCATTCATTCTTTCATTCATGTGGATGGTTAAAAAACATATCCTGATTAAAAATAGCACCAAGGTTTGTTTTTTTTACGTTACAGTGCCAACCATTGGAAGTGAAAGGCTGCAATGTTTCTTCACAAGATGCTTAGGTCCAAAAACAACACTATCTGTCTTGTCTGAGTTTAGAAGCAGAGGATTTAGGGTCATCCAGGTTTTTATGTCTTTAAGACATTCTTGTAGTGTAAGTAACCAATTGGATTCATCGGGTTTCATGGACAAATATAACTGTGTATCATCAGCATAACAATGAAAATGTATCCTATTCTGTTTAATAACTTCACCTAATGGAAGCATAAAGTAAAGACTATTGGTCCAAGCACTGAACTCCGAAGAAATCCACGACTAACTTTGGTGTATGAAGAAGATTCATTATTTACATTTACAAATTGCAATCTATCAAAGTATGGTTTAAACCATTTTAGAGTCATTCCTGTAATCCAAATATCATTCAAGCCTCTGTAGTAGAATATCGTGATCAGCTATAGCAAATGCAGCATTGAGGTCTAATAGAACCAGTATAGACAGAATTCAATTGACTGAGGCCATGATAATATCAATAGTAACTTTCAGTGCTGTGGTGAGCTCTAAACACTGACTAAAGCTCCTCAAACAGATTATTTATTTGCAGATGTTCACACAATTGATTTGCAACTGTTTTGTCAAGAAGTTTTGAGATAAATGTTAGATTAGATAAAGGTCTAGAATTGGCCAGACTTCCTGACTCAAGATCAGGTTTCTTAAGTAAAGTTTTAATTACAGCAGTGCTTCTCAATTATTTTCTGTTACGCCTCCTCTAGGAAGAAGTAAACATTTTGCGTCCCCCACCAAACTCTCCGCTGTAACTGTAAATAGTATAATTTGTCTATAAAATTGTTATGAGTACACCTCTGCATAACATTGTGTCCTTATTAACATTAAACAAAAAATAATATAGATCAACTTACAATGAAGAATAACTTTATTATTAGTCTGTAACAGAAACAACTTAAAGTGCATCAATTTGCCTGAAAAAAAAAAACAACGTAATTAAACTGTAAACATTTTTGACCATTTGATACTGAAAAATAAAATATAATCAATAAATAATAATAAATTCAAATTGATCGGCATCATTTTAACTCAGTGTTATATAAAACACTTTGACCTACAAAACAACAATGAACTCAACAATTTGTGCTGATTTTTTTTTTTTTTTTTTTTTTTTTTTTAGTGTTTTTTTAAGCGAGACTTAAAAACTGTGAGAGTGGGAGCCTGCCTGACGCACAGTGGTAACTCATTTCACAGGTCAAGTATATTTTGTTAGCAAAGAATAGAGTCCTAACATTTATTAAACATTACTTCTGTATTTACAAAAATATAACATCAAAATTGACAAACTCATCAATAAAACTAAAACATTTTGTCAACGCTAAAGAGGAAATAGGGGGCAGGTGTCACTCTCGCTTTGAGTTTACTCTTTGTTGCATGCGTGCTGTGAGTGACGTCCAGAGCGTCATAAAAACAGCAGCGGAGGTGTCAGAGTTATTTATTTATCGTCTCAGCAGCAGAGAGGAGTGACACGGTTCAAGCATTGCTCTCAAAACGACAAGGCAGCAATATTTGTTCATAACTTTATTATTAGTAAACCTGAGAGATACGAGCAAACAGTTGCTGGAACACGTGACAAAATGAGAATGGTGAAAAAAAGCTACTCCCTATGGCAAAAAAATCATGTTCCCTGGGTCACATACGCCCCCACTGGTATCACCCCGGGCCCCCCTAGGGGGGGCACGCCTCACTATTTTAGAAGGACTAAATTACAGCAACCTTAATGCTCTCTGCTATGTAACCATTCATTATAGACAAAGTAAGCCAGTCCAAAATGTGGATATTAATTA
>NC_056499.1:32497153-32538209 GCF_014905685.2 Nematolebias whitei
TATGTGTATATATATATGGGCCGTGGGTGAGCTGACGCTGGGGTGTTGGTATCAGAGAAAACTATGGAGTCCAACATTGTTTTTGCAAAGTTGCACCCTGAAGCAACATCAATTTCAGTGACCTCTGATTGGTGTAACCAGGTGTCATTACAGCTGACGTGAACAACAATCTTATTGTATTTAGCCTTAGTCAGCAGTTTCAGGTAAGATTTGATGTTGTTCACTCTGTCCACTGGAATGCATTTGACTATGGTCACTGGAGTCCCTAGTACCACATTTTGGATTATGGAGCTGCCAATTACAAGGGTCTACTTCTCAGCATGTGTGTCAATGAGTGAGGAAAATTGATTGGGAATATGAACGGGTCGGAGGTGAACTGGAGGCTTAGCCTTAGCACTATGCTGACTTCGGACCGTCACCCAGCCAACCTGGGGTCCCCGGCTGCTCGGTGTCTGCTAGTGGACCACTAACAGGAGCTATATTAGTATGTTTTTTTTGTTTGTTTTTTTCATGCATAGCATTCACTATACAGTTGCGCAGCTGCACTGCCCAGTCATGTGCTATGGCAGGGTCCATTAACTGTTGACGAAGGGCCCTGCCAGCAGGGAGAACCATTTTCATGAACGAAGTGGTGTTCTTAGAAACCAACAGTGATTAGAGTGAAATTCGTTGAAGTAACTTTCACAAAAATGACATAATCTAAGTTTTCCTAACAAAATATGCCACAAATATTAAATAACCTCCCTCTTTTTTGTCTGTTATTCACTGAACAACATAGTTTTCTGCAATGACAATATGTGGACACAGCAATTTGAAAGAAACAACAACAACTAACAAACAAGCTTTATCAGACTTGGGAAACTCATTTTATTCATTTGTTTGTTTATTTATTATATTTTAATATTACAAAAATGCACACTTAACTATTCTCTTTGTCTTGCTGTGGTTATGATGTTGTAGGTGACAGCATCTGACCCAGATAAGGATGCTGACCAAGAGGCCCTGCGCTACTCCCTCCATGGTCAGGGTGCAGAGAGTGAATTTATAATTGATGAGGTTACGGGAAAGATTTATGCCCAGCGGACATTGGACCGTGAAGAGCGCGCTGTTTGGCGTTTTGTTGTCCTGGCAACAGATGAGGGTGGTGAGGGTCTAACAGGCTTCACAGATGTCATCATCAATGTTTGGGACATTAATGACAATGCACCCATCTTCCCCTGCGCTCTCAGTTGCCACGGAGATGTAGCAGAGAACTCTGTTTCTGGGACTTCTGTTATGGAGATGAGTGCAACCGATCTGGATGACTCAGCAGTGGGACAAAATGCTGTTCTGTCTTACAGGATAGTGGGTAGTTTGGATGCCACGAACGTCGAGTTAGGAGGAATTCCTACCTTCTCAGAAATGTTCACTATCAACCCCACCACAGGAACTATTGCTGTAGGGATTGGTGGTCTGGACAGAGAACAGGTTGAGTCCTACCTCCTTGTTGTAGAGGCCAGAGATGGGGGAGGAATGACAGGAACTGCAACTGCAACCATTCAGATCAAGGATATGAATGACCATGCTCCAAGATTCATTGATCACTCCTGCCTGGCACGGATCTCTGAGAATGCAGAACCCAATGCAGAGGTGGGTAAGAATGGCTGAAACAGTACTCCTGATGCTATAATCTTTTTGTTTTATACATTTATATAATATATAAAATACTATTTTCATATGAATTAATAATTTGACTTGTACTGAATTCCACTCAGATTATCAAAATGACAACTGATTTTGCATATATTTACTTTAGTTACAGATTCAACCTAAATTCATCCACTACATTTGCCAAAAGTTGCTTATTGATAGCTTAAGTGTAAAAATATGTGGTTTACTCAAACAACAGTTTTCCCATAAAAAACAAAGATATATGATGTGGCAGTACTTGAATTAACAGATATCTGCAGGATTTTGTTGCAGACATTTTTGGCGTACACTAAGTATCTGTATTTGTGAAGATCTTTGCCTCACATAACAAATACTTTAACTTAATCTAGTGACAAATTGTGATGTGTCTATAGCAGGTGAGTTATATTGTCTAATACTAATGATAGTGAATTTTAAATCTATTACGTTGTGTATTGTGTAGAGGTACATTTGAATATTAGAATGTCTCTGATGCTTTTAATTGCTCATTGTGAAACCAGGGCATTTGGTTTTTTGACACATTTTATTTTACACCTGCTTTTTTTGGTATTATGTCATGGCAAACATTAGTCTGCTCTTGTCTATCCACACACTTTTATTTTGCACCTTTTGGCTAGTAGTGTTAAACCTGATGTAAAATATTTTGAACTTTATGATATCACAAAGTAGTATTGCTTGTTTTAAGGTCTTGGAACTGACTGCAGAAGATTGGGACACTGGAGAAAATGCCCAGCTGACCTTTAGTGTTGTGGCTGGAGATCAAGAACAGAAATTTTACATGGTCAGTCTCAAACAGGAACAGCGGGGCATCTTGAAGCTCAAGAAACGTTTGGACTATGAAAGACACAGTGAGCAGAGGTTCAACCTCACACTTAAGGTGAATAAATAAATTTAGATTCACCCTGTGTGTGTTTTTTATCCCTATTTTATTTTTTTTTTTTAAATTGAACAAAATGTTTAATGGGTTCTGGAAAATACAGTTTAAAATGTTGAAAATTATTATAAAGGAAGCTTCTTACTTGGTACCTAAAAGTTAAGAAGTCACACTGACAATCTGAATTTAAAGATGTAGATATTGTCAGAACATAGTGAATTGTACAACGTTCTGAGACTTGTTTTCAACAGCAAGTACAACATTTTTATTTTATTTTATTTTTTAACATTCATCATTTAATATACTCAATTAACCCACAGTTTCCAACATTTGTTTTTGTGGAAAACATTCTTATTCATTTTAGACTGCCTTAGAAACCCTTATCCAGTCCATCATTGTTTTATCTAGGATAAAGATTTTAACATTATACGTTAAGGTTCTACTTTTCTATCATGTTTGATAGTGTTTGTTTTTTTTTAGGTTGAAGACCTGGACTTCTCAAACTTTTTGCACTGTGTGGTTGAAGTGGAGGACTACAATGATCATCCTCCTGTTTTTATTCCACACTTTCTGGCTCTTGCCCCCCTTCCTGAAAATGTCATTGTGGGAACCAGTGTGGCTCATCTGGTGGCCAGTGACTCAGACTCAGGCCAGAACCAAGATATCACCTTCGGCCTGTCAAAGGGCTCAGATCCTGATGGTCTGTTCACTATTGACCAGTCTGGTGTACTTTCAGTGGCTCGTCCACTGGATCGAGAGAAAACATCCCAGCATACCTTAGTTGTCATAGCAACTGATCATGGGATTCCACCTTTAACAGGCAGTGCCACAGTTCAGCTGCCTTTGTTGGATGTAAATGACAATGGACCAGAGTTTGAGGCAGCCTACTCCCCCATAGTGTTTGAGAATGCGGCTGGACCACAGGTAGGCTTGTATCTTTTTGATTTGATACATGTTATTCATACTGTGTTTTACATTAGTGATGAGAGAAATACTGTAGGAAGACCAAGGATCAGTGTCATGGATGGAAACTCATGCCTTTAAAAAGTGACAATTCCTCATACTTTACCTCTTTGTTTAGGTAGTAAGGTTGAACCAAACATCAAGGCTGCTCCTAGCTATGGACAAGGACTCCCCTGAAAATGGGCCTCCCTTTCATTTCACATTACCCCCGGAGTATCGCTACAGCAATGATTTCTACCTTCAGGACAACTTGAATGGAACAGCAACACTAACAGCTTTGAGGACATTTGACCGTGAGCGCCAGAAAGAGTTTCTCCTTCCTATAATTATGAGTGACAGTGGTCATCCAGCCAAAACAGTGACCAGCACCCTAACTGTGACCATCGGTGATCAGAATGATCATCCTCATGTGGCAGGGGAAAAGCATATTTCCATCAATAGCCATAAAGGTGAGATGTTTTTTCTTCTTCTATTTGTAGATGAGGAAAAACTGTGCCCAGTCACATCTACCTCCTAAACATGTTTAAAACATTAACACATCAAGTATGGGTAGGGGGAATGTTTCTCAGACCACAATTCTTCAAACGGTTTAACCATTTTGTCACTCACATACTCCCCTCGCCAATTTAATTTTATGGTACTATTTTGGATAAATGTGAAGTCATGGTTTTGAGAGAAGACCCTTATTCAATTGATGATGCTGAAAGCTACTGATTGTAGCGTCAGTGTTTACAACCTTCAGCCACTCACATTTATCATTCCTTCTTCAGCCATTAAACACAAACTCTTCAATCAGTGGCATTTGGAAAACAGTGAAATTACAAACTGTTTTCTCTCCGAATGATTAGAACGTTGAACATCAGCACAGCAAACTATTGCAGCTTTGTTAACGTTATAGTTCATCTCAGAACAAACATAAAGACAACAGGTTTAATATACATACAAACACAGAAAAATCCTATGTCACTGAAGTGAAGTTGCTGCAAATATCAATCAGAAAAGTGAGATATTCAGTTTAACAACGTGCAATGCAGAGTCGCATGTTTAATAAGTCTTCCTCATTTTGTTCTGCAGCTGCTTATGTATAAATGATATTAAAATATTTATATATAACTTTATTAGTAAAATAAATCCAGAAGTCACAATTCACTTGTTTTGTTGTTCAGATCTTGATTATTTGAGTCTTCAATTAAAAGTAGAATGATCTGCCTATTCTTCAAGTTGGAGAGATGTCTTTCCTTTTTCTCCAACCTGCAAAAGACCTGGACACCTGTTAATCATCTGAAAACATTGTTTTTATTTATTTACCACCCATTAAAACCATAAATGCCAACAAGCTGATTTAGTTGGTTAAACTTGTTTTCCTCTAAAGCTCGTGGCAGACATACCCACAAGCTAAAATCCATCTGTTCAAGGTGTGCCTTTAAATGTTGGATACATATTTTTTATAGTTTCCACATAGTTTTTTTTTTTTTTTTACTTTATTATAATCACTATCTATTCAAGCATCACTTTTATTCATATGCTAAATTATTTCTGTTGGAATCATTTCTAATGTCATGTATTGTACTGGTGAGATAGAAACACGTTCATAGCTTGAAACATAACAAGCACATTCAGGACTTTCAACATGGTTTTTTTTTTCTTCTGTCTTATCTTCTGTCTTATTAGTAGTGTTATGACTTTAAAGCTCTTAGCCAGGTCCTATTAATATTATTACAAAGATACCATGCACATCGCCTAACAAACACTGGCTTGTGACATGTACAAATGAAATATCAAGGCAAAACATCATCCTTAGTTTCAGATATAAACTTTTCTGCTCTGCATTTTCATAGTTTAAAGCGTTTACCCACATATTTGTTTTCTCTCTTTCTTTTTGATTTTCAGGTCGTATGCCAACAACAGTTCTTGGAAAAGTTTATGCTCCAGACCCTGATGATTGGGACAACAAGACCTATATTTTTGAGGGACATATGCCAAGGTAAAATATTTAACAGGCCAACAGCATATGTTTTGTACTGAAATCATTCCCCTTAGGAGTTTTTATTTATATATTTTTATGGCATTAAAGTATCAGTTACCATTGAAATCAGTGGAAACTGAGATTTTAATCACATAATGGGGTGAATTACAATTACTTTGCTTTAACAACAAATTTAAGTTTCGGTTTTTCATTTTTCATCCCTTCTATTTCTTATATCTTAGCTCAATATGCTATCATTAATTTCTCTTTAGAGTATTTTATAATGATGGTATTTAATTCTAGAGAATCTGAAATAACTGAGACAAAAGAATGACATTAATCACAAGTTGTAGTATGTAAAAGTATAATGTTAGACGGGACATATTTTAACTCAGAACTAACCAGGTCATACTTTCACATGTTGTTTTTATACACTTGTTGAGTAAAGCTGAAGTGCGAAGTGCTTTCATCAAGATTTAAAATGATGCTGCTAGTCTTTGGGACAAACAACACTGAGAACTTTCACTCACTTCTTACTGGTCCTTGCAGAAACCTCCAGCTGTTATCACTGCATAGATTCTGACCTCACCATTGTGGCACAGTACATTTTTACAATCCATAGGCCACCTTTTTAATTTCATGTTTGATCACAAAAAACCCCCCAAAAAACAGAACACATGATCTTATGAAACGCATAAACTGCATAAAATAATTTAATAGGTATTTTGTAAAATAAGCAGTTTGTTTCTGTTTGCATTGAACTCCACAGACGTGTGCAATCACAAAACAAAGAAAAAGGAGAGAAAAAGAAGAACATTGAACATTTGTAACCTCTTTTTTTCCTACTTTTAAACAGGCCCGAATCAGTTCACAGAGAAAGGTCAAGGTTCTTTATTATCATTTGCATTGCATGTGGTATATGAGGTGGAATGAAATTGTGTACACAGGGTCCCAGTTACATCCAACAAAAGTATAAATTGTAAAAGAAAAACAGTAATAAGGTGTAAGATATGAACTAAGAACATGTTAAACACTTAATAGTGCAAAAACAATACGCCTAATAACAGCAGCACGAACATGAGTCTGTGTGAGCAAATGAGTACGAATGAACACAGCAGCATGACATAAATCAGCGGCATGAGATTAGCAGAATGGATAATCAGCAGTACATATCAACAATCAAAGTGGCATTAAAAGTTTTTTGTTTTTTTTTACTCACCTTGCCATTTCGTTGAAAAAAACAAAACATCACCAAAATGCAAATTGAGCCTCGGTGATAGAAAGTTGTGTTTTGCTGTTTTCACATAAGAAGCAATGTGTAGTGCACCCACTGTGGAGGTACAGCACTTGTACAGCTGTTGTCAGGCCATTAGATCCATCAAGGCCTTCACTGCTGGTTGAAACATCCAGTGATAGCAATTAGTGACATATGGTATAATATCAATACTTTTATTTCTTTATTTAATAGTTTTGTAAAACATGTTAAATAATAGACAGTAGTCTATATTTTTTTAATTTATTTTTACTTGGTTGGGCAACACTTAGAAAGCTATAATTATTTTACAGCTTCTGTCCAGTCATATTTCAACATCATGTGTTGCTGTGGTTAATATAAGAAATCTGCCTCTAAGCCTTCAGAATCATTAATGCAGTCCTTGTTAGCTTAAAAGAAATGGCAACAAAACTGGTATTTTAACCAGTCAGATTTTGAGTTGGCAACACTGAGGCCATCTAGCAGACCCATAAAGTATTTACCATTTTCATATATTTTGATTGGATTATCAGAAAGCGTAGTAATCAGAGCTAGCAGACATCAGATATGACTTGTGATTTGTTGTGGAGGACTTGCTAGTTTTTCAACCCATAATGACTAAAGGAAGGGAATAAATTGATGTGGTTGCAGATAATCTCGCAATACATTTTCTAAAAAGTGATGTTTCAAGAAAAGCTGGGCATTGTGAGAAAATGCCAACCCCAAAGATAGCAAGTCTGTCACAGCCTGGGAGAAGGTTTGTCTGCCACTTTAGCTCACAGCTTCCAAAAAGCACTGCCTGTTGTGTTTCTAGGAATCTCTGCTTGCAACTGATCAACGTGATGTTTGGAGCCACACTGTGTTTGCAAATTTGAGCTTTTGTAACCAAAGCAACAGCAAGACGCTGAAGCACACATGGACACTTACAAGCAACGGTGTATTTGAATATGTTCAGGGAAACCTGAGTGGATGTACAGCTCAGTTACTAGGTGCATAAAAAAATAATATATATATAAAACAAAATAAAAATAAAATGTCACTGCCGTCTCTAGCTAGAAATATACTCCAGAAACAGGACTAGACAGACTCAACTTTTTGCATTAACCTCCATGGCAGCGAAAAAGGACATATGTTTAGAAGCTAAACAAACCAGTAAGGGTCGATGGCGTCGTCCAGCAGGTAGCGACCCGCCACTGAGAAATACTCCTCGGCGCTTACCTTGAAAACAAGGCTGCTCGTCTGCTTCTCCTCGGGGAGGAGAACTCACTGGGACAGTAGGAGGTTGGCGTGGCGGGACCCCAGGCAGCCTCAACAAAGGTTGTGCCGGTCAGGCTGGACAACTTCCCCTCTTCGTTCTTCTGACAGTGCTATTAGCTTGCTGAAGAAAAATGGGAGCCAATTACTCGCTCTTAACGTAATTTATACGGACTGGGTGGGGCCCACACAACAGGTGGGCATCGACTAAACTTTTCAGTGCAATGCTTTGCATGACGGGATAAACCCACTAGCGAGGGCCTTAAAGGGCGAAGCCTATACAAAATAGAACAGATTTTATCTTTCATCAGCAGTAATGGCGATAAAATGCATTCTGTTTGTTTTTAAAAAGGTAAATCCTGCCTAAATCAGCCCTGCAGTTTTTTTTTTTTTTTGTACCTAATTTTTTAAATTGTAGGTAGAATTGTTTTAGGACTCTAAATTTGTGAAGATGGGGTTGACTGTATTTGTGCTATTTATTGGGCTAATGAGATAAAGCTTCTGCAACAATTGATGTGTAAGGTGCAATTGTGGGTGACTTTAAAGGATACCTAATTGTTGCCTAAGTTATATTTAATTGGTTGAACATTTCCTGTTCCTCCAGGACAAGATAATCCTCAGTGGTTCACTAAAAAGCAAATGGACTACTTCTCTTGATTCTTGAAGACGCTTTACCACATTTTTTTTTTACCTTATTGGGTTATTTTCTGTTCTGATTTTGTGATGGGAGTTTAAAACTAAACATCGTTGTTATAACGATTTGAATAACAGAGCTGATAAGCTCAGTGGAGTCACTGACCCACCCCTCCATCCTGTGAGTCATTTTTTTAATTAAAACGTGTTGAATGTTTCCCAACAAAATTAGAATGTGAATAGTTTAAGTCACGTTTATACGGTGTGAATGGTTGTGAATGAACATCCATGTGAGTGGCTTTTGGTTGAAAGGACATTCACTTAGAGTAAAGTTTGCCTAAAAGAGCAAAAAGTAAATATTCACATTTGCTTTTAGATTTAGTCGCATCTAGTTAATACGAAACTAAGGACTAATATTAGGCCCTGTTTATAACAAGTGCATTACGTATTCTACTACACTGAACAGCTATATGTGTGATCAGCTGCACTACTAACTTATACAACAAAACACAATAGGTTTTTGGCTCTGACCCAATTGTTTTTTTTAATTTTTTATTTTTTTAATTAGGGATGAACAATATTGGATTTTTGGCAGATATCCCATATGCCGATATGTTAAAACTTATTTGGCCGATAACCGATGATGATACTGAAATTTTATATACGTTCCTTTATCAGAACATAGCCCTCTTATTTAGGCCTATTTGCTACAAAAATTGTGCACCAGCTGTAAGAGCTGGAGACATATATTCAGTAACAGCCATATGATATGCATAGCACTTTAACTTATATTAAATGAAAAGTGTTAAATGTTATTTATTAGCATTAGTCACCTGCGATGCTGTCTCACTTGTGGAGGCTTGCTCCAGGATCCTAGCTGCAGTGCAGGATCCTCTGCACTCCTGTGCATGAAGGACAGACTTTTTAAGTTCAAAGTTTTTGTCTCTCCATTGTGTCGTAAGACTAAACATTCTAAGGGGGCTAACACGACGTCCAAATGTTTGTGGTAAAACTCGTCCAACAAGTCGTGCTATCGGCTATTAACTTCTCAATGACGTAGGAAATGACTGCTTGTAATTCGGGTAATATTACGTCGGAAAAAAGATCTCCGACTGGGGACGATGTAGCGAGGCTCAATGTAGTCCATAAATCTTCGGAATTCGACATCCTCGCCAACGAAAAATAAAACTTCCACACCGCCGACATATTAAATTTTACTCTCCACTGTGAGATCAGGTAGGCTCGCATGAGGTCTTCACGTTGTGCTGCCGCTGCAGCGTCATCCCGTTCTGCTGCAGCTGAAGGCAAAAACAGTGCCTTTTATTTTGGCAAGTTATCTAATGGAATAGCCGATGTTCGATATTGAACTTTTTGAACTTTAATGCTAATATCGGCCAATACCATGCCGATAATATCATGCATCCCTATTTTTTTTATTATTATTATATTTGTGTATTACCTATTTTGCTTCCCCATTTGTGGTATAGTGCAGCAGAGGTCTGTTAAGCTGTTGCCCAACACATACACAAGAGTTGCACTGTTGCCTTTGTGCTTGCACAGGATGGAGACTGCGACAAAGTGAAGATTCAACTTGTCTGCTGGCTTCCTTAGATAGAGAACTTTACTAAATGGCTTTTTTATGTATGTGAATGTTCCTGTAAAGTGCCCTGAGACAACTTTGTTGTGATTTAGCGCTATATAATTAAACTGAATTGAATTGACTTTAGAAGAGAAGTTCTGTCCATCTCTTCTTACATGAAACACTTTATCAGTGGCAAGAACTGTACAAATACACACCTGTCCACAACAGTGGTGCTGCAACAACGCTAACAGCCATTAGCTCCATATTTTGAGAAGATGTGCTACTTGGTCAATTACAATACAATCGTTTTACTTTTCACCAGTGGACACTGTCATTTATACAGATTACTGTCCATTTATATGAGCATGCAACTATTACAGATATAAAGTAAAATACAGATATATTTTGCACTTGTTTGTTTTTTGTCAATATTTCAGCAAATTATGATTACACATCTGCTTATAAATTGGAAATCTGCTTCTTACAATAAACCATTAACATAAAAAAGTATTTATTTTAAACATATTTCTGATTATTTCGCCACCATCATAATGCTTTATAAAATCCCTTACTAGATGTTACTGATGACCTGGTGCCTCATGTATTAATGGTGTGTGTAGGCAACAGATTCGACTTACATACCATAACATACCATTTTATTTATAGAGCACTTAAAACAGCGACAAGGCCAACCAAAGTGCTGTACAGACAGAAAAACAGGCAACACGCAAAGAAATATACAAAATGAGGTAAATCAGAATATAGACATAAAAACTATGCAGATAAATATGACGACTAACCAGTGTGGAGCATACAGGTTCAAAACACAGATCATCTGGTGTTGAATGCTACTGAATAGCAGTGGGTTTTTAAACGGGACTTAAAAACTGAGAGGAAGGGGGCATGTCTGACAAGCAGAGGTAACTCGTTCCAAAGTCTTGGTCCTGCTACAGAGAAGGCCCCTGGCGAAACTGTTCAGTGATTTGTAAACATATAGAAGTATTTTGAACTGGATTCGAAGGTGAACCGGTAACCAGTGCAGTGAGGCCAAAACTGGAGTAATGTGATCTCTTTTGCCTGCACTGGTTAAAAATTGGGCTGCTGCATTCTGGACCACATGTCAGATATATCTAAACAAACTTTGCATGAGTGTTCTTTAATATACACACACCTTTTACCTGTTGTGAGAATGTGCTTACCACCATGTGAACTTTTTTAGTAAACAGTATCAAACTACAAAGTACTGAACATTTCCAAAACACTCCAGAATATGACTTTATTTGGTTTTCTGAACTTAAAGGACATTTATACCCTGTTTCTTTCATCGGTTTGAGCATTTATGGTTTAAAGCCGAGCAATGAAACTTAACCACTTAGCTTAATACGACATAACATGTACAATGTCTCGTAAATTATCAAAAGACTCTTCCATTCTCACTAACAAAAAAAAAAACTGACCAGTATAATATTTCAGAACAGCTCATGTGTGTTGATTCCTCCAGTCTACAAGCTGCAGACTATCACACATGCCCATACATTGTGTGAAAATTTGACTGGTTGTGTGTAATTGGAACAATAGCAGCTTTGACAGTGATGAAGGACATCACTAGTAGAAGAACTGGGAGTTTTTTGGATCACCGATTGAGTATTTCACAGTCGTCCCTTAACCATGCCATGCCAGCCATATGGGAAAGCCTCATCCATATTAATTAATTCAACCTTTATTTACATATGGTGCACAGATGTACCAAATGAAACACCATCGCTGCACAGTGACTTGTTTTTTTAACATCAACTATTTAATCAATAACCCTCTATGTTCCACCAAGACCCTGGGTGCCTCTGTGTTTACAGTAATTGTTATTAAACACTTGCATACATTTGGAAATGCCTAAGATCCAGAAGTGCAACCGTAGCTATACACACACACACACACAGAGACTCACACTCACACCTCTTTTTACATGTGTGGTAAACATATATATATTTTTTTCACACCACTGACTTATTCAGGAGCATCTCTTACTCACATTCCAATAAATTCCTCATTTCCCTGCATCTAAACATCAATTTTGATTGTGCAGAGAAGAATCTTGCATGCAAGACGTATTTGCATCTATTTCCATATTTAAATGTATGTATGTCAGGGGAGGTCTCTTATAGGGCTCTTTTGCACAATTTTTGGGATGTATGAAGGAAAGGTGAGCAGAAATATATGTGCACAGTTTTTTTTTTTTTTTTTTTTTTGTTTTTTGTGCGCATACATTTCTCACATTTTGAATCAGTTGAATACAAGTTAAAGTTCAAGTTTCTTTATTGTCATTCACATCACATGTGGTACATAAAGTGGACTCAAATTATGTACTCATGGTCCCAGTTACACTCAAAAATAGCTAAAATATAAAATGTAAAAAGAAGCAGTGTATAAGTATTCAAGATATACACTAAGATATATGCTAAACACTAATAATGTAAGACAGTACAATGTAACAACAGCATCCCAAACATGAGTCTGTGGTGAGCAGATGGGTATGAATGAATACAGCAGCATGAGAAAATCAGCAGCATGGGATCAGGAGCATGGATAATCAGTAGCACAGATAAATTACTGTAGAGGAATAGGTAGTTGGAACCAACAATACACATTTTAACAGATGTTTACCCTAACCATTAAAAAGTTATGTAATAAATGTGAACTGACCTTGATTAAAAATTATATTTATTTCTTGGCGATGCTGCTATACCCCTCACTTGAATAAGAAAACTCTAAACCTGGTCAGTTAAAGTCACAATTCTGTAATGTTTATTTTCAGTTTGAATAGTGACAAAATGAAATTAAAGCAAATATGAGTATATTATTATTATTATTGGTATTATTATTATTGTAGCGAATATTTACATTCTAGAATTGCGCCGCTCAAGGTGGCTGCATGTTGGAGCATCTCTGTTACTTTCATTCTGAGATTTTGCTTTTGGAAACATTAATTCCTCTTTTCTGGATGTAAATCACATTTTTTTGGATGATTGTTTCCCCTGGTATCAGATGCTGTGCAGCTGGAAGGATTGTTACTGAAACTTTTTTTAGTGTTGGGCATTTGTTATGATGCGTAACCATGGCAACAAGGCAGTTTTGTACAACTAACAGCTGATTCACATCTCAAAGCTCAAATAATATCTCAAATACAGCCCCAAATCTCAGATGAGTTGAAAAGGATGTTCTGTGGACACATTCTCATCTACCTGCCAGCTGTGCTTGAGTGCCTGACCACTGAGATCCTGGAACTAGCAGGAAACATGGCTCATGACAGCGGAAGGACAGGATCGTCCCTCGGCACCTACAGTTGGCTGTCCGCAGCGACGAGGAGCTCTGTAGACTGCTGGGAGGAGTGGCCATGGCTCTGGGAGGAGTTCTGCCCAGCATACGGGTGGTCCTACAGCCGGGGGAACCGAGAGGCCAGCCGAGTCTGGGTGGACGGATCACACGGCATCTGCAGCCAGTTTCTTAGGATCCACTGTTGGGATGGACCTTTACAAGAGATCCTTCCTGTCTACAGCCATCAGCATCTATAACATCTTTATGAAATGAGGATAACAAGTTACAACAACAAATTATTTCCCTTTGGGATTAATAAAGTATTTTTGAATTTGAATTTGAATATGAAATATGAATGAATAACCAATAGTGTTATTTCAGAAGAGTGGATAATATAAGATAGCTTAAAACTTTGAAAAGAGATGTTATTCAATTTAGGACTAATGTTAAAACTTATGTAAACTTTATTTTAGATTCATACAATAAACTCAAAGTGTCTAAAAACTTTGTTGGCACTGAGGGTCATTCCTTTTCATCAGAAGGAAGATGTTTTATTCTACCGGAGACGTCCATACAAGAGATATGATGTGAAAGCCGGAGGTTCACGCAGTCACTGGAAGGGATGTCTTTTCCTTCAAGGACCACGTCTCGTCCAGCAAGACAGTGCCTCATTATTCTGGGGTGTTTGAGCAAGTTACAAGGACTTTCTCAGTTTCAGCTGATTGAACCCTGTCCAACATAGAAAGGGGCCTGAACCTGGCTCCCCACTGATTCCAAGAAGACCACTTCTCAACCAACACAACTCTAATGACCCTCCTTTCCGTGTCAACTTTACCTGATTTTAAAAGGGGGAGTTGCCTATGAAAATTGTATCCAATCGATGCAATTTACCTACACTGGGTGTCAGCCAAGCTGCATGAATTAATTTTGATTATATAACCCCACCTCTCAAAGTTTAGAGGGAACAATGACTTTATTTACATGATAACACCATTTCTTCACAGATGTATAGTTAGGTTTTTTTTCACACAACATTGGCAAACATATAGTCTGTTTGAAGCTCTGTCTTATTGACCCACTTCCTCCATTGTCATGGTGATGGAGTTGATCACCCAATACTTCTACTACTACAATACTTCTTGAGCATGTGATCAGCTGGTTTTGGTTGTCAGCAGCAAAACTGGTTGATCCACTCTGTGAAGGTGCTATTTAAGAGACTGAGCTGAATACAGCACCTCAGACTGAGGAAGTCTCTTGGATGAGAGACGAAACGTTTCTACATTTTTTTGTTTTGCTTTGCTTTTTTTGTTTTTTTTTTAATGTCCAGAGGACCAGATTTAACTTTTTTAGGTCACCCAATACTGTTTCAAGACCATTGTTCTCCAGGGACCTTGTGAATTATGATACCATCCTGTGACCAGGGTGTTACTATAGACACTGACACATTTTATATCCTCAGGGTAGGGTAGAGTTCTGTTCAACTGTTGAACATGTATTGAAAGGTGTCTCCTTGTCTGGCTTCCCCAGGAAAGGGTTGATTAGCAAAGGGGGTATAGTTACCATACAAAAAGTTCAATGTCTCTGAGGCCCGATCAGAATGTGCTGACTCATCCTGATTCAAGTTCAATTCAAATTCAAATATAATTTATTAATCCCAAAGGGAAATTAATTGTTGTAGCTCATCTTGGTTTCATTAAAGTTGTTCTAGATGTTTATGCCTTTGGGCAGGAAGGATCTCTTGTAGCAGTCTGTCCCACAGCGGATTCGAAGAAACTGGCTACACAGATGTCAATCTGTCAATCTGTCCATCCAGACAAACAGACCTCTCGGTCCTCTTGGGCAGCAGGACTGCCTGAATGTCAGGCAGACCTTATCCCTGAGCGATGGCCATTTCTCCCAGCAGCCTGCCAAGCCCTTTATTGTCACAGACTTAACTGCAGGTGCCGGGGGATGATCTTGGTCCTCCCGCTGGCACAAGCTGCGTTTCCCGCTACCTCCAAGATCTCTGCAGTCAGGCACTCAAGCACTGCTTCCAGGTAGATGGGAATGTATCCACGGCACCTCCTTTTCAACTCATTTGGGATTTGGGGCTGTAGTTGAGATTTGAGCTTTTGAAATGTTTATCAGACGCTCCCAGTTGTAGAAAACCACCCTGTTATGGTTATGTATCATAACAAATGTCCAAAAGTAAAAAGGGTTTCAGTAAAAATCCTGCCAGCAGCACAGCATCTGATACCAGAGGAAATACTCATCTGAAAAAAAAGCAATTTGCATTCAGAAAAAAAAAAAAAAAAGATTAAAGTTTTCAAAAGCAAAATCTTAAAATGAATGTGAGAGCTATTCCAACATGCAGCCACCTTGAGCGGCACAATTCATTCATCCTTATGAATTGCAGAACACTACATCACATATCACCAATTAAAGTGGCATTACAGTGATTTTCTTTCTTTTTTTTTTGTCCTGGTTAGGGATTCATGAGTCTGACAGCTTCAGGGTAGAAGCTGTTCCTCAGTCTAGTGGTTCTACATTTAATGCTCCTCAACTTCCTGCCTGAGGGGAGTGGGACAAAAACTGTGCGCTGGGTGAGTGGGGTCCTTCATGATGTATGTGACCCTCTTCCTGCATCTAGAGGTGTAGATGTCTGTGTTGTTGGGGAGGCTGACTCCAACAGACTTCTGTGCAGCCTTCACCACTCTCTGCAGAGCTTTTCTTTCTGCAGCTGTGCAGCCTCCATGCCACACGTTCATGCTGGAGCACAGGATGCTCTCCACTGCACACCTGTAGAAGGAGGTGAGGACTGAGCTTCCCAGACCAGCTCGTCTCAGCCGCCTGAGGGAGTAGAGTCTCTGATGAGCTTTCTTGATCAGACTGGTGTTGTTGCCCCAGCTGAGGTTGTCATTCAGGTGCACACCCAAGTACTTGTAGCTGGAGACCACTTCCACCGCTGATCCTCCTATGTTGGGGCGGGGGGGGGGGGGGGGGGGGGGGGTAGTGTGTTTGTTCCTTCTGAAGTCCACAACCATCTCCTTTATCTTCTGCATGTTGATGTGAAGGTTGTTCTTCCTGCACCAGCTCTCCAGGTGTTGGCCAGGTCTGTACATTGAAGCACGTGATGATGATCTATGTCCTTTCTTGTTTTTTAACACATCATATTTAAACACAATTGTCCATATTTAGTCCATATTTACAAAACAATGTTGGCATTTGTAGTTTTTATTATTATTTTTTTCTATGTTTGTGTTGCGCATTGTTGCATTTTTAAATCATTTAAGATCAGTATATCCTTAGTGGTATTTGTAACATTTTTACCTTCATTTTATCCAGTACAATTTTCTTACAGGACTTGGTTTTTAAAATCCTCTTTGACTCCCTCTTTAATCTTCCTTCTTTAGTAAATGTGTGCTTTTTTTCCCCCTTGCTATTTGATAATAAGATTTTGGTCTACTTTTAAATATGTTTTCCTGGAAACGTTCGCTTGGCAAGAGCGACAATGAGTTGAATTCTTCTCACACACATTTCTATGCCAGCATCCATTGTACATGCCAGCATCCATTGTACCTCACTCTTCATCTTCCAGGTTCTGTTGAAATCAAAATGACAAAAGGTTTTCTCATTTCTATCTTATTATTCGACCTTTGTCTGTGAGTAATGACTAAAGTATATGCTAATCAAAATGTGATTGGTGCTCTTAGCTCCATGTTTCATAGTCTTTCCTTATTTTAGCAACAATGTACTAGCTTCTAATAAAACTTAACCTCCTGTAAGTGCTGGTTTTATATGCTTTATTTCAGTAGATTAAATTCACTGCATTCTTGTTGCTTTGAGAAGGATAGTAAAACTTCTGTGCTTGGTCAAAAGCTCATGTGATCATCGATATTTTGTCAAATAACACTTAGCTTGGACTGACACCTTGGATTAGCTTGGTTTCTTCATTAGGTCAGTAGGTTGTAAATAATGTTTATTCAACAAATTATTTTCAAATATTTGTTGTGTTTCCAATCTTGGCTGTGAATCGTGTTATTTTTTAATTTTTTTTTTTCAATTGGTATTACTCAAACATTTAAGTTCCAATTGCAAGAATTTGATGTGTTTTTTCTTGTTTGTTTGTTTTTTCAAACAAGTTTCAATCTTCAGGATACATATGTCACTATTATCCTTTTAGTGGAAATAACAAACAAACAAAAATAACTTTTAACCTAATTTTTAGTGTTTTTGACACGGTCCTAGTTTTTTTTGTTTTGTTTTGTTGTTAAGAATTTTGTAAACTAGAGTTTGCCCATAATGAGTGTTGTTGTATAATTGTTATTTTTGTAACTATATTTAATGGTTGATAAAACGTCATTAACTGCAGTTCATACTTGGCACTTTCTGAACTTCTCCATGAAGCAGAAACTTCCTGCTGACCATGACTATCCTAAATAACATTACACCAAACATGTTATTTGTTAAGAAATGGTAGTTTTACTTGAGATGCAGACACATTTATAACATACAAGATAATATAAGATGGTGAGGTAGAAAAGCATTTTATTGATCCATAGCAGGGAAAAAAATCACTATAAGCAGGTTTCACAAACAAGAAAAAGGGAAAATATTTATAAGTATGTTGAAAATTGCCAATCAACTCAAATTAATAAATTACTGGGAAATAGACTTACAGAAATAAATGGCCTAATGTTCAATCCACCCCACTCTAGAGTTTAGTCCAGTTGGTTCCACAAGTTGACCCTGTTGAGCGACGGGCCATTGCAGCATAGTCGGTTCAAAACCAAACAATGATCGCCTAGCTAATCTGTGCTCAGACAAGGTGTTTCATGAGTTCCTAATGCATTTATTAATAAAACTTTTTTTCTTTTTTTTTACCTTAGTTCCTTCATCCTAAACAAAAGAACAGGCTTCCTCATCATCAAGGAGAACACCCCAACAGGAACTTACCAGTTCCAAGTACGAGTATCTGATGGCATTTGGCCCGATGCTGTCTCCACTGTTACTGTACATGTAAGGGAGCTGCGAGAGGAGGCCATCTTCAACTCTGGGTCCCTCCGTCTGGCAGGTGAGAGTGACTTTCTACTGACACCGACTTACACCTCTGCTGTGACTGCATGTTGCTTTACTTTCTAATTAGTAAACTTTAAACCCCCAACTTCTCCGTGATGTCTGGTTTATGCTCACAGACAGCTGATGTCTGTCTGTCTTGTCTTGTCTTGTCTGTCTGTCTATAAGGAAAAAAGAAAATAAAAAAATCACTGTAATGCCACTTTAATTGGTGACATGTGACTTATCTGTGCTGCTGATTATCCATGCTGCTGATCTAATGGTGCTGGTTATGTCATGCTACTGTATTCATACCCATCTACTCACTACAAACTCATGTTCGTGCTGCTCTTTAATATACCATATTATTTTACATTATTTGTGTTTGGTGTATATCTTACATCTTTTAGTGTATAGTTTAGTGTATATCTTAAATCCTTATATATTGTTTCTTTTTATACTTAATATTTTTGCTATTTTGGGTGTAACTGAGACCTTGACTACACAATTTCGTTCTACTTCATTTGCCACATGTGATGCAAATGCCAATTAAAAAATAAAAATAAAAATAAAAAACTGGAACTTGAATGTCTGACACAGTATGACTCAAGCTTGGCTTTCCATGTACAGTCAGAGTAAAACTACATACAATAAGTGCTGATCAAAAACTTATACAATTTATATAACAGAACATATTTGAATCAAATTTAAGAACATTTATTTTATGGAAATACTATTTAAAAAGAATGCTGTGCTACAAAAACTGCCTATACCATTAGGCTTTATGTAGTTTATTTTATTTGTAGTTTTCTCTTCATTGTTTGGAAAATCATATCTAAAAGCTGGACACCTTTGGGAATGGCCTCCCATGTGCACTTAGACTAGTTTACAGCTGCCAGAAACTTCACTGGCTGTCATCCTGCCAAGGATATTTCTGAAAGATGTGCTGTGACATTAGTTCTATAAGAGCAACAAGTTCTGTTGGACCCACAACAATACCAATTTGGGATGAGTCCTGCTGACAAGGAAGTGCTGAATGTGCTCATTATTTTACAGACTTGTCTCAAGTTATAGAAATAGCGTTGATTGTTGTTTACTCTTTCCACTGGCTGTGTTTCAACTTTTTGCTAAGAGACGGTTTTTCAGAATGATTACTTCTGATATTAATTCCTGCTCCCTATCTCATGGGATGTCAGCTGATAGTGCAAATTCAGAAAAGCCTGTTGCCATTACTTACTCTGGCAAAATAATTAGTTGTGGATCTGCTCAGCCAGCACATCCGCCTCTTATGATGAATGGCATCCATCATTACCTGATGTACAGCACATCTCACTCTGTTCAGAATTAAATTCAATTTAGAGAAATAGGACATGGCTCAAGGATTTTTATGATTTTAGAGATATTATATATTCAATAGAAGTAGACGGTGAGGCTGTGAATGTTCTCGAAAGATGGAAGAAGAGCAGAGAAAAATAATAAAGGAAAGGAAAATGAGTCAAGTGAGAGTCAAGCCTCGTATAAGCAGATAAAAAGATTATTTCTTGTTCTAAGAGGCCTGAGGTAAATTGAAAATGCACTAAATGCTTAGCCAGCAAAGTATCAAGCAGGTGCACATATTTCAATATTTGTAAAAAGGAAACTAATGTGTATTCAAAATAAATCTGAAAAAACATGTACAAAATGCAAAATGGAAGTGTAAATGCACTAATTCCAAGATGTGAGGAAAAAAATAGTTTGACAAATAATAAATGTGCAATTTATTTTTTTCCACTGGATTGGTATCATCTTTCAGGTGACAGGAAGTTAAATGATCTGAGAAAAAGGCGAGAATAAATTTTCAAATTACTGAGCATTTTTTATTAATTAGCTCTTTAAAATGATTAAACGGAAGAACTGTGAAACTGCTTAGCTGCCAAGTGAGGTTGTCATAATCTGTGTTTTGGTTACTTGTTGGTAGATCTTTGATATTTTATTTTTATTATTTTAGATGGATTCCCTTTATGATTATTATGTTCCATCTTTCTGTGGTCTGGGGCTCTTGTGCTTAGAGATCAGTTGTGTTTAATCAGTTTCTCTGTGTGACATTAGTTTCTCTAAATTCATATCCTGATCAATCTGTGTCTTTTCAGCTGATTAATATTTAGTTCTTTTTCCCTTGTGTTGCCAGTCCCATAGCTCACTCATCCTCAGTCACTTCCTCAGTGTTTTTCCAGTCAGCCTGCAATATTCACTTCACCTGTTCCTCATTCCCTGTTAATCTCAACAGATGTCAATCTCCCACTTCTCTTTAGTTTGTGTATATATGGGTTCTTTCCATCTTCACTTCAGAAGTGCATTATTGGCTTCTGGTGCTCTCCTCTGAGAACATTTATCTTTAATGATTCCTTCTACTTGTGCTCCCAGTAATTATTCCTCAGTTGTAAGTTTTGCTGCCTCATCAACTTTTTCTTTTGTTTTTGTAAATAAGTTTTTGTTTTCTAAGCTCCTTGTGTCAGTCTGCATCCTGGGTTCAATTGTCCTGCCACCATGACAGCATTTATGACTTATGAAAGAGTAAGTCATTTTTGCCACTCAAGTGTGTAATAAAGTGATGGTGGACAGTCTATGCAACCAGCAGTCCATGCGATTTAGAATGGAAGCTATCCAACGCATTTTATAGTTAGCATTCAAAGCACTCCAAATCACCCCTGCTGAGCCACACTCCATTCTTCGTTTATGCAATGGTGTCTTCATTAATGGAAGCTCACATTGTTGCATGATATGTGTGACTTGATTGATGATCAATAAATTACCCAAGGTAGCTTTAAAACAGGATCTTGTCTTTGTGGCCATTTTATGAAACTGTTTTGTAAAAGAGGCTAATACGAAACAGATTGTTGTTTCACTATCATTACTGATGAGTCCCAGAACTGTTGTATTTATTGAGTTGGTTTGTACTGAATTTAGCAGTACAGTCATGTGTCTTCAGAGTGAAAAAGAAAATGACTGAAAACACATCCTTGAGGCATCCCTGTGCTTAATATCATACTACCAACACAAACTGTATTTTGTCTCCTGACAGAAAGTCAGCTACAGTGCTAGTTTGTCAGTCCAATCAGAGAGAACTTCACTATAAGTGATATTAATAAATACCGATTAGAAGTTGATAAACAATATTGACATACCTATTCTCATATAGTTGTAGAGCCTTATATTTACTTATTTTTTGGTCATTGAGACTTGTATTTTTCAACGATTTGATTTAGTACTGTTAACACATTGGTCAACAGCTTCTCCCTCTTGTGTGCTTTATTCTGAGAAGACTATTTTACTGGTACCATCAAACAGCTCTGAGTTACACTGTGTATTGATTTAATGGGCACTTGTTGTAATTGGAAGACTTAAATTGAGAACAAGAAAGCACCAGTGGCTGATACTGCTGTGAATATGCTCATAAAATCACTCAAATGCTTTTAACCTGTGGTTCAGTCAGTGATAATTTCAGAAAAGTTCCAGATTTGCCCTTTTAAAACAAAATTGCAGGATTAATGACTCTGAGATCATCCTGAGGTTCAGAAAAGCTACTAAAATGTGTGCGTGATTGGGGGGAGGGATATTTAGCAGTAGCTAATTCCAGGATTTTATTTTTCCATGTGGATTGTTGGAATATACACTCATTGATTTCAGTCAAGGATTATGTAAATATTATACTTAAAGCATTACTTACACCCTCTTTGACATTCTAAATCGGATTTCAAGAACAAATGTGGAATGCAATAAGGAAGCTCAAAGCAAGCACTAGTTAAATCAGACTTACTGAGATTAAAGCTCCCTCTCACTTGCTTGGCTTGTCCGTATTGATGGAAAGATACAAATGCAGTAAACAAAAAGTCCTTGAAATGTCTACGTAACCCAAACTGAAGCAGAAACAGTGCTGAGGCATAAACGCCGTCAGAACTGCATACAGCAAGCTGATGCAATGGTTTAACATCATGACGAATTTGTAAAGGATTCTAGCTTAAATATGTTTTAATTAAAAATAGAGTTTAGACGTTTTAAGAAACATATTAAGTTTGTTTACCATCAGACTAATCATCTAAATACTTGTGTTATGGATTCAACATATAAAAGAACAAAAATAAAATTATTATTTGTGTTATTCAATTAGATGCAGCTGACGTCCTGGTTTTTCCCTTGTTTTTTTGGTATTACTATTACTGGTAAGAAAGTTGAAACAAACAAACAAACAAAAGATTGTTGTTGAAAATAGCAGAAAAGCAAACAGGAAGAGTATATTTTGTCTTGTTTAAACAAAAAATGTGTCAGGTGTTAGGATATCACAATGTACAACTCCTCATCTTCATTTCAAACATGCGGTGGTCTGTTGGAGAAGAGAAGGCAGGTCGGCTTCAAAGAGAACATTCTGTTTGTTTTTGTTCTCACTATGTTGTCATGTTACCTCTCGCAACAGTGAACAACTGAGTAGGATATTTATCTGTTTTTTAGCACCTATTTGTGTAAAAACCCCAAAGCCACAGGCAGGAGAGTGTCTGAGCACCACCTCAAATCAAGCCTCTGGGAAGGAGAAGGCAGAAGTGAGTCGGGAGGTTGGATCAAAGCCAGGTGCAAAGGCTGCCATTCTGTATTAGGAGTTACTATCCTTCCCCGAGCCCTCCCAACTGTCTCTCTGTCTGCCCATGTCCTTGTTTTTCCTACTGGACCGACTGATGGGAGCTGACATTTGCCTCAATCCCTCAAGCTGTATCCGCTGAGCCTGATTTGAGCCCCAGGTCTTGTTTCCTAATGTTCAGGCTGTGTCTCCCGCTTTTTACTTACTGACTTAATCATTCTGCCCACTTCATTTTAAACACAGAATACAGTATATACATGACCATGTGAACTATCCATTTGTTTTTAAGATTGAGAATAACCCAATCAATACAATATGAAAACTGAAATGATTCCTACCCAACACGTCTGATTCCTTGATTTTTCCTGTAACACTGCTAGCTCATTACTGTTCCCTTCTTTACGTTATATCTTGAACCTGGCATCAACACCTAGCATGTTTTAGTTGACATCTTTGAGTTGATCAACCTTCTGTTGTTTTAAATGGTAAATGGAAATGGACTGTACTTTTAAAGCACCTTTCTATCTTATCAAGTAACTGAAAGTGCTTTACTACAATCTGTGCCCTCATTTACCCATTCATACAGCACTCTATTATATCTCTACAAAGGCTAATGAGTTCTTTAGGTCACATTCATACACAGATAAGACACACATCGGAGGCAGTGAGGGGTTCAGTGTCTTGTTCAGGGACACTTCAACATGTGACTGCTGGTGGAATCTAACCCCCAACTTTCCCATTGGAAGATGAGTGCTCTAACCACTTAGCCACAGTTGCCCCTATAAATATAAAATATTTTCTGTCAGAACTGATTGTGATTTAGTGATATGGTACACACAAGTGCAAACGTGTGCAGTCAGTAGCTTTCAGACACCACAGTTTTCTAGTTATTTTGATGATACCTCAGTCAAAACATAAAGAAGGCAGCTCAGCTTTTCTTCATTATTGTTTTAATTTAACCTTTATTTATACAGGTAGTCTCAGAGTCATGAGGACTCATTTTCAATGAGACCTGTTGATTGAGGTTGATTGTTTTGTGGAAGGAACTAAAGTAACTGTCAGTGAGATTTTTATTTTAATTTTATTTTTTTATGTGGGAAGCCTTTGGTTTTAACTTGGAGTTCGAATTTGCTGTGCTGTGAAACTTCTTATAATCAAGTACTACAGTAGTCCCTCGTTTATCGCAGGCGTTTGGTTCCCTGACACCCCCCCCCCCCCCCCCCCAATACGCGCAAAACCATGAAGTAGGAATATTAGTTCAAGTAGTAGTAAGTAGTAGTTTATTTTAGTATTTATATACAGGTATATATTGTGTATAAGTGGTCAAAGTAGGGTTTGATTTGAGCCGGATCCTGCCGGAACAAGATCCAGGAACTCTCTCAATTTGACCGGGTGTGTTCCATCAACTGTGTGCTTGAATCCAGCAACTGAAATCTATGCCCCTAAAAGTCCAAAGTCATCGTGCATTTTTGTTTTGATTATTTATTAAAAGTACAACGAGAGGAGACGTTGCATCCACAGCATGCGCACCAGCTCGTGCAAACGCTCCTGCACAGCAGAGCCGCGGACACCATGTCCCTTGCGGATGAAGCGTCTTCATCCACCTTCAGCGGTGCACCCTGCGGACATTGCACGTTATGCACAGGAGCGTCTCCACACAGCTGTACAGCGCACACATAACTGCTGATGTGTCAGAACTCCCGTATACATTTCAGACATAATGAATAAAAAAAAGCTTACAGTAAAAAAAAAAAAAAAATAAGAGAAATGTTTGATGTGTATTATTCACATTACATCACATGTCAAAACAACAGCACTAATTTGTCAAAATAACAGCGATCAAAATGTGGAAAAGACAGTTCAGTGTATTATCTAAACTAAATGGATGGATGGATTGCCCTTAGTTGGACAATCGGGAATTGAAGCACCAGTGGCAATTGAGATTGGAGCAGGAGCAACAACGCGCAGGACTGAATTCAGTTGAGAAGAGTGTGAGTCGGAGCAGTGAAGTGTGTGTGTGTGTGTGTTTGGGGGGGGGGGGGGTGGTGGGGGGGGGGGGGGTAGGACACTTGACAAATCAAAGCTGCTCTATTCACACACAGTCTTGTTGCTGTTGCTCTCTAAAGTAGCAATTTCTATTCAACCTTTATGTATACAAGTTAGTCTCATTGAGCCTTGAGGACTCATTTACAAGAGAGACCTGTTTTTAATCAATTTAATCAAATGTTTACAAATGTAGGTAAACATAGATGTTTAACAACCTGTTAAAATACACCAAAATGCAGGAAATGGCATCTCTTTTATTCCAAATTTTCTGATTTTCCCCTTCAAGTTCAGTCTACATGTTGATTTATTGCTGGACAAAAACCCCAAGTTTCTCTTAGTGACAGTAGTTTGTGTGGCTGTCATGTAGTTGAGTGCAAATTACAACACATTTTAAATCACCTTGTGACGCCAGTTATGAACTGAAAAATAAACTGTCCAGTAAATGTACTACACATTTTTATACTTAAACATAAACAATTTACATGTATTTGTTAAATCTGTAATTTTATGTCTGGGGAGTTGTGGAGGTTAAACATTGAAAATGTGTAGAAAATCTGAAATCTAAACTATTACTTTTATAAATTAAACCAAGCTCCTGATAGATATCAAACATGTTCTGCGGCTCATTCCAAAACGTCTGTGATCTGTGAGAGCGCTACAGAACAACCACTCAGTGTGTTGTTTAGAAACGGCTTTCAGCTGTAAAATGTGAGCTGCTGTCACTGACTAAAAATGTGTGAGGTTGGAAGAATAACCTTCCATGTGGCTTTTATACTGGTGGCTTATTTACACACATTTTTAGGTTTGCTACAGCATTTGAACAATTGTCTACTAAATTGATTGCCAGAGAGATATTGAGAAAAAATACTTGACTGTCAATAATGTGCTGTTTTGTTTGACAAGAAACGGACCTTCATAAGAGCTAGTACATGTTATCCCCATGAGTGTTAAAAGCTTGCTCAAAGCAACCAACCGTGTACAATAAGAAAATAAAAA
Source organism: Nematolebias whitei (assembly GCF_014905685.2). Classification (NCBI taxonomy): domain Eukaryota; kingdom Metazoa; phylum Chordata; class Actinopteri; order Cyprinodontiformes; family Rivulidae; genus Nematolebias; species Nematolebias whitei. The sequence goes on from NC_056499.1 coordinate 32,523,364, forward strand.
ATCATACCGCATAGACACATTGAGTAATAGTCCAACACATGTATTTTCTGCATTAAGGAATATATTTTAGGTATCAAATCATCATACCTTACTTTATCACTTCATGATTATTTTGTTATATATACTTTGAGTCTTGTGTTTGTTTTATTTTTCAGATATTACCTCAAAAGAGTTCCTTGAATTGAGAGGGAAGCAGCGGAGCCGCTACGAGCTGCTGGTGGACTTTCTGTCTGAGATGCTTTCTGTTCCACCGGGTGACGTTAACATCTTCAGCCTAATGGATGTGAAGGAGCGAATGTTGGATGTTCGATTTGCTGTGCAAGGTGGCCCCTCCTTCCTCCAACCAGAGAAAATGCATGGGTATTTGGCTGCCCACAAACAAAAGGTAGACCACTCTTTATGTCCTTAACTTTTTTTAAAGACACTTTACTTAACAAAGACCTGCCACTGTAAGTTCTGTTGAGGATCCTGATGTTGATGGACCGAAACAAAAAAACAGTCATCACAGTATTTTGAGGGCATTACAAAAGTACTATAATTTTTCAAGTACACGAAGCTTTTGTAATTCTGCAATTTTTAACACTCCCTATGTTTTCTTATTTATTTATGTTGAACCAAGTGCATTGCTTGACAGGCAGCACCGGTGTCAGGATTTTGGTAGATTTGCCAAACGTGGGTCTTAGATCATGTATTTTCTGTGCTTATGGTCAGATTTAGAGGGTATGGGTGCTCAAGTTATTTATGTTTATTTTTGATTGTCAGTGTCAATGCCAATTTATTTCTATAGCACATAAAAACAACAAAAGCTGTCCAAAGTGCTTTACAGTTGGCATATTAAACAATAGTAAAAAATACATCTTGTGCCACTCGAAAAACATAAGTAAGTTATCAGTAACATACAACAACAATAAAAATCAGCTTTAACTTGTTTTCAGACTCGGCATGGATCAAATGCCAAGGAAAACAGATGAGTCTTGAGCAAAGATGTAAAAGCTTCAACAATCTTAGAGGTCTTTAAATGATCGGGTAAACTGTTCCAAAGTTTTAGAGCAGAAACCGCAAAAACCTCTGGACTTCAGTTTGGATCTGGGGACTTCTAAGAAAAACTAGTTGCAGTACAACTTTATATTACAGCTTGTAAAGTGTTTTTTTTTTTCTTTCTTTTTTTTTCATTTATTTATTTTGGATTTTACTGACATTCTTGCAGTTTTTAAATAAAATTGTTAATTTTAGTTGAGACAAATTTGAAAACTGCAATGTGCTGGTTTTTGTATTGAACGTTTTTTGAAAACTGCAATGCTTCCAGGATTCTAACTTGTATACATTTATAGTAAATTGCTGTCTGTGCCAAGATGCCAAGGTAAATCAAAAGAGAATCGGGTGAATTAAACTTTAAACTCAATAACTTGTCTCATGCAAGAAGGCTGTTCACTTCTTTTCACTTTGGTGCACACTTTGCTTGGTATAGCAAGAGTCTTTAGTTGCTTGAAAGCAGCATCATTTAAGGATCAGTGCTAGATGCAATGGCCTTTACACTGCGCAAAAAATTGTTTCATTTGTTTGGTTTTTTTACATCCTTTTTCACCAATGGCTAATTCTTGTGTTTTCAGTCATTGATTGCAGTAACTGTCACAATATTGACATGTCACAATTATGTCACAGTTCTCTGTATCGACAGATTTAGTCTGGTTTTCAAAGCAGTTCGTGTCATACAGTATTATTTGGCCTAAACAAACTTGGGTTAAAAAAATCTCTAATTATTTGTAATATAAAAACTTAAATAATGAACATGATTTGTACCACTTCTTTTTTTTCTCTCTCTCTCTTCTTCTTCTTTTGTTACAAAATTAGTTAGATTTGTATTGTTAATATTTTTTTGTAATTTTCTGGTCATAAAGCAATGCACTTTTTTTTTTTTTTTTTTTTTACATTTTACATACCAACACTTGTTTTAGAAAATTGATGTTTATGATACCATGCAAATCTGTTTTGACAGTGTCATTTGTTTCTCTTACACAACTTTACTAGTTGAACATGACAAGAAAATGAGATATGCCGTTAAGTGAGCATCAAAGCTGGATGAGAAAGGGTTTAGGTTATTTCTATTTACTTCATATCTCATTAAAATGCAAGAGATGTACACAATGTGAGACATGTACCCTTTGGCTTCATTTCTATTTTGTAAAGAGCAAATATTTTCACTGGCATCTTTTTACTACAATTGTAGGTCTGTGAGCTTTACACTGTCCTCAAGGTGAAGTCACTTAAACAGAGACTGGCAAATGAAAATGTAAGCAGAATTACAGCAGACTGAATTATTTGAGAGTATCAGGACTGGATCCTCAGCAGTCTAGGTTTTGTAGAACCTTTATATTTATATTGTTGTACTAAGTTGAGAATGAGCTTGTATAAACCAAAGTCTGTCGTTTTTTAACAGAAATGTTACAACCAAATGTCAGCTCCAGTGTCCACCACAATGTTTACAAGTATTTTCAAGACTAAAGAAAACAGAATTTAAATAGTAAAGTCTGCATGTAAAACAATCTGTAGCTGTGTTGAATGTGCATCCCTGTCTGGGAATGACAGCATTGTATCAACATTTCTTTGAGCAGCGGGTAATTCTCCCCGAGTTTGTCAGAGCCACCCTCACCTGTTCAGATGACAGATTTGCTTCAAACAATGTAGCATCAACCACTGGATGGTATGTTGTTGTTTATGCTGCTCACAGGACATTTTTATGGGTTTAGGCAATCCTCTAAGTGCTTGAACTCAAATAGGCAGCTGTGGCTGAGTAGTTAGAGCAGTCATCCTCCAATGGGAGAGTTGGGGGTTCAATTCCACCAGCAGTCGCATGCCCAAGTGTCCCTGGGCAAGACACTGGACCCCTCATTACCTCCGATGTGTGTCCCATCGGTGTATGAATGTGATAAAACACTGATTATTCTTTGTATTCAAATAGTAAAGTGCTGTATGAATGAGTAAATGAGGGCACAGATTGTAGTGTAAAGCACTTTGAGTATTTTGATCAGATAGAAATGTGCTATATAAGTACAGTCCATTTACTTGCCAGACACCAAAATGGAAGTCGGCACATTGCTTATTTTTCAAGCTATCCAGTTCACATGGTTAACATATACATATACAATGGCAGCCACCTTTGATTTTGACATGGCAACCCAGTTTTCAAAAGAAACATTTCTTGTGCCTAAATGTTTCTACAAACCAAAATGGAAGTCGATACCTCACTTATTTTTCTAGTTATCATGCTCACAATATGCACGGATCAAGGGTGTTTCCCTTTACCCCTCTTTGCTTTGGGATGGGGAAGCAAAAAGGTACTGTATAATGGTTCAGTAGGGCAGCACGGTGGCGCAACTGGTAGAGCTGCTGCCTCTCAGCGAGCAGTTTCCTTGGTTCAAACCCCGGTCCAGGGGCCTTTCTGGGTGGAGTTTGCATGTTCTCTCCGTGCATGCGTGGGGTTTCTCCGGGTACTCCGGTTTCCTCCCACAGCCCAAAAACATGCATGTTAGGCTGACTGGTAACTCTAAAATTGTCCCTAGGTGTGAATGAGAGAGTGAATGGTCGTTTGTCTCGTTTGTCTCTATGTGGCCCTGTGATGGACTTGCGACCTGTCCAGGGTGTACCCCGCCCCTGGTGATTGCTGGACATGGGCACCAGCGACCCCCGTGACCCAAAATGGAATAAGCGGGTAAAGATAATGGATGGATGGATGGATAATGGTGCAGTTTTACAGTTGCAAAATATCACAGGAAAAAAGCCCAAAACAAAACAAATCAGGAAAATGGTGTGGGTAGTACAAAGCAAAACAAATATCATGACACGTGAATGCTTGTGACTTTTACTTTCCGCAAGTGTTTTATTTTATTATTTTTTTATTATATTTTCCGCTCAATATATTTTTAGTATATTTCCTCTTTCTTTGTAGATTGGATGTAGATACAGACTTTTAAACTAGCTTTGCCTGCTATTCCTAAAAGCACTTCCCTGTGATTTTTTGTAGTGCTGCATTGCAAAGTTCCAAGAGAACCTCTGTAGATGTGGTTGCTGCTATGGGTAGTTGTAAGTGCAAATAGCAGTAGTAGTCAAGTCAACTTTATTATAGAGCACATTTAAAACAGAAGCTGTAACCATTGTGCTTAACAATAACATCAATGAGAATACAATGAATGGAAAAAATAACACTCACTAATAATAATTCTGAAAAATGTATTAAAAGCATTAAAAACATAGGAACACAAAACAAACAAAAAAAAAAAAACTAAATCAACTCACACTATGTGAAATGCCAGAGAAAACAGATGTGTTTTAGCAGAGATTTGAACACAGTAAGGGAGGTGTCCTGCCTAATGTTGGGGGGAAGATTGTTCCAAAGTTTGGGGCCCATGACTGAAATGGATGATCACCTCTGAGTTTCAGTCTTGTTTTTGGAACAGCCCAAAGCAGCTGATCTGATGATCTCAGGGCCCGAGAGAGAACATATGGTTCCAGTAACTCAGAGAGATAAAGATGTGTGAGGCCATTTAGTTACTTATAGGTCAACGGAAGAATTTTAAAGTCTATTATTGTACGCACAGGGAGCCATAGGAGGGAGGACAGAACTGGAGTAATATGATCAAACCTATGAGTTTCAGTTAAGAGCCGTGCAGCAGCATTCTGGACAAACTGGAGATGCAAGATGGAGGCCTGGCTGACCCCAGCATAGAGTGCATTACAGTAGTCCAATCAGGTTGTGACAAAGGCATGGATTAGTTTCTTAAGGTCAGGTCTGGACAACACTGGCTTGAGCTTAGCTACTTGCCTTAATTGGAAGACGATTTTCTGCAGAACAGAGTTGGTTTGTTTGTCAAATTTGAAGTCAGAGTCTAAAACCTTCCTGAGATTTTTAACAGACTGCTTAAGATATGGCTGAAGAGAGTCCAGGTTTATAGGATCAGAGGCGGCGGTTGAGCTAGGGCTAAACACAATGACTTCAGACTTCTGATCGTTAAAACTTAAGAAATTTGAAGCCATCTATGTCTTAATGTCGTCTAGACATTTTAGAAGAGGGTGAATGGAGCAAACACTAGCTGGTTTCAAAGGCAAGAAAATCTGACAATCATCAGCATAACAATGGAATGAAAACCATGTTTCCTCAGGATAGGATAGCTAGCTGTAACACTTCTGGTACAGCAAGTGACATCCACAAAAGGAATGTCATGGTAATGCCAAATTGAGGGCAGTGTAAAGGTTCACACAACAACTTTTGCATAAACCATTGACCCCCGCGACCCAAAAAGGAAGAGGCAGATGAAAGATAATGGATGGATGGATGGATGGATGGATGGACAATCCCCTATATATTTTTTAAGTTTTGAGTTGTTTTATGATGATAGTAATCCACTTTCATTTTGATGTTGCACAAACTAGTTGTTAGCTCATTATTCAAGCTAGAATTAAACTGAATTTCTCCAATCTGAGCTCATTTAAAGGTATATCTACAGCAGTAAAGATTTAAATACATTTGTATCTATTTTCTGTCATATAACTTGAGACATAATTTCATGTCTAACAAGGACAAGACACAACAACAACTACAACAACAAAAACATGAACATAACCTGTCAGTATAAAGAGAAACAGAGTAATGCTCATTTCATGGCCGCTGGCTTCAGTCATACCAAATTTAATGTTCAGATGTCTGAATGAAAATTGGAGACCAGTGCATGGAGCATATTTAAGGGAAGTTTGTTCATAGAGGTTAAACTGTGTGCTTTTCCAGCTTTTTGTAGCTGAAAAAGAGATAGCTCAACTGATATCCTGAGAGAAGATGATGAGGCAGAATTTATTTGCATTTTATGTCTCTTTGGGTGAAAACAGTCGAGTGCAGTTCTGATTGTGCTGGTCAGATCAGGTGAATCACCAGCTTCTCCTCCTGGTAACCTCCCATTTCATACAACTGTTTTCAACAGAGATGACAGAAAGAATAAAGATAGTAAAAAAAAAAAAAACGTGAATGGATAAAATATTAGAAAAAACTGGCATGAGAGAATCAGAGATAGAGAAAGATGTGTGAGCAGGGAGGTATAGACTTTCAGGTGTGATTTGTGAGAGGAGCACAGAGCATTTCATCTGAATTCAGCCAAGTTCTCTAGAGAAGACATTGATCAGAATGAGATGTGAAGCGTGGCGAGCGAGAAGATGAACGAGAGCTGGGAAGACAGAGGAGGGAGTTGGTGGACAAGAAAGAAAGAGGAAGGGCAGAGAGGAGGAATGAAATGAAGGGGATGGGTGCATAAGATGAAGTAGTGCTTATTATTCATGTTTTCAGTTCTTAGTAATGCTGCTGAAATAGATTAAAAAAAGAAGGGCCTTGACACACAATGTCCCTCTGTTTCTGCCTGCTCTAACTCTATAATGAAACGTATCCCTCAGTGTTTTCAATACACTACTCTCCTCTTGACTTTTAATGATTCTGCAACAGTTTTTATAAAGTAAAATACCATTGGTATGAAGCTTGAATATTAAGGTTCATCTTATTATTTTATTAATGTTCAGAGGGCCAAAATGAGGATAGAAGTTTTTTAAATGTATTTTACAATAGTTGAAGGAAGAATATAACTGCAGCCCATTTTCCTCACTATAAATATTATTCTTCCTTTGAAAGACTCTGTTAATGGATATTTTCCTCTATTTGGGAATATAGATTCAAAAGATAGAAATCCTGGCATCTTTGCAGCCATTCGGGGTTTTCATTGTGAGGTTAATCATACGGATTGCTCCAAGTCAATTAATACTTCCACTAACTTGTACTTAAGCAGCTTTTCTCACATCCAACATTTTATTTATTGATAAGGAACAAAGCAATCTGCAACATGTCTCTGTGTACCTACCAACATCCTGTTCAAACTTTCTTTGGCCTGTACCTTATCCATTCGTGTCCAAGTTGTACCCATCTTGTCATTATTTTATAGCTAACTTGGCAGACCCTTCAACATAAAATATTGATTCTACTCGTGTACACTTTCAAAATAAGGATGAGAAGATTTTGACCATTTATTATTATGGTGCAGTCATCCAGGACATAGTTCATCCCCCAAAAACCTTGAAAAATTAAACAACTGAACTTGTATATAGTCTGTGTGGAACTGCAAGCATCCAAGCTGGTGGCTTGGAACCCCACAATTTAAAGACATTTTTAATTGACAAAGCCTCACCGAAAACACATTCATCTACATAGTTGTTGTTGTTGTTTTTGTTGTTGTTGTTGTTGTTGTTGTTGTTGTTGTTGTTGAACATAAATCATGTTCAATTTGTCATATACTATAATTACCCCCAAAGTGATGTTTTTAAATGAGTTTCTTAAATATGAATAAACCTAACAAAATTGGAAAATTAAATCATTTCACAAGGAGTTTGTTTTAATTCACTAATCTTAAGTAGAGCTGTCATTTTAACCCGAGCCCCAAGCCCGGCCCGACCCTTCCCGAATTCAGGCTGGGCCGGGCTGGGCCATAATAATGTGCTTAATGTGCGGGCCGGTCTCAGGCTTGGATGCAGTTTTATGAATCATATAGCACACATAAAACTAAATAAGAATGCACAATCTAAAATTGTGTTAATCTACTTGTTGAGGAGGAGGCAGGTCCAACCGGCCAGTTGAAAGAGGTAAAAAAAAGTCCAGTTAAGTTCAGATGGATCAGCTGATCACCCGCCATGTCATCTCTGCACCTGGTGTCATCTGCGATGAAGTAGCAGCATCTACAAAAGCTGAAGCGAGCAGTATGTTCAATTAAAATAGCCTTGTTCTACATTTTTCCAAATTATTTTGCTCTAAAACATATTTTTGATCATCTGTATACTTTTAGAGCTGGTTTTATTTATTTTTTAGGCTATTCATTTTGTATGTTACTATCCATTTGGTGAAACAAGAAATCTTATCTTCCTTTCTTTGAAATATGTTTTTTAAATACAGTATCATGTCAAATTGATTTGCTTACAAAAGCAGTAAAAGCTTAATATTTTTTTTTCCCCCCCCCTCGGGTTAGGACCTGTAATTACAGTTAATCTGTTGATTTCAGGTCGAGCTCGAAAAAAAAAAAGATACAGGTTTGAGCCGGGCCGGGTCGGATATTTTTAGACCTGAATGCAACTCTAATCTGAAGACAACAGCTAAAAGAGCTCAGTCTCTATCCCATATCCATCTCATGGAACTAATATGTAAGTTACAGCAACATGAGAACATTGTATGACACTTTGTCCTACAGGCTATGTTGGATCAAAATTTCAGATAATTATTTTCTGAGATGATTACACCAATTTAATCATTTAAATAAGAGTGGGCCTGTTATGTCAGCCCCTCACAGCAGCACTTGACAGTTAGCTGTCAGCTGTAGTTTATTGTCTCCTCTTTTTTTTTTGTCAGTTTCTTTATTTGTATGTGTGATGTTATTTAGCTGCAGCTATAAAACAGTTTAGTATTTGTTTTGTTTTTATCAAGTCTTTGGATATACATGTGCCATTTTAGTTGTTTCTAACTTTTTATCCTAAATCCCCCAACCTATATATGTATTGAAAGCTGCAACATCCTTTTTTCTGTAAAACCTGATGCACTAGAGTGTGTGCATATGCTGGTGCAGTACAAACAATTCAGTTATTTGTAATGTGTTCATTAGAAACCCTGTTCAAAATATTTTGCTTTTCACACAGCAGTCACCTGGATCTTGCATACATTTATCCATATATGAGATGTCAAGATGACAGTCTATCATAGCTTTTATTTTTATTGTTATAAACTGAAAAAGTTTATACCGCGTACATAATGGTAATGGTATAAAGTTTATTCATTTTAAAAAAGTACAAAACAATTCCATAACAATATAAAAAAAGATACAAAAGATTTAAAATGAAAGGCAGCAGAAAGAAGAAAAAATCTTATTATATAATACATAATACTCAATGGGAGAGTTGCATTAAAAAAAATGTGTTTGTCATTATGACAGTTCTAGATATTTTCTCTGTGTTCATCTGGGGGGGGGGGGGGTCCTCAACAGTACTTTTACTCAATTCAGTTCAATTCAGTTTATTTATATAGCGCCAAATCACAACAAAGTTGTCTAAGGACACTTTACAGGAACATTCACATACATAAAAGTCAATTGGTAAAGTTCTCTCTCTAAGGAATCCAGCAGACAAGTTGAATCTTGGCTTTGTTGCAGTCTCCCATCCTGAGCAAGCACAGTGGCAACAGTGGAAAGGAAAACTCCCTTTTAAAAGAAAGAAATCTCCAGCAGAACCAGGCTCAGGAGCAAGCAGCCATCTGCTTTGACCGGCTGGTTTGAGAGGACAGGAAGGAGAGACAGATGAACATAGAAGTACTCCAAGTACTTTGTACAGTACTTTACTTCCTAAGTAGGCTGAGGAAGTCTGGCATGTCGACTAAGATCTTCAGTAACTTCTACAGCTATAGAAATAATGTATGTATGTATGCATGCATGCATGCTATGTATGTATGTATGCAAATAAAGATGTCTTGATTCTGAAAATCCTGTATTTCTCACTTCTGTACCTCTGGACTGAGGGTAGAAGTATGGATAGTTTGTCTTGAGGTGGATGGGGTCCTTGAGGACGGAGGTAGCCTTCCTGTGGACTCTGCAGTGGTAGATCCTCTGCAGAGAGGGCAGTGGAGTCCTGGTGATTTTTTTCAGCAGTCCACCACTCTGCAGGCGTTTGCAGTATAAATCATTATTGCCGCTGTACTTAAAAGTGATGCAGCTGTTTAAGATGCTCTCAACTACTTACAACAAATCAGAGAAGATAATGCTTAACAATGCTTTATCGACAAAACTGTTGCCCAACATCCAGTGACACAAACAGCAGACACTAGGTTTTACTACCTTTTAGATTAATGTGACCATTGTTTAATCTTTTTTATTGCTTAATTCCAACAAAACCATGCTTCATGTTCAAATTAATTTGTTGTTAAATTTGATTTTTCCTGTGAAACATCAAAGTCAGTGGAGACAATTGATTGGACCGATTCGATTCGATGATGAGGCGGAAGCTTCATTGATGCGGCTAGGTTAAATGAAAGCAGGAAGTGTTAGAGAAAAAAAAAATCCATTCTCATATTGGCAAAGACATGGTGTTTAAAGCCCAAATGGTATGGGACGTCAGTCAGCAAATACAGTGACCCAAAAAAATAAAATAAAATCCTTATTAAAATTACTCTCACTGCAGATCTGCCAAGTTGTCGAGAAAACAAACAAAAAAAAAGTGTCTGCATTGCATGGTTAGTCAGGGTAGTTGTTGCACACTGAATAAGGTCCAATCAGTCCAGAACATTGAGCATAAAGTGACCTGCTTTTGTATTTAACTTTTTTTCAGAGTGCTTGCGTTGTTGCACATGTATCTGTGTGCACATTATCACTTCCCATAAGTGCAGATATGTTAATCTCAGTTCAGTGGAAACATATTTCAACAGAGTCACTTTTACCAGCAAAGAGAGCACATCAAAATAGATGTTCACATACACACATGCACATACCATTTGCAGTACATACTCTATATTCATTAAATTTTCCTTTCCAGTGCATTATCAATCTGTTCAACCTTGAGGGTCATAGCTCCCTCTCTTCCTGACCACCGTATAGCCTATATTTTCCAACTACTGCAGAAAAAAGCACTGCAAAAGTTTCCAATACCCAGACTACTTACTGACAGTACATGCTTCAGGACTCAGTATGTATTGTGGATCTATTACATATGTTTTCCAGAAAAAGCTAATGGTGGGGGTGGGGGTGGGGGGGGGACCTATTAGAGGGATTACATGCGTTTGAACTGGAAAGTCGATGTATTTAGACAGTATATAAGTATTGTACTGCAAGCACAGCAAACCTGGACAGTAACAGTCAAAAAACAATACCTATTGTGTTACTTGTTTTTAGTGATTTGGCAATTTTACAGCCAATGTCACAGCATGAAATTCACCAATAAATTCCACAAACTGGGTTCTGTCCATTAGCTGTTTTAACTTCTAATAACTCCTCCTTTAAAACTGTTTATTGGAGATTTATACATATAAATCAATTTGTGTAACCTAAATGCTTATTTTATACATTTATTCTAATGCTAACTCAAAAAGAATGTCAATTACATGACATCTGTTTATATTTGGGCCACTGGCCATTTAGAACTTGCCTTTTAGTTATATATGTTTTTACAATACATATTTCATGAATACTTTAATTAGTTTTTAAATCTATAATTTTCTTTTAAACATTTGTATGTTTTAAGTAATTAAAAGGTTTGCCATTTAATTTCCTTCTTGATATTGTGATAGTACAAAGACTCGTGTCCTTCATCAACAGCCCTCACACTGCCACTTGTTTTGCCCCCATATAATACTTAACAATTGTTATTGTCACCCCACAAAGGCTTTTTTTTTTTTCTTTGACAAATGTGGTGCCAGGAGGAAACAAGTCATGCTTTCCAACATTATCAGCTCTGTTGCCATTAGGCATTGTTACAACTAAGAAATAATCAACCAAAAATAAATTTCATTACGCTTTGTATTATTATGATTATGATTATTATTATCATTTTATTATTATGCATATGATTATTATGATTGTTGTTGTTGTTACTACTACATTTATGTATTTAGATTAATCATTAACTTTTGGCAATTGTCAAAGTGGGTATGAAGTAGGTTCAAGGCTAGTACAAAACAAGCCAAGGTAAGTATAAACTGGGCCGTAGCAATCATGAAGACCCAAGGCTGCTTTTATTGCCCAAAAAAGTACATGTACTTATTGACTAAAACTGCAAAAGCAAGAAGTGGCAAAAGTATAAATTAAACAAGAGTGATTTAAAAGAAAAAAAGGCAAATTGTTGTCAGAATTAAACATAACTGCATTGCAGCTGGTTTACTGGAGAAGCTATCAACACACCATGACACGCAAGTTTTAGAAACCTATTCAGACAAAGGTCAAGAAAAGTTTGAGCAAACTCACCATAGTTTTCACCGCTGCGTGGGGCTAACAGAATTATGTGGTTGTATTTGGAAACTTTTTGTTTTACAATTGAAATGATAAAGAAGTAAAAATAAATGAACGAACTCACTCATTCACCACTGCAGAAGCCTGAGTTCATCACTAGGCTGCAGCGCTTCTGTTTTCTCTCTGTAAATTGATCCAACACAGTTGGCAGTGTTTCTGTGTGGGCTGTCGGTGAGGGATTGCTGTCTCTGTACTATCACCCTGCTAGTAGTTGGTGCCAGTGTTAAAGAAAATACATCCTGTTGTACAACTCTGAGAGATGCTAGAACAAAACATTAACCAAGAGTTATGTTGCCTGCAGAGATAAGGACTAGATTTTTAAGTCTCTGTCCAACAGAGGCAATCAGAATGCTCTTTCTCCAAACAGTGCTTAAAGCTGCAGAGAATGTCCCTACAATGCATTTGTCTTTTATTAGTTATGTGTCAGTTTTTTTCCAGCTAATAACCTATTTATTATTTTGTTTGTTTCTATTCAGCTCCAGTCATTCCTGCAAGTCACTGTTTTCCAAATCCGTATAGATGAGTGCCATAGTTCAGAGTGCAATGGTGCAGGTGGCTGCACCAACGTTTTAAATGTGCGAGACACACCTACAGTGGTGGATTGTGGAACTATGAGTCTAGTATCTGTGACGGTGGACTCCACAGCTGTGTGCTCGTGCCCAGGTAGAGAGCAGTCCCATCAGTCCTGCGCCACATATCCCAGAAATCCATGCTTCAATGGAGGCGTCTGTGTGGACACTCAACATGGCTACAGGTGAGTTTAAATGAATTCTCATTTCCAGTTTTACATGTGTGAGCATCCACAAAAAAGCTTATGGTTCATCTCAGTTTGGAATGTGTCTATTTTGCAAGGCCACTGTCACTGAACTATAAAACCTACAAAACCTATATTTGATGACAGTTTTCTGGCCCTTAATGTCAGTAAAACCAAGGAACTTTGGGAGATAGATGGGGAGCAGTCAGCACCAGACCTATATTTAGGCCTTCTGTTATAAAACAGCTGGAAGTAGAGCAGTTGACTGAATTCATATATCTTGGAACAATAATTGACAACAAGTTGAACTTTGAGCCCAACACTGTATTTACAAAAAAGCCAGACAGCGTCTCCACCTTCTGTATAAGCTAAGGAGCTTTAATGCAAGCAAAATCACTTTGCAGTTGGTGTACAGATCACTGGTTGAAAGTGTTGTTTGTTTTAATATTGTCTCATGATATGGGAACCTTTTAGCCAGAGACGGGAACAAGTTGTCCCATGTGGTCAAACAAGGTAGCAAAGTCATTGGTCATCAACAAATTAAACTTACAGACCTGTACAGTCAGGTTCTGAAAAAAAAAAAAAAAAAATCAGTCCAAGTTTACAATGACCCAACTCTTTCAGTGCAGCCATTATTCAGGTTGGTACTATCTGGCAGAAGACTGCTGGTTCCTTTAGCAAAGAAAAATGGGCATAACAAGTTATTTGTTCCCTCTGCGGTGAAAGTACTTAACAGGGTCCTATTTAAACACAGCCTTACATGATAAACCATTGTCTGCTGGGTTGTTTCCATATTTTTTATCTATTGTGTATCTTAGAATATTTTTAATTGGGTTATCAAAGCTTTTTAAAGTTTTTAGTGTCATGACATTTTTTAAACTTGTGTTGTTTTTTTTATTAATCAGATGAAAAACAAATCTCCATTTCATTGAATGTTATGGAAAATAAAATTATATTGACTTGAATTGAATTAAGACTTGGATTACAGCTAATCTGGAAAACTTCCTTCAGTGTAAAGACAATCATGGCACTGCCTCAGTTTTAGTACTCACCAAATGGGGTTTTCTCTGCCATTTTCTCTGTTTCAGAGATGTTCTCCTGTAACCTCACCACACTTTATACACTTACCCTAACACGGGTCTCTTGGACCATGTCGGGGTGCAGCTGCAAGTATCGTGTTTTGTTTACCTGACCTTGTTATGGCCATGATTGTAGCCAAGCCAAGTACCCAGTCTCATTTCAAAATCTCGCCAACCAAGCCGAATGGGTTCACATAAGCCTCCTAACAGATACCAAAATACTCTGCCCAAAGCCTCAATAGGCTGCCACCACAATTACAAACTACCATGGTCCATTGTGGACGCACTATGCTTTGGCCTGTGTAATAGAGAGCCCACTGCACTGTTAATGCACACTTACAGAACTTTCAAAAACTTTACAAAGATCATCCACATCTGGCAGCTTTACCAGTGTTGTCTTCCAGTTTTAAGGGAACCCACAAGGAAACAGAAGAAATGGAAAATAAGATGAAGCAGGTCCAGAGAGTGAACATAATCAATAGTTGAAGTGACTTTTCTGATCTTCTGACCTCAAAATGTTTGACGGTTCAAGTTTGGAATCCATTGATACAAGGATCGTTTACAATTTTATTTATTTACTTTTTTTATTGCAGTTTTTGTTTGACTGGGAATGTCTCATTGTGTTATTATCTGTTATTCCAGAGTCCTAATCAAGGGAGAGATCAAAAGATTTTGAATTTATTTATTTTTTTTATCTGAACAATTAACCAATCCTTTCCCCCTCTTATTCAAACGTTTATACATGTGACCAAAGCATCTCCTTCATGAGCCAGACAAACAATAACCCTAACAGCTCTCCATGGTGAGAAGAGTGAGAGTAATCTGCATGTGAATTTAGCAGCATACATGTAGCATCTCATGCTCTGTAAAGTTTGGAAAGCTACACTTTCCAGTTTTGAACTAAGAAATGAATGTAAAATAAGCATCTTCAACTTTAAAATACAAGTCAACTTCTTT
>NC_056499.1:32538619-32544117 GCF_014905685.2 Nematolebias whitei
ACCATTATATCTAACCTACTCAATTTCACCCAAGAAAAAATGCATTTAAGTCAACAAATGTTTTCATAATTCCCAAACAGGTGAGTTTTCAAAGTAAGCTCCCGGGTCTTTTTCTTTCTTTTTACTAATTTTGCTCATTAGGATTAGAGTATGTTGTTTTCACTGGTGTGTTGCAATAGTAGATGAGGTTGAATTTAAACTAAGTCTTGCTTAATTTTATTCATGCTAAAGGGATTTCTTGAACGCTGTAACAGCTGGTAACGATTACAGCTGACATACATCTTCATTTGGAGAAATTTCACATTTGAATGGATTTTTTTTGGGAGTGTGGACAGCAGCCACTATAAAAAGAGGTAAATCATCCATTTCACTCTGAGTATGCTTGCAGAGTTTGAAATGACCTGTAATGTTTGTTCATTCCTTTTTTTAATTCTGTTTTTTTTTTTGGCACACGTGCATTTTTTTTTCTTTTTTATGACTTGCTCAGATAGTTCACTACTTGTTATTACCTTAGGTTTAGTTGTGAGCAGGGCTTAATTTGTCAACCGATTGATGTCGGAATACAAATAGCAGGTGGCCTGACCAGGGGGAGGGTCTAGGGGTCCTCCCACAGAAAATTTTGAATAAAGTAGATGCAGTTTCCTGCATTTTAGTGGATTTTAACAGGTAGATAAACATTTACATTTACCTGCATTTGTAAACACTACGCTTCTGTCAAATTTCCTAAACACCTGCGTATGACTGCCTTGTTAGCTCATCAGTCACTTCTACCACTCTCGTAGGGCGGAGATTTTTTAACGATAGAAGTGAAAATGCTACTTGAAGGTGCAGCTCATATGCTTGTAAGTGGCTGTTGTGTTTAAATTAAAGTTTAAGTAATTATTTACATTTTGCATATCAAATATAAACTTTGTTCATTCAAGGCAGTCATATTTGTTCATAACTTTTATTATTATTAAGCCTGAGAGTTACTAGATCCAAACAAACAGTTACCAAAACTAGGAATGCACTGATCCATATTTTTTTCTTCTGATCCCGATACCTAATAC
Source organism: Nematolebias whitei (assembly GCF_014905685.2). Taxonomy (NCBI): domain Eukaryota; kingdom Metazoa; phylum Chordata; class Actinopteri; order Cyprinodontiformes; family Rivulidae; genus Nematolebias; species Nematolebias whitei. Next base: position 32,539,669 of record NC_056499.1, read on the forward strand.
TGGATTAGCCTCATCCCTAACCGGAACACACCCTGTCAAAATAAGAGTGTTCCTGGACCCTGTTCCGGCAAGATTCGTTTCCAATTAAGCCCTGGTTGTGAGTGAAAGTGTTAAAAGCTTCATTACAGTGCTAGCTTCTGATAAATATGTTTGTTGTAAAAATGACAGTGATAGTCTGTTCAAATGATAAATTGATTTAATCATTATTTTAATAATTACAATTGAAGCCTGTATATGTCCCAATATGTCCCCCCCCCCCCCCCCCAAACTGGTCACTAAAAAGACAAGTGTCATCAGATTGCCATCAGTTACAGCCTGTTGTTCTCTCATCACACTGCTTCCATTGTATGCCAGAGCGCTGAGTTTTATTTGTCTTCATCAGAGAAATAAAGACCGTTCAATCTGTCCAAAAGAACACTGAGAGTTGTAGCTTGTCGTTCAGGTTAACAGTTACTTCCACAGACCAAATCGATCTTCAAAACTTTTGTGGGAAAACAAAGTCAAAACGCCATTCAGGTAACCCTCTGTCTTTTCCAGCATTATAAATATAAAAGAAAAAGGGAAAAAAAATCATATTCTTTGTTAGAAAAACATCTGTCAGCTGTCACATGATGTCAACTTTTGTGTTGAATCCCCAACTAACAAGTGAACAGAAGAAGCATTTTCATTTGCATAATAGACACTATAAACAAGAACGTTAGTGAGGTGAGAACCTTCCAACAAATACTTTCAACTACAAATATTATTTATGACGTTAAGCTCCTTGGTGCTTCCTGCAGTAGAAGAGACTTGGTGACCCTGTTTAACTCCACGTTCTTCAGCCTGATGCACAGCGTATCCTCAGGCTTGATTTTTTTATTTATTATTTTTTTATTTTCATTTTATTATGATGGAATTGAAGGGCTCTTTGCAACCAATTAAACACAACATCACTGAGTGGGCATGAGCCTTTATCAGTCCAAACTGGAACATTGTGCAAACTTAGTATCTTATGATGAAATTAACGGTCAATGTTCAAACTTCTATTGGTTTGGAAGTATAATAGGATTTTTTTTTTCTCTGTGGTTTTATAATGGAAAAAATACAAGAAGACTGTTGTTTAATTATTGAACCAATGTAAATGTGATAATGTTCAAGATTCTTTGTCATTCGCATCACATGTGGCGCATGAGGTGGAACACAATTGTGTATTTAAGGTCCCAGTTACACCCAAAAATAGCAAAAAGAAACACTATAACTGCATCAACAAAGTTAAGTCAGATCTTCTAGATGGTTTCTTTGTGTTGAAACATTTCATCTTTCATCCAAAGGATTTCATCAGTCCGAGGAGCCACAACAAATGCATTTCATGTAAACATGATTGTTAAATCATGTTTCTTCCAACTGAGGCGGCTGTCTAAACTGAAGCCCATATTGTCCAAAAATAACCTGGAGACAGTAATGCATGCATTCATTACATCTAGGCTTGATTACTGCAATTCACTCCTGTTTGGTATCAGTCAGACCTCCATAGCACGACTACAACTGGTCCAGAATGCAGCAGTCAAATTTTTAACCAGTACATGCAAAAGAGAGCACATTACACCAGTTTTGGCCTCACTGCACTGGTTACCGGTTCACTTTCGAATCCAGTTCAAAATACTCATGTATGTCTACAAATCGCTGAACAGTTCTGCCCCCCCATTTCTCTGATCTGCTACAACCGTATGTCCCACCACACTCCCTGAGGTCAGCGGACCAGTTGCTCCTCACAGTTCCAGGAACTCGTCTTAAGCGCAGAGGTGACAGGGCCTTCTCTGTAGCAGGACCAAGACTCTGGAACGAGTTACCTCTGCTTGTCAGACAGGCCCCCTCCCTCTCGGTTTTCAAGTCCCGTTTAAAAACTCACTACTATTCAATAGCTTTCAACACAAGATGATCTGTGTTTTGATCCTGTATGCTCCACACTGGTTAGTCGTCATTATCTGCATCGTTTTTATATCTATATTCTGATTTACCTCATTTTGTATTTTGCTTTGTGTGTTACCTGTTGTTTTGTCTGTACAGCACTTTGGTTGGCTTTGTAGCTGTTTTAAGTGCTTTATAAATAAAGTGGTATGGTATGGTATGGTATTTCAATAAGTAGTATGTTAACATAGTAGGCCAACCAGTTTGATGGTGATAAGATGGTTTCTGGAGTCCGCCCTCTCCCCTGTCAACTTGTCTGAGGCAGACATCGCCCAAGTGGTTCAGTTCTGCAAAGTTCATGCTCAATAATTCAGGTAAAAACTGATGAAGTCATTTGGATGAAAGATGAAATGTTTCAACACAAATAAACCATCCAGAGGACCTGATTTTGTTGGATTTTTTTACCTGGATTATTGGGCATGCATTTGATAATTAACTGCTATTTTATCATTACGTTCTCACAAAAAACGTTGACACAGTGATACAAGCTGAATGATCAGTGTTCTATACACCATTTAACCAATTGCAGTAGTCCCTCACTTCTTTGCAGTTAGTTTTTCACGGACTCGCTCTATCACGGTTTTTCAAAGTAAGACTGGACATGACACACAATTGACTGTTTGATAGGTGAGCTGCACAATCGGCATGGACTTTTTATTTAAAATTAATTAATTTAAATTATTTAGCACCTGTTACACCTTTGTGCAGCCCACACTGCAGGATAAGCTTCCTCCTGCAGCTGATCAGCTGATCTCTGCAGAGCATAGAAGTGGGCGTGGCCAAGAGTGCTTGCAGGTGGCAGAGAGCAGCCAAGGCAGAGAGCTGAAATCATGACATTCTGTGCTCTTTCAGAGCATTTAAGCCCCCAGTATACTGCCGCGTACATCCATACGCAGAGGTACGCACGTACGTATGCAGAGGTACGTGCATACCCCCCTGGGCATGTCCGTGCAAAGCTCCAATTTTTACGACCGCATACGCGTACGCGGTGTCGCACAATAAACTGCCCAGCGACGGACTGTTTTGTATGTGACACCAATGTATTAAATTCCCCTTCTTCATCCCTGATCTGGCCTTTTCTTTTGTTTGTTTTTTTGTCAAGAGGCAGTGATCTCTTCCTCCTCCGTTGATGCCATGACTGAAATGGTGAGAAATGAAGGAATTTGTCACAAGCGAATTAAACTCAGGTCCAGCATGGCTGTGGGAGGGTCTGGAGATTTCCTGGTGGGCTGGTCTGATGTGTGGGCTGAAGATCCAGCACTCTCTGTTTTGTTTTAATTTTTTAGATCTTTTTATTAACAACATATAAACACAGAACACCGCTGCGTGAGGCTGCCAGCGCTCGCTTTGTGGAGTTTTTCAAACCTATTGTTTAATAAATTTTGAGACTGAGAACTTGATAAAAATTAAAGAGTAAGATTTATTGATTTCTTCTGCAGAAGGAGAGAACACATGGAATGGAAACGCAGCCCAAGAATTCCTGTGTGTTCTCTAAAAAAAACATGAGCAATGCTGCTTATTTATACATCTTCACATGTAACAGATCTTGCTTTGATATTTTTTTCATTTTTCATTTAGCCTTTATTTATACAGGTTAGTCTCATTGAGCCACGAGAACTCATTTTCAAGAGAGACCTGTTTAGGGAGCACCTGGTGGGGGTTAAGGGCCTTGCTCATGGGCCCAGAGTGGGGCGAATGAGGGTGGGGGCAAGTGTGGGTGTTTCACCTACCCCACCCACAATTTTGATGTTGTCGGGGCCGGGGCGTGAACCAGCGATCTTCGGATCAGAAGCCCACCTCTCTAACCTCTGCGCCCCTACCTCATTTGCAATCTTATCAGAGAAAAACAGACAGTACGTTTGTGGTCTGTGACTGGTTCTGGAGCTGGGTTTGAGAAACGGAAGTTACAAAGCTTCACACACTGATGCTAAAGGGATTTAGCTGATAAGATTTAACAGAGTGTGATATAAAGTAAATGACTAATAAGTGTGATGATAAACTTCATGAGCAAAATAAACTGGTATCAGTGTTTTACATTTCCACAAAGTACTGATCCTTTCTCAGACTCAGAGCTAAAACTGCAGGCAAATATTTTAATTATCATTATAAAGTAAACTGTAAATTGAGTAAACATATCAAACATTTATATTAACAACCCAGAAAATATCAACAGCTTTTTTTCTTTTTTCCGACCTGTCAATCAATTCAGTAGGCGTGTCAGCAAATGACCAATCGGCGACCTCAATTTGTCCCGAAGGTAAACGCCCCTTGTCTGTGAAGCTGCTCTGCAGCTGCTCGGGGTGTACGCTGGAGTTTAATGACTGAACCCTCTGCGTACAGTACACGTGAACGTACACGTGAACGGACATACGCAGCAGTATACTGGAGGCTTTACAGTTTAGAAACATTGTTTAGAATATTGCAAGAGGGTGGTAAGAATTTAAAATACCTTTAAATATATATATATATATATATATATATATATATATATATATATATATA
>NC_056499.1:32544127-32559586 GCF_014905685.2 Nematolebias whitei
ATATATATATATATATATATATATATATATATATATATATATATATATATATATATATATATATATATATATAACACACACAAACTGTTACTTACTACTTGTACTACTATCTCTTCTTTGTGGTTTTTCACTTATCGTGGGTCTTCATGGTGTGGATCTCCCACGATAAATGAGGGACTACTGTACTTGTTTATCAAAGTAAACACAGTTGCTTGATTTGGAACAAAGACCTGATATAACACTCACACACATAAACACGTACTGGACCTTGGCAGAATTTAAACATAACAGAAAACAAAATTGAAGCAGCTGCTCTTTGTTTTTCTCTGCTAATATATCTAGATTCAAAGCAGTCTGCTACCCAGATAAATAATGTTATTAATAATAATATTATTTTTATATATGAATGTTTCTGTTCAGTGCCCTGAGATGACTTCTGTTGTGACTTGGCACTATATAAATAAATTGAATGGAATTGAATTGAATTGAATAGATGCCTTCATATATAGACATTAGCTTGGACAGGAACACATACACAAACATGCATAAACCCTCCAAACAAACGGCACCGATGAACAATACTCTCTATCACACGTGTCCACAAGGCTTTCTTGCTGTGACTTGAAGGTAATGTTAGCCTTCAGCTTCATTTAATTAGAAGCAGCAAGTGAAAAGGGCAGGATTTGAATCTGGCTGGCAAGGTGAGCCTGTTCTGTAGCTCAGTGTTGGACCTGAGCAGGATGACTCACTGGATCCATGTTAGACAAAATCCCAGAATTACCCTCATGCATGCACACACATGCAAAATCACACCTACATACACAATTATGCAACTTTTAGAATGTTCCTTTTTCTTTCTTTGCTTATAATCTGTACTAGTAGTTTTAAAGCAAAGTGGACTGTGTGTTGGACACCTTCAAAAAATATTTTTTGTTGTTTTTTGGTGTTGTTGTTTGCTTTAAAACAAATATGCAGCTACATCTAGCTGTGTTTGTTTTGTTAAGATCTGATTTGTGGTCACATCACCTCTTTTCGGGTATTCAACACTGGGGGAGAAAGCATGTATACACAACTAATGGCAACATAACTGATGTGAAGACTTTAAAAATGTAGTATTTTTTTCAAGATGCTAAGATTGGGCCAATTTCTCTTCTCATATATTGAGGAGTTGTCCTGATATGCCCTCATTCCCAAGCAGAACAAGTACAAAACAACTGCTCCCTGAATGCTAAAGTAGAAAAAAAAACAAAAAAAAACCACCACATTTATTGCCCTCTTGTTTCAGGTCCACCTGTTCACAGGAAGAAGGCAGCCTCTGCAAAACAATATGAAGTTGCAAAGCATTTTTTCCCCCCACTTTTGTCATGCGATTACATATTTTGGACATGGATGGATTTATGTTTTCCAAAAGAACAATGTATTGACATGGATTTTCAATACAAGAGGCAAAACCAAGGACATGAAATAAATATGAACATTTGAAATAACGATTTGTTTGCAGTTGTTCCAAAATACAAAACGGCGTGATTTAAAAAATCTTCTTTAATTGCTGTTTCTAAAACGTTCCACGCTGCAACTATTAAATGTAAAATGCAAGCCTCAAATTAAATGTGGGAAAATATTCTTGATGAAGTATCATCCAAACAGATGTCAGTGGGAGAACAAGGCAAAGCAGGTAAGGTTGCCAGGGTCACAGCTGCTCTATGATTGTCACATTTTCAATCATGCTACAGTGTCTGAGCCCTGCAACATCTGCTGCGTGATTCTCTAGATTCAGAAAAGGAAAGCACATAAAATACAGGATGTCAGAAACAGAGAAAATGAAGATGAACTGAGAAAAAATAAAATAAGACATTTTATAAAGAGCAGACAATTGTGATTGGAAAGCGATGAAGAAGACAGAGGGGAAACAGAAATATGAAAGTAGGGGATAGCAAGAATCTGAACAGGAGAAGACAAAATATAGATAGAAAATGTTTTTGCAGAGTAAAGATGAAAAATAAATACTATAACTGATTAAAGTGTGTGATAAGAAGGAAAATGGGAGGAAAGAAATCTGGAAAAGGAAAACAGTGCCAGCATTGAGAAGTGAGGAGGTGAAAGAACATATACAGATAAGTGTTAAAAGAAGATAAAATTGCTGGAGGATAGTTTTCTGCTTCACTGGCTTTCAGATATGACCACACCCCAACACAAACAAACACAAACAGATTACAGCCCATGATTGAAGCAAGAACATGCAGATAATCAATGCACTGGGATTAATGAGATTTCAGAAGAGAGTGAGTTGAGGGGAGGGGTGGGATTACAACGCCGGGCCCATTGTTGAACCTAATTCCCAGCATACCAAGAATGAGCAAAACAAATCTGCCATAAGAGGATTGAAGGGTTTCAACTGAAAAAACTGTCTCAGATTGTGCATAGAGAATTAGTGACATTACGAATATGCAAATACAGGCAGGAATGTTTTAGCTACTGTCTCTATATTTCACTCAAAAGTACAACTTTAAGAGCTGAATTAAACAAACAGCAGATGGAAAAACAAATCACTTATGCAATGCTAGTCCATCCATCCATTATCTTTTACCCGCTTCTTCCATTTTGGGTCACAGGGGTCGCCAGTGCCCATGTCCAGCAATCACTGTGTGAGGGGCGGGGTACACTCTGGACTGGTCGCAAGTCCATCACAGGGACACATAGAGACAAACGAGGCAAACAACCATTCACTCTCTCACTCACACCTAGAGACAATTTAGAGTTACCAATCAGCCTAACATGCATGTTTTTGGTCTGTGGGAGGAAACCGGAGTACCCGGAGAAAACCCACACATGCACGGAGAGAACATGCAAACTCCACCTAGAAGGGCCCCCGCATCAAGGTTTTGCTGAGAGGCAGCAGCTCTACCAGTTGTGCCACCGTGCTGCCCGCGATGCTAGTCCTCACTATAAATAACAATAAAAATAAAACACTTTTTCATAATGATTTGAAATGTAGTTTAGGAGTAATCACTGATTAGATGTGCATTACACAATGTTTATTTTCTTCAGTGTTCTTTTCCAAATCAATCAAAAATAAAATAATCACAAAAACATAGTTTATTCTAAGTGGTGGTACAGTTTCAACAGAGTTTTGTGGGAAAAAAACAAAATAAAATAATGAAACATGGTTTTAAGTTAACGCTAATTTTATTTTGTAATTTTTTTGCATTTTTACAAGTTTAAAGTTTTGTTTATTCTCTGTTATGTTAAACATAGCTGACACAAATTAAATTTGGTAACATTTGAAGAGAAGCTGCATAACTTGAACATTCATAGTAGCATTCACAGCAAACCACAATCAGATTAGCAGTCAGCAAAATAATATAAAATACTTGAAAGGAAGATTAATTCTCATACACTTACCAACTAGGAAGGATCTATTTTCAAAGTACAATCCTATTGTGCCTTTTGTCTTAAACTGTCCATATACCAGGTACAAATAAAATGTTAAAGAATAGTTGAGAATGGTTGAATGGAAAACCGGTTGCAATCCTGTAACTTTTTTATTTATTTATTTTCCACACGTTGGCTCCTAAAACTGAGGGGCCTCATGCACACACAAAAATGTTGTGTACACCATGTTCCAGCCAATGATTTGTATATTTACATTATATTTGAAGTGTAAGCTTTATGTGCGTGCTCCACAGCTTGTTTCCTGTTTTTGGTGTTTTTATTTTTTATTTAAATTTTTTTATTTTTTCATGGCATAGTTACAGTGACACCTACAGGCCTGGTAATGGGAACTACAACATATTGAGTCATTTTCATAGTGTACGTGAGGGTAAAGAAAACACATCTGGGAACATCACTGTATTCCCAAAAATATTTTTTGAAACAATGAAAAAATATTGTTTAGGATAAAATAAAAATTATAATTCCTATGCAGACAAAACCTAAATAAATATCTAAGAAGGTTGATGCAGGCCATCTGGGTGGATTCTTGTTTGTTGAAACACTTCGACTTTTGGCCATTTTTCAAAAAAGAAGAATCTGTCCAGAGGACATTTAGATTTATCTGCCTGAAATACTGGCCATGTGTCAGGACTCTAATTAAAAATGTATTTCTTATTTTCCTGAGCAAACTCTTCAAATTTACATTTTGCTTCATTCATATTTGAGATGTCTGTAGGAGTTTTTCACGTTAACCTTTTTTATGATGTAATTTTTGTGTCAGTCATGTTGTAACCAACCTATTTACCTTTGACTCATTTTAAACAATGTTTTGACAAGACGTGCAAAAATAGAAATTTTTTAGAGCCACTTTCTCTTAATTTAGTCCGCATATGGCCTTAATGATTACTTATCATAGTTTAAAATTATATTTGCCTTCCATGATATCAGTTTATGCAATCATATATGCAGCAAAACAAACAAATTGTAATTTTATCACCACTATATTTCACCTATTGGATCGTGTTTTCTATGCAGGCAACTTTTATAGTTCAACCAAATGTATTCTACTCATTTTTATTTCTTTATTATTATTTTAAAATCATGTTTACAAAATAACTTTTATGTTTTTTGTGCTTCATTTAATTTTATTCTTTACCTTCAGGCACCCATAGCTTCCCTCTGCTTCTCACATGTTAGCTGTGGTAGCTTGGTGGTCGATGGTTGCGTCTGTGAGGGCATGCAGCGTAAAACAACCACCAAATCTTAATATGAGTTTGCTCACTGTGCCCATGAAGAAGGGGACAGCCAATAAACAAATAAATTGTACTCTCGTAAAATTTAGGGTGTTTTTCTTTTGGAGATCAGTTTTACGTTTTACACCATATTGATGCAAACATTTAAAGTTTTGAAAATGCTTCAGTTTTTTATGCATGGCTCTATGTAACAAAGCGTAATTGGTTTAATTGAAAACTACAGAGACTAGAATAAATCAATTTAAAACATTAATATGAAGTGTTTAGATGTTAAAATCTTTGAAAATTTTAAAAAGATGCAAATCTCAGAAAATATCCCACATTCTGTTGGTTACCTCGTTGTTTTTTTTTATCTGTCAGTGAGGATGTATGCTGAAAAATGAGCAAAATGAAATGCTTATGTTAAAAAGGTCCATCAGTGTAAAAGGTTACAATAAGTGGGTAGAGACTGGAAGGAGGAGTAAAATAAGAGCATGAAATCTTCCTGAGGAGAAGAGGTGAGAAGTGCAGTTTTGACAGGAAGCAACAGTACAAATGAGGACTTAAATATCTCAAAATACAGAAAGAGAGGAGTTTCCTAGTGATGCAGTGATTCCCCCCTGTGGTTCTGCCACTAATGAGAACATCTGCGTCTGTGAAACATGCAGAGTGTGAGTGATAGCCGAAAGGGGAGCGCTGCCTGAAAGGAGAAAATAACTCGTCATAAAGATGCTGAGCGCTAACATACTGCAAAAACTCTCACAAGAATACAATTAATAAAAAGCAGACTGTGGTTCAAAAGGTGTAAGGAAGAAAATGTTTTTAGGTTCCATAATGACATTTTCTGGATGTGACACTAGAAACTAATTTATCCATTTATTGCTTCTACTGAAACTTTTCACACGTAAAAAGTATCTATTTTTTTAATCTCTTCTCTGTAAGGTGCCAATGCCCAGCTCAGTTTGAGGGACCTGAATGCCAACAGAACAAGCACAGTTTCCATGGCAATGGCTATGCCTGGTTTCCTCCTTTGATGCCTTGCTTTGAGAGCCATGTGTCGCTGGAGTTCATCACAGACGTGGCTGATGGACTGCTGCTGTACAGCGGCCCGCTCGCCCAGCTGCAAACCTGGGACCACGAGGACTTCATGGCCTTAGGTATGAAACGCCTGAGGCCTAAAAACATGCCTCATTTGTCTTTTGTCCTTAACAGGTTAGCATGGCAGTATTTGACTATGGTTACTGTTTTTATGTCATTTTTCTGGAGAAGGCAAATGAAGATAAACAAAATCAGACTTGGGAGTATGTTGGATGACAGATGCATCTCTTCACCATTTAAAGAACTGCATCAGTACTGGTCCTTAAATCACGTTTTGATTTTTCATACAATCCATTTTTACCTCATCCAGACTTAGTATGATCGGACTTTATGCCCAAATCACATCAAAGGGACACTTGCGACCAGTCTCAAGGGAAGAATCAAGGAATGATAGGATATCAGACAAATAAACATGGAATAGAGGTGAGAGAATGGTGAAAGGAAACTTAAAATAAATAAATAAAATCAGTTAGTTTACCAATGACAGTTATAAAGTTGTGATATTATTTCCTAAATGAGCAACAGTAACTCATTCTGATTCAAGAGATATTGGTCCTCCTAAAAATACTTTCTTAGAAAATGGGATCTAAACATATTTCTTACTGCATTTCAAATATATTTTCCCAACTCAGCTTTGTTGATCAGAGGCGATTATTTTGTGCTCCCATCATCTGCTACCAAAATACTTCATAATAGCTTTACCTGAACCATTATGGGACAGTGGGGTAGCTCCCTGTTCTTTTTGCAATGTCAAATGAAACTTTTTGCAACGTGCTATTGATATTATGGGCTGTACATATGTTCCTTTGCTGCCATCAAAAACATTCATGCCATATTTCTAAAATGTTACTAAGATGTTAAATAAAATGCTTGCTGGAAATAGAAACAAGCACATGAGTGATTAGCATTGCTTTGCTGCTAGACAGAAATCATGTGGTCCCACATTTTATCATTTTCTTGCCCAGATTTGTGTTGAACTAGATACTTGACAAAGATTTATGACTGAATGTCTGTACCACTGTCTGAAGTGTTTGTGGCCTCAAAGCAAAACTGAAAAAAATAATAAATAAAGAGTGTACTGCGTCAGTTACACAAAAACTCCCCAACCTAAATGTGGTTACATTTGCAGTTATTAGGTCAGGCAGAAATGATCAATGCAAATAAACTTTTATTAAGAGCTCTTGCTAGAATAAATTTCAGTTAGTTGTATTATGTATTCATTTGGCAGTGCCATAGGCTCCCTTCACATGGGACAAGAAGCCGCTCGGTTGTCAGAATTTGATGCAAAACTGGTCATGCTGGTCTCACTTTTAGGCTACAGCCATGAACAGGACAAGGTCATGGAATCAACCTAGCACAGATGTACCAATAATATGTAACACAGTAACACAGCACTAGCATGATGTGATCTTTTGTCAAGATATATAGATATATCTATGTCCTAAGACTGATAGTCATGCCAGGGCAAGTATAAAAAACATGGTGAGGGTTGTGGAGAGCATCTCAGTGATACAGAAAATAACAAGGAAAAAAGTGGTGAGGATTAAAAGCGTAACATTGTCATGACTGCCCTTACACTGAAGGACATTTTCCTTTCTGTTTGCCACGATTCAGACACGTTTTAATAGATTGTAAAGAACATGGCAAGGTTGTTTTCAATTGTCAAGGGGCAGGGGGGGGGGGGGGGTGTTAAGCATTGTTTCTTGTTTCCTGCTACACACAGTTATGTTACTCAAAAGAAAAAAATAACAAAAAAAAAATACAAAACACACTCCATAGTTTGTATAAAAAGATATAGTTCAGGTTCATCTAAAAAAAGTGACTATTGTAGAAAAATCTAAAAAAGTTAAATCTGGTCCTCTGGACATTCAAAAAAACAAAACAAAGCAAATCAACAAAAAAATGTAGAAACGTTCCGTCTCTCATCCGAGAGACTTCCTCAGTCTGAGGAGCTGTATTCAGCTCAGTCTTTTAAATAGCACCTTCTCAGAGTGGATCAACCAGTTTTGCTGCTGACAACCAAAACCAGCTGATCACATGCTCAAGAAGGACCATCAGCCTAACAATGGATCATTAGCACACTGATGGCTGTTTACTATTCACAGAGGGCTGAGTGATACTAGCAATCACAGCATTGTAAGAGGGGGACAGTTGAACCCGGAGGCCTCCACCCCTGTTTAATGATGGACGATTTCTTTTCACAAAGATGGCCTCCTTTACTCCTCTCTCAAACCATCGTTCCTCTCTGTCCAGGATGTGAACATCTTCATCCCTCTTCAGGTTGATCCACTCTGAGAAGGTGCTATTTAAAAGACTGAGCTGAATACAGCTCCTCAGACTGAGGAAGTCTCTCGGATGAGAGACGGAACGTTTCTACATTTTTTTGTTGATTTGCTTTGTTTTGTTTTTTTGAATGTCCAGAGGACCAGATTTAACTTTTTTAGATTTTTCTACCTGGATTATTGAGCATGCATCAGGATATTGTAGAAAAAGTTCTGTTTTTTCCCTTTGTTTTAGTCAGTTCAGAAAGTGAAACTCATATAGATTCATTACACACAGATTACAATATTTCAAGCCTTTATTTCTTGTAATTTTGATACACATTTATTTACATATATTACCTATATTGATTTTGAATTTAGATGCACAAAGCTTTGTCGCAATAATGTAGAGCTTTAGAGATACCATAAATATACATAAAACAAACTTTGCTTTGTTACTGCAGTGATAGCCTTGTTTTCCTAAGACAGTAAAACCAGTTTAATAGAGAGCAGTAATTAGAAACAGTTAAACCGAGAGGACTGAAAGTGCTATAAATCGTGTTATATTTAGGATAGTAATTTGATAGACACACCTCCTTGTCTGATTTGTTATTGTTTTCCTTGCCACTGGTCATTCCTCTTGGGAAAGATGTGGTTGCTCTATCACTGCCAAAGTAATGTGTGAGAGGTGAGGTCTGCCAAAAGAACCAGATGTGTCGTCTGTGGATTGTTGTTTGGCTGCATGTTATGGGCAGGTTTGCAATGTAATTCCTGATATTTATATTTTATTTATTTATCTGTTTGATGACAAAACTATAACTCAATATTTGTTGTTGTGTTGTTTTTTTTAGGTGTTTTTATTTTTATTTTTTCCCCTTTGCTTTTGATCGTTATTGGGTCATAAAATTTAGGATTAGGTTAGTTGAGTTGTTAGTGGAATCCATGTGCAGAATGTAATTAGAGCCAGACTGTATATATTTAGAACTCTAATTAACTTGTTTCAAGGTTGACCTCCTGCATGTAACAAATCCATCAGCAAGCCTAGGCTGAGCAAGAGCTTAATATTACTGCACTGCAGAATGTGTGTTTTGTCCCAATCACCATTTTGTCTTCCATGAAAGTGCAGGTTGGGAAAATAATAATAATAATAATTTCCAGAAATCAACATGGTGAAACACCACCTGCAAATAAATCACTAGCAATAATATTGTTACACATTGTTTTTTATTTCTTAACATTTGGTTCTTTACCTAGGTTTGTGAAGTCATCTTTGGTGCATAGTAGTTTTGGGATTAGAGAAACATGCTTAGAGGAAGAGAGACTAACATTACTACCATTTCAGAGGTTTTATGGATGAGATTGACTTTCAAGATCTTTTGATAATCATAGTGTGAATATTTTGAGTCCTCAAAATGATCTCTTGGTAAAATGTTATGATAATACTGCTGTAATGTACAAAACAATTTAAAATATAAACTGTCTTACAAACATTAACCAGCTGAATTTAAGTGGAACCCCAGTCAAGAATAATATAAATAAAAATATGTTGAATTTATACAGAAATAAATAATTAAATGTATACTTGTCATTTAAAATATAACAAGTTGTAGAAAGCACAAAGGTAAGAAAGAAAAATGAAAACACTGAACCACACTTCACATATTTGACATGACATAATGGATGTAGCTGGGACTGATGTTACAAGACCTTTCTCCATGCTTGAACGTGATCTGGCCACACACTCACTTCCTGTTGCAATCTGGAAGGGGAAATAAAAAGTTTTAAAACTGTAAAACTTAACATGTATTATGAAGTTGAAGATGCTTTGCTTCCCATCCAGAAGGCTTAATCAATTTAAAAAGGCTGGAGTGTATTGACTCCCAATCTTTATAGAATTGCATGAGCGCAGAAGTTAGGGAAGGTGAGCCTGTGATCTGAAGGTCACCAGTTCGACCCCCTGAAAAATGTGGGTGGGAAAGGTGAAGCACCTAGACCTGCCTCCATCCTCATTTGCCCCACTCTGGGTCCTTGGGCAAGGCCCTTAACCCCCACCATCTGCTCCCTTGGTCACCCTAGATGGCAGCCCTCTTCTCCACACAGAAGGCTGTGATAGCTCAGTGGTTGTGTCAGAGGGCATCCGGCGTAAAAACAATTGCAGTCGTCGTGCGAGTTAACTCGCTGTGACGAACCCTGAGAAGGGAAGCAGCTGAAAGAAAGAAGAAAAAAAAAAAAAGAAGAGAGGTCTGGTTGTGTACTTAAATTAACTAAAACAAACCCCCCCCCCCCCCCCCCCACACACACACACACACACACACACACACAATAGAGGCTCGTTAGGTTCTTTCTTTGCCTGATTCATGGTAGAGATGTTTTGGTCACACGCATGAAGATGAGACCTTCTCCATAATTTCGACACTCTTCAGTTCAGTTCAACACCACCAGTTAAAAGTGTCTCCATTGTTGTGTCCTGATTTGTTTATGGTACCACCTCATGTATGGTTCCACGCATACTGTGCTAAGCAGACAATAGACGTCAGCAGACTGCAGCAGTTGGCCTTATTTGTCGAGCAGAATATGAGTGATGAAGATCCTGTTCATTTTGCCCTCTTTGCTATGACGATCTTGTCCACAGAGTGGGGGACCCAGTTACACACCTACATCTGAGAAGAACAAAATATAAATGAAGCAGTTAGAGTGGTACTTAACAATGCAGAAGTGGCAGAGTGGAACTGACATGAAATATCAGGCTTAATGCTGCATTTAAGTTTTTGAAAGTTGAAAGTTGAGATCTCCACTGTTTAAAATAGTTTTTTTTTCTTGTTTCATGGCTTACATAACTCCACTCTCAGACTGTCTGTCTTCTCTGTCTAAAGTATGAAGATGTTGGTCCTCCAAAGAGTGTCCCTTGTCTTTTAGATGAAATTGGACTATTGAGACTTGTCCTGAAGAGCTAGCTCTCCAGTGATGTGCATGCATCTGTAGAGAGGTTGTTTAGTTTCTCTAATGCACTGGTCTAAACATTCCTCATTGCACTGCATCACACTACTCACATTATATTTGGGGGTTATTTCCTTAGGATGGACCAGCCTCTGTCTGAGAGTACTGTTAGGTTTGAAATGTACTGGGATGTTGTGTTTGGAGAAAATCCTTCGGAGTTTTTACAATACTCCAGCAACATAAGACATGACAATAATTTAGCTTTTCTCATGTTTTTTTCAGCAGCATGTTTTTTTTTTTTTTCTGATGAACTGACAAAGGCCCAGTTAGTTAGTATATCTATGGGTTTGGAGCACTTATTTGATTTGTTCCTGTTCCTTTTCCTTGCCTTCTGCTTTTGTGGGGACAAGTTTGGCCTGGTGGTGTAAAATTCAATTAACAGCAAGTTTGTGTTCCAGTGGGTGTTGAGAGTCAAACAGAAACTATTGATCTGTGTGAGTAGGTATCCTGTAAACTTCAATGTTCAACTTCAACGAGACTTCGGTCTCTCTTCATGTTCATCAAATGGTCCAGAAAAGGCCATTTGTTGTCATTTGCATCCTTTCTGGTAAATTTGATATTGTTGCTCACAGAGTTGATGTGTCTGCTGGACACTTCTACATTTGCATGGGTTTTGACCCAAGTGTCATCCACATATCTGAACCAGTGACTTGGTGCTGTTCCCTTAACAAAGTCCAGCACACTCTGTTCCATTTCCTCCAAGTAGAGATTGGCCACAATCAGTGACACCTGAGATCCCATGGCACAACCATGCTTCTGTTTATAAAAGCTGTCACCTTTTTCCACAACAAGTTATAGAAAAGCAAAGGTGCAGCAGGGCACAGATCTGGTCTGGGGTGAAATTGATCCTATTGCTAAGGTCATTATCTTGTTGAAGATGTTTCCCAACAGCTTTGACTGCCTCTGATGTGGGTATACAAGTGAAAAGTAAAGTGACTTCAAAAGATACAATAATTTCTCCTCACACTATCTTCAAATGTTTAACTGTTTGTGAAGTCCATGGAGTTATTTAAGATATGTGGTGTGTTTCTAACAAGAGGGACTAAAATGCCAGCAAGTTGTTTTGCAATATTATATGTCACAGAGTTTGTTCTGCTGACAATGGATCTGAGTGGTCTGCAATCTTCTTTTTGTATGTGCTGGTTGGGTCCCTCTTCAAGGTATCACATATAGTTGTTTCACTCAGTGGTGTGGATATTTTCTCCTGGTAATCAGAAGTATTGAGGACCACTGTGCATCTTCCTTTGGCAGATGTTACAGTGGTGATACTTTTGTCCTGGCTAAGAAATGTTGTAGCTTTTCTTTCCTGTGGTGTGAGATTTGAAGGAGGTAGCTTGGCACTGGAGAGGGTTGCTGGTATCTTCACCCTGACTTGTTCTGCCTCTCTAAAAAAGTTAAGTATGGTCCTCTAGACATAAAAAAAAAATAGAAAGGTTTTGTCTTTCAAAACATTTCTACTTTTTTTTTTTTATTTGAATGTCCAGAGGACCAGACTTAACTTTTTTTTAGATTTTTCTACCTGGATTATTGAGCATGCATCATGATTGTTCTGCCACTCTTTCAGTCAGGTTGCTGTTCCTAATGGTGGATTCAGTGATAAGTTTCATAATGGGTATTTCCTGAGGAGAAATGGCAAAAATTAACCTATTAAAATGTGCCTATAGATGATGGCAAATTTGGAAAACCCTCCTTCGTTGTGAAGGAAATCACAGCATGGTTACACTACAAGTACCCATCAAATTTGTCACTATTTATTTTTTTTTATGTCTTGCCCTCGACAAAGACTGTTGCTCTTCTTCCCTCTCATGCTTTCCTTCTGCTTTTGCTCTTTGTCCTGTGTATCCGAGCCTCTCTTCATACATCTTCTGAATCGTAAATTATGGATCTGGTCAGCTGGTCTTTCAATGCAATTGATAAGATTTTCTCGACAAGGAGACAGGGTGCAGGAGAACACTCATGCCCTGAAGGGACACGCACTGCTGGATATGTCATGGAATCCCAGGGTGAATGGAAGATGATGTGTCTGTCTGTATTGTCCGTTGAGGATGTAGAAGACGCGTACATAATTGGGTTTATGATAACGAGGCTTTTGCTTTTAGGAATCAGTGGATACCTTGGATATTGACAAATTAGGAAGACGTCGACAGTAGTTTTGACAATGGTGAAGCTGCCTGCCTTAGGTGAAGGATTACACCATGCTTTGATCGCTCAGACTCATATGCTTTGTGAGCTGAACCGTAAGCTGGACGCGATTCTGAGAATCATAGGCCACTTACGACTCCTAGAACTCGTCGGTATGAAGGAATCAACCTTGGAGAAGTCTAACAAGCACAGACCAGTGGAATGTTCACAAATCTGGCTCTTTGGATTCACCATTGAGTGTACCAGCAGAACTGAAGGCAGATATGAAATCAGTAGTCAGCCTGCCCAAAACAATTGTTGTTTATCTGAATCTGGCCTCCCCACTTGGCCTTGGGTAGGCCAACTTATCTCAAATTGCACCTGGTGGATACGTAAATCAAGAAGCTCTGCTCATGCTCACTGTATGGAAACTATCTGGAAGTGTTCATGGACAATCTCAACATCTTGTCATCTTTTCATCTACAGGGATTCGTTTGGTGCAAAAGTTTCTGGCAAAACTTTATTTCTCACAGGGGTTTACACCAAGCATTGTGTGATTGGTCAGAATTTTGTGGATATGTTTTTAGTAAAAAGCAGGTAAACTACAATGGTGTCATTTTGCTTCAACTGCTCCATTGAGGAGCCGCGGACCAGGGCTGTTTGAAAATACAGCCATGTTTACAACTGTTGCAGCAAAGATCTTAATGATAAGCAAATTAATCTTATCGAGATAGTCAAAGAACTTGTGGAAGGAGTTAGCGCAATGTGTGTGCATGGAGGAGACGGTGCAGAGACACAGGCAGCTCTTTGTTCCTGTGCTGGCCCGGAGGAACTAGTATCTCTGACTAGGATAAAAATAAACTTGAATATAAATTAGATTAAAGGTTTCATTTTTTACATGGTTAAAATGTTTTTACTCACCATCTATACTCTGGATGTTATGTGTTGTAACAAGATTGTCATCCAGTTTGAAAGGGAATTAAATAAACATGAGAAACTAGAGTAAAAGCACCAGCGTTTACTCCAAGGTTGTTCATTTGACACAGAATTATTTCTGATAAGGATCTAACTTGTTTGTACTATTAGCACTTTGTTGAGTGAACTTGAAGTTTCAGGTATGTTGCTAAGCTACTGGATGTAAGAGCGTATACGCTTCCTTTTTACTACATTTTGTGTTTGTGTACATGTGTGTGTCACTCAACTCTATTTTTTTTGAGAACTGTAGAGTACCCTAGCATAAGCTTAATGCAAGATGATCTAATATTAAACAATACAATCTTCAATAATACACTTTACATATGAATGTTAAGAAGTTATTGTGAATAAAAAACAAATACAAGAGGAATTCAATTAAAAAAAATGGTGATCCACTTTAAGATTGAAGATATTGCAAACTGAATGTTAAACATTTCATCACAGCATTAATGTATTACAAGAGCTCTGATTGAAACATAATGTAAAGAGGACCACACACATTCACAGCAGTAGTAAAACTTCATGTTGAGCATGTGATTTACAAGGAGAATTTCATTACACACAAATTTATGTTGTATTCAAAGATCATGTTTTAATGCTTTAAGCTGAATTAAATTGTCCTGTTGTGTGTGATTTTATCTTTAGGAAATACATTTTTAAGGGATGCTTCCCACTGAGTCTGATCATTTTTCTCACAGTTTTTTTTTTTTTTTTCTCACGCACACATTTATATATACTACCACATACAGACCTTCAGCTTCTTATTCACATGCGCTTTGCTCTTCCAAAGCCACCCACTCATCCACCCTTTTTCCTACCGAAGGCCAGCTGTGCCAAGCCAGCACTGCTGTGTAGGCCAAAGAAAGTAGAAGACATTCACATGCTCAGACACATTGGCAACACAGTGGCGTGCAGTTTCCAATCTCTGGCCACTTGGATAACAGGATATTACATGGCTACAACACAATGTGTCTTGTTTGTGCATGTAGAGCACATAACAAAACAAACAAAAGCTGACCTTTTCTGATGTAGTGAAGCCCACAGTTTTGAATCTTAAATTGATTTACCTTCACAAGGATGTGGATGGCTATACTCACTAAAAATCAGCTTGTTCTAAGCTTCGTTCACATTACACATTTTCTTGCACGAACATCATCAACATATGTAGAAATTAGCCACATGTTTTCTTCATAAGTGTTGAGGTCATGAAAATGTACTCTTAAATCAAACACCAGTCTAAAGAGGTGCCTATAGGCATGAACATTTCCCTGGTGATACTTAAAAGAATACATATACATAAACACAAAAATATATATATATATATATATATATATATATATATA
>NC_056499.1:32559986-32562721 GCF_014905685.2 Nematolebias whitei
TTTTTTAACTTACTCATTTACATGCCATATGCAGATACATGTGTCACATTTTGTAAAGGATTTACAACTGCAAATCACTTTTTTTCTATAAGATAGATTGTTTTATATTTATACATTTTAAATGGCACAAAGAATAAAAAACAAACAAACAAAAAAAGCTGAAATATTTACAAGATGCACAAGCTTTGCAAGTGAAACCCCTACATCAAGAGGTTTCTTTTATAGCATTTCTTAAGTCTCTTAAAATATTTGTAAACATAAATAAAACATGGGTTTATGATTTGCAAATCATTGCATCTGACTGACTCTAATAGGAGCAATTAGCTCCTGGCATGATATCCCTGCAGATGACCATGGACTAAAGCTTGGTCGAGTGATTTTCTGTTCTGCACTGGATTTTTAAGAACGTGTTTTGAAGGTTTTGTCTGTGAAGAATGAATCTGGCATCAAGAATGGGAGTCGTTTTGGTTTTGCTTCAGGTAGAATTTTAAAACGATTTATTTTCTCCTCTTTCCTGCTCAATGAAACAAATTAAATGAATAGAAGATCCAATATCCCTCAAGTGTATAGCAAACTTTTTTTTGCTAAAAAGTTAAAATGGTATCACCATGTATCTGCTAGAAACTATTATAAACACTAGTTGTGTGTGTGATTTATTAATTTATTAATTTATTTTTTCTACACTGTAAGTAGTTTGGCTTTGTCCTAACTAGCTGGTTATGTGGATGCATTAAGTTTGGTCACACATGACTGACAGATGATATGGAATATCCTGTGTCCATTAAACAAATGTTCAGTATACACAGAAAATGTACCTTTCAGTCAAAAGAGATTATTGAAATCAGCGCTTATCATTGAATTTTCCATTAATTCATTTTATCCACAACTCATGTCTTAAATGATAAACTGAATTAACTTAAATGTGTTTGCAATATGTCCACACAATAAATAAAAAGGGAGTTTTTGTTTTCTTTTTCCCTTTGGTTTGTGGATGTTTTTTTAGATTTACAGCTGAATAACTATGTTATGTATACCTTGGCCCTCTGCTTTAATCAGAGATTGTTTGTCATTCTAATAAATTGTGCCTAGCATGATAAGAGACAAACATGACTGGAAGTGTTAGGCTTGCTCTTAGACACCTGCATCTAAAGGCTATCAGCCAGCAGCCACTGCTTCTCCAATCAATAAACAAATTAACAAGACAAATGAAATTTGTGTAATTACAAGAGCCTTTTGGAATGAGTTGCTGACAAGGAATCAGATAAGGATTTCCCTTAAACCCAGAGGAACATCCACACTTAATATAGCTTTTCATTTGCTCATGTGGTGCCACTATCAAAATGAAACATTAGGTGACAAATATAGATCATAAATGGGTAAAAAGGACATAAATCAGATAAGCATCAGCACACATCAATGCACAGATTTGTAGATGCATTATGTTCAGTTTCCACTAAAGTGTGATTTAGCAGTTCCTCCAAGCCTGGCTCTATACTGGCTTTAAAAAAGGAACTGCTGGATGCAGAGATCCAATATGCATCGACTGCAGGGCTGGCTAGCTATCTGGCAGATCGTTTATACAAGGAGATCTGTGCTTTAAACTTGCTGTTTCGCCTGCTGATCTGTACACAGACTGACTTCTGTGGGCTTGAGTGTCTGTGGGACTGGTGTTTGTGTGTGTGTGTGTGTGTGTGTGGTGGGGGGCATAGCGGTGTGATTTGTAATGCTGTTTATCCAGCCCATATGCTCTCTGTTTGACTCGTGAGTATCTTCAGGCCCTGAGAGGAGGAGGATTTTTTTTTTCATATCGAAGAGACCCCTAACTCTGTGGGAGTTCAAACTTGCCTTGTAGACAAAGCGCACACTTCTGCACTTGCTAACTCCTTCACATCCTCTCTCTTGCTCTCTCTGCCTCCTGTCTTTGCCAGAGTAGGAGGTAATGAATTACGTATGAGTAGCAGAAACGAGCATGGCCATGTGGATGAGCCCTTTAAGAGCAAAGTCTTGTCCTTGCCCTGTTGCTCCAGGACCATTTAAAAAGCATGCCGACTCCTATGAAGATCCCATTTGGCCTTCCAGTCGGCTTCACTCCAGCATGCCTTTCACAATCAGTTATTTCTTTTCTTTTCTTATCCACCTCTTTGTACATCTCTATTGGCTCTCTCATGTACTTACAATGCTTTTACAATTGCCAAAGCACCAAAACACAGTTTAAGCTTTTTTTTTTTTTTTTTTTTCTGTAGCAACAATAATTTACGTGTTTATGTTTTTTTTTATTATTATTTTTTTTTTTTTATTATATAGCTACAAGTTTGTTTGTTTTGTTTCCTATAAATGTGTTGCACACTGTAGGCAAACCGATTGTTTGCTTTACTTGTACTTCTTAAGAATGATTTTATTCAAACAAACTTGAGTGTTTTAAACTGAAAACTTTAAGTAAACGGTGTTCTTTGAAATATCAAACTTTTTTGTTACGACCTTATGCTTTTGCCACTCACAGATATGTCATATTGGATCATTTCCCTATGACCAAGTACCAGTATAATATTTTTGTCTCATTTGTGTTACTGGGTTCTCTTTATCTACTTTTAGGACTTATATGGAAATCTGATGATGTTTTAGGTCATATTTATGCAGAAATATAGAAAGTTCTGAAGTGTTCACAAACTTTCAAGC
This sequence comes from Nematolebias whitei, assembly GCF_014905685.2. Lineage (NCBI taxonomy): Eukaryota > Metazoa > Chordata > Actinopteri > Cyprinodontiformes > Rivulidae > Nematolebias > Nematolebias whitei. Next base: position 32,562,663 of record NC_056499.1, read on the forward strand.
ATTAGTGTATGCATATATATATATATATATATATATATATATATATATATATATATATA
>NC_056499.1:32562731-32576918 GCF_014905685.2 Nematolebias whitei
ATATATATATATATATATATATATATATATATATATATATATATATAATATATATATATGCGTCATTCAATGTCAAAATAAATTGGCAAATTGGCATTAAATAAAAAATATCTGTGTTTTATAAATTAGAAAATAATCAATGAAAAAGTGAAATCAAATTTTGACAAAATATTGTAAAATAAATAAAAAACAATTATCCCAAACTTCTATATTTTATATTAGACAGTAGTTGTAGAATTAATCACCCCCTTTTTTGTGACTATTCTAATTCAATACAGAGAAAACAAATATTGAAAGTACAAGTCAGGGAAAGATGCAAAATGATTTTTATGAGTTTTATTAAATCCATCATCAGAAATGGAAGTTAAGTTTGACTCGGGTAATTTTTCCAGGTCATTTTTACAAATTAAGAGACCAAACAAGGAGGGGTGAGTGACAGAGGCTGCCAACACACCTGTGACCACCCTGAAGGAGTTACAGTCGTCAGCAGTTGAGCTGGGGGAAACTGTGCATACAGAACAGTGTTTTTGACAGACATTATGTTGTCCTTCAGGATTTACGAATATTTTGCAGCATTTATTTCACCTCTTGTCATTGCAAGCCTCCCAGGCCAGCTGCACTGTAGCACATGACTTTTATAACTTCTACATGTCGTTTGTAAAACTCTAGTTGAAATTTAATATGAGTTTTCTTTAACTCTGACTTTTGTCTTTGCCACTCTTCAATAAAGCTTACACTGGTGAAGAATCTGGTTGATAGTAAAAGGGGAGGAATCCTGTTTATAGGCAATATAAGTTTATGTAACTTCATACACTTTGCTGCTCCTCTTTATAGCTGATATTCACATTTATATGCATGTATAATGCTGACATAAACTGAGGCTCAAGATGGAAAAAAAGTCTTCAGAGACCGAGATATCTTGGATAAAAATTGGAGTCGTAGGGGATAAAAAGTGAAAATAGGTGAAGGGTCCCAAGTGGGACAGTGTGTGAGAATGAAATAAATTAGATAAGTGAGAAACCAGCAGAGTGTAAAGCAAACAGTATAAAAGCTAAACAAAGGAAAATGGCTTTGGATTGAGCTGAAAAACATTGAGTGTATTCAGTTTTTTTCAACCAGTTTTTAGACCTCAGCTAGTAGATTAAAATTAATTGGATCTTTTCTGATATGTAGTAGCCTCTCAATGTGCAGTTAAAAGAAACTAAATCATCATTCATGAAAATGCTAAATGTGATGAGAAAGAGAGGCTAATGACAAATTTAAATTCACTCTGGATTAAAAAAATAAATAAATGTTTTTTTTTTTCATCAAGAGTTACCATAATGAATACGCTCCCCAAGACACAGCTCTGCCTTCACAAACACAGTTAAAGAAAAGCTGCATATTATTTATTCAGTAAGACATAATTACATTTAGCTCAACGTGAAGTTGCACAAGGATCCATGTCACTGAACCAGCTGAGAATGTGCTCACTGCTTCTAAAAATCAACTCAGATTCTGGCTTTTATGAGTAAGACTCAGTGAAAGCAGTTTCCCACACAGACACAATAAAGTGAAATGTCTGCAGAAAGCATTAGCAATTTCTTTTTGAAAGCTGTTCAATGCAAAATGTCAGTTACAGTGGAAAAAAGGTAATGCAAGAGTGAAAGAAGTCAGGAGGTAAAATGGAGAAGCAGGAGATGAAAGGCTGCTGACAGACAGACTGGCTGTGGAAAAGATGTTACAAGAAGGATGAAGGAAGCTCAGCTGAACTCAGAAACACACAACAGTTCGAGCAGCAAAGAGGGAATTTGATGTTTGGCAGACTCTTTTGACTTTCAGCTTCAATCCGGCCATACATCAAGACAAATCTGAGTGTAAAAAAAACAAAACCCACTTGAGTTGAGTCTTAATTTCCTGTTGTAATTATTGTTCTATACAGCTGATACAATCTTTCAAATTCCAAACTAAAATTTAACAGTATAAGGCCAATTGAGAGCTTTTACAATGAAACCTTAGATCTTCCACTTTAATACAAACGTAATCCTTAACTCATGCACTGAATGATAAAGTGTAGCTTCAGGGTGGTTGTGGGGAGTATTGGAAACAATGAGCTACTGGGCATAAATTGTAATGACATAAAATTATTTTTAATTGAATTACACCAACAGAGAAATGAACAGCACTCACATTAAACTCAACTTCAAGACATCACAGTTTAAGTCATTATCATTTATTGTTTATTATTATTATTATTATTATTATTATTATTATTATTATTAGTAGTAGTAGTAGTAGTAGTAGTAGTAGTAGTAGTAGTAGTAGTAGTAAAAAATCCATAATTTGATAAGCTAGTTAAGTAGAAATATATAATAAAAAAAAGTGATTAAAACCATTTCTCTGTAAGTAGGAACAACTTATTTTTCCTTCTGCAATGCAATAAATAAATAAATTAAACACTTTTTTTTGGTCTTCTTTCAGGGCAACCTAAACTGTCCATTAACAACCTTTAGAGGTCTTGCTTGTGTGAAAAATGTTCTCTAACACAAGTACCAACAAAAATATTAACTGCTCATTATCCACCAATTTAATTAATTTTTTTAGTTTGAGCATTGGGCCAGTGAAGTCATTATATATTTTTTCATCCTTTACTTTGCCCCTACTGGTTCATCTGTATTCAACATAGGCTCTGCTCCCACAGTCAAGAAACCCACATCCAGTCTGGGTTTCTCAGACTGTAACAAAGTCTGGAACTCTCTTTATATTTCATCCAGCTTCTGTAAATTTTCTAGACGGGTCATTGCACAATAGATCTTCCCGTGTCATGTAAATTAGACATCATGTGTCAGAAAGTGCCCTTGGTCAGGCCTCAAGTTGCCACTGAAGTCTGGTAATGTGTGCATGGTGGAGAAAACAAATGCTCTGTGTATGACTGGTTGAATTAAAAACATAACGTGATTTTGGACCACGGAAGTCCTCTTTCCATTCTTCATCACTATTTGATGTAGATTGTTTTGGTTTTGTTTGTCGTTTTTATACTGCTTGTTAGAGCTGCTATTTCGAGCCAAAATTATGTGATTGATGGGCGGGCCGGGTCGGGCTCGGGGTTTTGATGCAGTTTTAATTGTTCATGTGGCCCCGCCCGCCCTTTGGTCTTATCACACATCTGAGGATTTACAGTTGACCCACAACAAGCGACATGATGGAGCTGGAAAGTATTGAACAAAAACTCAGAGTGGGAGAACTCGCTCTACAAAGCCAGCACGGTGAAACTTGCTGATGTGCGTCAGGTGCACGTTCAGAGTCGACCGGCCAGTTGAAAGAGGTAAAAAAAAGTTGCGTTAAGCTTCAGATAAACAACCGGATCATCGTCCATGTGTGTCTGCTGGCCGGCCAGTTGAAAGCGGTAAAATAATGTTGCATTAAGTTTCAGATGGATAACCGGATCATCGACCGCGCATGCCGCTCTGCACCCTGCTGTCATCTGCAGTGAATGAAGTTGCAGCATCTGAAGCTACAAAAGCCGAAGCGAGCAGGGTGTTCATTTAAAATAGCCTTGTTCTGTATTTTTCTAAATAATTTTGCTCTAAAAATATTTTTGTTCATCTGTATAATAGCCTAGCTTTAAAGTTGATCTTTTTAGGCTATTGGTTTGGTATGTTAATTTCCATTTGGTGACTTGTTAATAAATAACCTAACAAAGGGAAGAAATTGTATATCTTCCCTTTGTTATGTTTTTTAAAATATCACATCAAACTGATTTGCTTACAAAAGCAGTAAAAGCTTAATATTTTTTTTGGGGGGGGGGGGGGGGGTTGTTCAGGACGGTAATTACTGTTAATTGGTCGGGTCGGGTTCAGAAAAAAAACCTGCTGGCTCGGGCCGGGCTGGGTCAGATTTTTTAGGCCGAATGCAACTCTACTGCTTGTACTCTAGCAATTTGTAATTGCTTCCACAGTCCTTTTTAGTGCCGCCTTCAGAATGTAGGGATGCTCTGCTGGTGTCTGTACCTTGATTAGCCAAGCAAGCTGAATGTTCGTCCTGAACTCTGAGTCTTTAAGCTACGGTTGTACATCTAAAGTAGAAGCTACAAAACTGCCAGTGTCTGCTACGACATGCTTACCTGTAAAACGTGCAGCACAAAGAAGACTGATCTGTTGTATGATTCTTTTATTCTTATAAGTGCTTCTGAAGTTTTATAGCCCTCTTTTAATTTATACTTGTTCTAAAGAAGAAAAATAATTTTAAACAAAAAACAAACAAAAAAAAAAATAACACACAGCTTATGGTCTGTTCCATTCTTATTTTTGGTGAATTATAATAAGTATAATGGTCTTGTTGGTCATTGCTTTAGTGTTATTCAATCACCACATTCCTTTGGTGGTTTAAACTATATTGTTGAGCCTGGTCAATATGTCCAGTAAGCGGTACCATGTACTAAAATTGTTGATGTTTGTGTTAATCATTGTGTGCCCACATGAGCTTTAGAAGTTCAGCATGTGATGATGGATCGTCAGTGTCTGCTAGCAGGCATGCTTTCCCATAATTCCTTACATATGGTGAGAGGCACACACGCTTTCTTAACCACGTCATTAACTTTTAATTTCCCATTTGAGTAAGTCAGAAAATAGAATGCAATAACTTTTGTTCCATGTTTGGTGACTGCCATAAAAAAAGAAAATGTATCACAGCAGCTTTTGTGCAATAATCCTTGTTAAACGAATAAACAAAGACAACACAAGCGGTTGGCAAGCTCTGTCCCAAACTGTCAGCTTGCATTCTTCAATAAATGAATACCTTATACACTCCTAATTCTTTGTCATCATCCCGTTGCAGTGCTTTACTATCAATAACAAACAGCTCTCAAAACAAAGTGACACCTCCCCCTTTCTTCATCCATCCTTTTCTCTTTCTCTCTGTCCAGAGCTAATAGATGGAACCCCCACCTTAAAAATCAACCATGGCTCCGGCACTCTGGTGCTTCAGTTGCCAGGGAACGTCAACGTTGCAGACAGGCGCTGGCATCGACTGGATGTTCGCAGCAACAGCAAGGTGAAACACATCATCCGTTTAACGCTAGCTGTCACTTGTTTAGGAAAGAGGCTCCAACCCCCCCGTGCTTTAAACCTTCAGGCATTTCAACTCGTGCTGCTCCTGCAATCACATGTGAACTTTTAAATACACATGGAATTAACTATTTAAAATGCCTTGCAATGTATACAAATATAAGGTTAAGTTAAAAAACATTTGTGAACATGAATAATGTTCTTACCCCTTGGAAGACCTTGGGGGGGGGGCAGCCATACATTTATTTTTGTCTGTGTTTTTCTTTATGAATTTATTTTGGTGCAGTCAATAAACACATTTTTATCTTCCTGACAAGCCCCCCCCCCCCCCCCCCCCCCCCCTGTCACAATTGTTTCAAATGCCCCTGTATCCTCACAGTAACATTACTTCACTCTTGTGTTTCTTAGGGGAAGATTGGCCATACAGAAAATCCATCATAAATACATTTTTAATCCCTTTTTTTAATCTGAAAGGTGTTTTTTTTTTTTTTTTTTAATCCTTTAAGACGGGGTGCCCACACATTTTCAGCATGCGAGCTACTTTTAAAATGGCCAAGTCCAATTGATCTTCCTACTATAAAAATACAAAACATATACTTTTTTTTTGTTTTTAGTTTTCTACACCGTCTCTTAATCTAGCTGTTTTTTTTCACTACTTTTTCCTTTTGACTGTCCTTTTGGTTGCCATTTTATTTTAATTTATAAAAAAAATGGTATGCCTCTGATTGTCTATTGTTGTTATCCACTGTTATCATCACTCTGTTAAATAAATCAGGTCTCTTGTAAATGAGTCCTCGAGGCTCAGTGGGATTAACCTGTATAAATAAAGGTTGAATGAATATTTATTTATAATCATACTGAGTATGATTTTTTTTATGTTTTACGTTCTTGTTTTTAGTATTTTACCTCGTTTTATATGGCATCTTGATTTATTTATTATTAACACTACTTTTATTTTAATTGCATTTTACTGTAGTTTATATGTTGTCTGTCTAAAACCGGTTTCTCTTGTAAATGAGTCCTTGTGACTCAATGAGACTAACCTGTTTAAATAAAAGTTGAATGAATGAATATGTCCCAGCTCGCTGTGGACACAACATAAATGACAAAACCCAAAAGTTTGTTTAAAAAAAAAGTGACAATTTATTTTGATTGTCCACATACAAAATAATAAACACAACCCAGCAATAACTTCTGTTCTTCACACAAAGGAACTGAAAGCAACAAGAATGACTTCATGTTTGGAAAATAACTAGAGAACTTGAGAACAAAAGTGAAAATTCAGACCTGACAGCAGCTGCCTTTAACTGTAACTATATTTCTTGATACCTGGAGAGCTTTGATGGAAGATAATATGGCTGGTTAGTTTTTAAAGTCTCTGAACGAGTCAGCTGCTTCATCAATTGCCTCTTTTATCACTTTTTGGGCTTAAAATATATTAAAGTTACTCACCTGGAATGATGCTTCGCTGCTCTGTAGGAAAATTTACCGCTGTCCGGATAACTGGGATTTTAGTTCCTTCGCTGTTTTCTTTCTCAGCTCACTTTTCAGAAGGAAGTCAGCACCGTAGTATTTATGAATATAGTCTGAAAATGCCGCTCCTTCACACTTGCAGATCAGGCAAATGCATTTCAAATATGACATTGTAAAAAAAAAGAAAGGTTGTCCTCCCAATCTGTATGGAAATTGTAGTTTTTTGCTTCCTACTTGGTCCAGCTGCCCAACTCATTTTACACACTTTCTTGAGTTTAGATTAGAAGAAATAAACTGGAGGCTATTACAAGTCACCGATTAGTATTTTGAATGCGTGGTGATCTATGCGTCAGAAAAGATCCGGTCTCTGATTGGCTGCCCTGTGTGTCAATCAAGTGAAGAATTGCATAGTGAAGATGGATTGATAGGTTGAAGTCTATAAAAAAATAAAATAAAAAAGTCTGACGTCTATTTCACCGTGCGATCTACTGAAATTGCCTTTGCAATTACCGGTAGATATCACGATCGCTGTATGGACACCACTGATCTAACAATTTAAAAAGTCATTTAAATTTGATATTGTATTTCAGGCTGAGATAGCTATAAAATTTTACCTTTTTTGTGTGTGGGGGTAAAATAACATTTAAAATTAGGGATGCACAATATTGGATTTTTGGCCGATATGCCGATATGTTAAAACTTTTTGGCTGATAACAATACGATACCGATATTTTAAATATACTTTCCTTTGTCAGAACATAGCTCTCTTATTTAGGCTTATTTGCTACAAAAATTGTGTAACAGCTGTAAGAGCTGGTGACATATATTCAGTAACAGCCATATGATATGCATAGCACTTGTATTAAGTTAAAAGTGTTAAATTTTACTTATTAGCATTACTCACCTGCGATGTTGTCTCACTTGTGGAGGCTTGTTCTGGGTTTCTAGCTGCAGTGTGGGATCCTCTGCACTCCTGCATGAAGGACAGCCTTTTTAAGTTCAAAGTCTTTGTCTATCCTTTGTGCTGTAAGACTAATCATGCTAACGGGGCTAACACTTGATGTCTGTGGTAAAACTCACCCAAGGTCTATCGGTTATTAGCTTCTCAATGACATCAGAAATGACGGCTTGTAACTCGGGTGAGTTATTTTGATGGAATGGCCATTGTCCGATATTTAACTTTAACACTAATATCAGCTGATACCATGCCGATAATATTGTGCATCCCTAATTAAAAATCTAATATTTTTATGCAGTTGAATAAGGTGGTTGATTATTTTCCCTAAGGAACACAAAGTTAACAAAGTTAAAGAGACTTCCAGGGGTTAACTTCTCTGCTTTGTTTTATTTATCAACTTTTATTGACTTACGAACACCTCTCAGTGTCACCTTATGTTGTAGACTTTGTTCATAAAATGTTCTGATGCTGAGTGTGTTTTTGTTTAATGTAAAAATGACAGTAAATCACAAACACAGTAAGGATGTAGTAAGCCTATCCTGGTCCCTGTGATGGACTTGCGACCCATCCAGGGTGTACCCCGCCCCTCGCACAGTGATTGTTGGACATGGGCACCAGCGACCCCCGTGACCCAAAATGAATAAACGGGTAAAGATAATGGATGGATGGATGAATGGATAAGCCTATCCTGAACACTCACCCCTCAGCTTTGGCCTCAGTTCAGCTGCAGAGCCTTTAGGCATTTGTGCATTTATAATTTAAAAAAAAGCATGTTTTGCACAACTCTGATGCTTACTGACACTGTTAAGATGCCTAAAGATTTATAGTAAGAATTTAATATATTGAGAATATACAGTAACTAAAGTAATGACTTGGTTTGCTGCTTACATACAAAGTTGTTTTTGCTTCACTTTCAGTGTTGTAGACCTGGTAGTGTAAGGAAAAGTGCAATATTTGGCTGTTATTCCAATATGGGGAGAAAAAAAAGGTATAGCTCATATTTTTTGTTATGTTTATTTTATAATTTATGGGATATAAATATTCCCAATTAATCTGTCCATCCAGGTAGGAAGAAGTAGCACCTTTAATGCAACATTGCTTTAAATATTAACATTGATTTCCACATGTTCGAATGCTTATTTGCAGCAGTAACACACAAGTAAATTATTTAAAAAAATCTTACATTGTGATTTCCGGATTTTTTTTTTTTTTTAGATTATGTCTCTCACAGTGGACATGCACCTAAGATGAAAATTTCAGACCCCTCCATGATTTCTTAGTGGGAGAACTTGCAAAGTTGCAGGGTGTTCAAATACTTATTTTCCTCACTGTACATCAAATGTATCTGTTTAGTTACACAACAGCCTGATTATTCCTCTCCAGATAATGAAGATGATATTGATGTGTTATTATAAAGCTGTCAGAGTTGCACAGTCAAAAGGGACATAATTGTAGGAAGAGTAAGACAGTTCACTGCATTAGTCTTTCTTTGACATTTTCTGTCCAGAATAGTTTCAAAATGAGTTTAACAGTTTGAATCTCCTTACATCCCTAAAGTTATATTCCTTTCTGTATCAACAAGGCTTTGAGAAAGCCTATTTTAGGAGACTTTGATGTAACACAGTTTGACAGCTTCAGACTTCTGTCTTACTTTGAGCAGGACACCTAAAAGCAGCTGGACAGGCTTTGCCTCTGCCTTCTTTTTTATCATCTTATAAAGAGGCTCCATTTAAGTAAAAGTAAAGAGCTGAGATTTTTCTGTGCTTTCTGCTAATGCAGCATAAGTGGTTTCATAGCCAGCTCAGCCACACGTCTCAAGGACCTGAAGTGAATAATTATACAATTATACAGTATTTATTTTATTAGGAACCACCTAATTGAGCTGATTGGACCTTCTTATACCTCCTTCAAATACAGACCAATTGTTTTAGGACAACTTCTGTCTTTATGAAACTTGCCTAAACCCTAGTTTACCTCACAATAAAACTTAAAAAAGAAAATGCTATATTGGGTATTGTTTTATTTTGTATTGATGTTTCATTTATATAAAAGTGGAATAAACAGCTTACAGCAATATGTTAACACAAAATGTCTTTAGCTGTTTGAACTGCATGGGTGCTTGAACGCGCTGAAATATTTGGTATTCCACCTGGGACTATTCTGCGTCTTGGTGAAATGATTTCACATCAAGCATAGATCTGTCAAACTGTCCTGTAAAATCAACAGAATAAATGCAGCATGTTGATGGAACAGCTTGAGTCCACAAGTAAATATACCAATCTCACTTTGTTCAATAACATGAAGTTTTTTTGTCCTCGCTTGCTCTCGGCAAAGACGGACGCTCTCTTTCCCTCTCCTGCCTCCTCTCCTGCTTTTGCTCTTGTGCTCTTTTTTTTTTTTTACCTTTTTCAGAGCGCTTTTTGCATACCTTCCAAATTGTAAACTATGGATTTGTTCAGCTGGTCTTTTAATGCAATTGATCAAATTTGCTCAGCCTGACCCAAAACAGTGTTGAAATCTGATCCTGGCTCTAGTCTTAGAAGGCTGACTACCTTAATTTCTCAATGTTATGGAAACAAGACGCTCTGATCCTCTCCTGCAACACCTCGGTTCTCTGGGCTCCTCTTCCCAGCCGAACCTCAGAAACCTTGGTGTTCTGTTCGACCAAATGTCTTTGGACAAACATTCAAAGCTTCTGGGTAAAAAAAAAAAAATATATATATATAAATAAACTACTGCTTTTATCATCTGAGAAACATTTCTAAACTGAGGGCAATGTTATCCAAATCTGACCTGGAGATGATTATTCATGTTTTTATCTTTTCTCGTTTAAATTAATTAAATTAATCTAATTCCCTTTTTACTTGTTTTAACAAAACTGCCATTGCTCGTCTCCAGTTGGTCCAGAACGCTGCTGCGAGGCTTTTAACAGGAACTAATAGAAGGTCTCACATTACACCGGTTTTATCTTCTCTTCATTGGCTGCCTGTTGAATTTAGAATTAATTTTAAAATTTTGGTCTTGACTTTAAGAGCTTTAAATGGAAAGGCCCCCCACTGAAATTTTGATCCCTTATTCTCCAACCTGGACCCTTCGATCTTAAGCAACGAACCTTCTAAAGGTTCCTAAGAACCTGGTTTAAAACTCGACGTGAGCTTTCCATTCAGGCTGTAGCCCCCCGGCTGTGGAATACCCTGCCCCTGTCTCTTCGTGTGACCGTCTCTGTTGATTCTTTCAAAACACAGCTTAAGACACTTTTATTCAGACAAGCTTTTATTTCAATGTTTATTTGCTGTTTTTATCAGCTGTTATTGTTTTTATCGGCTATTTTTACAGTTATTAATCAGCTGTTACTATTTTTGTTCTATTTTAAGCTTTTATTTTGTATTTTTGTACAGCATTTTGTGATTGTATCCATAAGTGCTATACAAATAAAGTTTACTTACTTACATACATTGGGAGCTGCAGCCCCGGTTCACTTCCGCCTACCCTTCAGAAAGCTGTACAGAACAAAATTTTGTTGTACTTAACTGTACTGTGACAATAAAGTTCATTTTGATTCAGAATGTAGTGACAACTTGTAGAAACAGAAATTAGTTCATAAAATAATGGTTCTTTTGGAAGTTTATTTAATTATTCATTTTATTAAAATTGGCCATTTTAAAATTTTGGTGCTCCAACATTTGCCAAGATAATATTATTTACAATTTATTGTAATGGTTGTTGTGGCACAGCGGTTGAAATTGAGCTTCACGTTCCTAAAACGGCATTTTCAGTCCTTCAAAAGACGACGAGTATAACATATAATTTAGTGGGATGTAAGCTGTCATGAACAAATGTAAAAATGGGCATTATCTACAAAAAACTATGTGTGCCTCCGCCTTTAGATATTTATAAATTGTTTAGACTTTTACCATTGATTAATGGATTATTTTTACAAATTTATTTTCTTGTTTTGTTTTTAGATTTTGAATTGTTTTATTACCTGACTTACATTTATGCTTGTTAGATCACAGGATCTGAGATTGTTTCTGATGTTTAAAATTTACACTAAAACAGCAGGGAGCCGAAGAGTAAAACTGTATATATTACTGAATGAAATGTGAGTCAGACACCATAGATGCACTTTGATAAAAATAATGCAACACATTGTTTGTTTTCCTCTGCAGGAAGTACGTTTTACTTTGGATCGATGCTCGGGGGCTGCAGTAATGGAAATGGAAGGTCTGGGCAGCTGGTTGACCACTGAAGACCACTCCTCCTGTGAAGTGACAGGTCTTACACCAAGCACTGACAGGTATGCTAACATTGGGTACATATGGACTTTAATTTGGAAAGACCAGCATCATCTTAGTCAGTCAAATGTTCAATTGTGGAATAAAGGGGTGGGAATTAAAACGTTCTTTTTTTTTTTTTTTTTTCGATTCATCCATTAATCGAAAAAATAATCGGCAGATGAATCGATTATTGAAATAATCGTTAGTTGTAGCCCTAAAGCCAATAGGACCACATCATCTGCAAAAAGCAGAGACACGATCATAATGCACCAAGACAGATCTCTTCAACACCTTGGCTGTGCCTATAAATTCTATCCATAAAAGTTGATGAACAGAATCGGAGACAAAGGGAAACCTTGGCGGAGTCCAACTCTCACCGGGAATGAGCCCAACTTACTGCTGTCAATGCGGACCAAGCTCTGACACCAGTCATACAGGGATCTAACAGCCCATATCAAAGGTCCTGGTAACCCATACTCCTGGAGTACCCTCCACAGGGTTCCCCGACGGACGCGGTCGAACGCCTTCTCCAAGTCTGCAAAGTACATGTAGACTGGTTAGGCAAACTCCCATGCACCCTCCAGGACCCTGCTGAGGGTATAGAGCTGGTCCAGTGTTCCACGACCAGGATGAAAACCACACTGCTCCTCCTGAATCCGAGGTTCAACTATCTGATGGACCCTCCTCTCCAAAACCCCCGAATAGACCTTACCAGGGAGGCTTAAGAGTGTGATCCCCCTGTAGTTGGAACACACTCTACGGTCCCCCTTTTTGAATAGAGGGACCACCACCCCGGTCTGCCAATCCAGGGAAACTTCCCCCGATGTCCACGCAATTTTGCAGAGTCGTGTAAGCCAACACAACCGTACAACATCCAGAGCCTTAAGGAACTCAATGTGAATCTCATCCACCCCTGGGGCCCTGCAACCGAGGAGCTTTTTAACCACCTTAATGACCTCAGCACCAGAGACTGAAGAGCCCGACCCAAAGTCCCCAGGCTCCGCTTCTCCGCCCACCAACCCACAACATCCCGAGTTGAGGTCAGTAGCACACCACCTCCACTATAAACAGTGTTGGTGGTGTACCGCTTCCTCCACGAGATGCCCGATGGTGGACCAGAATTGCCTCGAAACAATATGGAAGTCATTCTCCATAGCCTATCCTAACTCTTCCCATGCCCAAGTTTTTGCCTCAGCGACCATCTAAGCTGCATGCCACTTGGACTGCCAGTACCCATCAGCAGTTTCTGGGGTCCCACAGGCCAAAAAGGCCCGATAAGACTCCTTCTTCAGCCTAACGGCATCCCTCACTGCCAGTGTCCACCACCGGGTTCGAGGGTTGCTGCCGCAGCAGGCACTGACATCCTTGCAGTCACAGCTCCGGTAAGCCGCCTCGACAATAGAGGCACGGAACATGGCCCACTCAGACTCAATGTCCCCCACTTCCCCTAGAACGCCACCAACACTATTTATAGTGGAGGTGGTGTGCTGCTGGCCTCAACTCGGGATGTCGTGGATTGGTGGGATTGCTTCTCTGTTTTTTGCAGATTATGCGGTCCTATTGGCTTCATCAGGTCGTGATCTACAGCTTTCGCTGGAGCGGTTTGCAGCCGAGTGTGACGGGGCCGAGATGAGGATCAGTTCTTCCAAATCCAAGGCCATGGTCTTGAGCCGGAAAAGGGTAGAGTGCCCTCTCCGAGTCAGGGAGGAGGTCCTGCCCCAAGTAGAAGAGTTTAAGTATCTTGGGATCTTGTTCACAAATGAGGGAAAAATGGAGCGTGAGATCGATAGGCGGATAGGTGCAGCATCGGCAGTGAAGCGGGCGCTGTATCGGTCTGTCGTGGTGAAGAGAGAGATGAGTCAAAAGGCGAAGCTCTCAATTTACCGGTCGATCTACGTTCATACCCTCATCTATGGTCATGAGCTTTGGGTTGTGACCGAAAGAACAAGATCACAGATACAGGCGGCCAAAATGAGTTTTCTCTGCAGGGTGTCTAACCTCTCCCTTAGAGATAGGGTGAGAAGCTCGATCATCTGGGGAGACCCAGAGTATGGCCGCTGCTTCTCCACATAGAGAGGAGCCATTTGAGGTGGGTTGGGCATCTGGTAGGTTGGGGCAGGAGGTTAGGATGCCTCCTGGATGCCTCCCTGGTGAGGTGTTCCAGGCACGTCCCACCGGGCGGAGACCTAGAGGAAGACCCAGGACACGCTGGCGGGACTATGTTTCTCGGCTGGCCTGGGAACGCCTTGGGATTCCCCTGGAGGATCTGGCCCAAGTGGTTGGGGAGAGGGAAGTCTGGGCCTCCCTACTTCAGCCGCTACACCCGCGACCCGACCCCAGATAAGCGGAAGAGGATGGATGGATGGATGGATGGATGGATGGATGGATGGATGGATGGATGGATGGATGGATGGATGGATGGATGGACGGATGG
>NC_056499.1:32583798-32599276 GCF_014905685.2 Nematolebias whitei
ATATATACATACTAAAATAAACTACAAAAGTCACTCGTTTATCGCAGGTGATCCATACCCTGAAGACCTGTGATAAGTGAAAAACTATGAAGTAGGAATAGATAGTAGTACCAGTAGTAAGTAGTTGTTTATTTTAGTATGTATATATCCATCCATCCATCCATTTTCTTCCGCTTATCCGGGGTCGGGTCGCGGGGGTAGCAGCCTAAGTAGGGAGACCCAGACTTCTCCCCAGCCACTTGGGCCAGCTCTTCCGGGGGAATCCCGAGGCGTTCCCAGGCCAACCGAGAAACATAGTCCCTCCAGCGTGTCCTGGGTCTTCCTCTGGGCCTCCTTCCGGTGGGACGTGTCGGGAACACCTCACCAGGGAGGCGTCCAGAAGGCATCCTAAACAGATGCCCAAGCCACCTCAACTGGCTCCTCTCGACGTGGAGAAGCAGCGGCTCTACTCTGAGTCCCTCCCGGATGATCGAGCTTCTCATCCTGTCTCTAAGGGAGAGCCCAGACACCCTGCGGAGAAAACTCATTTCGGCCGCTTGTATCCGAGATCTCATTCTTTCGGTCACAACCCAAAGCTCGTGACCATAGATGAGGGTGGGAACGTAGATCGATCGGTAAATTGAGAGCTTCGCCTTTTGTGTATATATATATATATATATATATATATATATATATATATATATATATATATACATGTAAAAGCGTTTTTAACCCTTTCCACCCTCTTGCAATATTCTAAATGTTTCTAAACTCTAAACGCTCTCAAAAAAGGCACAGAATGTCATGATTTCAGCTCCCTGCCTTATCTGCTCTTTGCCACCTGCGGGCGCTCTTGGCCACGCCCACTTCTCCACTCTGCACGGAGAACAGCTGATCAGCTGCAGCAGGAAGTTTATCGTGCCGTAAGAGCTGCGCAAAGGTGCAGGAGGAAACTTTTTCTGCAGCTCTGGGCTGCAGAACAGTGCAACAGTTGCTAAATAATTTAAAAAATAAAATAAAACAAAAATGTCATGCTGATTGTGCAGCTAATCCATCAATCAGCCACTTGTATGTCATGTCCAATCTTATTTTGAAATACCACGATAGAGCGAGTTGGCGATAAACGAACCGCAAAGTAGCGAGGGACTACTGTATTACTTACTACTACTTGTACTACTATTCCTACTTCCCAGTTTTTCACTTCTTGCAGGGCTTCTTGGTACGGATCCCCTGTGATAAATGAGGGTCTACTGTACAGACATTTTCTGAGTAGTGTTTTGTAATGGTGCGTTATGATGTTACAAGAATAATGATTGTATAAATTAAATATATTAGTCCACCTGCTGTGTTGAAAGTTTAGAGTAAGTGTGATTTACCTTAGCCAGAGACGTAACGAGAGGCTGTTCAAACACTGAGTACTAATGAGAGAAGTCTGCATGATGTGTGTGGGCGGACATGAAGATAATAAATCTCCAAAGTGCAAGCAACAGTGGGCGTACTGATGATTAATAATGGTGATAGACATGTTCAGACATTGTTTTTTTTTTTTTTTTTTTTCCCTCTCTGGTTGTGTTTTATTTTCACTGAAAGTATTAAGGTTTCACTTCCATTGCCATAGCAACATCATCTACTTCATTCAGGATGTAAGTGTCTGTGAGAAGGTAACGGTAGTTCACTCTATTTGCATGCCTCTGTTTTTGAGCCATACAGCCTGGGAGTACCATGTCAGCTCCATTAAACCTTTTCAGCAGAGAAGTGAGGCTTTTTGTAAACAGTCAGCAGTGAAGAGAGTAGGACTGGTCTGAGCTAAAAGCAGGTAAAATATAAAAAGCAACAGCACTAAAACGTTTTTTTTTTTCCTTCTTAATTATATGTGTCTTGTGTGTGGTCTCATCTCTCTGGCTGACATCCATTGTCTATCTTTAAATCTCCATCTTTGTCTTGTTTTTTTTATTTTTTTAATATTATTATTATTATTTTGCTGTGCTTGTTTTTCGCTCAGATTTCAAACTTTTTTTTTTTCCCCCTTTTCGTTTTTGTGGTTTTGACACATCTGTCAGTTGATTCATTTTTTATTTTATTTTTTTTTATGAAGGTTTGCACTTACTGCAGGTGGACTAATAGCTTTTTGAGTGCTGGCAGCTTTGAGGTTGGTTTGCAGTGTTCCACAGAAAAAGGTTTGACTTCTAACTTGTGTTAAAGTAAATTCTGTGTTATTGGTAAAAACATGTGGGGTCACTATTCCCACATTTTTAATAACAGTCTAGTACTATTTGATTGACTGTTTGTCAAGTCTAAATGATTTTTGAATTATTAGGTGACTGCCAAGATGCATTATATACTTGATGCCTAATAGTGAATTTCCATAAGAACATAATTTATTTTCTTAAACATATATTTTTGAAGATTAAAAAAAATGTGTATGAAATGATGACCAAAGAACAAACTAAATTAAAAATTAATGACTCGAAAAGAAAACTAACAAATATCAGAACTGTATGTAAAAAAAAAAGCTTTACTTTTTCTTTGCTAGAAGTATTGAGTTTTGTATTAATATAAACACTGTGTCAAACATTAGTCCTTACAGTATGCATGTTCTGAGTTCACCAATGAACAACTCTTCTGACTTCTGACTCATAAACTCTTATTAAGGTCTAGTACGCACTTAATTAAAAAAAAAAATTAAGACAATGACAGCCATGCTAATGAAAAGGGGTGAACTTGTGGCTGACCTCCAATTGTAATAGACTAAAATACTAAAAAGAGGGGTTTTTTTACACTCCGAGATGTTTTGAGTCAGTACTTGTACTAGGGCTGGGCAACATGGCCTAAAATCAGTATCACAATATATTGAGCAGTTCACCTCGATAACGATAAATGGACGATAACTGCAACCCCCCACCCCCAAAAATAATGTGATAGGCTGGCATAAATAATTCACAGCCAGTTATATCGATGGCATAATTCCCTTTTTATTGCCACTTTTAATGAGCTTTAAAACTACAGCTTCTGCAAATAAATGAAGAAAATATGTACTTTTAGTTGTTAATAGTTTTTGAACAAATAAGCACAACTGAACAAATTTAGAACAATTAAATAATGTCATTATGTGACTACAGACTGCATGTAGTGCAGTGTCTTTAAGGGACATGAGCACAGCTTACCTATACACAGCCAAAAGACAAAACAACTTTTTTTTTTTTATATATATATACACACCGAAAATACCGACATGGGCAAAAGGACGTCGATCATTGTTATAAATGTTGGTCTCGGTTAATTTTCAGTATATTGCCCAGCCCTAACTTGTACACATTACACTTTGGGGTTCCTGTAGAAAATACATTTTGTATATACAGTAGTCTCTCGATACTTCACGGTTTGACTTTCGCAAACTCACTCTTTTGCAGATTTTCAATGGAAGATGGTACACAACACAAGATTGGCAATGGAGAAAGACAGACCCCGCCCCTCCTTTCTTTTTCTGAGGCGGTCTGTCACGGCAGAGCAGATACACATGCCCTGTTGTGACAGACAGCTGCAGAAAGAGAAAGGAGGGGGACAGGGGGTGGAGTCTGCCTTTCCCCCATCACTACTGCTCAGGGAGCAGGGATGAATAGATCAGATGCACACATGTAGAATGTCAGAGAAAATGATTATGTGGGAAATTAAGAGTGAATCTGTTTTAAAGAGAGAGGGAGAGAGAGAGGCTGAGTGTGGCTCACTGAGGTATAAGACAGACCCCCCCACCCCTTCTTTCTTTTTCTGAGGCTGGCTGTCACAACAAGTGGGCGCGCAACCTGTTGTGACAACCAGCCTCAGAAAAAGAAAGAAGGGGGCGGGTGGTGTCTGTCTTATACCTGAGTGAGCCGTACAAGCAGCGTGGATTGTTTATTTAAAATAATCAAGCGAAAACGTCTCTACTTTGCAAATTTTCACTTATCGTGGGGAGTGTCTGGAACGTAACCCCCGCGATAAGAGAGGGACCATCGTAGTGTATATATATATTTATTTTTTAAATCTTTTAAACAAAATCTTAAACAATTCTATTATTAAAATTGTAAATATTTCTAGTTATATTGCTAGTTGCTAGCTATAATGTTAGTTTAATGCATTGTTATCTTAATAGGTTACTGCTCTTTATCAGGAGTTCTTTACTTTAAGCCTAATTTGTGGTTCGACTTCCCTCACTGCAGAGCACACTCACTGTTTGGCTTTTTATTTTAGTTTTGAAGTGATTTTTCCTCTTTGTGTGGGCTGTGACATGTTTATACCCAGCACCTGACATTAATCTTGGCAAATAGGGCTCCTACAGTGTGTCTGTCTAAAGGACTGACATTCTTCACTGAAGCCATACTTCCATTGTTGCCGAAAGACGCAGGTGGACTTTTGCACCTAAGTGCTTAGTTTAGACGCCTCTACAGTCATTTGTACAGCTCTAAACTCAAATCAACTGCAGACTTGACACGCCTATTTGTAACCGTTTCTGAATACTTTTATTTTTAATTTATTATTTTATTGTTTCAGTTCTTCCCAATCATTTTGATCCGTAAAAGGTGTTAGCATTTAAAGGTCAGCATCACTTGGATGTTTCTTTGCTGAGTCTCGGCAGCTTCTTAATGCCATGAATCAGTTTTTATTCCTCTTGCGCTCCTGCATCTTCTTGGTGTCAAAAAATGCTGCACAGAATATTTAGTATGTGAGACCACGTGTTTAAGTATTCAAAGCTCTGCCATCCTCTCAGTTCTCGTTGCAGTGGGTCATGCTGGTTTTCATCAGAGGGCTGGTCCAGTGTTGAGAGAGTTTTTTAACCGTCAGAGGAGAGAGTTAGAAAGAAAGAGCATAAACAGGGGTTGAGAGAAAGATGAGTGTGGGAAAGAAGAGAAGGCCACACCATGCGCTGAGCTTATGTCCTTCAGCATATTTTAAAGTTTGCTTCCTTAGTTCTTTCATTTCCACTCAGCTTGACTTTACTTGTTTGGAGAACTTTGACTCCCCCCGTGGAGCTGCTTGCATGTTTCTACTGTATGTTCCTCAAACATCTCTTTCTGATGCTGGTGCGCCTTTTAGGCTCCTGTTTGTAAGCTATTCACTTACTGGGAACGCTTCTTTCTCCCAACAACACTTCTCAGCTTTACTCTATCTTCTTTTTACCTTTTGTCATTTTTTTGATACTATTTATTTTTAATTCTACCTTTCTGTATACGTTTTAATTTCTTCATCTCTCCTCCCTTCACTATATTGTTTTTTCTTGTTTACTTTGCATTTACTAAATCTTCATTTTCTCACTTTTATCTCCACCATATAGCTATATGATTTGGGCTCCCCGGCTGAGTCCCAGTCCAGCTCTCCTGGCTGCCTGACCACAGACAGCAGCTGTGTCAACATGGGCTATCCGTCCTGTGGCCATCGTGGTCGATGTCATGGTGAGTGGGGCTCCTTCAGCTGCCAGTGTGTTGCCGGATACATGGGCCACCAGTGTGAAGAAGGTAAGCCAAACCTTTCTTAGGCTCATAACGTTCATGAAATTATGATGCTTCTGACTGTACTATGTTTAACAACAATAACTTAATTCATTGTTGCGATTTTAAAAGGCCCATAGAAGTTCATTAAAGACTGTACCTCTGCAGGTTAACCAACTGAGCAGAAAATATTATACAGTGCATCCTGAAAGTAATCACAGTACTTCACTTTTTCCACATTTTGTTATGTTACAGTCTTATTCTAAATTGTATTAAGTTAATCTCTTTTCTCAAAATTTTACACAAAATACCCAGGTATGATAATGTGGAAAACAATATATTTTTGAGATTATTTGCAAATTTATTAAAAATAGAAAACCAAGCACTCACATGTATGTAAGTATTTATGGCCTTTACTTAATACTTTGTTGATCCACCCAACATTTTTCAGTCAGGTCATCTGGACAGTTTCTTTTTTCTTTTTTTCTTTTTTTAGAAAAAGAAAAGAAACTGTCCAGATGACCTGACTGAATAATGTTGGATTGTATACCTGGATTATTGAGCATGGACTTTGTTGTTTGTTGATCCACCTTTGGCCGGAATTACAGCTTCAAGTCTTTTTGAATATGATGCTTCAAGCTTAGCACACCTCTCTTTAGGCAGTTTGTCCCATTCTTCTTTGCAGTACTTGTCAAGCTCCATCAGGTTGAATGGGAGACGTGTGTGTAGCCATTTTCAGATCTGTCTCCAGAGATGTTCAATCAGATTCAAATCTGGGTTCTGGTTGGGACACTCCAGGACCTTCACAGAGTGGTCCTGAAGTTCCTCCTTTGAGATCTTGGCCGTGTGTTTTGGGTCGTTGTTCTGCTGAAAAATGAACTATCGCCCCAGTCTGAAGTCAAGAGTGCTCTGGAGCAGGTTTTCATCCAGGATGTCTCTGTACATTGTTGCGTCCATCTTTCTCTCTATCCTCACTAGTCTGTCAGTTCCTGCTGCTGAAAAACACCCCCATAGCATGATGCTGCCACCTCCATGTTTCACTGTAGGGATTGTATTGGCCTGGTGATGAGCAGTGTCTGGTTTCCTCCAAACATGAGTCCTGATCTTCACACCAACAAGTTCAATCTTTGTCTCATCAGACAGAGAATTTTGTTTCTCGTGGTCTGAGAGTCCTTCAGGTGCCTTTTGTCAAATTCCAGATGTGCTGCCATGTGTCTTTTATTAAGGAGTAGCTTTCATCTGACCACTCTACCATACAGGCCTGATTGGTGGATTACTGCAGAGATGGTTGTCTTTCTGGAAGGTTCTCCTCTCTCCACAGAGGAATGCTGGAGCTCTGACAACGTGATCATCAGGTTCTTGGTCACCTCCCTGACTAAGACCTTCTCCCCCGATCACTCACTTTAGATGGCCAGCCAGCTCTAAGAAGAGTCCTGGTGGTTCCAAACTTCTTCCATTTATGAATGATGGAGGCCACTGTGCATCTGAGCTCAGTTTTTAGCTTCATTGTGAATATTTGAGTAAATGTGATTTCCTGGTTTTCTATTTTTAATGCATTTGCAAAAATCTCAAAATATATTTTTCCACATTGTCATAATGGGGTATAGTGTGTAGAGTTTTAATGAGACAAAAAAAAACAAAAAACAATTTGGAATAAGGCTATAATGTGAAAAAGTGAAGTGCTGTGAATACTTTTAGGATAGACTGTATCCCCAAAATGATTAAAAATAGAACTAAACAAAACCACAGTAAAATTGTATGAACAATTTGTTATTTTATTGTCTAAACTAACTTGTATAACTAAAACTAACTAATCTGACTGAAAATTGTTGGATTGTATACCTGGATTATTGAGCATGGACTTTTTTTGGTTTTAACATGTATTTTGAACATAGCCTAAAAAATAATGATGTAAAGTTTAGCTCTATTGTGTATTGTTCACATCAATTACAGTTCAGAAAGACAAAGTGCCTTGTTTTGGTGTCAGTGTTTTGGCAGAGGAGAACAGAAAATATAAAAATAAATTATATTTGTTATCCTTTTTTTAAATTTTATTGACTCATAGCTTCCTCATCCCTGTAAGTGGGGGAGCTATAAGTTAGCAGGTCATCCATTAAGATGAGATTTGTCAACTGGTAATTGAAAAAATATAAATATGTCAGTACTTTTCAGTTGTATTTATTAGACATCTGAGAAAATGTGACCCTTTTGACTTTCTATACATGGATTTATTGCTGGTACTTTTGCTCTCACCACTGCAGCCACAGATGATAAGCAATTCAAAATCTTTCTACATTTTTGATTTAAAAACAAATAGGGAGCTCTTCGAGCTCTTCGGGTCATCTCAACTAGTAAATATTGTTTTGTTTTGAAATGCTTTGATTAAAACATTCCTCTATGTCTTCTTTTATGGCAGTTGGCAAAAAAGCCATTTTGAAAACACATGTTGTGTCCTCTTACATGACAGGAGGCAATTTTCTTTAAGTGAGGTGTGCTTCATTTGATTGCACACGCCAACACCTGAAATATGTACCATGATGGTTTAATACAAATACATGTACTGTTACACCCCAAATTTAACATACATTTGCAAGAAACATTTTAATATTAATTTTATCATTGCCGTTGGTGTTGTTGTTAGTTGTAGTAGTACAGTGTTGTTATTAGTGGTAGTAGTAGTAGTATTTACAAAATAAATTAACAAAGTCTGTGAGTTTGTGTGTATATACCGTATTTTCCGGTGGACACGTCACACTGCCTTATAAGTCGCATCAGTGCATATTTGTCTAATAAAGTGGAAAAATCCATAAATATGTCACTTTGCTGTATACATCACATCTATTATGCGTCACCACTTACTCGCTGCGTTTGTTACACATCACCATTGACAACCCGGAAATGTGGGAGGGTGTTGTGCCAGAAATTGATTGACTGCCAAGTGGCAGCTGTGGGAGCGTGCACGGGAGGACTTTAACAAGAATTAACCAAGATTAACACTTAAAAACAATTATTTGTTTGCTCAAAATTATATTAAATATGTGTATCAATCTAACTTTTGCTTAATAAATGCACTGGGATGTCAAATCAGCTGTATTTCAAAACATGATAAGTGAAAGTAAATGCGTGCACGGTAACGAGTCGCTGTACAAAATTTAACAAGATAAACATCCATCTGTCCGTCCGTCTGTCCGTCTGTCCATCCAGCCATCCATCCATCCATCCATCTATCCATTTTCTTCCGCTTATCCTGGGTCGGGTCGTGGGGGTAGCAGCCAAAGTAGGGAGGCTCAGACTTCCCTCTCCCCAGCCACTTGGTCCAGCTCCTCTGGGGGAATCCCAAGGCGTTCCCAGGCCAGCCGAGAAACATAGTTCCTCCAGCATGTCCTGGGTTTTCCCCTGGGTCTCCTTCCGGTGGGACGTGTCTGGAACACCTCACCAAGGAGGCGTCCAGGAGGCATCCTAACCAGATGCCCGAGCCACCTCAACTGGCTCCTCTCGATGTGGAGAAGCAAAAGCTCTACTCTGAGTCTCTCCTGGATGACTGAGCTTCTCACCCTATCTCTAAGGGAGAGCCCAGACACCCTGAGGAGAAAACTCATTTTGGTCACTTGTATCCATGATCTTATTCTTTCGGTCACAACCCAAAGCTCATGACTATAGATGAGGGTAGGAACGTAGATGGACTGGTAAATTGAGAGCTTCGCCTATTGACTCGGCTCTCTCTTCAACACGACAGACAGGTACAGCGCAAGATAAACACCTAAACAATTATTTGTTTGTTTGAAATTATATTAAATGTGTATATCAATCTAATGTTTGCATAATAAATGCACTTTGATGGTCAAATCAGCTGTATTTCAAAACCCGATACGCAGAAGTAAATGTGTGCACGCAACGAGGCACTGTACAAAAATTAACAAGATAAACACCTAAACATTTATTTATTTGCTCAGAATTATAGTAAAGGTGTGTCTCGGTGTAACATTTGGTTATTAAATGCGCTTTAATGGTCAAATCAGCTGCATTTCAAAAATAGTTTTGGCTGAGTTGCTCCCGGGAGCGCGCAGACAGGAAGGAAAAAAGGAGGAACTGGGCTCGTATCTCCGAAAATTAACAAGAAAAGCGCCTAAACTATTATTTGTTTGCTCGAAATTATAGCAAATGTGTGTCTCAGTCTTA
Source organism: Nematolebias whitei (assembly GCF_014905685.2). Lineage (NCBI taxonomy): Eukaryota > Metazoa > Chordata > Actinopteri > Cyprinodontiformes > Rivulidae > Nematolebias > Nematolebias whitei. Next base: position 32,593,419 of record NC_056499.1, read on the forward strand.
ACATGTGCTTAATAAATGCACTTTAATGGTCAAATTAGCTGCATTTCGCCGGAGCCGTTTTGACGGTTTTGAGCAGCGAGCCGAATGAAGGTAGGGAGGTTATGGCAGGCCGATAGTCATTAAACACTGATGAAGATTCTCAGTCATCCAGAACATGGTAAATTCTAAAAAGTTCAAGGAAAAAAACAAACAATAAAGTATAAAATAAAGTATAATAAATAAAGTCCAGTTGTTTTTGTCTTGAACTTTTTGAATTTGTCATTGTAGCCTCGTTTACCTATTACATGATACAACAGCATGTCATTTAGCTATTACTACTCTGCTGCCATAAAGTGGTACTGCTCCTTTTTTTTTTTCCAGTCAGAATTAATGATAACTGAGCCAAAAATGGCCACCCTCATACCCTCCTACCCTCATCTATGGTCATGAGCTTTGGGTTGTGACCGAAAGAATAAGATCACGATTACAAGTGACCAAAATAGCCAAAAAAATGGTTTATAAATATGGGAAAAATATGTTGCTTAAGCCTATAAGTCACAGGGCATGTAAATTATGCAAAAAACTGCAATTTATATGCCAAAAAATACGGTAATAATCTCTCTCTCTCTCTCTCTCTCTCTCTCTCTCTCTCTCTCTCACACACACACACACACGCGCGCACACACACACACACTTGTGTACATGTCAGGATGAGTGAGGTGTAGATGATGTTGGAATTTCACAGCTCTGGCCAGTTATTTATCATGTACAGTCACTGCTGCTCTTCTGTGCTTCCTTGACGGTAACTGTGAACAGAGCCATCTGCTTCTTGACATCCTATAAGCAGATGTTATATAAAATGCATATACAGGTCAGTTGCCTTTTCCTTGAAGGCTTCTTAATTACTGTATAATTTGTGTGTTTCTCAAAGAGCAGCATGCAGGCACGCAGCAGCATCCATATTAAGGATCCTTATGGCCTGGGGATGAGCGCTCCCTGTGAGCTTGTCTGTGTTGGCCGTATGATTGTGGAGGCGTTTGCCTGACTGCAGCTGTTGGATTGAGAAGGGATCTTTAATGATCTTGGTCCTGCACTGCACACATCCCAGTTTGAGAAGTGAACCTTAAGTGATGCTTTCTGCTGACCGAAGCACACTGCGCTCATCTCTCCAGTCTGTATTTTAAGTCTTCTGCCTGTGAATGACAATAAATGATGTGGCTTTCTCAAATGTATTATTAATTTTACTACAGGTAGTATGCAGTGCTATAATACAAATAATATTTAACCAATGACCTGTGCAAAAAACGTTTTGTTTTATTATTGCATTTATTGTGACAAGAGCCAATAGCAGCTTTTCTCTAAAAAATAAAATACTAGAAACAACAGGTCACACAGACAAATGTTTAATCAGTGATTGAGTGAAACAATGAATGAATAAATGAATGTACAAGCAGCAATTAATCCCTCAGTTCTGAGTCACATGATTCACTCATTTGGTGAAGCTGCCAATTCAAGAGTCCATGTCCAAAATGGGTCATGTAACTGATGTTTTGCAACACATAAAATTACCTTTGGAAGAAGATGCAAGATGGAGCAAAATAAAATACACAAGAAAACAACTGTTGTTGACTTGTTGTGTTAAGATTTACTCAGCAGAATACAAGATTCTCAATGTGAGTGGAGCTGAAGGGTCGTTATATCTCTCCAGTACCTCATTTTCTGTCATCTTGTGAGGTTTAAACCACCACTTGTTTCTCTTTTTAAAAGCAACTTCTCTAATATTTGGAAGTGAATACTAAACCCAATTGCATTCTCACATTCTATGTAAACAGCTCTCAAACTGCGTAAAGCACAATTGTTGGAATTTTCACGAGGTTTAGGATGTTTAGTTGTATTCTCAATTCTACAACAAATGAAGAGACTGACATGGCTTTGTCTTCGAGCAGGATCTTTACAACCACTCGGCTCCATCAGACTTATAGTACACAGGGGACAGAGCAAGAGATTTTAAAATGTTTGATAGTTTGTTTGTTTTTCCCCACAAATATAAAATAAGTTAAAGAATAGCTTTGAGAACATGTACAGTCTGTTCAGTCTGTTCTGCTCAGCAAGCCAGTTCTGGAAACAGAAAATAAAATTAGACAAGTTGATTCAAGTGACTCCAATTCGGTTTCCAATTTCCAATTGGAAATCACACCAGGAGAGTGGTGGTGCAGAGTTTAGATAAGATGAGTCTGTGATCGGAAAGTCGCAGATTCAACTCCCAGTACTGTCAACATCAAAATGTGGATGGAAAAGGTGAAATACCCACACTTGCCTCCACCCTCATTTGCCCCACTCTCGGCCCCTGAGCAAGGCCCTTAACCCCCACCATCTGCTTCCAAAAACAGGTCTCTCTTGAAAATGAGTTCTCGTGACTCAATGAGACTACCTGTATAAATAAAGGGTAAGTGAAAATTCCAAAATTTCCAATTTCTGCGGTTCACCTACACCTCAAGGATAATGGACACTCATTTGAGGACCAAAACCTTAACGTTTGGACTGAGAAGACAGATGGTTTGTGTGTGTGTGGGGTGGGGTGGGGGTGGGGGGGGGATGATGAAGGATGCCTTTCTGGCAAAACAAGAAAACAAATCTTTAAACAAATGAGGAGGTCTCAGATTTCCGCTTTTAAAAACCTATAATGCAGCTTGAGGACTGATACCCAGTCATTTTCACACCAATCAAGAATTGCATCCATGTGACCAGAGTGGCCCATATTCATTCAACCTTTATTTAGACAGATAAGTCACACTGAGCCTAGAAGACTCATTTACAAGTGAGATCTGTTTAGACAGACAAAAAGTAGTGAAACTGGACACATGTAGGAATTGGAGGTGAAAAAAAATCCTATCAGACTTTTTCTTCATGGCTGAGAAGAAAAAAACTTAATATTAAAAAACATCTTGCACAAATAAGCACATAGTGATGTAGACTTTCCGCAGAGGGGGGAGACGATGAGAGCTGTGAGCAATGTCCTTAGACACTCTTGAGGACACTGTAAGAGTTCAGATAAGGATGGAATAATCAGCCAGTTTCCTCCGGGGAGATCCGTAAACATTCTCAAGGGATGTCGGGGAATGCCAAGAACAATGCCTATGAGAATCCAAGAGTCCTGAAAAGATGACACAATGTCTGTTCAGCTGTTTTCCGCTTTGTTGATCAGTTGAAATTCCTCGGGGGGGGGGGGGGGGGGGTCAGATCACATGTTTTCCAGGCACATTCAGAAAATTTGGCCTTCAAGGCCAGCCAGGGGAGCCAAATTCAGATAAACACACAGTTGTTTTGGGGACAAGCAGAACTTAATGACATCTACCTTGAGTCTGTGTTGGTCCAAACGGTTCCGAAATGTCCAAATTACGTGGCCACACCGATGGAACGTGCCTGAGTAAAATCCCCAAGATCTGATCCATTCTGCCCAAAGCATTTGAGTCTGTGTACTCGAGGCATGAACAAAGCCATCATAAAGGCAAGCAGCATGATTGGGTCCCAATTTGCTACTGAAGACTTCCTTGATTGATTGATAAAACCAGCAACCAGCCGAATCCAAAAAGCAGGAACCAGTTATGGTAAATCCAATTAAATATGCATCTTTACAATCCACAAATGGCAGTAGAGATAGATACATCATCAAGTCTTCAAGTCGATGAGATATCCAGCTGCATGCATGCCAACAGGGCAAATCGGCTCACTTAAAGCCTGTCTTCTCTTCGAAGAAATGTTAATAATTGTGTTGAGGGACCAACTGATCAAATCAAGTCCATAATTATGGTTCGTAAGATATGCAAGAGAGGCTCAGAAGCAGTTTCACAGACATACAGAGCAGCAAAGCAAAGCAAAGAGGGAGGGGAAGGGAAAAGCGTCCGACCTCAACAAGAGCAAGTGGTGAATCAGACCAAGATCCTAACAAACCCCTATCGTGAGGAGTGATAGGGGAATTTGCATATGTATCTAGCTTGGCTCAGCTTTATAATTCAAACCCAACACTCTGCTCTTTGAATTGAGAAAGCTCCTTGGATGAGAAGCAAAATGTCTTCTGTTACAAATAAAGTCCAGTAGTTTTTGTCTTGAACTTTTTTGAAACACCAATTCAGTTTGATCTCAGTTGATGAAGTCAGAATGTTTCATTGAAAATATGGCCCACTGTCAGTCTGTCATGATATCTGTGTGTTCCAGAGGTCCCAGAGTACTCCTTTGATGGCCACAGTCATGCTCGTTACCAGCTGGCAATGCCACTGTCTGCTCGAAGAACATGGGTCCGAGTTCTGGTTCGGACAAGAAAACACAGCAGCATCATCTTCAATCTAGTCTCCAGAGAGCAGAAAGAGTACTTACGTCTGGAGGTGAGTCTGCTACGTGATTATTCAAGTGAGCGCAATGAGATGGGAGACAGAGGAAATGCAAATGTCCTCATTTTGTTCATGTTTTTTAACCATATATTGAGCTTTGGTTGTATGGAGAGCAACAAAACCAAGTTTGATATTCAGTTTTTTGTGCAGTTTTGAATAAGAAACCCCTTTCTTCATACCCAGTATGAAACGGAACAAGTCAACCAAAATAACAGAAACACACCTGAGTGAGCCTGTCTGATCAATGAATGACACATTGCACTGACTTTCTGCAGTTGACTTCTGTAGCTGCCATACAGCCACATTAAACAGATACATTTACACATGACTTACTATGATGACTAAACGTTAAAACATTCATACCATCAACAGCATTTAACAAAAATACATATAAAAACTATTTAAAACACACACACACACATACATATATATATATATATATATATATATATATATATATATATATACTTTGTATTTATAATAGTATTAATCAACCATTAGTCTATCAGATCGGACAATTATAATCTCTCATAATAATTGAGGTTTTTAATTTAATTTGTAACAAAATATATTTTGAAACTACACTTAACAAAAAAATTAAACACAACATGTTTGTTTTTGCTCCCATTTTTCATGAGCTGAACTCAGAGATCTAAGACTTTTTTCTTTTTTTTTTTACGTACACAACAGGCCTTTTTTTCCTCAAACAATGTTCCCAAATATGTAAATCTGTGTTAGTGAGAAACTAACATTCAATTCATGAAAAAAAAAACAGCTCTGGTGGACAATCCTGGACCAAAAACAAAAGTGCTGTGTTTATATTTTTGTTCATCATGTTAAATCTATACAATTTACATTACCTGTAAAAATGCAGTGTGAATGCATTTTGCTGAATTGTTTTTGTTGAAAGATTCTGGCCAAGCTAAAGCTTTGTTGAAACAGAATAGCCACAAATCAGAACTCGCATATTAAAAATAGCTAAATAAAAAATAAAACGGGGGGTTTGTACCACTTCACAATAAGGTTCCCCTTATAGATGGCTATAAATGTTTTATATATACATTATTTATTGCTCTATAAACACTTTATAAATCATTAATAACTGTTTCTTTTGCATTAATTAAGGGTGACGGAGACAACTTGTAAACCTATTTTTTAGGATGTAATATTGTACATTATCACTGTATTATAAGTATCTACAACTGATATTAAAATATATTTTGAAAAAGTTAACATACTTATTGTGCTTATAAGGTAGTAACTTAGTCTGAAATGTTTAATATAACAACTCTAGATGAAATATATAGGTGGCAGATTTGGCTCACTATTTGGTAATAAACTGGTCAGTTTTGTCTCTGTCACCCTTAATTAATACATAATAAGGAGTCATTAATGATTTATAAATTGTTTATAGAGGAATTAATAATGTTTCTATAAACTATTTATTAGCATCTCTTTCTCTCTCTCTCTCTCTCTCTCTCTCTCTCTCTC
>NC_056499.1:32599376-32612572 GCF_014905685.2 Nematolebias whitei
TATATATATTTTTTTATTTTTTATTTTTTTTTTTTTTACCCTTTATTTATACAGGTATTCATTGAGCCACGAGAACTCATTTTCAAGAGAGACCTGTTTAGGGAGCAGATGGGGGTTAAGGGCCTTGCTCATGGGCCCAGGGTGGGGCGAATGAGGGTGGGGGCTGCTGTGGGTGTTTCACCTACCCCGCCCACAATTTTGATGTCAGTACCGGGGCTCGAACCGGCGATCTTCCGATCACAGGCCCACCTTCTCTAACTTTCGCGCCACCATTCCCCCATATGGGAAACCTTATTGTAAAGTGCCGGCCTGCTTCCTCATCGACAGTCAAGTCAAACTGGTTCAAAACTAACAAAGTCCATGCTCAATAATCCAGGTATTCAATCGAACAATTTTCAGTCAGGTCATCTGGACAGTTTCTTTTTTTTTTGTGCTGAAACGTTTCACCTTGGAGTAAACTGTTGGGGGAAGAATCAGTTTTGTGTTGTGTGTTTACTTGACTGATGAAGCCTTCTGGATGGAAGATGAAACTTTTCAGCACAAAAAAAGAAACTGTCCAGATGATCTGACTGAAAATTGTTGGGTTGAAAGAAGAAATAACATGGAAATTAAAAGTATGAATTTGAAATAAGTTTTAAAATAAGCTGTAATAAGAAGAAAATAAAAAGATAATAATAAAAAAAAAAAGGCTGACCACCTTATCTTTGTTGAAATTAGCCAAAAATAAACCTAAAATTAGCAGAAGTAGCTGAAAGAGGTAGAAATAACTCAAGTTTGCTTAAATAATTTGAAATGAGCACACACAAAAAAAAAACTTAAATGAAAAGGTGTAAGTGGCCGATAGAATTAAAACGTCTAAATAATTGCTGAAATAGCATAAAAAAGCTGAAATTAGCAGAAAGAAGGCACAACGAGGAGCTAAAGGAAGCTAAAATTAGCACCAACAAGCTGTAATGAGTTGCAAAAGTTTGTAAACCGCACAAAGAGTTGAGGGTTGTGAAGAAAACTACATTATTTTTCAATGAGAAAAAAATGGCTACGAAAGCTAAATGTTTCAAAAATGAAAATTTGCACAAATACAAGTCACAGCAGGAATGTCTATAATGACATAACTATTTTGATATATGAATTGTTGAAATAGCATGAAAATTGCAAAACAAACAATGATAAAAACTGTATGAAACAGGAAAAAAAATGATCTGAATAGTGTGAATACTTTATATGCATTTATGCAATTGCAATATCTTTAACTGTGGTGACGAATTCAGGTATAGAAAAATACAATGCCAAGTCCGAATACATTCAACAACAAAAAAACAAAGCAAAAATCAGTAATTCTGTCTTGACAGCTTCATTACTACAATACTCACTCTTTAGGTGTTCCTTCATATTTGTTCATTTTCTCATTCTGTCTTGACTTGACCTATTTTCTGGAATCATGTCTGATTGTTCTCGTCCTTTCCTCTACCTGGCGCCTGTTTGTCACACCACGCTGTTCCTGTATGTATTGATCAAACTTCAGCATTTAAACTGATGATGATTACAGGATCCATACCACAGCTGCCATTAGAGTGCAACCTCTCCTGCAAGCCCAGTCTGTCATCCATCGGTCTCTTCTTTCTATTCATCCATATTTCTACACTTCCTCCTAAATGTCATGCTGCTCCCTTGGCACAGCCACATGGGGTTCAGGTTCACATCATTTATCCACCGTAAAAGTGCATTTATTCCTGGGTGCAGACAGCAGGGAAATATGTGAATCTCATGAAATAGCTCCCCTGCAGTGAAATACAGGAAGTTCTGCCTTTGTCTGTGTTACAACTGTAAGCATAACACTACATGGATTATGTTTTTTTTTGTTTTTTTTTCTGTGTAATAGCTGTGTTTGCTTTTAATCATAAGGAGGAATTAGTGTGACTTACTCAAGGCTATGCACACTCCATGTGTGAGGAGCCCTTTGTTTCTTCTGTTTGTGTACAGCTTAATGGTTAAGTAAAGCATTTAACTGTAATTACATTTTTAAGCACTGGACCACTTTCGATTTATTAAAAGAACTGACACCTTAATGAGAATAGCTGGATTTCAGTTATTGTTCCAGTGTGTGTCAAAAGTTAGTCATGTCAGCAAAAAATACAGTGTCAGATTACAGTGCTGTTTTAGATGTAGCGTTATGTTTTTATGTTGATATTTTTTTCCACATTCTAAAAATGGTTAATTCATGGTCACTCAGCTGAGAACACAGCCCTTTAGCAGCTGGTGTGTTTTACAGCAGTCCAGCCATAAACTAAAGAAGTTGATTCAGTTAGAGAATAACACATCTGAAATCCATGTAACCTCCTAATTTATTAGGATTATTTATTAGGAGAATAGGATAATTGCTGCTGATCTCATGCTGCTGATTTATTTAATGCTGCTGTATTCATTCTATCTGCTCACACAGACTCATGTTCGTGCTGCTGTTGTTCGGCGTATTACTGTTTTGGCACTAAAGTGTTTAACGTATTCTTAGTTTAGCATATTTCTTAGTTCATATTTTCAATATTATTACTGTTTTGATTTACAATTTATACTTTTGTTTTATGTAACTGGGACCCTGAGTAGACAATTTTGTTCCACCACATGTACCACGAGATGAGAATGACAAAGAGCATTGACATTGTAGATGAACAGATGCTGGGATATATTCATCATTTAACGCGGGTTCCTCATTTTTCTGGACTGAATAAAACGTGCATTGACTTTAAGGAAATGCAAAAGTGAGACGTCATTTATATTTGACCCATCAAAATGAATGCGGTCATTTATTTACAGAATCAAATTTAACATCAAACATGTACATTAATTTGGCAAATTATGAAAATAACAACATAAGCAATCAATCAGAAAAACCATACGGCCATGATTTTTCCGTTGCTGCACCACAGACATTTATAAAACTGTACAACTATGATCTTTTACCCACATGAATGTGGGTGAGCATTTTACACAGACATTTCTAAAATATCTGGAAGAATTTCTACTTGATAGAAAAGTTTAAAGATGGAAAGAAGTTTAGAGGGAGTAAGATGGTGTGTGAGGGAAATTAAGTGTTCACCAGAATCGACACTCTCCGGCTTTCTTCAGCTTTTCCTTACAGTACACTTAGGTGATGAAATCGGCTCCTTTACCTGGAGATGTCTCAGGTGAGATTCCGTTTAACGCACCCTTTCAGCGTCTCAGTAGGATGCTGTTACTCGTCCGAAGTAATGGCGAGGCTCTGTTCGACACATATTCACCTCAGTGGAAAATGTTATAATCCCATGGAACTCGGAAGAGCTTTGTTGTCATGTCAGGAACTCCAACAGCACTCCATCAGAACTCAGCAGAACTTGTGTAGTTTACAGAACTCCCACAGAACTCTAGCAACTACTGAACTCCAGAACTCTTAGAACTCCATCAGAACTTTTGCCCTGACTAGACCAGGAAGTACTGACATTTTAAAGACTCTTTCCCGGTTCACTTTTGGGATTTGTTCATTGGTCAGAAACGACCAGACGGGGTGTGTTTTGTGACGTAAGAGGTTAGAGACAGCGAGAATTGTTATGAGACAGATCAGAACTGTTCTCACAGACAGAGAGAGTTTTGTTTTGGCGTGTTTCAGAAACAGGTGCAAAACATCTATATTTACGTCTGAGAGGATTCTAAAACATGACAGTTTTAACATAACAACTTGTTTTTCGTTTGACTCCAACCTTGGAACGCACACACTTGCTCATTCAAAGGCAGAAATCAGAAAATGCATAAACTCTGTAACAGCTTTTAACATGAGTTCTAACTTTGCATGAGAATAAAAATCATTACTCAGTTAATAAAATTGATTAGTTCACTGCAGCATCTAAAATGGTTTGAACTAAGACACTTTGATTATCAACATTTGTAAAATAGTAATGATAATAAAAAGAGAGTGTTCTTTTTACTTGAATCTTCAAGAAAGAAAGTCTCAGGATGGGTGAACCTGTATTTATGGATTCAAATACATGAAATGACAGCTTCTGTCCCACAAGGTTCTTAAGGTCAAGAGTTTTGACCTTAGACTTAGTTTTGACGTAGGCCTAGTCCACTACAACATTGACCTTGAATTTAGCTGGTGCATTATATTTAATTTATTTATGTATTCATTATTTTGTTCTGCCATACATAGGACTAAATCACAGTTGACCCATATTGTTGTTAAGTATCAAACTACTTTAAATGGGTTAAATATAAATAGGAAAGTTATTTTAAATAATTAATTAAATAAATTTAAACTGAGGACCCATCTTCACCAAATGCAAGTCATTTATTGAACATTATCTTCAAAAAGTAAACAGTAATTTTTATCTAAAAACTGGATTCTATTAGAATTAACTTATGGACCTTAATTTATTAAGAACTGGTCTCATCATGCCCAGCAGCATTTTTTTAATGGTCTTATCAAAATGTAGTCACTAAACTATTAAAATGCAAGTTAGCTAAAAATAAAAAGAAGAAAATGTGAGTAAGAGAAGTAAATAATATAATTATTGTAAGGTAGAGCAGATATGCTAATGGCAGACATGACTATAATTTCAAATTTAAATAAATCTTAAAAAAATAAGTACCTGTATATACCCATTTTAATCAATGACACACAATTATTTACTCATAAGTGTGTAAATTAAGACACTTTATGCATGTGTGCTGTGCTGATGTGCTGCAACAGTTGGAAGCATCTGGAGGAATTGGTTTGCCTGATGTGGTACTTCTGACTTTAAATGTAGTCACACATCTTCCTACGCACTGTGTACTGTGGTACTGCAAAAACACATCTCACCACTGAACACATTGAAATACAGCTAGGGAGCAGGGCCTGATCACACTGCTCTGTTCATCTCTAATTGGAGTTCAAATTAGGGGGCTGTGAGTGTGTCTGGTTAAAAAAACTGCCCTGGTCTATTCTAAACATAATTAATACCTCATCACAGAGCGCTGAAATAACCCTCGGTGCTCCAGATAAACAACCTTGATGCTCCTTACCCAACTTCTTTAAGAGAAGAACTAATGAGTGGAATATAATCTCTTGACTTGGCACAAAGATTTAGTGATACAAAGAGGACAGGGTCATGTGGGGTAAATAAAGTAATAGTAATCATTTTGACAAAGTTCTTTCCTCATTTTTTGTTGTATTGAGCATAAGTGGTAAAAGTTAATGAAGCTACCCACGTCCCCTCCACATCTCTCCTCCTTTGTCTCTTTATTTTCCTCATCTCATCTCTCTGTTTACGTGGCAGCAGTAGCAGACAAAGATGGAGGGGAGAAAATGATGCTCAGTGGGACACTTGGAGGATCAGTTTGAAATTGAAATGAGGACGACCCACCCACCCACCACCCTATCATTTTTAAAACAGCCTTTGGACATTTTCTGTCGCTATCCTTCTTTCGTCCTCATCCTTCCTCAGTTCCCACCCTTCCCTTTGCATGAGTGAGTAGGAGGGTTGGGAATATAAATAACCCCCCTTCCAAAATAAAAAAGGAAAAAAGAAGTGAATAAAATAAAAAATAAAACAGCAGGAATGCTTGTTTCTGGAATACAAAAAATAAGCATATAATTTTAATCAACATGTCAGTAATAATAAAAATAGAAAGTGTTTTTGTTATTTAAAGGATTACACTCTGGTACAGATGTGTATAATCTCACAGACTGTGCCAACATAAGAAAAGTGTTGTTTTTTTGTTGTTGTTGTTTTTGTTCCCCCAATTGTCAGCTTTTATCAATAAATTGTTTTTTGGACACATTTACCTGTGTTCCTGTTCATGCGTTTTCTAGAGGAATAGACGGTACAAGTCAGTGTACTTAATATAGTAAGTTTGCTTAGAAATGTTCTTTTGGACCTTGTAAATTTAACATTTCTTTTTCACTTTTTGGTACTTTATTTTCTGCCCTTATTGCATGCTTTAGTATTTTTCATTTGTTTGTTTTTATCGAGTCAAATTGTTCCTTCTCATCCTGAACATGTCATTGTACTGTTGACCTTGTGTTAACCTTCATATGATAAATAAACAACTAACGTAACATAAGACTAAGCTGAATGTCTATATGGGAATGAAAGTGAAATGTCTTTGTACAAGTAAACAAGAAAAAAAAAGCTGGTAAAGTTTGGCTTTTAATACAATCTTTTCCCAGTCAAGTGGAGTATTATTATTATTTTTTTAATTCATACTAACTTTAATATTCAAGACATGGCCTGTGGTCACTTCTACCATTTATCCTATTTACGTGCAACTGCTTTTCACCCTCAGCATTGTTTGGATTGCACTGCTGATTGACGTCTTTGTGTTATGGCCTGAGGCCTTTTGTTTTGAGTGATACTGTCCAGTTACAGGTTGGTGATGTGCTGCCCAGCTGTGCAGTAACACATATGAGAATGGCTGGCCTCTCCTGACTCCTCCTAGTGGACCTCCCTCTTCAACTTGGTTGGAGTCTTTGTCTCCTCCTCCAACCACAGAAGAGGCTTGTCTCTTTAAGCCTAACTCTCCTGCCGAGCAGCTCATCATATTGTATGGGTGTTTTGTCGTTGTAAAATGTTTGGCTTTTTCTTAGATTGATTCTGCCAGGACTAGCTAAAACATTTGTTGCCAAGCGTTTGATTTTGACGTCTGTCTTCGTGTTCATGGTCAAACCGCTTGTGTAAGTTTCTGAAGGCAGGCTCAGAAGTCTTATTTGTAGAAAGTTTTGCTTTTGATTTGAGTAATTTTGATTTAAGGCTAAAAGCTTTGCTTGTGATCATTTGTTTAAAATGTTTGTATCAGTTAATGTTCATCATTTAGTTTAGTGACCAAGGTTGTATAATTTTGTTTACATAGAGATTTGTAGAACACCACCTAAACGTGATTGTTTGATTTACCTTTTATATAGTTGGTAAATTGCTTTGGCTAAAAGTTGTATTTGTAATCCACAATTGTCAGTTGTGGATTACAAATTAACAATTAACAAGTGGAATAGGACAGCTGAGTCTGAGTGTTTAGAGCCAACGTCCTCCAATTGAACCTCGAGTCGGGGGTTTGACTCCACCAGCAGTCACGTACCGAAGTGTTCCTGGGCAAGACACTGAACCCCTCATAGCCTTCGATGTGTGTCCCATCAGTGTATGAATGTGATAAATCTCTGATTAGTCTTTGTAGAGATCTAGTAGAGTGCTGTGTGAATGAGTAAATGAGGGCACAGATTGTAGTGTAACACACTTTGAGTATCTTGATAATTAGAAGGGCACTATATAAGTACACTCCATTTCCCATTTAATAGTTAGTCATTTTAAAGGACCCTCTTTTATTTTTTATTTGGTAAAACTTAACTGGTCAAATAATAAATCACTTTTAATTAATCAAAACCTATGTCCACCGGATTTTAATGTTACCTTCCATTTGCCTGACTGAGCCGAGTCACACTTGGCTACTGAGACGTCTCACATATTTTGGAGTGGTGGCGCAGAGGTTAGAGAAGATGGGCCTGTGATCGGAAAGTCAGGTTCAACTCCCCCGGACTGACAACGTCAAAATGTGGGTGGAAAAGGTGAAACATCCACCTGCCTCCACCCTCATTTGCCCCACTCTGGGCCTTTGAGCAAGGCCCTTAACTCCCACCATCTGCTCCCAAACAGATCTCTCTTGAAAATGAGTTCTCTTGACTCAATGAGACTCCTTGTATAAATAAAGGGTCAATAAAAATAAATAAAATAAATATTCCACAAACAAAGAGGTTGAGTGAGTTGTTTGAATTGTACCTTGGAAGCACTGTAGGTGGTTCTCTGTAGTTGAATATTAGTGGTCAAATGATAAACGGCACGGTGGGTAGAGCTGTTGCCTCTCAGCAAGAAGGTCACCAGATCTGGAGGAAGAAGTGAAAAATGTGCTGGGGGCCTTTCAGGTGGAGTTTGAATGTTCTCCCCATGCATGCGTGGGTTTTCTCCAGGTATTCTGGTTTCTTCCCACAGACCAAAAACATGCATGTTAGACTGATTGGTGACTCTAAATTGTCTCCAGATGTGAGTGAGAGATTAAATGGTTGTTTGTCTTGTTTGTCTCTGTGTCCCTGTGATGGACTGGAGAACTTTTTCAGTCCCCACCTCTCACAAAATAACTGCTGGACATGGTCACAAGTGACCCCCGTAACCCTAAAAGGAAGAAATGGGTAACAATAATAAATTGATGGATGGATGGATGAAATAATGATAAATACAACTTTTGTCTTAAAAAGGAAATAGTTCTCAATAAAAACATCCTGGTTTGTCTTGTTTTTTTCACCATGATTGATTGCAATATGCTGCATATTGCATACATCATACACAAGCATTAAACATAGCATTAGTACACATAGTTGGTCATGTAGACTTTATTCTCAGTGAAAGGCTATTGTGAGACCATCAAACTTCACCAGACACTGAGTTATAAGGTTTGAGCCTGGGATCTGGCAGACAGCGCCTCATGCCAAACTTCCAAGCACAGCATGTTGTCAAACAAGCCCTCAGAACAGCAGCGGCTCGGTTCTGCTCCGACTTGGTTCCCTGACGGTTCTGGTTGACTCTCTGGTTCAGGGTAGTGGCTGTGGGCTCCAGAGAGTCTGCAGGATCTACAGCGGTGCATCCCTGCTCAGAATTTCTTGTGGGCTGGCTACCAGCTCTTGGGTTCACCAATGGGTCTTTAGGTCTAGTTCTGTGCAACCCTTGAGCACCAAAGCACATTTGTAGGTGGTGGGTGAACCTTTGGATTGTCAGCACAGGCCAAAATTGAGTCCAAATCTGGATGAAAAAGTTCCGGTGTGCTACAAAGAGAACGCTAGACCTACAGCTGAGCGTCCCTGCTTGGTAGTCCTTGTGGGCTGGCTACCATCTCTTGGGTTTGCCAATGGGTCTGGGGATCCGGTTCTGCTCCGGTTCTGGTCCAGTTTCGTGCGGCTCTCTGAATCTTCTGGGCTCCAAAGTCACTGTAAATGACTGAACTTTTTTCAGATCAGATTAAAACTTTCCCTCTAGTATTTCAGCTGAAGGCAACTGGACATCTGGGCAGGGCTCTGTTGGCTTCTGGGAAATGTAGTGAGTTATGAAATGTTATGAGCAGCAATGCAGTGTAGGCTTATTGAGAGAAAAGTACAAAATGGTGGCGCCTGTCCGAAGTATTTTATTTTTAGATTTTTTTTTTTTTTTTTTACTGTACAGTATCCAGTACTGTCCCAATCACGTGAGTGATATTAAAGTTGAAAATCATGTGTCGTGTACAATTTTTCTTTTTCCCTCGTGTACAATCTTACTTTGAAACACCGCAATAGTCAAACCGCAAAGTAACGAGGGACTATTGTAGGTATTTCCATAAAATGACTTTTCTGTTGGTTTCAGATGTGATATAGGATTTGCCTAGCAACTCTCAGCTAACGTTTAGCTTTGCCACGTTGGGAAGAGACCCTAAAACTTGCATATTAGAATTATAGTAGAATCATAGTAAGTGTCTTTGACTCTTTATGGTTTGTCAAGATTTGTTTTATAACTACCGCCTATTTATCCTACTGTGTCTGATAATTAAAAAGTATATCCCCATATGGTTGAACTGCTTTTCTGTTATAACCAGGGGAAGTCTAATGTCTCTGTATTGTATTTGTTACTAATATCTTGTTAATGTTGGAAATCTTTGTGCATTCCTGTAATAATGTGTGGCATTATTAGAGTTGAATCATGTCAGCTGAAATGTGTGACACTGTCATGGCTTCTCTTGTGACTGTTGGTTCTGTGCCACATATGCTAATGTTTGTCATGTAGGATTGGTGTCACAATGGGCAGTGCCTTTTGTTTTTCCCTAAATAGTTTCACAGTTATGTTTAGTCTCAGCCCTGGGTGTTTGGTGCTGTTTATTGTAACGGGTCACAAGTGATAGTTGTGTGCACATATTTGGTGAAAATCAAAGAGAAGCACTGTGAACATGTTTTTTTTTTTTTAAACCAATAATTAGTATGCAATTGGATATTAGATAAATAGGATATAAACTTGATATTTTGGTTACAATAGCAAATGTCCTTTTTGTAATAAATTTATGAAAACATTCACCTTACTGAGCAAACAAAGACCTATCAACTTTCACACCAAATATAAAGAAAATTCTTATGTTCACATATTTTGTTTTATGTGTTGATCTACTCAAAACCTCACCAAATATATATTTTTAGCATATTAATTAATGTCTAGATTTTGAGATATATCTTTAATTGCATAAAATACCAATAGAAAATGAAAGTATTGGCTAAATATAGGAGCATGTAGCCTATAAATTAGGTTAAATTGATCAGATTTCATATGGAAATGTTAATTAAAAGAACCGTGTCTGGTGGTGTTGACATGTGATCACTTGACTTTCAACTTAGATAGATTTATGGGAGAGAGGCTAGCTCAAATCAGACCCTAAGCTAGTTCAGCTGTTGTATTTATGTCTGTGACAGTTGTCAGACAGATGGTGATATTTTTTTAATAATAATTTTGATATGGATATCATAAAATAGTTACTACACTGAGCAGCAGCATTATAACTCTGTCTGGCTGCAGTGCTGAAAAGAAAGCTGCAATTTTTCTTGTTCTTGTTTGATGAATGATGATATTTCCAGGCTTATTGAAATTCTTCATGTTTATTTGAAAGGGGACAATTGAGCCAAAAAAATATATATATCTATTCAATTTTTAAAGCTGTTATTTTCAAGAGCTGCACACATTTAAAATCACCAACTACCATCAATTAATCTGCGTTGAGCATTAATTTAAAGAAAAGTGATGAGAAAACAGATTCAAATAGAACTTTGAGAGGCTGGAAGTGGGGTTTCTGAGAGAATTAAAGAAAGTGGAAATGAGGGGTTGATTTACAGGTTTAAGAGAAACTGTTGGCACTGCTCCTAAACCTGCTCTTCAGATGAATTTCTCTTGTAATGACCAAATTTATCTAAAATGATCAGTAAGCAAACATCAACTAAATAATTCATAGACACATATTTTGTAATAAATGTTTTTTTTGTTTGTTTGTTTTTTCTGTTGCTGCTCTATTATGATAGATACAAGACATATTAAATTGTCATTGTTTGAACTTGCATAGTATTTAAATGAATGCCTTTACCAGGGGTGGAAAAAATAAATAAAACATCAGTTGTTGTTTTCTAATGTATACAAGTGTTTTTCTTTTGTACATGCCAAAACAGGGCGAAGCCTATACGACATAGAACTTGTGTTTTTATTTAAAGGTATTTACTTATTAAAACAAACTATAATTTAGATTACACATTTGACATTGCCATCTAGCAAAATACTGTAATAACAAATTACAGAAGATTTTTTGTAAAAACTTATACAATTTAACTAGGCCTAACACAATCAAATATAAAATGTCCTAACTAGCTTTTTTTTTCACCTCTGCAGATCTTTCAGGGCCTCCTTTGTGTTTTCTACAACCTTGGGGATGGAGATTACAACCTAACGTTACCCAACTACCGTCTGGACAATGGTGAATGGCATGAGGTCCTCTTTGATCGCCATGACAACGAGATGATGCTGAGGCTTGATGGTGGTGGTGGACAACGGGAGGTGACAGGATCACGAGGCAGAAGTCGAGAAATCATTATTGACCCCTCTGCTGTGATGCTGGGAAACACTATTCCCTCTGGAATCAACATGAGCTTCCAAGGTGGGTGTTAACTGTCTGTAGCTCAAATTAAAATGTGCGAGTGTACCGAAATAATATTTTAGAGCTCCTCTGTGAGCTAACCTTTGTCAACAACTGAGGCTGTGCCATAACCGATTTTACCACTGGTGGCACCCTTCCTGGTTGTTAATTGCATCTGTGTGTCATTCTTTTATTTGAAGAAGCATATTTCCAAACACTAGTTGGGAAAATAATGTAATAGGTTTTTATTTATTCATTCTTTTTTTTGTGTGTGTGTGTAGGTAAATGTTCATAAATTTGCTGCAGTATTCCACTGTGTACTTTTGGAAATTTGTATGCTGCCATTTTCTAAATGCTTATCCCTCCGAGTATTGTGTGCTCTGGCATAATTAACAAACACACACACACACAAAATAAATAAATAACTAAAACAAGCAAACAAACAAAAAACACATCTATGAAAAAAAATAGTTGCTGGATCATTTCAAAAGTGGTTAATGATTTTTCAGTGATTGCACAGTAAAGCATAAAAACAAAATAATAATAATAATTAAAAAAATAAAAAATCACCCCAAACAATGAGAAAAAGCCCAAGGAGAAGTCAAATATTTAAAATAAGAAACACTAAAGCTGCCACGATGGAACATTTATCATGGACACACACACACATGCACACACACGGGCAACAGTTCCATGTCATTCATATGCACATTTTAATGGATTGATGGGAATACTGGGGATACTCAACAATTGTTTGGCACTTTCTCATCACCTTGAAAGTTCTGGATGTTTTCAAAACTACTATGTACTTACACAGATAATGTTTTAGGTAGATTTCTACCCAGGTAATTTGTTTTAGTCCGAGGGCGAAAACATTAAAATTCAGAAATGTAACTTCTCTGTTCCCAAAGATGTTTTCTTCAGTTGAAACGCACCTTTAATGTTGTTCTGAGTTCTTCTAGAGTCCTTCCATTCATTCTCTTTTGCCTGCCTCTTCCTTTTCGGGTCACAGGCGTCACTGGTGCCCATTTCCAGCAGTCACTGTACACGAGGATGGAGACAATCTGGACATGTCTCCAGTCCATCACAGGGACACATAGGGACAAACGAGACAAACAACCATTCACTCTCGCTCACACCTAGGGACAATTTAGAGTCACCTAACATGCATGTTTTTGGTCTGTGGGAAGAAACTGGAGTACCTGGAGAAAACCCACCTCTGCACGGAGAGAACATGCTAACTCCACCTAGAATGCCCTCCCCCCGGTCGGAATTTGTTCCGGCGACCTTCTTGCTGAGAGACAACAGCTCTACCATCTGTGCCACACAGTGCTGCCATGTCTAGGGTCATTAAAAATAATAACAATAATAATTGTGTGGTAGGTGCTTATAACCTCTGTGGTCATTGTGTGATAGACAGAGCAAGTCCATCACAAGGCCACATAGAGACAAACAACCATTCATGCACTCACTCACTCACTCACTCACTCACTCACTCACTCACTCACTCACTC
>NC_056499.1:32612582-32623052 GCF_014905685.2 Nematolebias whitei
CTCACTCACTCACTCACTCACTCACTCACTCACTCACTCACTCACTCCTCTTTTATCTAACATTCATCTTTTTGGTCTGTGGGAGGAAACTGACGCACCAAGATAAAATACCATGAATGCAGAAGAACATGCCACAGGAAGGCCAGACGGTGATCCTGTGAGCTCCTTGCTGTGAGGCAACAGCTTTAGCCACTGTGCCACCCTGGATTAATACATTGATTACAATACAAGTTGCATCACATCATAAACAGAATGCATGCGACCTGTTACAAATAAAGATGCAACTGTTATGGCAAAAAAACAACGCAGACGTTTCTGTTTTTAGTCTTTTACATCACTTTATAATGTTGCTGTTTTTGTTTTGATCATTTATTCTATTTAATTTTCATTTTATATGCTTTTATATGATTGTCTATTGTTGTCTGTACCTCATCTGTGTCCTTTGTTTAAATCAGGTCTCTCTTGTAAATGAGTCCTTGAGGCTCAATGAGACTAACCTGTATAAATAAACGTAGAATTTGTTCCTGGTGTGCATATTACACTTGCTGTAAATTATTTTATGAAACAGCTGGGATTTTGTTAAAGTTTAGATGAGGAAAAAAATAATTTAACCAATTAGTATTGAGCCATAAAACACATGTAGGTGTATTACTAGCTCAAATGGATCAATTCTTCATTCATCACTCTCTGCATCTTTGTTTCCTAGCGTTAAAGAAGTAACGTATATCCTGATCAGTGTAAAAAGATAGACCGAGGTTGCTTAGCTTTTCTTGAGATATTTCTCAAAAGTCTGTCTTAAAACATAGGATCTTAGCAGACAGCAAACAATTAGACAAAAAAAAAAGTAAATAAATAAATAAAATTATCACTCAAAAAGGAAGCTGCTTCAGTTTTCCAACTGATCTGAGCACTCGTTTCCCCCACGTGTGCCAAGTGAAGTTTTAAACTGAATGTGAAGTCTCAAATGAAATGTGATGTGTTTGATGTGTCACAAAGTAAAAAATTGGTGTGCCAATCAGAGCATGTGAGACAAGTTAAAAAGTGTTTTGCTTTTCTTAAAAGCTCCACCAGAAATAGAATATTTATCTATTCATATACACTCTTGTCAGGGCAGAATTGTAACATCTATATCTGTTAATGAATGATTGATATGACACTTTAATTAATCTGATATTGATATAACGCTGTAATCATTCACATGCATATGTGGTCTATCCTCACAGCTGAGTGAGATGAATGGAAACCTTCTGCATTCATGAGAGATTTTAGTTTATCACAAATGCTGAGTTGTCTGCAGAATGGTTCTAACTTTATTTTTGTGATCAATAAATTCTAACAAAGGGTTTGAAGTTTCCTTACACTGAATTATTGTTTCTTGTTGAATGGCTATCTATGTAGAAGTTCATATAGGTCATTATATTCCTGGATATTTTTTTTTTTTTTTTTTTTTTTTTTTACTCATTAATTTCTGGGGTGGCACAGTGACACAGTTGATAGGGCTGCTGCCTTTCAGCAAGAAGGATATTGGATCAAACCCCAGCCAGGCCTCTCCGTGCATGTGTGGGTTTCCTCTGGGTACTCCAGTTTCCTCCCTCAGACCAAAAACATGCATGTTAGTCTGATTGGTAACTCTAAATTGTCCTTAGGTGTGAGTGAGAGAGAGAATGGTTGTTTGTCTCTAGTTGTTCCTGTGATGGACTGAGACCTGTCCAGGGTGTCCCCCACTTCTTGCACATTAATGGCTGGATATATTGGGCACCAGTGACCCATAAAGGAAGAAGCATTGACAGATGGATGGACAGATGGAATAATTTTCTTTAATATCAGTGCTTTAAGATTTAACTATAAACGCACACAAATTCATAAGAACCATAAGCCATATTATTTTAATTTGAGCAGCAAGACTTAAACTGCTTGGACAGTGTTGCTTCAGCAACGTAAGTCATTACCTGCTGCAAACATTTTATTTTTACAAACCGGATTCCAAAAAAGTTGGGACACTAAACAAATTGTGAATAAAAACTGAATGCAATGATGTGGAGATGGCAAATGTCAATATTTTATTCATAATATAACATAGATGACAGATCAAAAGTTTAATCTAAGTAAATGTAACATTTTAAAGGATAAATATGTTGATTCAAAATTTCACAGTGTCAACAAATCCCAAAAAAGTTGGGACAAGTAGCAATAAGTGGCTGGAAAAAGGAAATTGAGCATATAATGAACAGCTGGAAGACCATCCATCCATTATCTTTTCCGTTTATTCCATTTTGGGTCACGGGGGTCGCCGGTGCCCATGTCCAGCAATCACTGTGCGTGGAGCGGGGTACACCCTGGATGGGTCGCAAGTCCATCACATGGCCACATAGAGACAAACGAGACAAAAAAACATTCACTTTCTCATGCACACCTAGGGACAATTTAGAGTTACCAGTCAGCCTAACATGCATGTTTTTGGTCTGTGGGAGGAAACCGGAGCACCCGGAGAAAACCCACGCATGCACGAAGAGAACATGCAAACTCCACCCAGAAAGGCCCCTGGACCGGGGTTTGAACCAAGGACCTGCTCACTCAGAGGCAGCAGCTCTACCAGTTGTGCCACCGTGCTGCCTGCTGGTAGACAAATTAACACTAATTAGGTCAATTGACAACATGATTGGGTATTAAAAGAGCTTCTCAGAGTGTCAGTGTCTCTCAGAAGCCAAGATGGTAAGAGGATCACCAATTCCACCATTGTTGTGCAGAAAGATAGTGCAACAATACCAGAATGGTGTTACCCAGTGTAAAATAGCAAAGACTTTTAAGTTGTCATCATCAACCGTGCATAACATCATCAAAAGATTCAGAGAATTTGGAACAATCGCTGTGCGTAAGGGTCAAGGCCGTAAAACTCTACTGGATGCTCGTGATCTCCGGGCCCTTAAATGTCACTGCACCTCAAACAGGAATGCCACTGTCAAGGAAATAACAGAATGGACTCAGGAATACTTCCAGAAAGCATTGTCAGTGAACACAACCCACCGTGCCATCTGCCGTTGCCAGCTGAAACTCTACAGTGCAAAGAGGAAGCCATTTCTAAGCAAGCTCCACAACCTCAGACGTTTGCACTGGGCCAGGGGTCATTTAAAATGGAGTGTGGCAAAATGGAAGACTGTTCTGTGGTCAGATGAGTCACGATTTGAAGTTCATTATGGAACACTGGGACGCCATGTCATCCGGACCAGAGAGGACAAGGATAGCCCAAGTTGTTATCAACGCTCCGTTCAGAAGCCTGCATCACTGATATGGGGTTGCATGAGCGCTTGTGGCATGGGCAGCTTGCATGTCTGGAAAGGCACCATTAATGCAGAGAACTATGGTCAGGTTCTAGAACAACATATGCTCCCATATAGACGTCATCTCTTTCAGGGAAGACCCTGCATTTTTCAACACGATAATGCCAGACCACATCCTGCAGCAATCACAACATCATGGCTACGTAGGAGAAGGACCCGGGTACTGAAATGGCCAGCCTGCAGTCCAGATCTTTCACCTATAGAGAACATTTGGCGCATCAAAAAGAGGAAGGTGCAACAAAGAAGGCCCAAGATGATTTAACAGTTAAAGGCCTGTATTAGACGTGAATGGGAGAGCATTCCTATTTCTAAACTTGAGAAACTGGTCTCCTCTGTCCCCAGACGTCTGTTGAGTGTTGTAAGAAGAAGGGGGGATGCCACACATTGGTAAAAATGGACTTGTCCCAACTTTTTTGGGATTTGTTGACGCCATGAAATTTGGAAACAACAGATTTTTCCCTTAAAATGATAAATTCTCTCAGTTTAAAATTTTGGTCTGTGATTTGTGTTCTACTCTGAATAAAATATTAGATGTTGGCACCTCCACATCATTGCATTCAGTTCTTATTCACAATTTGTTTAGTGTCCCAACTTTTTTGGAATCCGGTTTGTACAACTTAAAACATATGTATGGCATGTGTGTGTGTGCGTGTGTGTGGCCTTGCAGGCACTGAACATAATTACTTTATTTCTCTCCCACATGAATTGTCTCTGTTGCACTTAAAATGCCAATCAACTTTTTTTTTTTTTTTGTTCTTACTCATCCTTGCAACACCGTGGAGAAAATGTACAGAAAATCTCTTTTGTTATATATGGTGAGTCCACAATGGAACAAAAACTCATGCGTCAGTGATGTTAAAGTTTAGTCATGATAATAAATGGGCCTTTATTATATAATAAGATAAATAAAGCAGGTAAATGATGTTCATTATTTGGCTTGGACATTAGATTTCATTCATGTAGCTTAGGTTATTGTAATGCTTTGTATAATCTAAGTCATTGATTGATTAAAGAATAACACTGAAATCCTTTTTCTTGAGTCTCAAAAGCATTTTACTGTCCATCAGCAAGACTAGTGTCCTTCATTATCACCTATCAAACACCTACGAAGCAGCCTTGACATCCATCCCAGGTGGCTTTACAACTTTTCACTTTTCTTAAACACTTGACTGAAAACATCTTGGACAGGCTGACAAACCATTCAAAGAGATAATAAAACATGGCTAAAAGAATAGTCTTGTGGGTCAATGACAATATGTGACTAAGTAGCTCAACGTTTGAAGACCCTAACCCTGAACTATCTCCCAGTTAGTCACAGCCTTTTGAATGACAGATGAAACACAATAATCAGCCAAGAAAATAAGCCCATCTGCCTTTTTTAAGCTCTTAGGAGCCTAAAGATACAGCTTGACTGGAAGAAAAAGAAATGCTCTTTGATAATTTAGAGAGGAGGAGGTCAGAAGTAAGAGATGTAGGCTCAAAGGGAGAAGAGAGACTGAGAGCTCCCAGGAGTTAGATGGTAAGAAATGTAGACAGCTGTGCCTCAGGCAGTAAAAGACAATGCATGAGTTTATTAAATAAATTTAAAAGCATTTCCCTTCAACAGGAGGAGAAGTAATAAATTGTGGCAGAGAAAGTGGGAGTGAGTGTGTAATTGTTTGTATTTGCATTTACTTTTGTGAATGTCTTTAAGAAACGATGGGAGGGAATGAAATGTAACATAAATACATCAACCTAACAAGTGCATAAATACCAAACATATATCCTCAGACACACACATTTACACATAACGAGAATTTAAAGGCTGTTTAAAGCCCTTATCAACTAAGCTGTTAAAAACTTGAACATATTATTTATTTAAAGTGGAGAACACACATGTGGAAACAGCTTCTCACTACAGAGGAAACCTATTTAACAGTCAATGTCCTACACAGTTAAGGAATTATATTGTTAATGTAGCATGGGTTAATTACAAAGTTTGACACAGCTGAGTATAACAAAAGTGCATTATTTCAAACTATTTTTTGTTTGTTGTTATTATTATTGGGTTTTGCAGCTTCAGCCCTTTCAAGTGTAAAATTGATTGTTTTGGATGGATGATGCTGCATTAAAACTATTTTTGTGTTAAAACGTTAGAATACTTTTAAATAGTTCCTCTGACAAAGACTGACATCAGAGTGTCAGGCTCTGAGGTGTTGAACCCAGGTACAGACATGAGCAACTCGAGGGTGAAATTTTTATATATATATTTAAATAGCCACAAACAAAAAGCTGACGTGGCAGCAAACTTAACAAAAATAGTGAACTGGTGGAGACACGGGGGTACAGAGTCTACGGACGAGGGACTAACAAAATGAGACATTGTTTAAAGACCAAACTAACGGAGGTAATGACAAACCTGGGAAGGATGATCAGGAGCAGGTGAGAGTGGGAGGAGCAGGAGCTGGAAACAAGAGGAGAGAAACACTGAGGAAGCTGGAAACAGGAGAAACAGACTCAGAGAACTAAAGAAATAAATCACAAGTACACCACAGAACACAAGGATTCTGACAGAGCATAAATACTTGGGTGTCCAGGGCAGTAACATTACCTTTTTTATTAATAGTTTCAGATTGCAAAAGAAAGAACAACACAAAAATCCTCCTACTGCTTCTTTTTCTGCAATAGCATGTAGGTAAAGAGGATTATTTTCTTGTCCATCTGCCTCCAGAGCTTTAAAACATTTTTGTTTCAGCGCCTAGAATGGATCAAATCAAATGCATTTCCAAAGCGCACATTTAATGTCAGTGACACTTTTATTTGTAAAGCTCTTAAAAAAACACAAGGTGGGTGTGTTTTACCGTTCGGTAAAACAAATGTAGTTAGACAATGATACAAATAAATAAATGTAAGAAATAATAAAAAAACAACCAAAGTTCATGCTCAATAATCCAGGTAAAAATCCAACAATGTTCAGTCAGGTCATCTGGACAGTTTATTTTTATTTTTGAGACATTTTGTCCTTCATCCAAAGGACTTCTTCAATCTGAGGAGCCACCAAACAAACTGAGTCCCACACGCAGAACACTCCCATCTATCCATCCATTTTCTTTACCCGCTTATTCCATTTTGGGTCACGGGGGTCGCCGGTGCCCATGTCCAGCAATCACTGTGCGAGAGGCGAGATACACCCTGGACAGGTCTCCAGTCCATCACAGGGACACATAGAGACAAACGAGACAAACAACCATTCACTCTCTCACTCACACCTAGGGACAATTTTGAGTTACCAGTCAGTCTAACATGCATGTTTTTGGTCTGTGAGAGGAAACCAGGAGTATCCAGAGAAAACCTATGCATGCATGGAGAGTACATGCAAACTCCAAAGGCTCCCGGAGCGGGATTTGAACCGGCAACCTTCTTGCTGAGAGGCAGCAGCTCTACCAGTTGTGCCACCGTGCTGCCCAAGGACGAAACAGTTCAGCAAAAGAAAAAAGAAAAAAAGAAAAAAATTTGAAACCGTCCAGATGACCTGACTGGACATTGTTGAATAAAAGAACAAGTAAAGCTAAAATACAATACAGAAACACACCATAAAACCATCAGCTCAACTGGATCTTAAATCCTGCTGGAATAAAATGCCAAAAAATAAAAAAAAATGGGTTTTGAGCATGGCAGCACGGTGGCGCAACTGGTAGAGCTGCTGCCTCTCAGTGAGCAGGTCCTTGGTTCAAACCCCGGTCCAGGGGCCTTTCTGGGTGGAGTTTGCATGTTCTCTCCGTGCATGCGTGGGTTTTCTCCGGATACTCCGGTTTCCTCCCACAGTCCAAAAACATGCATGTTAGGCTGATTGGTAACTCTAAATTGTCCCTAGGTGTGAGTGAGAGAGTGAATGGTTGTTTGTCTCGTTTGTCTCTATGTGTCCCTGTGATGGACTTGCGACCTGTCCAGGGTGTACCCCGCCCCTCGCACAGTGATTGCTGGACATGGGCACCAGCGACCCCCGTGACCCAAAATGGAATAAGCGGGTAAAGATAATGGATGGATGGATGGATGGATGGTTTTGAGCATATATTTAAAAGTCTTGACCGTCTCAGCGATCTGTATGTAAAGAGATAAACTATTCCACAGATGTGGAGCAGCAACTGCAAAAGACTTTCTGCAACCTGTTTTGGCTTTTTAGTGGTTGTTAAAGCACTCGCTAGTAAGAGTAGCAGACATAATTATTGTTGCATAATTTAAACAGTTAATTAACAGAAGTGAACACATTGTTAATTGTACTTGTGGCTCTCATGCATGACAATAGAAAGCAGAGAATTAAAACTCTTGAGTATTCGGAGTCTGAACGTCAGTGGCAGCCAAAGTACCAATGTTAATGTTTGTTGCTGTTTGTGCCACATTTTGAAATAGGACATATTTTACCCATTAACAAAATCATTCTGCTTTTTAACTTCACTTCAGCCAAAGGAAATGCTAGCTGGACTGAGACGCATATGTTTAAAAGTCAAGCCTTTAACACTAGTTATAGTGAACTTTGCAACAGGAGCCGATGAAAAGAGGCAGCCGCTGTCATTATGACCGGAGTCGTGTGTCAAACCGAGGCGTGAGCATCTTTGAACACATACATGCACAAAGCAAGCTAGATGTGTGTCTGTCACTCCTTAAAATATGTTATTAGTGTTTGTGAGGAGGGCATTTATGATGTGAGTTTACAGCAAATCACCTTGAACATCATGACATCATCATATCATGACAACTGCAAATTTCAGATGCTAGGATGTTTTATTGTACCATTAAATGACTAGTATCATTCTCTGCCATGAAAGGCAAGCAAACATGTTATCACATGTGTGCTAGTTTGTTTCTTTAGCAAAATATCTCAACCAATTAATAGGTTTTAATTAAACTCTCAGAAACATTATTACTATTTTAACTAAAAAACTTAAGGACACATAACCTGTTCAGGCCAAAGACGATTTATGCTGTTTCTGTTTCTGAAGTGTGCTGACAATTTAATCAGTTAATATACAACAATAATAAAATAATAGTTGTGTACATTTTAAGTTCATGCTTGGTTTTCTTAGCTTATTTTTTTAAACAAATGACTGCTTTATCTGCTTCAGTGAATGAGACATCCCTTATTCCACCTTTACCGGATGACAGCAGCTCCTGCTGCGTTCATGCTGTGACTGGTAGCTTCAATACTAAGGATGTTTGTTTTAATCACAACTCAGCACACTTGGGTAAAAGATTAGTTATTAACAGATTTGTTAATAGATGCAGTGGTGCTAACATGGGGATACTGTTTTCTGTAGGTGAACTGGGATTGAGGGGATAGAGCTAAGCAAATGATCATTTTGAGTTCATCAAGTGACTGATGGTATACTATGGAGCTCATTATTTTATATCACATACATACACCAATCTATATCATCAATTCAATTCAGTTTGTTTATATAGCACCAAATTACAACAGAAGTCATATCAGGGCACTGCACAGAAACATTCACATACATTTGAAGTCAACATTATTTATCTAAGGAGCCAACAGATTGCTTTGAGTTTTCACTTCATTGCAGTCTCTCATCCTAAGCAAGCGTGAAGGCAACAGTGGGAAGAAAAACCTCCCTCTTGAGGAAAAAACCTCCAGCAGAACCAGACTTGGTACAAGTGGCCATCTGCTTTGACCAGCTGGGTTTGAGAGGAACAGGAACAAAAAAAACCAACACACAGTGACAGGTCCATAATGGAGGCCATCGTGTTTTCTCTAGGAGGAAAGACAAAAACACAGAAATCACATGTTAAGAAATAATAATTACAAATACAAACTATTCATTTGTATGTATTTGTAATTGTTCTTTTGATGAAATGAAGTCAATTTGTTCCCCACTAGTCTAAGGTTAGAGCAGCATAGGATAAGGAATGTCAGGAAACCAGGCCGACTAACTATAGGATTTATCAAAAAGGAATGTCTTGAGCCGAGTCTTAAAACTGGACAATGTGTCAGCCTCATAGTCACAGACAGAAACTGGAAGTTGGTTCCTCAAGAGAGGAGCCTGATAACTGAAAGATCTTCCTCCCATTCTGATTTTGGAAACTCTAGGAACTGCAAGTAAACCTGCAGTCTGAGAGCAAAGTGCTCTGTTGGGAAAATATGGAGCAAGAAGATTTTTAATATAAGACGGAGCTATGTTGTTGAGGGCTTTGTAGGTTAGAAGTAAGATTTTGAATTATACTCTGAATTTGATAGGGAGCCAATGGAGAGAAGCTAAAACTGGAGAGATATGATCTCTCCTACCAATCAGAGGTCCTCTTTTCTTGAATGTCAGTTTTTTGATTCTGCAGTGTCTGAGACACTGAGGTAAAACCTTTCTATTCAGAAGAAAAAAAAAAAAAAATCAAAATGAAGTCCTGGATTCCTGTAATCTGTACAGAACATGGGATTTTGGAGGCAAAACACTGTTTTATTTTGTGTTTGTAGAAATGAATGTCTGCATTAATATGTATTTTTGTTCCACCCTCCTTTCCATACTTTTGTTCTACAGGCTGCATGAGGGATGTTCGCCTCAATGGTCGTTACATGCCACTGGACAGCCAGCCACGGGATGGGGTTTCCCAGGTCAGCGTGCAGGGACTCTCCAAAGGTTGCTCCTCTGACTCCTGCAGAAAGAACCAATGTAGCCCCCCCTTCACCTGCGTTGACCTGTGGAGAGTGCATGAATGCAGGTACGCACAGACGTGTGCACACAGATGTAGCTGCTCTACCAAACACACTCACACTTTAAGACTTTACACCTCGTGTGTTGTTTTCAGTCAAAGACATAAAGGCTGACCTTTAAACAACTTGTCGCCTTTAAAGCAACTTTTTTGTGTAGTTGGATTTTTGTTTTTGTTTTTTTTTGTTTTGTTTTGAGGTTTAGAAATGTGTTTTAAAATTACCTGTTCAAAGCCCTCATCAGAATGAGGTAAAACTGCAAAATAAAACCACTTTTTTTCATGTTTTATTCAATATAATTAAGTTTAATGATTTTTCAAACGCTGTTTATTACAAAAACATTTTTGTTCCAACTAGAATATTTAAGTTACCCTGCAGGAAAATATGATAGCCATGTAAAAACTTTGAAGTCAACAAAGATACTGAAAAAAAATAAAA
>NC_056499.1:32628052-32634628 GCF_014905685.2 Nematolebias whitei
TATATAGCTTTTTGTATATATGTATAAATGGGCATCAGTACCATTCATAGATGTATACAAAAAGCATTTATGTATCAATGAAAATCTTTAATTGGAACTTTTTTAAATCCAATACAGTAATTTTAAAGTCACATGGTCAAAGTTTACTAAATTACATAACTTGAAGCACATCTGTCCCCAAAACTGTTGGGAAATCTCTAACAATAAAAAGTGCTGCAGCAGACACAGTGGGCAGCATCATAGAAAATAAAGTCCAAGTCTTGAGCATTTTTGTTCTGTGGACTTTCAGAACCCTAGGAAATTTTGGAGATTTTCTGTGTTCTCTGCTCAGATCTTATCAATCCCACATGCTTTTTTATATCCAACACGAAAAAACACATCCTTGAAACATAATAAAAAATAAAATAAAATATATATCTATTTATTGTTAAAGCACTTTGTGTGATTCAGTAGGCAAAAATGTTCCATTTCTAATCCAAGCAATGAATATAAAAATCTATTTATTTTGTTTTCTCTTCATACTTTTGGAGAAGTAAAAATCATTTTAGTATTACTTTTTGCCTGCTGATGGAAGTAAGATATCTGTCTCGCTTTGTGCATTTGTTTTATTAACTGGGTGGTCAATATTAACACAAGGATTTCTATCTCAGTCTTATCAGTATAAAAGCAGGAACACTAAACTGAGTTGAAGACAGAGGAGCACACCAACTGTGCAAGAGATAGTGCTGAAAACACACTCGCTGTGCCTTCTGTGACATATAATTGTATATTGTAAATCATAGGAGATATGGTATTTCTATAGTAATACCAATAACTGCAAGATATCAGGATACAGTTGTGATGCACTGATTACAGGGATATGAATTGTTGCTGAGTAATTCTAGTTGTATATCTTGTCTTTACCAAGACCACAGAACTTTTGGTAATGAAAGTCATTAAATGTGATTGAGAACCCTTATCAAATTGTTTATGAACAGTGGGTAGGATTTCTGTCGGTCTAAAATGTGCCTCACACACTTCCAAATATCAAAACCAACCTGTTTCCTTGATAATGAATAAGATGCTGTACACCACCTGCTCAGTGACAGAATTATCTGTGACTGATCATCTTGATAGAGGAAAGATGGATGGATTTGATGTCCTGATGATGATTCAAACGTTTGCTTGATCAACGTTTCACATGTATCACTGGATTTCTATTGTTTAGCTTGTCAGCAGGGATGTTGTGCAACGAGGAGCCATAGTGAGCCTCTCGTATTGCACAGACTGAATCAAACAGTGCTCTTAGCCACATCCACTAATCTCAGCAATTTTTCTACCATTGGAAACATCAGCCTCTAATCAGTCTGTCCAGCCTTCTAGCTTTTAATCTTGCTTCCCTCTTTTTTTTCCCATTCTTCTGATCCACTCACCCACATCATCCATCCACTTTTTTCCCCACAGTGCTTTTATTCTTGCACTCAGCCTATCCATTTCTCTGTTTTTATGTTTGTATGACTCTCATCTTCCTCACCACTGCACACTTTTCTAGCCCATTTTTACCACCACACACAGACTACCTCTCTGCTCTCATTCAGCAGGTTTCTTTTACTTCTTTTCATCATCTAAACATCATCTGAACATCTAGAGTGCAGTTAATATTGGCAATTAGTCCTCCAAACCCCAAAGAATGTACCTAAGGTCTCAGTCACCTTACTCTAGGTGCCATGACTTGTCTAAAGGATGTGCATGCACAGTCACAGTTTGAAATTCCATTATTTACATATTCTTCCATCTAGCAGACAGCGGTGGTAACATTATTGCCAAGCACTTATAAGTAAGGGGCCTAAAGAGCTAAATAGTATTTAAATGAAGCCTTCTTTGGCATCAAATCAGAAGTCAAGTTTGTTGAGGAGAAGCTGGTGTATATGTCATAAGAAATCAGTCAACGCCAAAAACTGCTAAAAGAAACCACAGTAGACAGTGTTTTCTTATCTTAGAATACCAAAATTTACCATTTCCAATTACAGCTCATTAATTTATGCTATTTAAGTATGAATTTTCAATAAAGTTTAGTTGGTTAATTCCTTTCTTCCAGCAACATAAACACTTGGTGCCTGTTTGGTTGTCATCACATTAGGAGATGAAATGTCACATTGTGTGTTTATGTTAGGAGTCACTAGACCACATCAAACGAAGACAAAAAAGATTATGGTGTGGACATATGAAGAAGTTTTTAACATTATGTAATGGCAATTAGATTTGTTAATGTTGTTAGCTCCAAATGTATGGTTAACATTGCTAACTATGTTAACAAACTTTGGTTGTATTTCTTGGATAGTAAATATAGCCTACCTGAACTCAAATGTTTCCCATCAGGCAGTCAGCATTACCTCAACAGATAAAGGTTAGGTTTAAAAGGATATAAAATTCACATATTTTTAATCTGTTGAGCTTTGTTGTTTTGCTGAAGCTCCTTGCCCTCCTCCTCCTCATAAACTACCGAGGTTGTCCTGACAAGACCTTTCTTTACTGTTTATACAATAAGAATTCATCACTGCTTCCACGTCTCTAAAGGTCTGCATTACACACATGACAAATGTTGTGTTTTCTCTGTCAACATTACTCTTTGTCAACCTCCAAAGAACATCCTTGGCCAACACGCCTCTCACTCTACAGCAGGTGATGCTGAGCTGTTTTCTCTGTCAACAAGCTCAGGTGACGTTAACTTCAAGAAATACGGTAAATATAAATGTATTAAAAAGACAGGATATATTTTAATATTTTATTGTTCAACAACATTTTGACTGCAAACATATTATATTATAAAATCAGCCAAAAATATATAAGCCACAGTAACACAGGCCATGATGTCTGGGTTAGTGGGGTGGCAGGATCTATGGTCTCTGCCTAATGTCTGATCCAAGAGGGTCGTCTGCATTTGAGGTCAATATTGATATCTGATTGGATCCATCCCAATTATAACTTGAAAGTGAGTAGATCATTATAATTTTTTCTACAGTGGGAAGGTATGTGATGCTATTTCCTTACTACTCAATGACTAGTTTGTTATTTTCTGTGTTCCCAAGATGTTTCCCGCCCCCTCACCACGCTCTATGCATCTGCCCTGGCACAACTTTCTCAGACTACATCAAGATGTAGCCACAAGTGGTACAGCCATGCTAAGTTGTTTCCATGACCTTGTCATAATCGTGACCTTAGTCCAAGCATGATGCCAGTGTGGTTTCAAATTAGTTCAGCTTCTACTTCAATTTCTCAACTACTAAGCTATGCTGAAGTATGTGGGCTGCACATCATGGATACTCTGCCATTGCTGCTTCCAGCCTCCCCCGCACTACAATGATACACTGCTGTCTCTGTAATAAACCCCCACATCCTTGCTATGAATGTTTTGTGCATACTGAAAACCCACCACAACCTATTACGATCTATAGGCATAATTGGGAGCCCCATGTGTCCCTAATATGCCCCTGAATACCTCACCAACACCATGCAAAGGTCCTCCACTTTCTGATTG
Organism: Nematolebias whitei; assembly: GCF_014905685.2. Classification (NCBI taxonomy): domain Eukaryota; kingdom Metazoa; phylum Chordata; class Actinopteri; order Cyprinodontiformes; family Rivulidae; genus Nematolebias; species Nematolebias whitei. The sequence continues at coordinate 32,631,570 of NC_056499.1, forward strand.
ATTTTCTTTATGGGGTCACATCTCATCCAGTGTGAGGGGGACCTGTGGAAGAAACAGGTCTGACGCCAAAATTTTAGAGACTTTATTGTACATACTGTATATATCTTGACTGGGGCTTAGAACTTAACCTGTCTTCGTCCGATCCATCACACCCAGCACATTTGTCACAACTGAACCATTTCCTTTTGTTTCCTGAAAAGAAAGAAAGACAAAAGTGCTAAATGTTGTCATCATTGTATGTTTCAGTCAGAGATTTATTGTCGTTCGCACCACATGTGGTACATGTGGTGGAACGAAATTATGTACACAGGGTCCCAGTTACATCCAACAATAAAATGTAAAAGAAAAACAGTAATAAGATCTAAGATATGAACTAAGAAAAACATCAACTAAAAATGCACTAAGCACTAATAGCATAAAAACATTACGTCGAACAGCAGCACGAGCACGAGTCTGTGTGAGCAGATGAGCACACATGGACACAGCAACATGGAACAGATCAACAGCAACATGAAACAGATCAACAGCAACATGGAACAGATCAACAGCAACATGAAACAGATCAGCAGCAACATGATGTGATTTTTCACAGTGATTATTCTGGTTAGATATTCATGAGTCTAACAGCTTCAGGGTAGAAGCTCTTCCTCAGTCTTGTGGTTCTACACTTAATGCTCCTTAACCTCCTTCCTGAGGGGAGCGGGGCAAAAAGTGTATGTGCTGGGTGAGTGGAGTCCTTCGTGATGCAGGCAGCCCTCTTCCTGCATCTGGAGGTGTAGATGTCTGTGATGGTGGGGAGGCTGACTCCAACAGACTTCTGTGCAGCCTCCATGCCACATGTTGATGCTGGAACACATGATGCTCTCCACTCCACACCTGTAGAAGGAGGTGAGGACTGAGCTTCCCTGACCAGCTTGTCTCAACTGCCTGAGGAAGTAGGGTCTCTGATGAGCTTTCTTGATCAGGCTGGTGGTATTAGGTAGGGATTAGGTGTCTTGCTCAAGGACACCGCAGCATGTGGGCATGGCGGGGAGTTGATCCTGTGACATTCTGGTCCCAAGTCAGCTGCCCTACCTCTGGACCACAGCTGCCCCAGTGGATTTGCACATGCCCAGTGAGCTTGAAGGGTTGCGTGACAATTGTCTGTTTGTGATCAAAGATCTCTGAAACTGTTCATCTTGATGGAGCTCAGTGTGACCTTTATTTATTTATTTGTTTGTTTTTGTGTTTATTTTCAAACAAACATGATATAAAAATGCACCATTTGTCTTCATTGTTTTTAGGCAGTGCCTGTTGATAAAATCTTACATACTTCTTTTTTTTACATATTAATTTACATATATATTTTAATGTGGAGGTCCAATTTTTGTGTGTGTTTCTTAGCTATTATATTATTAGAAACAGTGAAGTTTCTTCTTTCCTGAATATTTTTGGTTTTTGTCCAGCTGCTAAAAATTTGTTTGTTTTTGTGTGAATTTTAAGTCAACTTCTTTATTTTAAAAGCCCTTTATTATGCCCTAAAATGTAATACTATTTGTAAGTACATATATAACAATCAACAGCCCTTTGCATTGTTTTACCGCACAGCTTCTACACAAACGTATATTGTCAAAGCAAGATTTAAAAATTAAAATAAAATCAACATTGTATTAACATACTCCTACAGGACCCCATCTGTAGATTAATTCTGTAGATGAGCATGTTTATTCATATAAGTCAGCTGCATCCCTGCACAGCCACAAGTCGTGTCTGATGATGAGCAATGATAACAACAAGCAGAAAAGAGAAGCCATTATGTCTCTTGACATAACCGCTATGACTGACAGTCCTAACGTGACTGTTATGACTGACAGCTCTCCTGTATTCAACACCTACACACACTCCAAGGCTTAAAGAACACTGAGTACTGAGATTTAGTAAGGACACACAAATCCCCAACTATAGCAAATGAGCCTTTTAAAGAGCAAGATCTGTGTTCCCTTGCATTGTCAAGATGGCTGGCATTTACTCTGAGCAGTGGAAATTAAATTTGAAGTGTGGATTTAACTCCCTACGACAAGTCAGTCCTCTTTCTTTTTTTTTTTTTGCTCTGAAGGCAAAATGTAAACCACTTGTGGTCTAAAGAATCACATAGGGCTGTAATGTAGCTTGTACAGAAAAGCTTTATAAGAAAATGACAGGAAACCTTTAAAATTTCTCTGCAGCTCATAATATGGAGAAAAACTGCATGTTTCCTTCTTTGGCACTACTTAAAACCTGCCTACGCTTGCAATGTCTGCAACATAGAAACTAAGGAGCAACTACTGCTCTTGACAGGCAGAGAGTACAGTCTCCTCAGCCAACAGTAGTAGCACTGACACTGCTGTTTATTTAAGTCAAACTTGTTTTCTTTCAAATGTATATTTTGACTCTAGGTGAGATTTTACATTACAACACTTCACACTGCTAGAGTTGTTGTTTTGTGGAAATAAAACTTAAAGGAATGTGGCTCCTCGGACTGATGAAGTTTTTTGGATGAAATACGAAACGTTTCAACAAAATTAAACCGTCCAGAAGACCTGACTTAACTTTGTTGAATGTTTTACCTGGATTATTGAGCATGGGCAGCACAGTGGCACAGTTGGTAGAGCTGCTGCCTCTCAGCGAGGAGGTCGCCCTGCTTCAGAGCCTGGCCAGGAGCCTTTCTGGGTGGAGTTTGAAGGTTCTCTCCGTGCGTGCGTGGGTTTTCTCCGAATACTCCAGTTTCCTCCCACAGACCAAAAACATGCATGTTAGGCTGATTTGTAACTCTAAATTGTCCCTAGGTGTGAGTGAGAGAGTGAATGGTTGTTTGTCTCGTTTGTCTCTGTGTCCTTGTGATGGACTGGAGATCTGTCCAGGGTGTCCCCCCGTCTCTCCCACAGTGATAGCTGGACATGGGCACCGGTGACCCCCCACGACCCGAAAAGGAAGAAGCGGATAACGATGATGGATGGATGGATGGATGGATGGATGGATGGATGGATTGATGGATGGATGGATGGATGGATGGATGGATGGATGGATGGATGGATGGATGG
>NC_056499.1:32634638-32642244 GCF_014905685.2 Nematolebias whitei
TGGATGGATGGATGGATGGATGGATGGATGGATGGATGGATGGATGGATGGATGGATGGATGGGTGGATGGATGGGTGGATGGATGGGTGGATGGATTATTGAGCATGAACTTTTATCTTAAAGGAATGGTTTGGACACTTTAAAGTTTTCTTTGATATAAAAGTTATGAGCAATCAAAATCTTACCTGCTGTAGATAGCTCTTTGATGATCTAATTTTGGAGAAAGAGAGTTTACATCTGACAGGGCTAATGAACTAATGGCTAGTCCAAATGCAGATAAGAGCCAAGTTGTTTTTTACCGTCTTAAAATAATTCTAATCTCCAAATGCTATTTTAGAAACCTTTACATTGCTGTCAGTTGTGCAGCATATTAGCATGTTCTAGAATTGCGCCGCTCAAGGTGGCTGCATGTTGGAGTAGCTCTGTTACTTTCATTCTGAGATATTACTTTTGCAAACTTTAATTCCTCTTTTTTTTTGGATATAAATCACTTTTTTTGGATGATTATTTCCTCTGGTGTCGGATGCTGTGCAGCTGGAAGGATTTTTTACAGAAATATCTTTGCTTTTGGACATTTGTTATGATGCGTAACCATAACAACAAGGTTGTTTTTACAACTGGGAGCAGCTGATTAACATCTCCAAATCTCAAATAATATCTCAACTACAGCCTCAAATCTCAAATGAGTTGAAAAGGAGGTGTTGTGGATGCAGAGCAGGAGCAAAGAAGAGGGAGAAAGAGAGAGGGATGAAGTTTAAATCATCTCTTCCATCAATCATGATGGGCAATGTAAGATCGCTGAGAAACAAGTTGGATGAACTTCAAGCCCTAACAAGGACCCATCCAGAGTATCGGGAATGCAGTGTTATGTGTTTCACTGAGACATGGCGGCAGGATCATATCCCCGACTCCAGCGTTTCCTTGCCAGGCTTTCTGACCATACGAGCAGATAGAGATTTAAAGAGGAGTGGCAAAAGGAAAGGAGGTGGGTTGGCAGTGCTTGTGAACAACAGATGGTGTAATCCTGGACATGTTACTGTGAAGTGTCGTCTCTGCAGTCCAGATATTGAATTGTTAGCACTAAGTTGTTGTCCATATTATTTGCCAAGAGAGTTCACCGAGACTGCGTGTGATGTCATCAGCACCGAGATTGCTAAGCTACAGACGCAATACCCTAGTGTGTTTGTTACAATATCTGGGGATTTTAATCATGCCTCTTTCTCTGCTACACTTCTGACATTCCAACAGTTTGTCAGCTGCTCTACCAGCGAAAACAAAACGCTGGACTTGTTTTATGCAAATGTCAAGGATTCATACATCGCTAAAGCAAGACCCCCTCTTGCAAAATCAGATCACAATCTTGTGTTTCTCTGCTCAAAATATAAACCCCTTGTTAAGAGGCAACCTGCAATAAAGAGAACAGTGAGAAAATGGTCAACAGAAGCTGAAGAAGCCCTGCGTGGTTGTTTTGAGGCTACAGACTGGGATGCACTGTGCCAGCCAAATGGAGAGGACATCAATGCCATGACTGAGTGTGTGACCGACTATATAAACTTCTGTGTAAACAGCACCATCCCCACCAGAACAGTGAGATGCTTCCCCAATAACAAACCCTGGATCACCACTGACCTGAAGGAACTGCTAAACCAGAAAAAAAAGAGCCTTCAGGGAGGGAGACAGTAAATTATTGAGGAGAACACAGAATCAACTAAAAGTCAAGATAAGAAACAGAGAGGTGTGTTCAGGGATGAAAAAGATCACAGGCTTCAAGCAGAAGGAGGATCAGAAGGATGGAAGCTTGGACAGAGCCAACGAACTGAACACATTCTTTAATAGGTTCAGTTCAGGAACAAGCTCAGCATCTTCCTCTCTTGCTCACAGCCAAACATACATACCACCCTCCATTGACCCAAGGCTGTCCTGTCACAATTCAAATACTGTATCTACCACCTCAGTCATGGACCCTTCTTCTACATATTGGTCTTCAACTAAATCAGAAGATGCTGATACCTCCTTTGCCTCCTCCCTCTGCGTCTCCAGAAGTCAGGTGAGGAAGCAGCTGGATAGACTGAACCTGAATAAGGCTGCAGGTCCAGATGGTGTCAGTCCCAGAGTCCTGAAGGTCTGTGCAGAGCAGCTCTGTGGGGTTGTGCAGCACCTCTTCAACCTTAGCCTGACCCAGGAGAAGGTTCCAGTGTTGTGGAAAACCTCCTGCCTTGTTCCAGTGCCAAAGAAAACTCACCCATCAGTCCTCAATGACTATAGACCTGTTGCCCTGGCATCCCACATCATGAAGGTCCTAGAGAGACTTCTGCTGACCCTCCTCACTAGACAAACAAGCACATATCAGGACCCACTGCAGTTTGCTTATCAGCGTGGACTCAGAGTTGTAGATGCCATCATACACCTGCTTCAGCAAACTCACTGTCATCTAGAAAGGCAGACAGCACTGTGAGAGTCATGTTCTTTGATTTCTCCACTGCATTTAACACAATCCAGCCTGATTTGCTTTGCCAGAAACTTCAGAAGACTCAGGTGGAGGCCTCAGCAATTGCCTGGATCAAAGACTACCTGACAAACAGACCACAGTTTGTGAGACTGAAGGGTTGTGTGTCTGACCAGGTGGTCAGTAGCTCAGGAGCACCACAGGGGACTGTACTCTCACCATTCCTTTTCACTCTGTACACCTCAGATTTCCAGTACAAAACAGACTCCTGTCATCTGCAGAAATATTCTGATGACTCTGCAGTGGTCGGGTGTATCAGAGATGGACAAGAAGCTGAGTACAGGGAACTGGTGGACCGCTTTGTGGCATGGTGTGGAAACAATCATCTCATCTTGAATGTGAACAAAACAAAGGAGACGACTGTAGATTTCAGGAGAATCAGGAACAGGTCCAATCCTATTTCCATCATGGGAGAAGAAGTGGATGTGGTGGAGAAGTATAAATACCTTAGGGTTCAACTGGACAACAGACTGGACTGGAAATGCAACAGTGAAGTTGTCTACAAGAAGGGACAGAGCAGACTGTACTTCTTGAGGAAGCTGAAGTCCTTCAACGTTTGCAGCAAGATGCTGCATATCTTCTGTAAGTCTGTTGTAGAGAGCGCTATCTCTTCTGCCATCATCTGCTGGGGGAGCAGCACCAGAGCAAGTGACTTAAAAAAGATCAACAAGCTCATAAAGAAGGCTGGCTCAGTTCTGGGGACTCCTCTAGAACCTTTGGAGATGATTGTTCAAAGAAGGATTCTTCATAAAATGAAGAACATTATAGACAACCCTCAGCATCCTCTTCATCAGACTGTCATACAACAACAAAGTGTCTTCAGTCAGACGCTTCTTCAAATCCGTTGTAGGACAGACCGCTACAAGAGATCCTTCCTGCCCACAGCCATCAGCATCTAGAACAACTCTTTAATGAAACCAGGATGATGAGTTACAACAACATTTAATTTCTCTCTGCGATTAATAAAGTGTTTTTGAATTGAATTGAATTGAATTGAATATTGAAACAAACAAAATTATATGTTTGCTGCAACTTCATTTAGCAGCAGCGGAAGCTTCTTACAGTGATATCATATTTATTTTAAAGTACCCATAGAATGCACGATTGACCTAAGTGTACATACTTGTATAACCAGGTGTGCATTAAAGTTGTGTTAATATAGCAAAACTCACTTTGGAAGTGGATTTGATTACATGTTATTCCTGTAAAAACTGTTTTATTTAAACAGGCAGCAGTATAAATCTTTATAAAGTACTGTTCACATCAATTACTACTAATGTGTTTGATTTTTGTATGATTTAGAACAATAGCCTTTATCTTTGGCTTTAGCTGTCTTTAGACTAAACTTTAGCTTGCCAATCCAAACAGACTGATTTCATTTTTTTCTAATTTGAGCCCTTTCAATGAGTTATTTACAACAGATTGTTGTTTATCTCAAACTGGCTTTCCCGCTCTGCCTTGGATAGGCGAACTTATCTCATATTGCTCCTGGAGGATATGTAACTCATGAAGCTCTGCTCTGCCCCCCCCCCCCCCCCCCCCCACCCCCCACCCCAAAGAACATCTGTCAAGGTCAAGGTGTCTTTATTGTCATTCTCATCACATGTACACGAGGTGGAACAAAACTATGTACACAGGGTCCAGTTACATCCAATAAAAATGCAAATTGTAAAGAAAAACAGTAGTAAGATCTATGATTTGAACTAAGAACTAAACTAAACTAGGACTATACTAAGCACTAATAGTACAAAACAATGCGCCAAAACAACAGCAGCACGAACATGAGTCTGTGTGAGCAGATGAGGATGAATGAACACAGCAACTGTGGACCCTTATCAGAGTTGAGCCAGCTGTTAGACACTGTGCCATCTTTCTGACAGTGTTCACGCACAATCTCACCACCTTTGTTCCCCCTCCCCGTCTTATGTCTATCTGTGTTGCTTTGTGCTGAGATAGTTTTTTATTTATTTTTTGATACCTTACACTGTGCCCTGTGTGTCAATGACACAGTATCTTATATATATATATATATATATATATATATATATATATATATATATATACCTTCTCTATCCTCATGTTTTTCTTCTCTTATCTAATGACATTTTCACACTAGATAGTCCGGTAGACTCGGTTCGGGACCAATATTCATGACCTTTTGTTTACATTTGAGCTGGTGCGTTTGCATTCACACTGCACTGTGCAGTCGAGTCAACCTGTTGAACCAACCTATTCCCCCGCTCGCCTGAGGGGGCGCTGCACCAAGAACTACTGAAAGAAGCGACACAAAAACCTCTGAAGATACGTCTTCTTCTTCTTCTTCTGTAAATAAAAATAAAAATGAAGTGGCATCAAGTTTTAGCAGTTTTAAGAGTTATATTGTCATTTTTCAAAAATGGACTTAGCATGAACAGAAGATGAGACAGAAGACCATGGAGAATATTGTTTTTCCACACAAGGCAGCTGACGGTTCCATATAAGGTCAGAGAAATGCGTGTTTGTTTACCCTGCGGAGCAGGTCCGGTCTGTTTACATTCACACTATACTCGAACCGCGCTGGAGTTCTCTTCTACCGGACCGAGACCTAGGTTTTAGCCCGGGCCAGAGTTCACCTTTTTGTTCCATGACAGAGTTCGATGGCGCATTCACATCTCCCTAAACGAACCGGACTTTCTAGGAAAGCGAGCTAGAGTTCGATTAAAGCGGACTAAACAGGGCTGGTGTGAATGCACCCTAAGCGATAAGGGCAGCCCTTCACAACGAAGCTGCAGCCTCCTTGCTCTTCCGTCTACCCTTGTTTGGACGGCTGCACTGAAATGTATTTGCGCTGTGCTGAATTGTTCAATGACAATAAAGTTTATTCTGATTCTCAGATAAGATGCATCCAGTCATCCATCCATTATATTTACACACTGCTTTAATTTCGAGTCGCAAGCATCACTGCTGCCCATATTTAGCCATCAAACATTTTATTAATCATTGCCCTTTCACAAAATCCCACTTCAAAATGTTTTAGTATCGACATTAAAGTATGACAGCTTATTACTCTGTTGAAACGTCAGTACTTACATAAAATAATTAACAAGAGAATAAAGATGTAAATCAATAAATGTGACCTTAATTTGACATATTCAGTACCACATAAATAAATAATTAAGTGGTTATTAAAAGGTCACATGTTCTCCACATTTTTTTTTTTTTTTTCCGTTTCTATTCTTGAAGTAAGTACTGGTACTAAAAAAATATGGAAACAAAGATACCTCTTTCTTTTTTCTGAATTAAAAAAAAAAGTTATTGGGGCTATTTTGAACAAAAACGGCATGAATGGCAGAGCTCCTCAAGAACGTAGCAAGTTTAAAATCTAAACAGATTACTTTGATATGAACATTATTATAGAATTATAAGAGAGTTTGGGAGAAGTTCCAGCACATTAGATCTTCGTCTTTGAGCCAAAATAAGTTTAGTGGTTGAGGACGAACAATTATGCTATGAATTAAAAGTACTGCTCTAAAATTTATAGTTGTGCATTGATAGTAAATTTAAGTCATTATTTATAAGCATGAGTACCCCACCAGAGACAGGAAGGAAAACTCATTTCTGATGCCATCAAATATACAGCCTGGAGCTGTTTCATTGACACTGAATGAGATGCTGCATTAGTGGTCTCATAAAATGTTTGTTTGAGTTGTTACACCCAAATGAGCTTTTAATTACAGTAGTGCTTTCTGAAGTGAGGCAGAAAATGTGGCCCCATCTGCATAAAAATCACCCTTGTTACTGCCAGTGCCACAGTCAGCATTTTTATCTCCTGCAGTTCCTTCTCTATTAAAGTCTACATCCCTGTAAGATCAATGATTAAAGGAGTAATTAACTTTTCCACTGGTGGGAAATTGTAATAAATATTCCATAAGATTAGATCTGGGTGGTAATGAGTCAAATTTACTCAGATAAATGCACTTAAGGAGCCGTTCTGCTGAGAGTTGGAGGGAACAGTTTTAATGCTGGATCATTTTTACGCTTGCTACTGTAGATATTTTAGGAAAAACAAACAGTTTTATTGGGTACTATTACATGTTATCACCACTTTTATTTCATATGTTATGCATTATATTTACTATTTTGTGCATTCATGAATATGTTTACACCACCAGATGTGTCTGTGCTCTGTTCTGTCCACCGAGCAAAATATTGCTTACATTTAAATTAGTGTACTGTGCAACATCAATGCTAGGGTGGACCCTTTTACTACAACCCAACTATTCATTTATGTCTTCTGAAGAGTGAGATGAGAAAAAGTAAATTAAATAATAATTTATATGTACATATTTATTATTATTTTGTTATTTATTGGTTTTATGGATAGTGCAAGCATAGTAATTTAGCCGCATGTACTTCTATTCAGATTATAGGTAGTTATAACTAGTTATAGGTGAGTGAGTAAACTCTGCTGATGACTTTATTTTCTCCTAATGATCAACAATGTAAATTGATATTTGACTTTTTTTTATTTATTTATTTTTTAAATTTTAGTTACCCTTTTTTTATAAAGGTAGTCTCATCGAGTCATGGGAACTCATTTTCAAGAGAGAGCTGCTTTTGGGAGCAGATGGTGGGGGTTTAGGGCCTTGCTTAAGGGCGGCTGTGGCTGAGTGGTTAGAGCAGTCGTCCTCCAATGCTAGAGTTTGGGGTTCGAATCCACCAGCAGTCACATGCTGAAGTGTCTCTGGGCTAGACACTGAACCCCTCATAGCCTCTGATGTGTGTCCCATCAGTGTATGAATGTGATAAAGCACTGATTAGTCTCTTTGCAATGATTTGTTCAATTGTCTTTGTAGAGATCTAGTAGAGTGCTGTATGAATGGGTAAGTGAGGACACGGATTGTAGTGTAAAGCACTTTGAGTATCTTGAAATAAGATAGAAAAGTGCTATATAAGTACAGTCCATTTACCATTTACCCAGAGTGGGGCAAATGAGGGTGGAAACAGGTGTGGTTGTTTCACCTTTTCCACCCACATTTTGATGTTGTCTGTACCGAGAATTGAACCTAGGACTTTCCGATCACAGACCCATCTTCTCTAACCTCTGCACCACAACTCCC
>NC_056499.1:32647244-32660231 GCF_014905685.2 Nematolebias whitei
TTGTGTATGCTGTTCAGTGTCAGGAGGGCTGTGATCAGTCTTACATCGGGGAAACTAAACAGCCACTGGCCAAAAGGATGGCCCAGCACAGAAGATCAACATCATCAGGCCAGGACTCTGCGGTCTACACTCATCTCCAGGCCAGCAGTCACTCTTTCAGGGATGAAGATGTGCACATCCTGGATAGAGAGGAACGATGGTTTGAGAGAGGAGTAAAGGAGGCCATCTTTGTGAAAAGAAATCGCCCATCATTAAACAGGGGTGGAGGCCTCCGAGTTCAACTGTCCCCCTCCTATAATGCTGTGATTGCTAGTATCACTCAGCCCTCTGTGAATAGTAAACAGCCGTAAGTGTGCTAATGATCCATTGTTAGGCTGATGGTCCTTCTTGTCCATGTGAGCAGCTGGTTTTGGTTGTCAGCAGCAAAACTGGTTGGTCCACTATGAGAAGGTGCTTTTTAAGAGAATGAGCTGAATACAGCACCTCAGACTGAAGAAGTCTCTCGGATGAGAGACGAAACTTTTCTACATTTTTTTGTTTTTTTGCTTTGTTTTGGTTTTTTTGAATGTCCAGAGGACCAGATTTAACTTTTTTTGATTGTTCTACCTGGATTATTGAGCATGCATCAGGATAATTTCAATGTACTTCTTTTGGATTTTTCCATTATTTCTTTTTTCCCTTTATTTTTCTTCAACTTTACCTTGTATTTATTCTTCGCTGTTTTTTTGCAGGTGTCCACCTGGTCACATAATCCGTGTGAATGGGACCAGAAAGTCCTGTGTTTATACCTTGTGTGCTACACGGCCTTGTCACCGTGGGACCTGTGTCGCCCAGTCACCCTCCAAATTCACCTGCCACTGCCCTGAGGGTTACAGAGGACAGCACTGTGAGACAACCCTGGCAATTTACAGGGAGGAGGTGGGCCTGAGCTTCAGCTCCCTCTTTGCCATCTGCATCTGCTTCATGGCATTATTGGGTAAATATTATTGTTGCTACAGGCTACTTGAATTTGTCTTTTTTTTTATGATTTTGCATCTACAACAATGACGAGCAGTCTCATATTTTTTGTGATACTGTTTTAATTAAGTATATTAAATGCAACATAACTAGTCACTTATATTGTTCAATTTGCTGGTGTTTTATTCAATGTATCTCATTAATGTCAGCCAAAGACATTTTAAAAATATATTAACCTACTCGCACAACCACTCTTCACTCTGCATTCTTAAAAAAATCACACATATGACCCATGCTGACTAAATGAGTCAACATGTTCACATGAAGCAGTGTAAAAAAAAAAGTGAAATATAAATATATTATTTTATGTAATTAAGATTTGCTTTAAAATGTGTCCATGAAGAAACCATCTAGGAATCCAACTAACTAAAATAGTAAATAGTCTCCCTAATTTACTTGTTAAAGTAGAAAAGAAAAACATCTTTATAATATTAACTATATTAAATACTTTAAAAACTGTCCATTTTTTCCTCTGCCGGCTACCATAGCACTGGGAAATTGCTTCATATGGTGTTTGGTACCATTGTCAAGTTTGGGGATTCCTTGAATTCTTGAAGACATCACTCCAGACCCAAAGTAATACGTTTTCAAACCATCATTCTTGTAAACAATTCTAACATGTTGCTAGCCAGGTGATAAATCACCAAATTTCAACAAACTATAATTTTGATGGTTTTGAGATGGAAAATTAAAAAATAATAAATAATTACTCAATTTTGAAAAAAGTCCTTTACGTGACTTCTTTTTTTTTTTTTTTGCCAACACAGGTCACATATACAGAATCAGAATCAGAATCAGAATGCCTTTATTGTCATTATACGCAGTACAATGAAATTAAGAGCCACTCCTTTTTCCAGTGCAAAAACACGCCTTAAGAAAACACACATTAAACACACTAAAAATATAAAAAATGTAACGCAATATAGATATAATAAAGTAAAAGAAAGTAAAAAAATACAAGTATTACACAATTGTATTGCACATTATGGATATTAGTGAGGTAGTTAAGGTGATTGAGAGTATGAAATGTCAGTAGTATTGCACAGTAGAAGTCCAGGTGTTTGGGAGGTTAGATTATTAAATCAGTGCATGTGTGAGTTCAGTGTGGTGATGGCTTTCGGGAAAAACTGTTCTTGAACCTGTTTGTTCTTGTTCTGATGCACCTGTAGCGTTTCCCTGAAGGTAACAAGTCAAACAGTTCAAAACCCGGGTGTGAACAGTCCATGATTATGTTTTCTGCTCTGTTGAGGCAGCGTGATGTGTAAATGTCCATCAGGGAGGGGAGAGGGCAGCCAATGATCTTTTGTGCTGTCTTGACTACTCTCTGAAGCCTCTCCCTGTCAGCCAGGGTGCAGCTGCCGTACCATACTGAGATACAGTATGTCAGCAGGCTCTCGATGGACGAGTGGTAGAAGGTCAGCAGCAGTTTTGTGTTTAAGTTGTGCTTCTTAAGGACTCTTAAGAAGTGTAGTCTCTGCTGAGCCTTCTTGATGACCGCTGTGGTGTTCTCTTTCCAGTTTAGGTCAGCAGAGATATGGACACCAAGAAATCTGAAAGTGTGAACCCTCTCCACGCACTCGCCGTTGATGTAAAGGGGGGGCTAGTTTGGTGCTGTGCTTCCTGAAATCAATAATCACCTCCTTGGTTTTTTTGATATTCAGAGCCAGATTTTTCTCTGAGCACCAGTGTATTAAAGTAAAAATGTAATACTTGCAAGTTTTTGTGCTGGGGTTTTGGTAAAAATACACATTTCTAAATAAGGTTTCTAAATTGATTTATACACTTAAAGTTCATTCATAAATAAATATCAGTTGCAGGTAAATTGGGTTTTACCTGTAACTGTGACAGATGAGACTTTTCAGATAAAGTTAAACAACATCAGTATTGCTGATTTTGTTTTATACGAATGTTCTCTATTTTAAGATTTTTTATAAAACGGGGGTGAAAATGTCCATTTTTGCTGGTGTTTTTCATTCTGGTCTGGGGAAATGGATGAGGAGCTACATTGTATTTTAAATTCTCTGAGGTTCCTTGTCTTTGTAAGGCCTAAGGTTGTTCGCTTTGCTGCTGCAGCTGTGGAGCTGTTAGTTACTGAATTTAAAGATTTTTTTATTTATTTTTTATTATATATATATATATATATATATATATATATATATATATATATATAAGTTTTTATTTTTTTTTTTTTTTTTTTTTTTTAATTTTTTCAGTGAAAGCTTCAAAACTCAGCCTCAGGCCTACCAGGTTAAATAAATACAGTAAAACTGTGAAGCAACTTTGGCTTTTTTTTACAAACAAAAAGTATAAAGTTTTAAATAATGTCTTAAAAGTAAAATTGATTTAAATTATTCTGATTAGCTGCAACTTATATTTGAGTGGATAGTGCTGGCTTGTGTTATACATTAATATTTAAAGTCCTGATTTAAAATTTTAAAATTGCACATTGGTCTTCTGTATTTGGCAGTCATAATTGGCTGCAGACAGGGGATAGTCATTTTCCTGTCATATTTGTATTGGATGTATATCTACCTGAATAACCTTTGGAGTAAATTAAATTCAGTAGTGCTTCTTTGACTCGTCAATGTACGAAAACACAATATATGTCATGTTGACAAAAATTCCTTCAAGGACTGCCACTTTTAATGACATTGTTAAAATCCACTATGGATGACTGGTTTCCCTTTAATAACTGGACATTGTGTGTGAACATTCCTTACAGTCATCTGAGAGAAACTACAATGAACTAATAGTGAGTGTTGGGCAGAAAGGAAATGATTGGGTTAATATCTACAACTGTACCTTTGAGGACGCTGACTGAGAACTGTTTTCAGAGCACTTTTTTTCTGAAATATTGAAATTATTGCAAATAGTTCTCACAACCCTCATGACATTATCAGTTAGATACGTGGTTAACTGAAGGAGATTAATGTATTTATCTTCATTAATATGGGAAAGGAATGACTTGACGCACTGGTTGGGTTGTTTGTTCTTCAGGACTTTAACCTAAAAATTAACCAGAAAAATGGACATAAACCTGCATCTCATAAAAGACAGTGGTGTTTTTAAATAGACTGCTTCATACCTTTCTCAAGTGAACAATGGACAAATTTATATTTTCTTTCCCACCTGTACATTTTTCTTAATGCTGATTTTCAGTCATAATTGACCCAAAATAAAATGAAGTGACACTTGTTTCAGATACAGAACATTTTGTGGTAGAATCTATATTTGTACTCTGACATGTATTGCATGTTTGAGGTTGTTGCCATCAGGCCATTTTTTTATTTTATTTATTTTGCTTTTGTAAAATGGTTAGCATTATTGTCACAAAGGTTTGTACCTCTGATAAGAGCCTTCGGTTTTTAAAATATAATTAGTTTACCCTCATATTGCATGTGAAAGTCCTCCCAACACTTCCACCAGGCATGACTAGCTGCGGTGATAAATGTTTTATAACAGGTGAAATCAGTCAGCAAGGTGGCACCAATATGAAACACTTTTGGACCCCTGGGAACCACCTCACAGTAATTAATCATTTGAAGTAATTAACTTTTATTTATTTGTTCACACACTAGCAATACTGTGACAGTTAACAGTTCTTAGCATAACATTTAGCAGGTATTGTTTTAACGTCTGCTGCAATGTGCTTCCTCTATTCTATTAAGGATTCTTGGATGACATAAGGGAATGTGACTGTTCATACAATTATGTATGTTGATTGGCTGAGTAAATTAACTATTTCCCAGCATCCACACTAATAAAACTGCATTGTTAAAGTTATTTAACTGTCACTGTTGACTTAAAATAAATGATCTTTGAATGTGTGCATCATAAAGTAAATTGTTGTGTGACAGCTCCGGGGGTATAAATGACTGATGACGTGTTCTCTTTTCCACTGGAACATTGGATACCAACCGGTATTGTGACAGCTTGTTTGTCTTTTCTAAAACTTACAATTATACTCATCAGTTCTCTGTACTCCTAGTCTTGATTCCTGAAGCATCTTCTTGGACTTACCTGTTCTCCTTTGTATCTACAAACTGAGTACAGTCCTGGAACAACTGGTCCCACTTGCCTTCAGCCTATACCTGTCCTGCTGCTCACCTGCCTGCCAACCTGCATTCAACCTACCTGCCTACAATCCACTATAGTACCAGCTACTACTTACTCCATCATCTGCTGTACAATTATAAATTCCTTTGTAGTGAGACTCAAGTTGCCCACTTCTATGCACATTCATCCTACCTTCCATATTTACCAAATGAAACCCATCTCTGACAGTTCTTTGTGCCCACCTTCCAACATCCCTCCACCCCTCAGACTCAGACTTCTTTGTGTCCTTGTATTGATACCTGAAGCATCCTCTTGGACTTACCTGCTCTCTTCAATGTCTACAAACTGAGTCCAGTCTTGAAACTCCTGGTCCCACTTGCCTTCAGCCTAAGCTGGTCCTGAAGCTCACCTTCCTGCCAGCCTGCCTTCAACATGCCTGCCTCTAATCCTCTTTGATACCAACTATTACTTACCCTATCATCTACATATCTGCCATCATATATACCTGGAATCTCCTGCTCTTCTCTCTGCATCATTGGACCACACATAACCTGTAAGAAGAAGAATATTTAATTATATCCTAATCACTACATTACCCAGAAACCATACTTGTCTCCTTTGCAGACCTTCCCAGTGTCTCATGTAAATATCACTCTGTAAATAAATACCTTTTATCCTGAGTTACTTTCAGTTCCTCTGTTCTGGGTATTTATCATTGCAAGTATGATACTGAGAGAGTGCTTAATATTGTTGTGTCCAAAAGTACTTATGGAAATACGTTGTGCCAATCTCATTTTATCCCTGGGTCCCACCATTTCCCTCATTTTTTTTCTTACAAGTATAATGGGCCTTTATTTCTTTGTAGGGTTTACTATTATTAATTTAGTTTGCTGGGGCTGCAGTAGCTTGGCTGACAGTGCCATGGCCTTGTAATCCTGAGGTTGCAGGTTCAAACCCCAGTTGTATCAGGAAGAGCATCCAGAGTAAAATGATTGCCAAATCTTTCATGCGAGTTTGCTCACTTTGGTGACCCCTGAAGAAGGGAGCAGCTGAAAGAAACATACGCACTATTATTCATTTAGTTTATCTATTCAAATGGCTGCCAACACCTTGAATAAACACCTAGATGACAACAACACCTTAAAATACAAATATCCAAGTGATAATACATATCTTACTTTAAAACTGAAAAGACAAAAGTTGTATGTCATCATTCTTTCTCTCATGCACATGTACAATATATCAGCAGTACATTTCTAATCATGTATTAGATGTGTCGATGATAATTAGTTCCTGAGCCTACCATTAGAGGCATGTTGTACAAGGGACCCTTGGAATAACGTTATCATACTTACATGGAAAGGGACCTGACAACAGCCAACATTTAAAATTGGATGTAATAATTACTGCATAAGCTTCTTTTTTTTTTTTTTTCTGTGGAAGTTATTGTACTAATTGTTAACTGGAAATAAAACCCAGAGGAAGAATGACCAAACAAAATCAATGGCCTTGTCAATGTATGAGAGAAAAATGGAGGACATGATGTAATTACTCTTTCATGTCTGTGAGCAGACCAGTCACTAGAACATCCTTTTGATAAATGTAAAATATATGTTTTTAGATATGAGATGTATAATGTTAATGGCTTTTTCTAGGGAAGAATCGGTCATTTTTATTTTAGTGATGATGCAATAGCAAATAAAATGTGTTGATTTTCTATGTTATTCACACACGTTAAGCCAATGTTCTGCATCTCTTGTAGTCTTCACTGCCCTCTTTCTTACATTTGTAATGTGCATATACTAGGTTACGATTTCAGACATTAGTACAGAATGGAAAATGCTTTGAATTTCAAACTGTTGGACAACAAAGTCTGAAATATGACATGGGGCACTTGATTTTTGCATGTGTTACGATTTGGTACAATATATTAGTCTAGTTGGTAACTTTAAATTGTCCCTAGGTGTGAGTGAGAGTGCAAATGGTTGTTTGTCTTGTTTGTCTCGTGTGATGGACTTGTGACCTGTCCAGGATGTGCCCCGCCTCTCGCACAGTGATGGCTGTATACGGGCACCAGTGATGCCCGCGACCCGATTGTGTTTGATAGAAATAATCTTGTGTTAGAGATAAAGAAAATAAGAGACTGAAGACATTTTCTTGATAGCCAGGCTTTCTTCATTTAAAGTTCAGAAAGTTGCAGGGGAAATTAAAGGTTGGGAGGTTTATAGCTGCTGAACTTGTTTACCAGCTCTACTTTTTTGTCTGTAGGCGGATGTACTGGAACTTTGTGGTGTCTGGTTTCTTAGTGTTAAAATCCACATTTTTCTTTATGCCCATCTGGCTTTAGTTGCCTGTTGAATATTCATCTACCTTTACTTTCAGCTCTGTAAGTCTATTCCTAAAGGAGCCTCTGTAGAGAAAGTGCCTTGGGCACAGACAGAGGATTGTTAGCTCAGTGACATGTTTCCCGTTTAATTGAGGACAATGCAACAGAAGAGTCAAGTGTGGTATGAGACAGAACAGCACAAGTAAAGACATCAGATCAGATGGGTACAAATAAAACAGGACACCCAGCAATTCCAAAATAAAACACGAGGGAACTGGCAAGATAACAAAGCAGAGAGAGCAAACAACACTTTGCAGAAAAGAAAAGCGAAAGATGTATAACGCTGAGAAATATGGTGACAGTGTCACGCTGCTGGTGTGTCTCCTTGTCTTATTTGTATTTCATAGGGCACTTCCTTCACACCCAGAGTCTAGTCAGACACAGTTCAAATGATCATTTCTCCCTCTCTACATTTCACCTTCATGCCACTGCTCTCTCTTCCAATTTAGCTTCAGGCTTATATTAAATGTAACATCCCACCTTGATCCTGCTGAAGCTCAGTTCTGTTTTAAGTGTTAATTACATGATTTGTAGTCATATAAGGTGTTGTTTACTCAAACCTACAGAAATTGAGATCAATGCTTCAGGGGCGCTGGTGATAATTTTAATCAGGAGGAGCATTTTGTACTTGATTGGTCAAGCGTTTCTCTTCATGAAATGTAAGTTGCTGCAAGGGAGACTCTAACATCTGTGTCAAACATTTAATTTGCAGACTTCAAATGTTTAACTAGGACGAACAAAAGAGGGGCAGCAGTCTCAAACAAGACAGTTTTGTTTTTTTATAAGGTCTTGACTGTTTAGATTAAATAGTTTTGAAAAAATGGTATTAATTTGTTTTGATCTCATTGTTGAGTTTGTGATGGTCGTCTTCTTGATGGTATTTTAAACATTCAGACATTCAGCTTTGATTTTGACATTGACATAATGGGCATATAGACGTTTAAATTGCTATGTGACCTTCAATAAACTGCAAAGTTTAAAAACGTTTGTTTTATGATTGTGAACATACCCTATAATATTGTGGACATTTATCCTCTTTTGATAGCATTTTCTCTGTCAGTCAGTAGATCCCTGAAGTCTGGAATGTAATAGTGCTTGTTTGCTGGTGCTTCATAGAGTGGCAAATAAAAACTCAACTTACTGGTTGTAACTTCCATTTTTATGAGTACATTGGAAGCAATTGAATGTTGAACAATTGTAACTTTGCTAAAATTGCTGCAGTACAGGAAAGGGAAGGTATCAGAGGAGATGGTGTGTGCAGCCAATGAATTGACTGAGAATACATCTTATAGCTCCAGTCAGAATACTGGTTATTGCCTCAGCAAATTTGATAAAGTGTTCCACAGGGGTGAAATTTGTGGAAAAGCAGTATGATGTGTAAACACAGCACACTAAATTGAGCAATTGTTTTTTATTCAAGTTTATATTACCACAGTGTGTAGTAATGCTTACAAAGTGTGCATCAATCTACTGATTACACTAGTGATTCCCAACAGGGGTTCAGTCCAAACATCCCAGCGGGTTTCAAAGCTTTAACTACACAGAGTTTGGTTGTGATAATGAAATCAGCAGGCTGCAAGCTCATTCAGGATAAAAAAAAAAAAATTTAAAAAAATACTTCAGAAGAACATACAAATGTTTTGTTTTTGTCAAAAGACAAACTGTCTTCCCTTTCATTTAAGTTATCATAGTTTCCATTCAGCTCTACATTTTTGTATTTGTGTTTAACACTGTACTACCGTGTAACAACAGAAAATATCCTGACAACGTTACAGCTTACGTTCACATTTCTGGACACAGATGCACAAATTCAAGATAGATGTTAGCTTTTCAAAAAAAAAAAAAAAAAAAAAAAAACCTCTGAAAAGAGTCTGATAATTAAATATTGGAAATTATTTTTTGTTCGCAAGCTTGTTGTTTTGCATAAACCTAAATGTGTAGAGGTTGGGGGATTAGTCAAATATAAATTGGTCACTATTTTTGGACTAGTTTTTGTCTATTTTATAAGATTTTTTGTTTGTTTGTTTGTTTGTTTTAAATAATATATATTTATATTTTTAATAAATAAAATCATTTATGAATATGCATTTAGTTCTTTATTTTATTTTCATTTCCTGCTGTCTTGGTTTGGAAATGTTCAGCCTGATTGAAAAAGATGATACAGATGTGTCTGCCCTCATTGTGTACAGCACAAACTAAAACAAGACAACACATTGTAACCAAATTTGGTCTTCATCAGGGACATTGTCTGGTGTGGCCTGCTCTCCTGTAGTGTGTAACACAAATGAGCTGATTGGGGGAACAGCCTTCTATCAACGTGTGGTGTTCACAGACTCATCACTCAACGCAACCATTTTTCACCACATACTTAACAAGGTGAGCTTGTAGGTCCTGAACACCTCTCTGCAAATGGGTCTTGGACTTCTTGACTGAGAGACCCCAGTCAGTCTGGATTGGAAGCAACATTTCCATGACCCTTACACTCTGCTCGTTTATGACTTTAGCAATGCAAAATTCCAGTTACATCATCAAGTTTACTAATGACACATCCAATACAGTTCTGATCAGGGCTTAATTGTTTTAACTAATTGATGCCGGAACAAAAACAGCTGGTGGTCCAATGGGTTTGGGGGGGTGTGGGCGTGGTCCGTGGGTCCTCCCCCAGAAAATTTGGAATAAAAGAGATGCCATTTCCTGCATTTTGGTGTATTTTAACCGGTTGTTAAACTTCTGTAAACATTTGATTAAATTGATTAAAAACAGCTTTCTCTTGTAAGTGATGAGGCTCAATGAGGCTAACAACCTGTATAAATAAAGGTCAAATTGAAATGACTATTTTAGAGAGCAACAACAATTAACAAGCCTGTGTGTGAATGCAGGTCCTGATCTGTCAAGCATCCTAACCCCCCCCCCCCCCCCCCCCCCCCACCCCCCCACCCTCCCCCCCCCACACACCTACTGTCTGACCCAAACTCTGCTGAAGTCAGCCCTGCATGTTGTTCTGCTCCAATCTCAATTACCTCTGCTTTCAGGTGCTTCAATTCTCTGTTGTCCAGCTAAGGACAATCCATCCATCCATTTATTTTAGATAATAAATTGGACTGTCTTTTCGACATTTTGGGCGCTGTTATTTTGACAAATTGGTGCCGTTGTTTTGATACGTGATTTTAATACACATCAAACGTTTCACTTGTATTTTTATTTTATTTTTTTACTGTAAGCTTATTTATTATGTCTGAAATGTTATGCACCGCGGTAATGTATGCAGGAGTTGCGACACAGAAGTTGTGCGTGGGTCCTGCAGAGCTGTCTGGAGACGCTGTGCCAGAGCGCACAGCTGAATGTGGATGAAGACGTTCCCCATGAGACATGCAGTCCGTGTCTCTGCTGGCAGGAGCGTGGTGCGGCCGGAACATCCACTCCACAGATAGGGCAACGTCTCCTCTCGTTGTATTTTAATAAATAATCAAAATAAAAATGTGCGATGACTTTGGACTTTTAGGGGTGGAGATTTGAGTTGCTGGATCCGAGCAGTCAAAATGAGAGCGTTCCCGGATCTTGTTCCGACAGGATCCGGCTCAAATTAACCACTGGTTCTGATTAACAAGAACAAAAAGACAAGGTACAGAGAGAGAAGGAGCGGTGACTGTCAGATTGGTGCAAAGTCAACAACCTATCTCTGAATATGGATACAACTAAACATATGTGTACTGACTTCAGAATACAACAGATCAACCCCTCTTCACTGAATATTGATACGTCCTTTGAGGAGATTCAAGTTCAAGTAGGTTTATTGTCATTCTCACCACATGTGGTACATGAGGTGGAGCGAAATTATCTACACAGGGTCCCAGTTACATCAGGCAATAGCAAAAATATAAAGTGTAAAAAGAAACAGTATATAAAGATCTAAGATATACTCAAGACGAACACCAAATGGTACGCTAAACGATCTAAGATATATGCTAAACACTAATAAAGCAAAACAATATGATGTAACAGCAGCAGCCCGGCGTAACATTGGCAGCATAAGATTGGCAGGTACATCTAATTTCCTGGTATTCACTTGGAAAAGAAGCACTTCTGGTCCCTGAACACCAGTTGTGTAGCGTAACAAAGCTTTTATGCTCTCTGTTAAAGCTGAGAAAAGATCATTTCACAGCAGCATTCTCATTTTCTGCAGAAGGGCTATGAATAGTGGCCTGAGCAGCTGCTTTGTTGTTTGGTTTGGAAGCTGCTTCGTATCAAACCACAAGACCTTACAGTGCTACGAAGCTTCTTAACTTATTCATGTTTAACTTCTTAATCAATAATAATGATTATATTGTTGCTTAAGTGAAATCAGTTGTGAAAATTACTGCTTTCTTTGTTTAATTAAGTTGTCATCCAAAATCATAACCATTATATCAGAACAATTTACTTGTAGGACTTCAGTGTTCTCCTCTGCCATAGTTGGTAACAGTGGAGAAACAATGGCATATCTGATCCTTTTTTGTTTTAAGAGATGTCAAATTTTCTGATAAAATGTCTCGTGTGTATTGACATAAAACTGAGGTGGAAACTGAAGTGATTTACTCTGGGACCAAGTTTCACATTTAAACCTTGTTGACATATGTGGAACTCTACAGAGGAAAACTGCCTTGTGCCACTGATTTATGGGATTACAGAAAGGTGTAAAGGTATACACACACACGCACACACTAACAGTCCTAAAACATATATATATATATATATATATATATGTTTTAGGACTGTTGGATAGTATGTGTGTGTGTGTGTGCGTGTGCGTGCGTGTGTGTGGTTGAGATATATTTAACTCTTAAGTGTTATTAAATAAGTACTTGATAGCATTTAGCTGTGGATTGAAACACACTTATGTGTAGAGCGCTTGTAGTTGGGTCCAAATAGGTCTAAATTGTCTTGCAAGATCAAAGAGTCTCTTTGCTACACTGCACTTAAAGTCATTTAAATGCAGTTTGGGTACCTTCAAACAGCCTTTCATGTGCTTTCGATTCCACATTGATACTCATTCATAAGGACTTGTGTGGAGAACTGCAACATTTAGACAGTTTCAAAAGTTCATTTTAAGAATTGCTGTGATGGTCACTAACTTCAAAACTTATCATTTAAAAGTTTAAATAATTTTTATTAAATGTCTCCTTTATCGCTGCCTTGCCACAATTTGATCATCTTCAAATTCCTGTGCTTGTTGGATGTGCAGTGTGACCTGCTGGATCTTGTATATGCAGGTCAGTGTAAACTTTTTTTTTTTCCTTCATTTCCCTGCATTAAATAAACCCCAAAATAAAATCATCAAATTTAGATTTATTTTTGTTGTTGTTAATATATTCATGTTATAAAATGGCTTAATCATAACTTTACTGCTTTGTCTCAATCACAGTAGTGGTGTAGTGGTGATTCTGAAGAAAGAAAAGTAAATTGGACTTGGCAGCCTATATAAATATATGCATACATACATATATGCATACATACATACATACATACATTGATATATATATATACTTTAT
>NC_056499.1:32660631-32671857 GCF_014905685.2 Nematolebias whitei
TAAGCTTTTGACACATTTTTATTGTTTGTGTTATTATTAATTGTTAAAACAATAATAACAATCAAAAAACAATTTAAAATGATCTTCATTGTTCTTACATGTAAACACCTGGCTGTTTAATGTTTTGATTTTGAGACTTTCATTGGAATGGTGCATGTTCAAGACAGAAAAGTTCAAGTGCAATGTTAAACTGTTGAGCAGACTGAGACTAAATTTAGCCACTAATGACTTTCAGCACCATCACTGGTCTCATCTTGTGACATTTTCTTCTGGAGTATGTCAGACTGATTGACAGCTATTAGAGAAACAAGCTGGCACAAACCAGTCCTGGAGAAAGTTGTCTTGTAATAAGCTGCTTTTTGTGTGTGTGTGTGTGTGTGTGTTATACCCAAACTTACGACGGAGCTTTAGTGCCACACCAAGAAAAAAAAAAATTACATTATGAGGAGAAAAAAGTCGTCATCCTACGAGAATAAAGTCATACTAGAATAAACTTGAAATATTCCAAAAATAAATTTGTAGTATTACGAGAATAAAGTCGTAATATTACGAGAATAAAGTTGCAATATTACGAGAATAAACTCGTAATACATTCCTGTGTCGGCTCGCACCTGCTGTGGACAGCCTATGAAATAGTCCGCAAGCACTTGTGGGTCACTGTTTGTGAAATATGCCTCCATCACAAGTAAATATGTGAATGCATCCATTAAGTGCAGTGCCATATGGCTTCAGTTTATCATAAGAATATGCCACAGTGCATTGGACCCCCTCTATTGTACTGCTGATGTCAATATTCATCATTTCATTGCAGTTGTAAGACTGCTTTTTCATGTCGTCGTTCTGATAATATTCCGGGTTTATTCGCGTAATACTACAAATTTATTCTTATAATTTTATGAATTTATTGTTGTATGACTTTATTCTTGTAATAGTGACTTTCGTTTTTTTTTCTTCTTCTTCTTCTTAGCGTGGCGCTATAGCTCCATCGTACAAACGGACCATTATAAAATAAAATAAAAAACTGAACTCTGACTTATTGCTGTCAGGAATATAACCAACTAGTATGAGACAACTGATAAATGCACATATCAACAGATTCTTAAGTACATACATCCATCCGTTATCTTCCACTTGTTCCGAAGTCGGGTCGCGGGGGCAGCAGCTTGAGCAGGGAAGCCCAGACATCTCTTTCCACAGCCACTGCTTCTAGCTCTTCTGGGGGGACCCCAAGGTGTTCCCAGGCCAATCGAGAGACACTCCATTGTGTCCTGGGTCTTCCCCGGGACCTCCTCCCAGTCGGACATGCCCGAAGCACTTCCCTAGGGAGGCGTTCAGGGGGTATCCTTAACAGAGGTCCAAATCACCTCAACTGGTTCCTCTCAATGTGGAGGAGTAGCGGTTCTACTCCAAGTCTCTCTCGGATAACTGAACTTCTCACCCTATCTTTAAGGGAGAGTCCAGCTACCCTGCGAAGAAAACTCATTTCAACTATATGTATCCACAATCTCATTATTTCAGTCACTACACAGAGCTTGCGACCATAGGTGAGGGTAGGAATGTAGACTGACCAGTAAATGGATAGCTTTGCCTCACAGCTTAGCTCTCTCTTCACCATAATGAACCGATACAGAGTCCACACTACTGCGGACACTGCACCAATCTGTCTGCCAATCTCACGCTCCATTCTTCCCTCACTCATGAACAAAACCCCAAGATATTTGAACTCTTCCACTTGAGGCAGAACGTCACCCTCAACTTGAAGAGAGTGATCCACCTTTTTCTGGTTCAGGACCATATCCTCAGATTTGGATATGCTAATTCTCATCCCAGCTGCTTCACACTCGGATGTGAACTGCTCCGATGAGAGCTGAAGATAATGGCATGATGATGCCAACAGGACCACATCTTCTGCAAAGAGCAGAGATGGAATCGTGAGGCCCCCAAACCAGAAGCACTTCTCCCCCTTGCTGCACTGAGAAATTATGTCCATAAAAGTTATGAACAGAATTGGTGACAATGGACAGCCCTGGCGGAGTCCAACTCTCTCCCTGAAGGGGTCCGACTTACTACCGGCAATGCGAACCAAACTCTTGCACTGCTTGTATAGGGACCGAACAGCCTGTAGCAACGGGCCCCCAGTCCCATACTCATGGAGCACCCCCCCACAGTGTACCCTAAGGAACACAGTCAATGCCTTCTCCAAGTTCACAAAACACATGTAGACTGGATGGACAAACTCCCATGACCCCTCAAGGACCCTAATGAGGGTAAAGAGCTGGTCCAGTGTTCCACGGCCAGGACGGAACACACATTGTTCCTCCTGGATCTGAGGTTCGACCAACAATCGAACTCGCTTCTCCAGTACCCCTGAATAGACCTTACCAGAGAGGCTAAGGAGAGGAATGCCCCTGTAATTGGAGCACACCCTCTGGTCCCCCTTTTTGAAGAGGGGAACCACCACCACCCCAATCTGCCAATCCAGTGGCACTGCCCTAGATGTCCACGTGATTTTGCAAAGATGTGTCAACCAAGACAGGCCCACAACATCCAGAGCATTTAGAAAATAAGGGCGAATCTCATCCACCCCTGGATCCCTGCCGCCATGCAGCTTTTTAACTGCCTTGGTGACCTCATCCACAGTTATGGACAGACCAACCCCAAAGTCCCCCAACTCCGCTTCTTCCATGGAAGATGTGCCAATGGGATTGCAAAGGTGCGAGACGTATTCCACTACACCTCCCTAAAGTGTGTTGTTTTTCTCATTTCTAAAATCTGTGGCCCATCAGGAAAATGTATAGCTGACCCAATGGCTGCTTTTTTCTTAGTATATTCCTACTTTCTGAGATAACAACTTGGTAACTGTACTGTTTGTGACATTCTTTAGGACATCCTAATTGACATTTTGACATAAATCTGATTTACTATATACTGTTGTGTCAGTTCTGATATGGTATCCAGACTGACACTGACTATTATGTCTAAAATCAGCAAACACAATGTTAATATTAGCAGTTAGTGCAAAAATGTCCATCCCTATACTCTAATCCTCCTGCTGTAGGTTTCTGTAGGACAAAAATATATTGTGATGAATAGTTGTCAAATCATTAACAGATGTTTAGATCTATTTGTTTATGTACTTATTTAGCAATTATCCAAATTTAATTGTTATTTTTGGTTGTGATGGTAGTATTTTTATACCACCTGATTATTTTTTTGCTTAGTTGTTTTTTTTTTTATCTCTTATCATAGAAAAGCAAGCATTGCCCCAATTCAAGTTTGGGAGAGCAACGTAGGCAAAGTTTAATGGAGGTGTGTAGCTCTATAACTCTGCTGTCCCCTCTGGACCCAGGATTGTCATGGTTTTAAAGAACTAATGCAATTGGTCATTTTTTGTCTGTTTTAATAACTGAAACTTTCATTATCTCAATCAGCCGGGGCAGACAATGTTGTCTGCCCATTATTTTTATAGAGCACATTGTTTTGGGGACACCACCAAGATGACATGTTGTCATCACTGATTAAATTGGGGTGGGGATCAGTGAGGAGAAAAAAAAATTGTTGTTTCAAAGACAAACACTGAAATAATAATAACTTGATGAGCTCAAACTGACATACCTTGGTGTCATAACAAACCTGATGGATTTATGTTTACCATTAGTCAGCAGTTTCAAATAGGATCCAGCATCAGCCACCGTCTCTAGCCACATTTTAGACTACGATGCTGTCAATTACCAGCATGCATCTTAGATGGTGTATCCCTGATTGGGGAGATGATGTTTAAAACTGTCTGACATTATGACCTTGATGCTGGTATTGATTGAAATGCTGCTTATCCTTTTAACACATATTCCAAGACTTTGTTGTTGGTCTTGAAATATTCAACTTACAATTAGCTTTCAGAGGCCCAAAACACCAAGCCAGTTTCACTTAAGTAATCAAAGTAAAGTCAGTGTTTGCAGCTAGTGTTCTGCACAGTAATAGGCTTAGAGCCTTTCACCAACACCTCATAGATGGCAGCCTATTGATTATTCTTCTAGATCCTCCTCCAGTCTCACACTGGGTGAAATGAAGCCTCCAAATTGCATTGTATGTGTGAATTTGTTTCCCTCTTCTCTGTGTTCGTACACTGATAAAACTGTCTTGTTTTTCCCAAAGCCACAAAGGCCATAGTTAGAAATTCAGATTGCATGTTCTGCTGTGGCAACCACATTTGTTTTCCTGGTCAAGTTTCCTTATGCAACTTATTTGCATGAACACATTTTATCATGTTTCTTGGCTCCCAAAAGGAAACATATACCACTGTTGTCTCTCTGCGGACTTGTTGGCCAATTAACTGGTCAACTACATCACATTTAAATTCACCTTCAAGCAAAATGTCAGGCTGTTTGAATGCTGTGTAGCCCTCATTCATCAATAATACAGTTAACATGTTTGGGTTGTTTACTTGTTACTCTCCACCTGCCATCCACAGTCGTGCTCATGCATTTAGTTTCAATAAAAATCTTTTCTGCACACACACACACTCATTGTTTTATTTTTCATTTACAAACAAAAATTGTTTTAGATGAGGATTTTGGTTGTGGAATGACTAAACATTTACACACTTTAGACCTTGAAGTTTTGAAAAGTCCTTGAACTCCAAAAACATGGAATAAATAATATGACATGACTGATACTTTAGGATTTGAAGGTAAAAGCTCCCAGCCCTTCTCTATTATTGATCCAGCAATTGATTTACCTCCAAATTATTTAGTATACTTGACATTTCTTACTGTTTTCTACCAGTTTTCAAACCATTTTTAAATGCAAATGACCCTTTTGAAGATTATATTGACATCGGAGAGGCAACATTAGGAAAACTGGTCTACTTTCCCATAACTGATCATGTTGGTGCATGTGTATTTGTACATGTAAGGAGATAATTTATAATGAAACAATATAAAATTAAATCAGACCCATGTTTTTTCTGTCAGACTGTACAGCTTCTCGTTGAGGATTCATCAGTATGTCACACTCATTCTGCATTTATGAGTAGACAGAAAGATTTTTCTCTAAAACTGAAGTCCCACTTTGTCCATGATGAAATATTAAAAGTATTTTGTTTTGAGTCTGTGTGTTGTCCACATCCTTATCCCTCATGAGCAGAAGAATAATGGAGACAATTTACATTATTTATTTTTATCTTTCTCTGCTTAACGCATCACAAATGCATAATGGATTCAAAGACTTGGAGAGCATGTGTTGGACCCAGTCGTAATCACTGATGCTACTTTAAATGATTTCATTGTGTGTTTCATTGGTTGGTTCTGTAGTGGTTTGTTGCATTTTTTTTACTACTCATGAATTTTGTTTATGTTTTTCTTAGTTCATATCTTAGATCTTAATACTGTTTTTCTTTTACATTTTATTTTTGGATGTAACTGGGACCCTTTGTACATAATTCACAATAAAGAATCTCTGATTCTGATTCTGACATAAAAAGTGGGTGATCATGCATTTGCCCGTGAGAGTGGTGTACTTTCAGATTTAAAGGCAGACAATAATGTGGGTGTCTGTCTGACATTTTACATGCCTTTGACTGGATAGAAGTCAAGTCATAGTTGCACTTTAGCAAACCACGGCTGAGATACACTCAGAGCAATGTGCCACTGGCAGTTATTGCATGAGAATTATGCAGTTTTAGGGTTAAAGAAGGACTTAGAACAGTAGCAACATGAAGATAAATACAAAATCAAATATAGAAATTCACAGAGTTCGCCAGAGAAAAAGAGCAGTAAATGAAATGGTCCTTGAGAAGCTGTGGCCTTCATCTTAGGAATATATTCAGTTTTTTGGAAAGTTTTACTGCCCTAAAAGCTAAATGTATGACTTTTTAAAGTTGTGTGCAGTCTACAAGAACATTCATTTCATTCAGCTTATTGATAAATATTGTTTAAATCTAGCATATGTCTGTAGATCTACTAATCTAGAGTTCAAGTTTGTCATTTGCATCACATGTGGTACATGAGGTGGAACAAAAGTATGTACTCAGAGTCCCAGTTACACCCAAAAATAGCAATAATATAAAGTATAAAAAGAAATGGCATATAAGGATCTAAGAGAACAAATGCAGAATGGTACGCTAAAAGATCTAAGATATTCTCTAAACACTAATAATGGAATATAATATAGCGTAACAACAGCATCCCGAACATGAGACTGTGGTGAGCAGATGGATATGAATGAATACAGCAGCATGATATAATCAGCAGCATGAGATCAGCAGCATGGATAATCAGCAGCCCAGATAAGTTGCCTATCACCAATTAAAGTGGCAGTGGTTAGGGATTTATGAGTCTTAACAGCTTCAGGGTAGAAGCTGTTCCTCAGTCTAGTCGATCTACACTTAATGCTTTGCAACGTTCTTCTTGAGGGGAGCGGGACAAAAAGCGAGTGTGCTGGGTGAGTGGAGTACTTCATGATGCAGGTGGCCCTCTTCCTACGTCTGGCGGTGTAGATGTCCGTGTTGGTGGGGAGGCTGACTCCAACAGTCTTCTGTGCAGCCTTCACCACTCTCTGCAGAGCTTTCAGAGGCATGAACTAATGGAAAATGTTTGGCCTTGTGTTCATGGAAGGTTATTATTAGCTGAATATTGGTGTTGGCCTTTAAAAGTGGATCAAATGGCTGCACATTAAGAGCAGTGAAAGTGAGTGGTGATAGATCAAGCACACAGAGATAGATGACTGTAGTAAACAGAATTATAGTTTGATGGGGTAAAAATCCATTCTGTATTATTGACTTGTGTTGATGCACTCATTGACACTGATCTCATTGCAGGGCAGCTCAGGTATTGATTTTCTGACTGGAAATCCCATTACACACACTCACACAACCACCCACCCACACGCACACACACACACACTTATCCAGCATCACTTGAACTGTTCAAAGTACAATGAATTCCCCTGAACCTCTGATAGCTTCCCTGTGGAGCCCCTCCCAGACAAAGGGAGTGTGCTGTGTTCTCTACAGCATGGTCTGAAGACATTGGGCTTTTTATTTTTCACCAAGATAATTTTAAGCAAATTTTTTAAACATTACAAGTATAATAATTTCTGATTGAAGTTCCCCTTTCTCTTTCATCGTCAGAATCTTCCACTGACGTTTCGGTTCGCTGCCAGAAACTTTTGAACACACTGAACATTTAGGAGCCGTCCAGTTGAAAAAGAGCGCAAATAAACAAACTGCTTGCTACTGTAACAGCAACCGTTTGCTACTGTAACAGCAACTGCTTGCTACTGTAACAGCAACTGCTTGCTACTGTAACAGCAACTGTTTGCTACTGTAACAGCAACTGCTTGATACTGTAACAGCAACTGTTTGCTACTGTAACAGCAACTGCTTGCTACTGTAACAGCAATCGTTTGCTACTGTAACAGCAACTGTTTGCTACTGTAACAGCAATTGTTTGCTACTGTAACAGCAACCGTTTGCTACTGTAACAGCAACCGTTTGCTACTGTAACAGCAACTGCTTGCTACTGTAACAGCAACCGTTTGCTACTGTAACAGCAACCGTTTGCTACTGTAACAGCCACCGTTTGCTACTGTAACAGCAACCGTTTGCTACTGTAACAGCCACCGTTTGCTACTGTAACAGCAACTGTTTGCTACTGTAACAGCAACTTTTTGCTACTGTAACAGCCAATCAGCGCTAGTAGTATTTTGGTTACAAAGCATTTCTGGCATTTGGTTCGCCACCAGAAACTTGTGAACGCACAGAACGTTTAGAAACCATAACACGATTAATATCCAGTTGAAAAAGAGTGCAGACAAACAGACGTCTTGTACTGTAACAGCCAATCAGCGCCCAGGTTACTAAGCACAATGCTCTGATTCTTAAAGAAACATGTCCTCAAATGATTTACACTTTCTTGCAAATCTTACGTTTGTAAAGTTGAATTTTCTTTAAAAAATAACTTTTCCATTTGACATGAATTAAATTTTACTTTTGAAAGGCCAGTTCATCAGTCATGACTTCGCTTTGCAAAAATACTGTTCGGCAAAAAGCAGTGTCCAGAAGCACTAAAGTAGAGCGCAGCACTGATTTGAGGGAAATGTAGTCCGTCTGAGTGGGGATTGCAGTATAGTGGAGGATGAATGAAAGAAAGCGGCACCTGTCCATTTTATTTATTTTTTGTCTTTTTTATTTTATCACAATCGCATGAATACACTGATATTACTGTACAGTTGTGTGTAAAAATGTCCAATATTTTGGATGTCCACGAACTGTGATAGAGCAAGTCTGCGTAAGTTGAACCGCGAAATAGCTAGGGACTACTATAACACAGTATAGAAGTATTAAAATACTATATAAAATCAGAAATGTATAAAGGATGAAACCGTTTGTAAAAAAATATATATGACAAACATTAAATAGAGAACATAAGAAAAGTTTAGTAAGTTTAAAATAAAAATCCTAAAATGTTCCTTTTACATGAAGCTTTATGTTATGTTGTTTATTTGTCATATGCAGGTTAACAAGGTCAACAATGCAATGAAATGTTCAGAATGAGAAGAACCGATTTGACTCGCTAAAAACAAGAAAAAACAAACAAACAAGAAAATCTAAAGCATGCAATAAGGGTACAAAATAAAGTATCAAAAACTGTAAAAGAAATATAATATTTACAAGGGCCAAAATAAATTTAGTATATTTAAATATTTATAAAGTATTGCTGAATATTACCGTAGTTACTAATATGCAGATGTCTGAAGGCTCAAATGGTGTTTGTCCCTAACAGCTTGTGTAGTGATATATTTTCATCATTTTGCTTAATTTGAAGCCCCTTGTCTTTGTCTAAAGGGTTCATTTGATCCAGTTGAATTCAGTTCATTTCAATTCACAAACACCAGCTCAGGGCACTGTAGAAAAACATTCACATACGTTATAAAAGCTACTTAGTAAATATGTTTTATCTAACCCAACAAGGTCAGATCCTCTGAATGTTTTTTTTTTTTAAAACCTTTCGTCCTTCATCCAGAGGACTTCATCAGTCCAAGGAGCGTCAACAAACTCAGTCCGATAAGTGGCTTACTCACATGGTGGGCCAAACCTGGATCATTGAGCATGGACTTTGATGTTTTGAACCACTTTGGCCATGGCTGCCTCAGAGGAGTCAACGGGAGAGGGCGGACTCCAGAAACCATCTTAGCACCATCAAACTGGGGGGGCCACTATGTGAGTAAGCCACTTATGGGACTGAATTTGTTGTGGCTCCTCGCACTCATGAAGTCCTTTGGATAAAGGACTAAACGTTTCAACAAAAAAAATAAACCGTCCAGAGGACCCGACTGAACTTTTTTGGATTTTTTACGTGGATTATTGAGCATGAACTTTGATGTTATTTATCTAAGGAAGCAAGCAGATTGTGTCAAATGTCCACTTTGTCACAATCTCATATATTTGATTAGTTTTAGATTCATATATCAAACAGGTTATTATATGAATTTATTGTGGATTGTTATGTTACAAATGCAGAGACATCAGGGTGACATTCACATGTGGGCAAACTAAAACAGGAACCCAGAATATGAGGAGCACCCATAACAAACTGAGATGACACCATTGCACACTTGTGGCCCAACTATAATGAAATCATGTAGAGTCTGAAATAAAACCCTGAGTGAAACCCTTCCAGTTGTTCTTCAGGGAGTATATGTTGCATCATCTTGTGGTGTTGATGGAACAAGCACTCAGCTGAATATTTACATCAAATCAGGATGTTGGCCTGTCATGTTTGGTGTCAAGTTTTGGAATCAGCAATGGAAAGCAACTTCAGAGGAAAGGTGGTGGGCGAGTGGAAGGAGAAAACCATCCAGAAAAGGCTTGGATTAAAAGTTAAGGAGAGCACGTCGAGAACAGCAGTGAGAAAGTTAAACAAATAAAACGATGGTCAAAGACAGCGCAGGACCTCTGAGGCTTTGTAAACAAATAAACACATAATCTTTCTCTTCAGACTCTCACACACACTCGCACTGTCAGAGAAATACCGATCAAACTCTCCATTTCTGTGTTTGCCCTCTAGAGAGGGCTTTAAACAGAGCAGATTCATCTTGTACACCCTGACCCCCAGCTTTACCGCTCACCTCTCTATGAACACACACACGTGCGCGCACGCACACACACAGCTCAGCAGAGCGGAGCAGCAGAAAGTGAAAACGCATAAAGACAGAGACTGCTACCATAAACTAAACAGTAACACACCTCATAGTTGGCATTTATTTTCTTCACTGGTTATTATGGTGTGTAGTTTTCCCTTTCTGTGGGCCCGAGCTCCGATGAGCAGGGTATTGATTCAAGTTGTGCGGTGCAGTCATCTTCACAGCAGCTCAACATCTTTCTTTCTGCTCTTCTGTTCAAATGCCATCCTGGCCTTTTTTTTTTTAATTCTGTGAGAAATATAAATATTTCAAGGAGTCTATGTGAAGTCCAATGTTTGCTGTTTAGATCACACAACTGTGTAAAAAAACACAGTATGCATTATTTAGTCTTCTAAATGCATATCATATTAAATAAATTGTCACTATAATCAAGAATAACAGCACATGAGCATTAAAGCACGTGTATTACTTTTAACTCATTGTTTTTTTGTTTTTGTCAATATTTTTATTTGCTCCTTCTCCAGTTTTAGAGAAACTTGTGACAATTATACATGGAGGCATGCACTTCAACAGGATATGTGTGTACTTTGACATGTGTTAGCAGTACATCGTAAAGGTGAAAAGCAACTCTTATTGTTCGCAGTAGACACACAGTTTGAACATATCATGAACAGGTGAACTCAACACAACATGATAGAGTGACAGACTTGGGTGTGTGGCTACCATGGTGACCCTAATGAACCACTTACTTGGGCTTTATTGTTTTAACCAATTTAAACATCAAATGTCAACATTTTGTCAGCCAGAATATTACAAATGCAAGTCACAAATTACTTTTAGGTTTGATAGAAGAAAGTTGGTGCTTGTTGGAATTTCAGACTGTAGCTGCATTGCTACCTTTATTAAATAAAATGTTTTAGTTAATATTACTGAGCAACGTGTTCCTGAGAAACAGCCTGAAACTGCAGGTGACATGTTGTGAAACTCACATCCTCCTGCTGGTCTGTCATTTAACTTTTGAAAACATTTTAAATTAAACTTGCTCATAAAATCAACAGTGCTTGACCCATAAATTGTGTGTGT
>NC_056499.1:32672257-32677061 GCF_014905685.2 Nematolebias whitei
TATATATATATATATATAAAAATATATAAATATAATAGGCAGGTTACCTGAAGAATAACTTTGCTGGCTTCCTGTAATGTGGACTCTGTCTAACTTTGAGCAGGAGGTTCATGGTGTTTGTTCACTGAGCCGCGTTACGACAAAGGTTTGACTTTACTGCGTTTCAGTCTTCCAGCAATGCTAGTCAGTATTATTCTCCTAAGTCCCAAGAGAATTATTGATTCTGCTGAAATTGCTGCTTCATAACCTTGTTTCCATTTCTTTATTTTCCTCTGTCGTAAAGGAAGTTCTGTCAATGAGGCTGGTTGTATCTGAGTCAGGGAGCTGAACCTGAGACCTTGTTGTATGCAGGTTCACTGCCTCTCCAGCATCACGGTGACCCAGTCAGCAGTTTACCACGTGTCTCCTGCCAAAACAATACTTGGCCTCACTGTGTCTTTATCTTCGTCCTTCCTCTTTTGCTTCACTAGCCATTAAAAGCCATATTGACGCTCTAAAAACGAACGGTGAACTTCTCGAAACAATTTAGTGGTATAAATCTGCCAGGCACTGAAGTTGTAGTGAGGGCGACAAGTTGACAGTAAATGAGTATTGATCTTTTGACTCATGCCGTGCAGCTGCTTTCTAGCCGAGTGGGTTTATTCCTACAAAGTTGTCAAGGAGAGGCCTGTTTAATGGGAAGTTATCAATTCAGTGTGGAGTTTGAGTACCTTTATGTGCTTACACGATGGACCGGCTTTTGGGCTTTATTTGTGATGCGGGAGAAAGATAAAAGATATTAAATACAAATATTAAATAAAATAAAAAGCAGAGTTAGATGGAGAAGATGAGGCAGGAGCAGAAAATGTTGTGGGGGGAAAAAAACTGGGTTGGAGTTGTTTAGGTTCTCACATTAATGAAATTTGAACAGCCTGGGTATTTATAAGGCTGCTGGTATGGGATTGGTGCTTTTCTCAAATGTGATTAAATGCTTCTCTGCTATGGAGTCTTTGAAGAAACAGATTTGAAGATGGAGTGCAGTGTGAGTCAGAATGTAATTCAGTCAGTTAATGACATTTGCTTGTAAATGATTAAATATTATTTAACCATGGCAGGCAGACACTACAAGTTGCCTCGGTTTCACTTCAGTGGGGAAAGAGCAGCTGGATGGTGGAGAGTGAAACAGTGGGAGTTTGTGTGGGTGGAATGCAGGTTAATAATATAGAAAGGCTAGTGAGTTGTGAAGTAAATACTAAGGCAAGTGGTGATAGGTATGAGAGAAAACACACAGGATTTGTCAGACATTTGAAAAGGTCATAGTTACGCCAGAGTGAGAAAATAACATGCCAATTGGCTGAACTGGGTGTTTGTGTGTGAGCTGTCCAGACGGCTTTTTACATGTAACTGGAAGAAATTGCATATATATATATATATATATATATATATATATATATAAATTAGTCTTAAGCACTGCTGTCAGGTCACCAATTACCTTCCTTGCCAAGCGCATTGGTAGCACTCCCCTAATACTATTTACTGCCGAACCCTGTGGAGTTCCTGCAGTGCCCGCAATCTAAATCTCTACACCCACAAAGCCTGTCAGTCATACAAGTATTATTAGCCTTTACTACAGAGATATTAGCAGATGTACAGAAAGGAGCATGGGAGTAGTTTTGTTCTGTGCTAGAATAAGTTCCTGCGAGTGTTAGACTTTAATTAAAAAGCCGCTACAGGTCAGTGAGCCATATATGTGTCAAGATCTGATGTAACAAGAGTTTCTGATGAGAGAAACTGCTTAACTTTAAATTGGGAAAGTTTCTGTGAAATCCATAAAATATTCAATAATGAAATAAATAAATGTGTGTATGAAGGCAAATTCTTGAGATGGATGAGAGTGCCCAACGTACATTATTAATGTGAATCATGGAATAGATTGGAGTCGGAGTCAGACAACTTTATTAGTCTCAATGGGCAATTCATTCATTAACGGAGTTAATTACCACAATAAGATAAAAAAAAAACCATCTGGGCTGGGTGCCTGTGGGGGATTTCAGGCATGGGTAACTAGAGGGGAGGTCCAGGGTTTGATCCAGAACTCTCCACAGATTACAGTTCTTAAAAGGCCTCAGGACCAGCTGTGAGGTACTCATCGACTCTGCTGGGCAAAGAACATCCAGTGGGTCCTGCTTGGTTTGTTACTATGGTGACAGTGGTTTTGAAGTACTGATGGAGTAAATTCAGTGAATTAAATGCAAACGATCCAGCTCTTTCTATCCTTCCGTCAGCTTTTAGTCTTGGCGGGGCACAATTCAGAAGTCCCCCAACATTTTTTTTCAGCCGCTTGCTTTGCTTCTCTGACCCATGAGCGTTCGGATCATTCAGACATCAAGCTGTGTTCTGCCTGCAGCAGCTTGTTGTTTTCTGAAAGCTTTTTGAAAAACCAAACTGTGCTGCAGTAGCTCAACATTGTGAAGCACTTGTTCCTCGTGGTACGGTAAAGACGTAAACACAGAAAACAAGTTGAAGTTTGGACTTTACTGGTTTCAAATTCTTCCTCAAATCAGTTCAAACTTTGTTCTGTGTAAGGTGGGTTCATAAAGCTGCTGACATGCTGTTGGTTTGTTAGTTGTGGAGCTGGGGTTACATAACTCACTCGTGCCAAATGTACCAGTGATTTTAAGTCTTTTTTTTTTATGTGGTGGTATACCAATCATTGCTCAGACCAACAGGAAAAACATCTACACCAACATCCTTAAAATACTTGGCCAGTATTAGCAATAAAATATTCTAAAGCATTTTATCATTTGATTTTAAAAGCCTAACTAATTTCAGCTCTGAATTATTACCAAATGATGCTCAGGGCCAACTCCATAAAGCCCCCCCCCCCCCCCACCCCCCCCACACACACACACACCCTCTCTCTCTCTCTCTGGGGTCATACCTGAAGGACTTTGATCTTTTAATTTGTGATGCTAATGGCTGCGCTGCTGAACCATCACTGCTGTTTGTCTCAACTGCAGTGTTGCTGCTGGGCATTTTCCTCTACACTCGCTGGAGGTCCTACAAAGGGCTGAAGGAGGGCGTGTACCACGTGTCTGCGCATCACGACGGGTGGGAGGACATCCGAGAGAACGTGCTCAACTACGACGAGGAGGGAGGCGGGGAGGAGGACCAGGTACTCGGATACACACGCAGTCATGTTATAGTGTTGGAGAAAGTTCTAAACACACTTTAAGGATGTGAGGCCTGTTTCATGTTTAACTCACTTTAATGCTGCACTCACGGCTGCATGAAGAGGAAGTGTCTCTAACTACAGGATTTTCATTTTAAAGTCTGTGGTTACATTTGATTTTTCGAAGCTTGCCGTTGGACACATGGAAGCAGCTCTGCAGTGGATTAAGTCAATTCAATTTGGACTAAATTCTGCAGTGTGTGAGGTAGTGTTTTAATTAGGCCCACGCAAAATCCTTATCTCCTCTCTCCAACCAGCCAGTGTAACCCACATGCACTCAGCAGTGCTTAAGAGCTTGCATAATATCAAAGCTTTGATCGAAGCAAAAACATGAGGCTGCTGCATTGCTATGCCTGCACACATACACACATACTTAAAGCAGTAAGAAAAAGAAGGTGTGAAGCTGGATGAGGCCAATGAAGCAGAAGCTTCCAGTTTGAGACTTTGAGTCTCTCACCATTTTATTTTTTCAGGAAGTCATCATGACAACCCAGACCTTCAACTTGTTTGTAAACAATTAGGATGGATTAATCACTTTGTAGTATCAGACTTGTATATCTACAAACATTATGACAGCCACCAGAAGCTGTGAGCTACATCAGCTGGCATGCTGCAGCCCGTCACTAACGCAACAAGTTTTCTGTCTGCTAACAGAATTTTTCTGATGTTATAAGAACGTCTGAAGAGTGTAAGATGTTTCTGGCATCTCAGTTTAGTCTAAGTAGTTTAGTCTAAGTATGAAAAATGTCTATGAAATTACTATTCGAGCAGTACTAAACATTAGATTTTGTTATCCTAACAAAATCCTAATTCTAACGCAATTCAGTAATGAATTTCATTTGTGCAAAAATCTATAGGAATACACAAAGTTTGTTTTCTCAGTCATCCAGGTATATAACAACAAAAAAGGTTGAATCATGTCATCTGGACTTCGTTTTTTTGTTAAAAAGAAACGTTTCGCCCCTCATCCAAGAGGCTTCGTCAGTCTGAGGCCTAGCCATCTGGTATTACCCAGAAGCCACCCTGACTCTTGTGTTTCAAGCCTGCCTCAGATACCCCTGAAGTCTGGCCTTTTCACTAATGGTTTTAAAAACACAAACTTTGTGTTTTTAAAACCATTAGTGAAAAGGTGAGGCAGGCTTGAAACACAAGAGTCAGGGTGGCTTCTGGGTAATACCAGATGGCTAGGCCTCAGACTGACGAAGCCTCTTGGATGAGGGGCGAAACGTTTCTTTTTAACAAAAAAACGAAGTCCAGATGACATGATTCAACCTTTTTTGTTGCTATAGGAATACATTTTTAAAATCAGAAACAAATAATTTTCTCCAACAGTTAGGAATATTCGTAGTTGTTCAGTTCTGTACTAATGAATAATGTATTTTTGCAGATAGCATCAAAATAACCATCAGTAATGGTTTTAGCTGGTTTAGAGAAGAACTGGCCAATACTGGGTCCAGGCCAGAACTTCTCTGACACCAGTTTGGTGAAGAAGAAACTCAGATGGAGCATGTCTCATGTGTGGTTCAAACTGCAGCAGAGACGTGCGTCCACACAGCCGGTGTTTCTGAGACGTGCGTCCACACAGCCGGTGTT
>NC_056499.1:32677071-32694571 GCF_014905685.2 Nematolebias whitei
GTGTTACTGAGACGTGCGTCCACACAGCCGGTGTTACTGAGACGTGCAGGCCGGCCTCAAAGTTTCTGCTTTGCAGAGTATTAATGATTTACAGCGTCACACAGGTTTAGCATCTATAACTGGGTCTGTTCTGAAATGTAATTAATAAAAATAGTTACATTTGGAGTGTTTAGCCTTTAATTTGTTATGGTAAGATTCTTATGAGTGTAAATAATTTTGTAGCTGAAGGAATATTCAAATACTGTAATTCATGAACATTCATCTCATGTTTCTCTAGCAAAGGTTTAATAAAGATGATACCCCTGTGCTCAAGTCTGCTGCAGGAAAGAACAATGAGACATTTAGACAATCACAGGACTCAAAATAAAAAAAAAAGTAATTTTCTAGATCCATACAGAAAAAAAGGGTGGTGGCACAGAGGTTGGAGAAGGTGAGCCTGTGATCAGAGGATCGCCAGTTCAACTCCAGGTACTGACAACATCAAAATGTGGGTGATAAAGGTGAAGCACCCACACCTGCATCCACTCTCATTTGCCCCACCTGGGCCCTTGAGCAAGGCCCTTAACCCCCACCATCTGCTCTCCTAGGTACCCTAGATGGCAGCTCTCTGCTCCACACAGAGGGCTGTGGTAGCTCGGTGGTCCGTGGTTGCGTCAGGAAGGGCATCCGGCCTAAAAATAAATGCCAAGTCTTTGTGCGACGTAGCTGTGGCGACCCCTGAAGAAGGGAGCAGCTGAAAGAAAATAAAAAAAAGCATACAGAAAAAAGGACACACTGTTTTGACTTATGCCAGGATATTGTAAAATCTAGTAAAATAAGTAACTGTGAGGGATGAATAAAACACTAAACTGCAGGCTGAAGTCATAAAAAGAATCCATAAACTTTAGAACAGATGGATGATTCGTGGCTTTTTAAATTCAACACCAAGAACTACACTGTATACTTACCAAGCCAACAATTTTCAGTCAGGTCATCTGGACAGTTTCTTTTTTTTTTTTTTTTCTGAAACATTTCACCTTCCATCCAGAAGGCTTCATCAGTCAAGGAAACACACAGCACAAAACTGATTCTTCCCCCAAACAGCTTACGCCAAAGTGGAACAAACCAGTTATGTTGATGCTAAGATGGTGTCTTTGACTGTAATTTCACCTTCAAATTAATTGCAAATCCTAGAGGTTCACATACTTTTGCACTCACAAATATATAATATTGGATCATTTTCCTCAATAGATAAGACTGTAGGGGAATAGGCTGGTCAGGGCAGCTTTTAACAGGTGTTTAGGTTAACCGTTCAGTTACATAATAAATGTAGACCGGCCTCAACCCTACAAATTATATAAGTGTGTTCTTGTAACAAATTGAATCCTCCTGTCTTGAAGAAAAGACAAAGAATCAGATAATTAAAATACACAATTATGTAACATTTATTGTCCGTTTGAATAATAACAATATGAAATCATGGCAAATATGAAATATAAATGAATAACCAATAGTATATTTCATAAAGTGAATGACGTAAATAATAGAGACTTTGAGAAGGGCTATAGATTCAATGTGGACTAAGGCATTTAGCTCCAATGTTAAAATTTAGGTAAGTTATATCTCAGATTTGTGAACTAAATTATGTCTAAACTCAGTTGGCACTTAGTTGTTTCTCATGAGAAGGAAGATGTTTCCTCCTACCGAGAGGCGTCCATCTCTCTCTGTCATTACCACGGTGGATGCAGGGATAGCAGGTGGCCTGCTGTCCCAAGAAAGGATGTATTTTCTCAGGACTGCAATTTGTTCAGCAAGCACCATTGCTCATGGGTGTTGAAAATGAAGCTCAACCCGTGGGTGTGAACAAAGCTGCCTAAATTTATTTAATTATACTCTCCCCTCAAAGTCTCAGAAGGTAACACAATGGCCTTTGTTAAAGAGGGTGACACCTTGTTTTTACATAAACACAATTTCTTTCAGCAAAATGCAAGTTTGATTCTGACATGAGTGTTACAAAGGCATTTGTTGAAGCTCTGTCCATTTTGGGGGTTAACTTCCTTCGTTACTATGGCAACCACCAGTTCTATAGTAAGGTAAAGTCCACGTCTTTCTTAGAGATTTCTGTCAAGAGACTGTTTGTCTCTCAGAAAAGAGGGTTAATTAACACAAAGGGTGGTTTATTATCATACAGTATGGAACCAGGGGTGTACTGAGTTGAATTGTAGATTTGCACACAGAAAAGGGTAAAAAGAAAATGTTCCTGTGTCAGAACAGAATGTCAGGATCTGTCTCAAACTAACAGAAAGGGAGGGGACAGGAGAGACGAGGTGTAAAGACGGTTTGTCTTTTGCTGGACTTTGGATGGATGCTACATGACCAAGTGTATTTTTTGTCTAATTTTTAAAACTGGGCTCTCTTCATCTACTTTAGGACTTGTGTGAAAATATGATGATGTCTTAGGTCATATTTTTGCAGAAATATAGACAATTCTAAAGGTTCACAAACTTTCAAGCACCAAAAAGTTCACAGACAGCCCAGCCTACTTACATTAATGTAACTCAGCTGCAGAAATATTGTGCATGAATCACAAACATTTGGACATAAAACTGCTACATGTAGGTTTTAGGATGTAAACACAACTCAAGTTAATGTTGTTTTTGGTCAAAGTTACAGAAAGCTGCTGGTGGGGGGGGGGGGGGGTGTGCATGCAGAGAGCCCTATGTGGCTCTAGAGCCAGAGGCTGTAGACCCCCAGACTATCAGAATAAGAATAGCTGATTTTTTAAACCAAATGACAAAATATAAAACAAACTAAAACAATAATACTAAGAAAAGCACTTGTCACCTAATCAGCTTTGCAAAGCTGCCCACTCCTCCTCCACACATGTGCATCATATCCTCCTCTTCCTCCCACAGACTCTTTCTGCCATCTCTGAGCTGTGGTTCTGCTGGAATCACATTAGTACTGAAGAGACTTCCAGTTTACTGTATGTCAGAGTAACAGCATCTGCCATCCTTGGCTCAGCAGCCTGTAGTGGGTCGACAGGAAGAAGTCTCATCTCCTTTTTAAAGCACCTCACTCATATATTTGTCCTCAGGGTCACAGTGGCTCACACAGAGAAACTAAAGCCACGTCCTCTCAGAGACAGTAAATGGAGACGGATGGGAA
This sequence comes from Nematolebias whitei, assembly GCF_014905685.2. Lineage (NCBI taxonomy): Eukaryota > Metazoa > Chordata > Actinopteri > Cyprinodontiformes > Rivulidae > Nematolebias > Nematolebias whitei. The sequence goes on from NC_056499.1 coordinate 32,680,219, forward strand.
AGTTAAACAGGCGGAACGTTCACAGTAAACGTAATGAGGAAAGCTGATTGTTTTTCTGCTCTGCTTTCATTTTTCTGCCTCCTTGCTGTCACGTTTCATTTTTTCTGCTTCGTCTCTCTTGCCTGAACGAGTCTGTTTGTGTTTCCTTCCTTTGCTCTCGTCTCCTCTGAACACGCTCTGTTCTCACTGCGTCTCCTCCTCTTCCTGTTTGCAGAACGCCTACGACATGGCAGAGCTGCAGAAGTCCCTCCAGCCGAGCCCGGCCCAGTCGGTCCAGTACTGCCGCTCCAGAGCCCTGCACCACCCACCACCTTCCCACCACCACCACCTCCACCATGGGTCCCTGGCCCCACCCTCTGCTCAGACTCTGGACCCGCTCAGTCGTACATCCAGCTCAACGACGCTGCCCCCCTCTGCCGCCTCCACGTCTTCCACCACAACGACCAGTCTCCGCAGGGACGTGCCCCCCACCAGGCCTCCAGCCCAAGGCCAGGCGCGCCCCCCTCAGCTAGCACGGCGCTCCCTGTCATTTTCCAGCCAGGATCTGGCTCGCTACCTGTGTGAGATCATCCGGGATGCTGACCAGCACCCAGATTCTGGGCCTTTTGACTCGCTGCAGGTGTTCTCCACCGAGGGAGGGGGCTCACCTGCTGGCTCCCTCAGCTCCTTCAGCTCGGCAGGACTGGATGGAGGGAGCTCAGGGGACGGGGGAGGGGAGGCGAGGAGAGAGGAGACACTTGGAGAGTGGGGGCCTCGCTTTGAGAAGCTGCGGGCGCTGTATGAGCGAGCCGAGACCAGCGACCTCTGAGCTCCAGCACTCGCTCTGACGGGGGCCCAATAACGCCGCGCCTGAAAAATTAATTACCAGACGCTTGGTGACGAGCGAGGCGAGAAAACGTTGAGAGACTGACAAAGAGACTCGCTCCCGTCAGTCTAACAGACAATTGGGAGGATCTGATCCAGGAGCTGATGTTATCTCCACCATTATCTCCGTCAGTCCCTCAGAACAATGAAGCTGACCCTCACCGCCAGAACCACTCACTGAAATGTGAAACGAGTTGTTTTATTTAAACCTGGGCAAACGAGCGCCAGAAAAAATGTATTTTTTATCATCTTGCTGCTGAATGAATCTTCTGTAAATAAGGGACGAGTGATGCACACGGTGCTGTCACATGATCAGACTGGGACTGTGTACTCCAGTTTACTCCAGTGGACACGTTGTATTCTTGCTGCTTGGCTGTACACAGCTTCTGTCAATGTTTGTATGAGACACACAACAACAACAAAAAAGCTTAGACTATCGCTGGGTGCCAGGGTGAGACCCCCCCCCCCCCCACCCCGTCTTCTGCTGGTTGAGTAATTCTGTACTGGTTGGCTGTTTCAAGTTCCAAAGCTCTGTGGGTTGTAAGACATCAAGCTTCCTCTACTTAGTACTGCTCTCGCGTCTTTATTTGATTTCCTATTCTCATTCGCGCTCCGCCGCCGATCATTCCTGCTCACCCAAGGGGGGCTGCAGGGGCCGCACAAAAATTCAAACAGATTCGTAACAAAGAAGTGCAAGTGGACGTGCAGACTGCAGGGGGGAGGAAATGCTTGCTCTGTTGCTCAGTTTGGTGTGCGCGCCTCCTCAGGCATACCAAACGTGGCGGCAGAGAGACTGTTTTAACAGACGATTGCTCGGCAGAATACAAACGATGTCAAGGCGGATTTCCAAGGTGACTGCTCGACAAACAAATAAATGCAGCAGGAGATCCACACGGATTATACGTGTTGCACGTGTGAGAGCCAGGTGCAGTTCACACTCACTGAACTTATAATTGTGTTAAAGTCATACTGTGAATCGTCAGCGCTCAGGCAGTTCCCACCTTCATATCACAAGGGCTGATGGTTCCCCCCCCCCCACCCCACCCCACCATAAATCTTCACAATCCCCTTCCTGCAGCTTTTGACCTGGTGAGAACAATTTATCTAAAAGGAACAGGAAAAAAGGAGCAGCTCCTCTCACCTGTGATAAGACTGATGATTACACGCTGGAGGGTTGAACCAGAGAGCAAATCATGAAGGGAGGCAGAGTTCCTGGCTCCACGGTGACGGGGAAGAAGCGTGGAAGGGGTCGTTAGCAAACTGCTACGCTTTCATTGTGGATTTTCCTTTTTCTTTTGTTTGCGCCTTCATCTCAGCAGAGCAGTGAGGGGTCAAAGGTTAGGCACATGTGAACACGTCAGGTCACTAATCTTAATGGGGGCTGATGGCCTGCTGTCACGCTGGACAAACCAAAGCACTGAGAGGGGTCAAATCCCAGATTACAGCTTTCTAGAAACATTATTTTCAGCTGACGCAACAGTGCCTCCATCACACACACACACATACACACACACACATGGAGGCAGCATATAAACTGATGCCCAAAAGAGCTTCTTAGTTTACCATTAGACCGCGGGGATTTGAAGACACTCGGAGTTCATTTCTCTTTCCGAGCGAGGCTGAGCACGAGCCACAGAGGTGAAACATGAAGACGCCTCATTCTTCACTGCTCCCACAGCAGCTGGTTTACTTCCCAACGTCCATTTGTACCATAAAGCAGACTAAGTGTTGTGTTCTGGGTGCAGACTTGTTGTGAACAAAGTTAATGTTTTTACCTCGTTTGTAAATACAGAGATTAAATATGCGTGTTGCTTTTTGACAAGAAAAGCAGCATGGGCTTGAAATGTGCAGCAGAAAAGGAACAAAAAGAATCTAACAGAACATATTTTCTATCAACATGATGGTGATGAGCTTTTAACTATTATATAAGTGTTTTGTATTTGCTTTGATCTCTTTTTCTCAATAAATCCATGTATTTGCACCAAAGTCTTAGAGATGAATCATGTTGGCATCTGGAGAACTTGAGGGTTCCTGCACACAACATCTGGATGTGACATTTTCAGCATTTAGAGGCTTCAAATATAAACTTCAACTTTACTTTAAAACCATTTCCCTGTTTTCCAGGTTACCATAGGAACAAGCAGGCGAGGGCATTTCTCTGCAGCCTCATAGCGAGCTGATCAGATGTTGGGGGTTAAAAAGTGCCGTTCAGTGTCCTGACCGAGCGTCTGCATGAGACAGACTGGATGGTCGACACACGACGGCTCACTGTGAAGCTCAAACAGGCAACAGGAGGGGAAGTGTAGAAACACGTTTCTGACTGGTAGAGGCATCACATAATCATGGACAAGGAAACAGCACTGCTGAGGGGAAAAGTACTTTTATTGACTGTAAAGTTTCATATTAAATCCAAACATACTGACACGTTCTCCACTGATGATGTGCTTGGCATGAGAACTCAGCGTAAACATAAACTCTGAGTTTAGTAGATGAATAGAGGCCAAAGAAATGGGACATCCCTTTGATAGCAAAACAAACGATCACGTTCAGGGTGACGAGATCTGCAGTCATCGCTTCTACAGACATCCATATCAGGATTTAATTTTTTTTACTGATTCAAGCTATCCAGACTATGTTGAAAGTCAGTTGCTGCTTCCACAGCTCATTGTCAATGAGGCTGGTTGTCGAAACAATCCATTATACTGGGCTCATGCACCACCTGCTTGATGAAGCTTAACGTGTCAAAACCAACATTTAATCAAGGTGATAAAGTGGATCAAGATTTACATGGGGGTTTTGTCTTTTATGTGTCTTCCAGTGCATTTCAACAGCAACAAAAAATGTTCTGGCCGTTTTCTATTGGGCAGTGAAAGGAGAAAATGTTTTATATTTTCTGTTGTAAAATATTTAACTGTGGACACTGGAAATACTGCCCTTTCTTTACAGCACAGTCCCATGATCATGTTAATCGCAGATAATGTGGAAACACTGCAGATCAAAAGATTAAAAAAGATACCAACACAAGTAGACAGATCAGGACATTTCTAATTTGTTATTCTCCTGCACCTTTTCCTGTTCCACAACTTGATCAATGAGATGCACTGAGCAAAAATAATTTTGTGGTACAAATACAACATGGCTTTCTTTAAATACACACATTACAAGTAGAAAGGTGATGTGTCTCGTTTTCTCTCCTCAGGGTCAGGAGACAATTCATTCAACCTTTATTTATGCAGGTTAATCCCATTGAGCCTCATTTACAAGAGAGACCTGATTTCTTTACGTTACAGTGACTTTACTTTCAAAATATGTCCGGCTGAGAGCATCGCTGCAACTTGTGACTACAAATGTCTTAAAATCAAATCAAAGTCAGATAGTTCTGAAGTGGATTCCGTTGGTTATAATTTGTAATTTACCTGATGTAGATTACTGTGAACGGTAGTCCCTCGTTTATTGCAGGGATCGTGCGGCTAGTCCATCAATCAGCCAATTGCGCTTCAAGTCCAATCTTATTTTGAAAAACCGCAAGAGTGAGTCCGTGAAAAACGAACCAGTAGCGAGGGACTGCTGCACAGCCTCAGCTTGGAGAAACAGCAGGACTAACAAGCTAATGGCTAGTTCAAATGAAGCCACGACTGAAACGTTATGCTACCATCTTATTATAATTTGTATATAAAAAAAAAAAAATCATAGGTGTTCAAAGGAACACTTTCATTTACAATTACACCACTATAAAGTCCACAGTTTTTTTTTTTTTTTTTAAACATGTTTGTTAGCAGTAGCAGCAGCAAGTTGTAGCACCTTCAAAATATTTTTTGCCAAAATAACTTATGCCAAGTTGGTGGCCATAAAGGTATTAATATGAATGTTTCCATGAAGCATTAAGACATTTTTTTTTAAATACTACAAAGTCCATGCTCAATAATCCAGGTATACAATCTAACATTTTTCAGTCAGGTCATCTGGACAGTTTTTTTTTTTTTGTGCTGAAACATTTCGCTTTCAATCTGGAAGGCTTCATCAGTCAAGGAAACACACAACAAAACTGATTCTTCCTCCAACAGCTTACTCCAAAGTGGAACAAAGCAGTTCTGCTTGTGATAAGATGGCCTCTTTGGTACGCCCCTCCTCCATTGCCGGCCCTCTGATGAAGCCTTCCGGATCGAAGGCGAAACGTTTCAGCACAAAAAAAGAAACTGTCCAGATGACCTGACTGAAAAATGTTGGGATTTTTAAATACTGTTTTTAATGTGAGTTGACTCAGACTTAAGTGATGATTGTTTAGCTTATCTGTATAGACACACTCGTACAGTGGGTTTTGTCCTAAAACAACAAGTCTTTAGAATTAGAGGTTTGTGCAAACATGACTTAAACCTTTGCACAGCCATATAATTTGCAATGTCCTAATACATTTGCAGAAATATTATTCATTTGAAAAAAGAAAATTCTCAAGTGTTTCTATTATTTGCTATCCAAAGATGTTTATGGTCATCACTGAGCAGTAAAGTGTAGGGAAACCTGCAGTGACTTGAGCCACTGTGTAAGGAGTGGAGCCTGTGTGGACACATTGAATGGTGTTAGTTAAAGACAACCACAGGCAGACAGCATGCCTCTGAGTGAACCACTAATCTCAATATGTATGGAAATTACCAGCGCTGAAAATATATCACATTACTACACTCCTATTAAGCAAACATAATGAAATCACTTTTCCCTCAAATAAAGCGATCCAACGTCTCCTTAATTAAACATCCAATCTGTAGGCAGGACATGGGGAAGGACCGGTGCTGATCCGATTGGTATGCATTCCAACTAGGACACAGAGTTGACGAACAACGTGTTTTGAAAAGGCCTGAAACGACTGAGGAAGAACGTGTCAATTATCAGAGACAGAGGTCCTTACGAACGTGTGCAGAAACACGGATGCTGCAGGGTCTGGACAACGTGTCCTTCACACAGAACAGTCTGACTGCTGGCACCACCTCGACCCGTTCAATCACCTCCTTCAGCTGCAAAGAAGAGTTTCAGATCATCTTTGTTCTGATGAGCTCTCATTCCTCTGCCTCTGTTTAACATGAGTCTTCTTCGATGCAAGCTTCATCCTCATCCTTTCCAAACCTTAAAGCTTCTGTTTGATATGAGAGCGTTGTCCGACTCCCCCACCCTGACACACATGCAAACACTCCCCCTTCTCTCCATCCCCGAATCACTTTGCAGCGAGGAATCAGTGCGGTCGTCAGCCTTTTGCAGTTTCCTCCTCACTTACATTATTCACGCATGTTTGTATGCGAGAGCGAGGAGAGTGAAAAGGTTGGGACTGCCACTGATGAGTCACGAAGCCGACAGAAAGAAAACAACAGAAATCACAAGAAGTGTCACAGATATCACGAGGAACGAGCTCTGACCTCAGATAGACAAGAACATTTATCCTCTTTCTTTGTAAGGATAACATTTAGGTGGGCGACAAACACACCACCGTGTGAGACCAGTCTGAAATTACTCCGAAGAGATGAGCACCTCTCACACATCATACGGACAAAGAGTTTTCAGAAAGCAGAAAAGTACTACGAGGGGGATGCTGCTACACTCTTAGTACTCACAAAACATGTGCACCCCGTTGTGCTCGGTTCAGCACTATTTCCTGTGCTAGGTTGTTTCTATGACGGTGTCACGATCACTGATGTAGCCTAAACATGAGGTCTGGAAGGATTGCTGGTGCACGCTAAAGTCAGTTTCTTTAGTTATGACTGCAGCTACCATCACTTATTATATTATTATAATATCTGACCTTTAAGTTGGGACTACTCAGGAATCGTGGACTTTTTAAACTAGATTTTTTTAGGGATTGTTCTGGATTATTTTCTGCCTTGGAACACTGACTGCAGCCGTTGCACTTTTCTGTCACTGCAAACATTTCACTGAGATTGTTCATGTTTTTGTTAGTTTCATGTCGTATATCGTATAAACCCAGTTTTACAATATCAATCTTCAACTAGTTTAAAAAAAAAGTTATTGGATAGAAATGTCTCCATTTGCTACTTTTAATATGATTTATAAAAGCTGGATGTTGGAAACGCAGTGTAAGTGAAGAACAGGTCAAACATCTGAGACGAGCAGCAAGTCTGTACTTTTGGCTGCCATCCAGAAGGTCAACAACTAAAAGACAGCTAGTCTGTAATGATTTAAAGGTGTGCACGCACGCACACACATCTGTCTTGCTATCATCAACGTCCATTCATTTCTATAAACTAACCTCTAACCAATCAACAAGACTTATACTTATGGGGACCAGGTCCCCCCCCCCACACACACACACACAAGGAGCAGTTGGTCCTCACAATGTAACATTATACCGAACACCCCCCACCCCCCACACACACACCTAAGATCTCATTCCTCTTAAGTTAGATCCACACAATTTTTTTAAATATATTGTAGACTTTTTAAAGTAAACTGTGTATTTTGTTGTCCATTTCTAATGTACCTACATTTACTTGGCCTATTACTGATATACTAGTCAGTACAACCTGTACTTTTATTTAAACTCTATTAACACAGTTTATAGCTATAAAGAAATGAGTGTGGAGAGTTTGACCTTTCAGAAGTTTATCTGTAATGTATGTATCATAACACAAATGTTGGATTGGCTTGAACTTTTCTCTCTCTTTTTTTTTTTTGGCAAAGAGGAGCTCAGCAGCAAACAGCTGCTTCAACCCTCCACAAACTAAAACATGACAACCCCTCTGGCTCCCTGCCCCCACATAAAGGCTTCTCGGAGCCACTTAAAAGAATCGTACAACTACAACAGCCACAATCACAGCTGGACGCAGCGCAAAGCAGAGACCGAGGACTTAGTGCCACGGTCTCTGCTCTCTGTCTTCCCTCTGGTCTCTGCTGGACTCCTTCAGGCTCTGGTCCTTCTACTGTGTCGCACCAGGTTCTGACGACATCTTGGCACTTTTCTTGCGTTTCTTCTTGAGCCGGTACACATAGAAGGTTTTGTTCTGGAACGTTCTGGTGAACAGCGTGGTATAAGCTGCCGCGTCTGTCTTGATGGCCTCACAAAACCGAGGGTGGGGGGCAGGCACGAGATCTGGGTCGTTCTCCCCAGGTCCATCCATGATCTGACGAGAGAGAAAACAGCAAGCAGAGGAGAGATGAACCAACTGATGTTTTAACTGAAGTGTCATCAGTGTATTGAAGTTTCTCTCTGCATCGCTGCTGGACGGCCTTGAGAAGGACACACTCTCACAGACTTCGAGTCTTGGTAAATAGATTGATCCAAGATTAACGATTGCTGCATTGATAAACCATCTGCCACAGAGAACCTGACCTGCGCTGGGAGATACCGAGCTGAAGGACAGCTCCTCTGTGAGCAAAGGAAGAAACTCCAGGAAACTGGGTTCCTGCACATTTTCCAAATTTGAATTTTCGTACCTGTCCAAACTCAAATTATTTTTATTGATGTATTTTTAGCCACTTTTACATTTAAAACATCTATTTATCGTAAATGTTTATACAGTGCTAGGATTTTCTTATATTTGAGCTTCAAACATGATGAGAAACAGCAAACTGTCCACATGAGCTGGGCAGTAGATAAGGGTTACAAAGAAACTATTTCCAGTTTTCCTAATCAGATGTTGGCCTCAATACAAAGTCTGTAATCCAACTATACTTGCATTGTACACAAGTATAAAACAAAGTTATTTCCTCTTCAACCCTTCTATCATGCAAAACTTTGTTTGGTAAAATGTTCTTGCTGTTCATATTTAAATTGGTAAACACCAAAGTTCATGCTCAATAATCCAGATAATAATCCAACAACGTTCAGTCAGGTCATCTGGACAGTTTATTTTCTTTTTTTTTTTTGCTGAGACATTTCATCCTTCATCCAAAGGACTTCTTCAATCTGAAGAGCCACCAACAAACTGAGTCCCACAAACAACATACTTCCATAGTGGGGAAAAAAAACTTTAAATTGGTAAAGTTTTGTATGTTTTATTTGTATGTAGGGCTTTGTCATGTGGTTAATAATCTGAAAGTACACATGTATAAATCACCCAACAAATAACACATAAAAACTCCACTATGTCCCCCAGCTACCCCCCCCCCCCCACCCCCCCCCACCCCAACACACACACACACACACAAAAGAGTTTGTTAAATCTATTGTTTATGTAAATTCTGAAAATACTTGTAGTGCAGGTATTTTTATACATTTACATCGTCTTGTAGAATAGTGGGCATCTGAAAACACAAATGTTTCTACATATCCTATTTTAATTGTTTTAAATATAAATATTTAAACATGGAAAATCCTAAACTCAGATTGCATATATTTATTTTTTCCCCAACACTTCATAGGAGTCCTGAGAAAATGTTTTTTTGATTTGAATGTTTAGTTTTAAATGTTTCAGAAAAGCTTCACAACAAGTCAGTCCTGTGTTATTAAATCTGCTCTTCAAGTGAGATCATTGGACTGGTAAATGTTTGGAGTTTTCAAGGAGTGCTTTTCTGAACTGGAACTGAACAGGGGATGCAAGAAAACGTGTTTTTGGTGCGATATACTCAGATGGGTAGGAGTCTCACTATGTACAAGAGGTTTTGTTCTTGTTTGAGGTGGTGCAAAGTGATGGATGCTGGTGAGTGCAGTGAACAATTGTATCCACCCCCAGATGCAATGACGGAGCCAGGGGGTGGCCAGTGGTGGTCTTGGCCGCCATAGCTTAATCTTCGGCCACTGCACCAGCCACCCCAATCATCTGAAGAAACTATAAGTTTAAGCAACATAAAAACTACACAGCATAGTTCCCTCAAACAATAAGGGTGATGGTGATGACCATCTTGGATTTTGACATGGCAACCCAATTTCCGTGAGTAACCTTTGTCTAGATTCAGCCACACACTAAAATGGAAGTAGGTGATTTACTTATTTTTCAAATTATTAAGCTCACAACATGCAGACAGATGGATGAAGGGTATTTTCCTTCATCGCTTGTCATATCACTCACTTCCTGATTTTTATCTTCTCAGCATTTAAGTCAGTATGAGATGTTGGCTTTTATTGTGTTTTTTGTGTGTGTGTGTTTTTCTTTATTCTTTTCATCTGGGTACAGAACTCTCGCCGACAGTGTTGCTTTGTAAAGTGCTTCATAAACAAAGTTGCATTGTGTTTTTTTTACTAACAGCTTGAGATGAATGTTTTGGTTGTGTTAGTAATTATTACTAAGTATCATAATACCAATACTACACTGTGCTTAAAAGACAAAGAAAAGGAAGGTAAGAAGTGAAGACAACAATAAAAAGGTGGAAAGAATGTCAGAAGACAATAAAAACGAGTAGTTCAAAGAAGGAATAAAAAAACAAACAGTTAAATTAAAGACAAAGTGCAAAGAAACGGAGACGGACTCGCTGCGTTGTTTCAATAAAGATGTCGACGTGTCAGATGTTGTGGATACTGTGTGACATTTACCGTGTCACAAACACACAGCGACTCCGCGCTTCGGTGTTTCATGACTCGTACAGCACAAGGCCAGACGCGAGCTTGTCTCGCCTCTGGTAATCCGAAGAGCCGTCGAGCCACATCCAACACAAAAGTAAAGAGGAGGAAAGGAGGAGGGAGCGACAACCAGAGAGTGAGAGGCAGTGCTGCTCAGATAAGAAGTGAGACTATTGATCTCTCTGCGGAGGCTGAGAGCTTTTACTGAACCACAGACACTGACAGAGTGGCGCACACACACACACACACACACACACACACACACACTTCATGAGTCACGTTAAATAAATGCCACCCACATGTCCGTTAGCCAGGTCGAGCAGGTCCCGCAGTCTGCAGCCTCGCCTGTGTCTCCGCTCATAACAGATGCTGTTCTCCAGCACCACGTAGTCGGCCCCCACCGCCCTCAGGATGTCGTACACTTCCTCTGGGGACCGCTGAGCGTACACCTGATACACCTGCGGAGGAAGAAAAAACAAAGGGTTCATTTAGCTTCAGATAATGAAATTTCAAAATACACATTAAAAAACAAACAAAAAATATTGCTCTTCAAATACAAACTTAATTGTCATTTAGCTTTTAAATCACGGTTTAATGAAGGTTAGTTTCATTTTTTTATTATAACTTATTGTTTGTTATAACAAAAACAACTATGTAAACAAGGCACAAGTAGAAAATACTAAAAGAGTGAGTGAACAAATCTACAGTTTTTATTTCATTTGCAGAAACCTACAGACTGTGTAACCCTGCGGTGCTGGAAGTGCTCGGGCTTTAAATGGGTTTCAGCTGAATGCATCTGCGTGACGAGACAAACGGGTCTCCTGACATTGTGAGTGATTTTATTTTTTAAATATATCATATTTCATCAGAACTTATGGTTCGCTTTATGTTAAAGTTCTGCCTGCACTATGAAGCAGGGTTAGTGGCTTCATGAGGTACGTTCAGGTTCAGTCGTGGACTTTCAGTCTCACCAGGACCTGCTAACATACACCTGTTTAAATCTAATCAACATATAAAATACTGCCACTCAAACAATCAGTGTTCATGAAGTCAAAAAGCTTCACGAGTGAACTAGGTTTAACTACAAGTTAAAGTTGATGACTAAAATTAGAGAAAACCTGAACTAGTACTTGTTTGTCAGGTTGCTGAACCCATTCTTTCTAAAAACACAGCTCATCAAAACAGCTTAGGTTTACAAAGTTCTATCTAAATAAACCGTAAGATATTGATTAGCAAGTTTATCCATAATGCACAGCGCTGTAGGACAAACAAACATCATGAGAGCACCAGCATGTCACACCAACTGTCAAGCACGGTGGTGGGAGGCTGATGATTTGGGCTTGTTTTGCAGTCACAAGACCTGGACTCCACTTCTCCAACTGACTCTAAAGTCAAATGTGAGGCCATTTGTTTAAGAGCTAAAACTGGACCTAAACTGGGTCATGAAACATGACAATGGTCCCAAGCAGCAGTAATTTACAATAAAATGGCTGAAAAAGTAAATAATATATTTTTGATGACTCAAGGTCCAGATTTTAACCAAACAATAAAGTGTAGCAGGACATGGCACAAACAAAGGCTACCTCAATATTACCCTCGGAAAAGTGGATTGTGGGTATTTATGCAGTTTGTGGATCTCCATAAATTAAAGTAAGCCAGCAGGGATTTGACTTCAAATGTAAAAATGTAATTACAAAGCGGGAGAAGGCTGAAGGTGTAAAACACAAACATTGTTTTAATATTTTAACATTTAGCATGAGTCCACCACAAAGCAGATCTCTGTCCGCTGTGATTTTGATCATAACAGCAGAGGAAAGATTCTGGACCAACCACAGTTCTGACACCAACAGCAGCAGCCCACACACCATCTTGATTATTGGCAACAATACACCATGACATGTGCACAGGTGATGCTCCACAAACACACGAGCGCTGGTGCAGCAGAATAATCCAGCATAAAGAAACACAAACATCAATGACCTGACGTTACATTGACAAATACGTGACAACTGTGTGACGTTTGTTGATGGTTGATATAAAAACCACAGCTGATCTGTTGTCACCGCCTGAATCTGTCATAAAAATCATTTTTTTCTTGGAATCACAGGAACAGTTTGTACTCGAGCCATTATTAATACTCCCCTAATGGTCTTCATTTGGACTTTACTGTTTAACAAAAGTGACCATCTTGGGTCAGATGTCCTACAGTGGTTTTGTATAGATGCAGATGTGGGGATAATCTATGGTTCCAGTCACTCAGACAGGGCTGGTAATAAGCAGGCAGCAGTGGTTTGTTTTTCTCAATTTCCTTTCTTATGGACTGTTAAATCATGAGAAGGCTGTGGGTGTCGACCCATTATTTCCTGTGCAGAGAGTGGAACTGGAGCTTGAAGCCAAACACAGACATGGAAATAGAAATGCAGCTCATCTATAAGGAAAGAAAAACAGATTATACTAAAACACTGCCTTGTGCGCTCCTTGTTATGGCACCATTGTTCCCCTTTTCTCAATTACACAAAGGCAAACAAAGAAACGCAGCACGGCCACAGAATGCGCTTCCAGAGAGGATGCAGGCACTGCACATCTTTGAGTCGTGTCACTCCAACTCTACAGACCTGATTTAAAGCGTTGTGTGTTTCACTTGGAGTTCGTTTCAGGTTTAACTGCTGCTTTAACGACAGCCGCCTCATTTTGTTCTGAACTGTACAAACAAAAAGAAGCTAGCATCGCCGCTACTGTCAGGATGAGTGACAGAGGCTACTTTCAGGGACAGCACAGGAAATGAAAACATCAAGCATCACAGCCTGAAAAGTTCTGTTGGAAAAAGCAGACTGATGCAGAATTAAACAGCAAAAACAAACATGTCAACATCGTAAGATGCTGAAATCAGAAGGCCTGACGAGAATTGGCCAAACAAAAACAAACTGATATTCAGGAGAAAAAAATCTACAGGACTAGCTGTTCTCATCTGTTCACAGAGCAGGTGCACTGAGCATATGTGATTAACAAAGTAAAACAATAATGGGACCTTCTTTTTCCATTTTAAATCTTATTTGTGTGACGCATAAATTAAGCCTCCAAAATAGGAACTGAAAACATCTTTAAATTAAATTGTTTGACAATGGACTTGAGCAGTTTTTCCTCTCAGGCTCACACACAGTGTGCACATCAGTATCGTGGATCATTAATGAGCTCCATGCCAGGCTCTGGCCTCGCCAGCGGCTCAGCATATCTTACTCCCCTCTGAGATGCAAAACATAGACTCAGCTGCCCAGAGATGACCCGCACATCACTCCGTGCTCAATGGGAGGAAGACACACACTGAATAAAGTTAGTTAAAGTTAAAGCGAGTCGGAGTTTTATATATATATATATATACATATATATATATATATACACACACACACACACATACCGTACATATATATTATCAGAATCAGCTTTATTATTATTGTATCAGAATACAGTGAGATTATGCTCATACAGTTGTCCAAAAGATGGGCGGAGCGCACGTTGCTGCTGCAACAAGAGCACGGCCTCTTATTCTTTATCGGAATACTTTTTTTAAATAGAAAAAATGTAAAAGGCCATGAAGATGGATAGTGGTATTACAAAAAAGATCTCTTCACATCTTGTCCTATCAGGACATAATTTGAGACATCAAAAAACTCTACCAGCAAGCACATTTATAAACACAATTACATTGAGATTTGGCCATGAAGCATTTCCAGATGGGCCATAGTCCTGATGATGATGTTGTTCAACCGGCACAATTCTGACAAGCCTGCACAGAAGTTATCGGGGGGGGGGGGGGGGGGGGGGGATAGACTAAGCTTTTTTCTTAGTTTACCCATGTCCCAGGAGAAATTTGATAGTCAGCCCGCATCCGAGGCCAAACGGAGGAGTCCGATTCAGATAAGCTACAATTGTTGATTTTCTTCAGGCAGACCGTTTTTCCTTGTCAGCCTATAGTCCTGCTGGTACTTTCCA
>NC_056499.1:32696167-32713319 GCF_014905685.2 Nematolebias whitei
ATATATATATATATATATATATATATATATATATATATATATATATGTATATATATATATATATTATTTTTTGTAAAATAAACTGTAAACTTATTTTTGGGGCACTTGCTTTGTAAAAGCTTCACTTGTGGAAAAGAAGCAGGTCTAAGGCATTTCTGATCTACATCAAGATGTCTCATTCATCTCTCCTTTACTGGAATACGCCACTTTCAGACTCCATTTTGCCTATATTCTATTGATTTGTACTTAATGGATACACATTGTACTCGTTGCATCTCCTGATCTGATATCCATTCACTAAAGCAGAGCGGGCCCCTACATCTACAGACTATCCCTGGTCCATCACGTGAGACATTAGTGCAGAGCACAGAGAGTGATATGGATGAAAGTGCCAACGAGCATGCAGCTGCTCGACACATTCCTCTGAGCGGGAAAAACACCAACAAGTTCAAGAAAGTCTCAAAAAAGAGACTTATAGACTCATCACAGTTCACTGCTCTTGAGTAGCCCAGTTTTTAAAATTTGATAGAAAATATAAACTAAAGTAAATTACCAACAAAGAATACTTTTTTTTTTTTACCAATAAACCAACAGAGTGGAAAACATGCAAAGATCCAGTCCAGTTTCTGTATGAACAGTCATGAACATTTGTCACACTCCCTCAGAATTACAGTACAAGCCACACATTTGTTACATTTTATAAAAATAAAAATAAACAACTCCCAAATAAACACCTAACCCCAGTGAAGCTTTCAGGCCCAAAACTTACCTGTTGCACGTTCAGCCAGGTTGATTGAACACATGCAGTCCAGGGTACATTAGTCTGATCAGTCTTCTCCAATAACACACAGAACTCCACCTATAGAGCCAGCTCTCTTCTCTACAGCCAGTAATGACTACTTGATCATTTCTCTGTGTTGGGTTTATTTTCACAGCCACTCTGGTCATTTTTACTGTCTGCAGGCAGTACCTGTCTGGTCCGCTCCCGCAGGTCTTTATCTTCATAATGTGGGTGGTTGGTGAGAACTCTGCCTGTGCACAGCTTAATGCCGGCCAGGAGCTGCATGCTTCCAGCAAACACTGCGTGCTTGGGGGTCTTTGTGCTACGGACAAAAAGAACAGAAAGAGTTGGTCACTCCTATGAATATTCTGATTATGTAATGCAGAGATGGGCTTTTAATCAACTTCAATTTGTTGAGAGCTTTCTGGAAGTAAACAACACAAAAACAAAAAAATGTATATACTGTAGATCCATCTAGTCATCAGAAATGTTTGGCTGAGTTTGACAGTTTTTTTATTTTTTTAACTCTGTTATTGGGCCCATTATCTGCCGTTATAAATAAGGCCATGATGACATTTTAAAGATTTTCAGCAACATGGTTTAAAAAAAACAAAAAAACATCTACATCAAGAGCAAATGAAAAAGTGCACTTTACACAGGAAAAAAAAACCCGCAGTCCTAGAGGTGAAGAAAAGACATTACATCCCAAGTGCCAGTGTCTGGAATTTATACTAATAAGTCAAATGAAAATGTACTTTTAACATTTTTAACAAGCCACACATTGTGGCTGATCACAAACATGCTGGTTTCTACATTCACGTTTCCTTTTTTTAAATCCCGTCTTAAACAGGAAATAAAATGTGTTTACTGAAAAGAAGAAAAAAAGTAAAGTTCATAATGCTAACATTTTCATTTTTAAACATGTTTAAAAATGTGTCGCTGCCTTGCCATCGTGGTTAAGTGTCCCTCATTTGTGCTGCATGCTTTGGTATGTCTTGTTAATTTTTGGAAAGTCGAGACTGTGCTTCCTGAGCATTTCATTTCATTGTTGACCATGTGTTGATCTGCATATGACAAAGCCAACAAAACTTGAAGTTTATCCACTTGGCATAGCTAACTATTTTTCCAAACTATTTCAAATCCATCATTTGACGGAAGAAAAGAGACTACTGGGTATTCATGAGTTGAAAACATTCAAGCAAAGATCATCTTTCCACGAGTGTACGTCTCATCATTCTTTGTTGAAATCAGGTCTCTCTTGTAAATGAGTCCGCGAGGCTCAATGGGATTAACCTGTCTAAATAAAGGTTGAATGAATTATGTAAAAAAATATATATTTTTCTTTTTTAAACGGCATGGCAGCAGAGCTTAGGTTTGCAAAGTTTATCTGAATGAAACACAGAACTTTTAAACATGATATTGTATTAGATATGTATTTGCTATTTGTACACTAACAAAACAGCATGAGTGCATAGAGTGTTGTAGCTTATAACTGTTCCAGTGGGGGAAAAGAACAAGTAACAAAGGGCAAACAATAACAAAAGCACTAAAAGTTGAAGTAGTACACAAAGACTATGACTACTGCACAAGTGAGGTACAAACTAATAAAGAAACAGACAAGCTGCTTTTCATTTAGAAATGTTTGTGTCCATGTATTTTTCCATCAGTCTGATTGATGATGGAAAGAAACAGTTGTAAAAGTGTGCTTTGTGTGATACAGTCGGGGCTGATGTGTCTCAGGTTGCATTTTGAGTGTTTATACCTGAGCAGAGAATGAGCTGAGTGGCGAGTGCCTTTGAGGGTATTCTGTGCTTTTTTCCGGCAATCTTGTGTAGAGGGCGTCTATGGATGGCAGGTCAACGCCAATGATCCTCTCTGCTGTCTTGATGACTTTTTGAAGAGCCTCTTTCTCTCTGCATGAGTAGTACTGCCAAACTAGACAGCACTGCCATTTGAGTAAATGTTCTCCTTACGTTCTCTGAGTGAGTAGATGGTAGCAGTGTGTTGCTTTCTTTAGCAGTCTGATGAAGTAAAGCCTGCTGCGGATAAGGTTGCTGTCATCTCTATTGGTGAGGATATTGTTGATTGATAATTTCTCTCTAGCTTAATTTGTCCTCACCCAAGACAAAGTCTAAGATGGTTTATCTACAGCTTAAAGAGGATAGTACTCCTGGGTGGAGACCCAGACATGGATGGATAGAGCCAGGTTCTCACTATGCTACTGCCAAGACACTATTTAGAATATTTTGTTGTGGAAGAATGATAAGAAAATCTTTGATTGTGGGCTTGAATCAGCTGTCTGTGGTGGTTCAGTGCCACAGGCTCACCAACAGCTTGTTTAATGCTCTCATAACCCACAAAAAATATAAAGCCATGTCAGAAACTTATTGGGAAAAAAAAAAAAAAAAAACTAAACTTGTGCAGTGTGACTGTTGCTATAGCCAAAGAGTTTCACAGCCATAAGTGGGTCCACACGCTTTCTTTATTCTGTGCTTTTTTAAGAGTCTGAAGTTAATAGAAGTTAATGGCACAGGAGCTGCACAGCTAGAGAGAGGAAAGCTTTGCAGAAAGTGGTGAAGGTTGCACAGAAGACTGTTGGAGTCAGCCTCCCCACCATCATGGACATCTACACCTCCAGATGCAGGAAGAGAGCCACTTGCATCATGAAGGACCCCACTCACCCAGCACACACTTTTTATCCTGCTCTCCTCAGGCAGGAGTTTGCAAAGCATCAAAGGCTGTCACATACTTGGGTGTACTTCACACCGCAGAGGTCCACGCATACCGGATTAGACTCAACGTGGTCTCAAAGTGGACGACCACAAGCTATGTCCGCGCAAAGATACATTTTTCAGAATGCGTACATGTACTCGGTGTTGCACAATAAACTGCCCAGTGACAGACTGTTTGGTATGCAACACCAATGTATTAAATTCCCCTTCTTCATCCCTGGTCTGGTTTAATGGCCTTTTCTTTTTTTTTGCCAAGAGGCAAGCAATCTCTTCCTCCTCGTTCGTTGTTGCCATGATTGAAATTGTGAGAAATGAAGGAATTTGTTGAGAGAATTAAAATCAGGCCCAGCGTGACTGTGGGAGGGTCTAGAGATTTCCTGGTGAGCTGGTGTTATGTGTGGGCTGAAGGGCTAGCATGCCCTGGGTTTTTTTTGTGTTTTTTTTTAGAACTTTTTGTTAACAACATATGAATACAGAACATTGCTGCGGCTGGGCTACCAGCTTCCTTTCCGGCAGCTCTCGTGTTTTTTTTGTGATCTGTCAATCAATCCAGTAGGCATTTCAGCAAATGACCAGTAGGCTACCTCACTTTGTCCCAAAGGTAAACGCTCCTTGCCTGCAGCGCTGGGCTGCAACCCATCAGGGTGTACGCTAGAGTATGAAGTCTCAACTGTCTGCGGAAAGTGTGCGCAGTGTCCACGAGGCTCACGGAGTACACACAGTACGCCCGAGTATGTGGGAGCCTTAAGTGTCGAACCACTGGACTGAGGAACAGCTTCTACCCTGAAGCTGTTACACTCATAAACCCCTAACCAGCAAAATCACTGTAATGCCATTTTAATTGGAGATTTGACACTTTACCTGTGCTGCTGATTATTCATGCTGCTGATTTCTTACCCACAAGCTGTTGTATTCATACCCATCTGCTCACAACAGACTCCTGTTCAGGCTGCTGTTTAATACACCTTATTTTTATTATATTATTATTATTGTTTAGCGTATATCTTAGATCCTTGTATACAGCTTATTTTTTTATAAGATTTTTTTTCTATTTTTGGGTGTAACCGGGACCTTGGGTACACAATTTTTTTTCCCACCTCATGTACCACATGTGATGTGAATGACAATAAAGAACCTTGAACCTTAATAAGAGTTAATGCCAGCAGTAGCTGTTCCCTCATTGTTCAATAGGTATTTCTGATTCTGTCAGATATCTGTGATGTGCACAGTTCTGCTGTGGAACAAAAATCATACAGTCTGGCATCGATTTAATTTTACATCATACTATTTGAGCTCACAGTGCTGCTTGTACAAGTTCTTTACAATTTTTGAGATCATTTAGTGTGTGGTAGCCTTAAGGTAAATAATTTGGAGCTGGGGCAGAAGCCCTGTGATGTTCGTGAGCCGACTTCAAGCCTAAGAGAAACCTTTCCTTCGATTCTCACCATCTGTAGTCTGCTGGTTCGAAAGCTCAAAATGTCTTCACAGGTGGGAGTTGAAAATCCAAGGTCTGCCAGCTTCATATCAGCTTCTGTTTAAATGGTACTGAAAGCAATAACAACTTCATTTGACTGCTCCCTTTAGGGTCCGCCACAGCAAATCTTCAGCCTCATTTTCACCGTATTCCTAACTTTCTCCACTGTCGCACCAACCCTCTGCACATCCTCCTTCACTACATCCATAAACCTTACCCAAACCTCCTTTTTTCCTTGTCCCCAGCAGTTCCATTAGCTAGCAACCCTCGTCTTCACACGTCCAGACTATCCCGGTCTTGCCTTTCTAATCTCGTCTTAAAAGCACTCAGCCTGAGCTGTCCGTCTGATTTATTACTGCATCGTGCAACCTATTGGAACGATAGCCAAAGTCTAGGGGATCAGTGTGGTTTGGTAGCACAGAGTTAATCTCTAGTGGTACTAGTTTCTCTAGGCACTTCATGGCAGCTGAAGTTCTTACCACTGGCTTAAAGTATTTCAGATCACAAGTATCTGATTTGTACCTGATTTTGGGACATGAGGTGATTCTATAGAATGTTTAATTATAGGAGTACTGCTCAAGTAAAAAACATTTTAAAGATGTTTGTGTACAGGCAGGCAGACTAAATTCATGTCACAATAACTTTGTTATTGTTGTCTGTACTTTATATGTTCGGACTGGAACAGGTCTCTCTTGTAAATGAGTCCTCATGGCTCAAGGAGACTAGCCTGTGTAAATAAAGGTTGAATGAAAAAAAAGTGTTATATAGTTATCTTAGGTTGTATTTGCCTCATTTTAGGACATGCTGAAGAGCAAATTATTTATTGTATCATGTATTTTTACAGAAGAATGAGCAATCAGGATGTCTTTACTTTGTAACCATACTTGCTCTTTGTACTCATAAATAAAAATGATGGGATTATGTATACTTCCTTTTCACAAAGTGTTACGTAATGAGATGATTTTTTTGGAAAACCTCTAAATCATAATAGATAAAATGTTCATTCCTACAAATGTGTGTGTGTATGGGGGGGGGGGGGGTGTTGTCATTTAAGTTACATTTTTGCTAGCTTCTCCTGATACTTAAGTTTCTTTCAGAAATACCTTGTTTAAATCTTATAAATGTTTTATAAGTTTCAACGACACTCCAGCTTGCCCATGCACACTCAAAGGTGAAGTTCTTCTGAGTGGTAATCATGATGACTGATGGCGAGTTTCTGAGAGTGATGAGGAGTGTTCTTATAGGCTACATAAAAGCTGAGACAACTGGGGTCTCCTTTTTGATTGAAAGGTATGTACTGCAGTCTAATCAGGTACCACGCTCAGCTTCACTGACTCTCTCTAAACTACTTCTATCTGAGTTAGTCACAAGCTCACATCTCCGGGACAGCAGTTTCCTCATACAAGAAAGAGGCTGAACGCTGATAATTTGCACAATTTAAAGCATGAATAGGAGTGGAATAAAGGGATCATGAAAGGCACTAAGACAAAAGGGAAGCAGATTATGCAAGGAATTGATTTTCACCGAAAGATTGATAGACAAATGAGTAGTGGCACATGTTTCCAGGGTGGAATGGACGGAGTCATTTGTCTTAATTACACAGACAGATGGACACAAATCCACAAAACAATAGAAAGACTCAAGCTACTAGCGCCCGAATGGAATTAGCAGGGGAAATTATGTGAGTTAGTAACATAACCTTTTTTCTAGA
Organism: Nematolebias whitei; assembly: GCF_014905685.2. Taxonomy (NCBI): domain Eukaryota; kingdom Metazoa; phylum Chordata; class Actinopteri; order Cyprinodontiformes; family Rivulidae; genus Nematolebias; species Nematolebias whitei. The sequence continues at coordinate 32,702,866 of NC_056499.1, forward strand.
CAGAATGAAGAAGTGAAACCTGCTCCTGCCATAAAAATGTCACTATGGGTTATATGAACAAGCACTTCAAATAAGCTGCGTTTATGGCTTTTTAATAACCTCTCCTCTCTGAGTGACGGTGAATAGGCCAAAACCTGTTTGAAGACCAACTAAAAAGCTTTAAATGCCCTTACAAGTCTCTCTGCAGTGACACCACAGCACTCAGCATGCATGATGATGATCAGTAACTCTGATGAACAGTTTCACTGAAACATCAGTTTAGCTGAGTGATGTTGAGGGGCAAACTGAGTGTGCGTTGGTATCAGAGTTTCCATCTAACTTATAATATCTGCATTACTAGACAACACAGACGAACATAAAAACCCATTTACAGGTGCGCAGACAGGTGGGTGCACACTAAATTATCTCCTCATTTCTTCTGCATTTCCTAGAAAAGTTGCAAAATATAGTAAACTTTTCTTAGTACAAAACTACAATTCTTGTTATTTTCCTTAAAAGAACCTAAAATAAAAAGAATATAATAAAATATTATCAGAGGGTAAATGTCTGACCATTTCTGAGGGCAAATTGTAAATGCAAAGCAAATGTTCAAAAACACACTAAAAAAGTATATGCCAGTATATTTAAATATAATTTAATGTGTCAAAAAACATTATTCAGTATTAAAACACTGGCATTTTTATTCAGAGATGGAGGCAGATGATCCATCTTGGTGACCTCTGTAGGGGGCAGCTGAAAGATGTATGCACAACTTTAGCTAAATCAAGTTCAGTGTAGTTTATTCAGGAAACATTCAATTTGTGAAAAAGCTGTTTTTTTTTTTTGTTTTGTTTGTTTTTTCTTCTAACATCTTAGCTAAGAAAGCCTGATTTATTAATAATTTAATGATGTGGATATTTTTTATCTGCTTGCAGAAGTTTTAGAGTGCCTCTTTGTAAACTTTCAGTCTAGACATGATAGAACCAGAAAACTCTGCACTGAGAATAACCATCTGACCTCTGACTCTGAAGACTCTTGTATTCTCAGAAACTACTCAATAAACATTATGCTGCTGGAAACTTAAAGGAACAGCTACATATTAATAATTACTACAGCTAAAAGCCTTTGCAAACTCAGTCAAAACCACTTGACTGTCCTGAACCTTTTTAAAGGAAAGATTTAAGTCAAGAAAATGAAACATTTTGTAGAAATGGGTTACCACAATCAATGCCACGGATCTGCTCACAGGTACAGTATGTATTGACACACAGCTGGTTCCTTTCCAATGAGTCGTTTTAATATCTGTTTTGTGTGCCTAAATGTCATAAGTTTGTCAAACAACACCATCTGTAATGATAGTTTTAAGCAGGTAGAGATAGTCATATAAAAATATACAGGACACATGTCCTTTGATAGCAGGTGTTTCCCTTTTGGCTGAAATAAAGTGGGATTCTTCTTGTAGCAGTCTACCAGTCTGACATGGGTCTGAAGAAAGTTTTCCCCTACCCTTCAACACAGAAATGTTTCATCTGTGAGATGTTTGAGGGCTTTCTTGCATTTAATGCCTGTTTCAAGTTGCCCCACAGCATTTTGATGGGGTTAAGATCTGAGCTTTGTCTTAGCCATTCCAGGACTCCATTTCTTTGTTGTTAGATTTGCAAGTATGTTTCAGGTCATTGTCATTTTACAGGGTCCAGTTCCGCTTCAGCTTTTTTCTTTTCTTTACATATGATCTCATGTGTTCCTCAAGCACCCTCTGATACACAGTAGGTCTCATGGTGGATTCATTGGTGGTGAGCTGGCTAAGTCCTGCTATAGCAAAGCATCCCCACTCTGGGTTTCACAGTAGGAATGAGGTTATTTTCTTGAAATGCTGTATTTAGTTTATGCCAAATATATTATAGTATCTAGATAATTCAACAGACTCATCTGTCTAAAGAGCATTGTACCACAAATCTAGTTTTTTGTCCATGTTCTCTCTGGCAAACTTCAGGCTGGCTTTTATGTTTTATAGAAATCTAGAGGGCCGAGGTTTCCTCCTTGTGCACCACCCATAAAAGTTAAAGTTACATAATCTCCAGTGTTTCCCCTAGATAACTTGCCATGGCGATGCACTCATGTAGTCTGTGATTGTTGTCAAACGGGAGGGGGGGGGGGGGCACACATGTCTGAGCTGTCTGCTGTTTGTACTGTGTTTTAGCGCTGCCTTTAGTTTTATAGCTAGCGCATCAGTGCTGATGGGGGTTGGGGGGTGCAGTTCAGTTTGGTAGGTGGGGCGCTTGATTCTGTTGATGGGGCAGGGCACCCTGTTTGTATAATAGTAGGGGAAACACTGATCTCTTTCTGTACATCTCTTTCTAAGCATGCATCAGGATATGATCTCTTTCTGATTATAGAGAAAACCCATTTTCACATTCACAGTAGCAACAGCTTGCTGTAGGCTGCGTGGACATTTAATGATTTTTGGAGAACACTTAGTGTCTTGCAGTCTGCTCTTGTGGTGAACTTACTACCATAGTTATATGACTTTAATCTTTCTGTTTTGTTAAATAGATATTTAATTTGCATATGAGCAAATATGTTAAGAACACAAACTTTCAAAGAGTGTCCTATTTTTTCACATGACTGTACCTGAGGCATGCTCTGGTTGATTCACAATGAGAAAAGCATTCATAACAAAATCTTTTGGCTCTCTGCTCAACTAATAAAACAAAAATTTAGATGAAAAAAAAAAAGATTTGTGCCCTTGACCAGTGGCCTTTCAGCACAGACCCAACGACTAGACTGAACAAATCAAAGAAAAACGCCTAGTGCTTTGAGATTATATGAAAAGAAAATGAATTCTTATTTTGACATTTTGATAACATTTTAGAACAATTTCTCAATGCTGGAAGTTGCTTGCTGACTAAATCGAACATACATAAAAAAGGGCTCAATATGTTTGTGGCCATAGTGGTCTCCACTAACAGACAGCTAGTTTTCTTGTTGAGCGGACTCTGTATAAACAAGTCAGTGTAAAACTCAAACATGCTGACTCGTACTGGGAGCCTGTTTCTCCTCTGAAAGGCTCACCATGCTGAGTAGCCACATGAGCCTCCTGAATCTGCAGCAAAACTGCTGTCAAAGCTCTCATTAATAATTTCCACTGCAGACTTCCTAATTCTCTGTATATCTAAACTCAAAGGCACAAAGCGGGGGTGTGAAAGGAAAAAAAAAATCCAAAATAAAACATACTTCCTGAGACTGGATTCCCAGCAGAATAGTGTTTTCACAAGGCATTTGGATTTGCTGGATTGTATTTGATGAGAGCGGCTTCATAGGAGCAAAATACAGCAGGAACTGATTTTGTGACTTGAATTTTTAGCTCACCTGAAGTCATAAAATTGACAGTTTAAAAAAATGTTGTTTTTTTCCTTAAAGAGTAACTTTCTAACTGTAATATTCAACATGAAACCAACCCTCCCAGCTGGTGTCTGCACCATGTACTGTGCTGGAAGCTCTGTTGGCTGTTCTAGCAGCAGCATGCACACTGTTGACAGGACTGAGTCCTGGGAGTCCTGTAATCAGCTGTTCCTGTTCAACCTGATCTAAAGCTACTCGGTCTGTACTGAACCTGGCAATAAAACCATAGTGATGAGTCCAGTATGGCCAACACTGGGTTCATGTCTGTGCTGGGCTGCAAATAACACCACCATCTTTAATTTTCATTCATTCATTTAGAACAAGAGTTATGTTTCAGTGAAATGACAGAGGAAGTCTTATCAGCTGTCACCTTGTAAACCTTAGTTCAAGTTTGTAAATATAGGCCTTTTAAAATATTGTCAAAGGAAATATAATAATCAGTAGAGATGCACCGATCCGATACCAATATAGGTATCGGTACTGATATCGAAAAACTTCTGGATCGGGTATCGGTGACAATGTGACCGATCCATGACGGGGCAGATCTATTCACTCTAATTCTATGTTTTGTGCTCTGAGTGACATCACACGCTAGCGTACTGACTGAACAAATTAAAGTTGTGTTGTTTTTACGTTTGACCAAGCTTGTGAAGCTCTTAGTGTGTTTAAGTGTGCTGTTATGGTGCACAGTTTTCAATACATTTATAATTCAGTACATTCTGATGTCTCTTGAAAATGAGTTCTCGTGGCTCAATGAGACTACCTGTATAAATAAAGGGTAAATTAAAAAAAATAAATAAATAATTCATGTCTGCGTTTAACAAAACAAATGTTTTAAGTTAATTCAGCACTGGGTTTCTGGACCTGGTAATCTGGACCTGTTTCAGAAACGGGTCCAGATGACATGATTTAGCCATTTTTTGTTAATTCAGCACGTTTTTCCAGATCGATATCGGTTCGGTATCGACCGATTCCAAAACGCAGATATTGATATCGGATCGGAAGTGAAAAAAGTGGATCGGTGTGTCCCTAATAATCAGCATGTCACATTTCAGTGCCTAAGAAAGCACAGGGCAAATATTAATAATTCTTGAGATCATTTTACTTCTCGTCTCATCTGTTCACCATCTTTAACCCAGCTATAGTTTAATTCTGATTCTAATTTGGAATAGTCCTTAAATAATGCTTTGAAAATCCTTTTCGTTAGGCAGACTTTAGCGATTGAACTGTGTGAATCCTTGTTTTTTTCTCATTTCGATAAAGAACCACATTACATCCCCTGCAGCTACAATTAGCACAATGAGTCCCTAACAGCTTTACATAAACACACCAGCTGGTCATAAAATATATTGGCTCCTATTTGTGTGAATCTGTCCTTGTTCTGCCCCTCATTATTAAACACTCTGACAATCCCTCATGAACTTTCCACATAAAACTAAATAGCCTCAGACTCAGTCAGTCACTTGGAGAATACAGTGCAATATGAGCCCTGTTCTCCATCTTAATGCTTTCATCTGGAATGTAATTAGCGCAGCAGCAAGAAGCTTAGTGCTCCACCCTCAGCTCTCAGCTCTGACCAAGGTAACTGTTAGGCAGCCCCTAATCCTAAGAGTCTGATAGGATTAGCTGCAGAGGGAAGGGAACCCATGTCGCACACACAAAAACGTTCATGATCCAGACCTCTCCTCCTGTCTCCCCATCACTGCCCCTCCCTCTGTCTGTGTCTTTCTGCTATCTGTCTAATTGGATTAGATCAAAATTAACTTCCTAAAATCTGCAACTGGTCCACTCAAAGGCAACAAGCTAAAACACTGAAGTGACGATGATTTCATCATGTCAGTAGAAAACTAAAGAACCTAAACCTGGTCTAAGTAGGTGTGTTTGATCAGTTCAGATAATCCTAGAAGATTCTCACGTTTCACAGCAAATGCTCCATCATTTTCCTCACTCTGCTTCTGTCTTTACTTGCTCTACTCCACCAGTTTGTAATTATTTCTATACTTAACATGTTTTTTTTTTGTATTTCCTCCAATAGAAACTACACCTGGACCTGTCAGTTTGTGTTTGTTTCTCCTTCCTGTTCCTCTCCAATCCCAGCTGGTCGAAGCAGATGGCCTCTTGTCCTGAGACTGGTTTTGATGGAGGTTTCTTCCTGTTAAAAGGGAGTTTTTCCTTTCCACTGTTGCCTTTGTGCTTGCTCAGGATGGGAGACTGTGGTGAAGTGAAGATTCAGTGAATCTGCCGGCTTCCTTAGATAGAGAACTTTTACAAATTATTTTTTATGTATATGAATGTTTCTGTTCAGTGCCCTGAAACAACATCTGTTGTGACTTTGTGAATATAAATAAACTGAATTGAATTGGTTATTAACTTAGAAGGTCAAGATGAAAACTATAAGGCAATAATCCAGGTAGACCTATAGGACCAGACTTAACTTTGTTAGATCATCAATCACAAATTTTTCATTTTCATTTTCACTGTGCTTGACTGTTGGTGTGAGGTGTTTCTGCAGTGCATTCTGGCCAAATGCCTCCACTTTAGTCTCTTCTGTTTAAAGGAGATTATTCTAGAAGACCTGATTTTTTTTTGTTTGTTTTTTTGGAGGGGGGTTGAAGTTTGCAAACCTGAGGTGAACTGATCAAGTTCATTTGATCCAACAGCACCACAGCACGCTTTATTTATCATTAAAACAATTTAAAAAAATGATTGACAGCTTCTGTGTTTTGGCTCCTTTCTAGTTAATAAATAATAATTTAATATATTGCGTGATCTTAACTTCATACAAAAATGTATGTATCGAATATTATGAACCACCATCTACAACAATATGATATACATGAACTTAAACAAAATGTTTGATACTTTTTTTTAAGTTTTGAGTATAATAATAATTTTTGCAATCAGCCACTTTTAATAAAAGGCATAAATGATGTTTTTTATATTCAAAATGTTTACTTTATCTCAAGCAGAAATGTAACCATTTGAAGAATGAATCCTCTTTTCAGATTCACATTTGGTTTCACACCATCTGTGTCAGCTGGCATGTCTCAGTATGGGTGTACCTTAAGTTAAAACGCCTTCTCATCACCACTGACAGGTTTCTGACCCGTGCTCAACCAATGCCCACTGACCCCAACACCATTTCAAGCTGAACTCACTTCACTTCATAAATGGACTCTAACTGGGACAAAAATAACAAGCGCTGTGAGAGAACAGACAGCATGATCAGTTATTGTGGCTCAACTACAGGCCTCCAACCAACACCCTGTGCTTCATCTCCAACATAATGACCAGAAACAGGACAAAAATGACACCAACACCAACACAACAGCAGCGTGTAAGCATTCCAAAGCTCAGCTTCACCCTTGCTGCCATCAGGAAAAACATGGCCCTGGAGACACTGAGGTGGGTTAGAGCTCCGCCAACAGCTGGGCTTGTTCCAGCATCCCCATGTCTTATTCATGACAACCCATCGGCTCTCATCACTCATCAGACAAGACACCCCCGCAAACAAGCATCAGTACACTCACATACACACAGATTCATCAGGGACATCAGAAAAAAAAAGGCTGATCTACAAAAACAAGCTAATCAAATCTGCGTCAATATAATGTGTGCTCTAGATTTCTATGAGTGTGTGTGTGTTGGGGGTGGGGGGGTACCTAATCCAGGTCATGAGCTCCACAGTGTCTGGATCATAGAACTCCCTCAGCTCTGATAACTCCTCCATTAGCTTAGGCCAGAACTGGGTAGGAAACAAAAAAAAAAGTGAAGTTAAATCGTGTGATAACACTCATTAAGTTAGAAACCCGAGATCTAAACATGGTGACATTTCTTGCTCAACATCTTACTTTCCCAACGTAAACAAACAGAGTGCTAGCTATTTAAATTTCCTTAACACGAAAATAAATTTTAAGAGGCCAATATTCCTCCCTCACAGAATTAATTAGTTTTAACTGACGCAAGCTCAGTAATGAGACTGCCAATACGAGCAGAAAGCAACAAGAAATGACATACCTTGTAACACAGCCAACACAGCATCAGCAGAGGAACGGCATATCTGACAAACCTGAACTGAAAAAGGATACTAAAATAAATGAATACATAGAGCAACCACAATCATAAACTCTATAAGAAGAAGACAAAAATAAACTTAAACATTTAAAGGTAGGAAGAGATATGACAAATTATTTAAGACATGGACAGAAAGAAAGAAATGGGAAACAGCAATTTGGCTCCTGACTATCATTGATGTGATCCTGCTGTTGGCAGGTTGTGACCATACTGACACCTAGTGGATTCACAAGCTGTCATGTAAACTAGGCAGAGGGAGCAAAATGATTCACGTCCACATCAAACCAGAAAGTCCTCCAAAATTCTTACACATGTATGTTTGTATAACACTGTTATACACGATGAGGAAAAATTAGGGTTTTATCTGGAACTTCATCAGAAACTTCTGATATAAAACCAAAAGAAATGAGGAGTACAAAAGTTGGTGGATTTCAATCAATAATACATATATGGATTAAACATTCTGAATTTAGTTTTTAAACAAAATAATAAACAAATAAATAAAAAAAACAGGTGAGTAGATGAGAAAGCAGCTGTAAGATCATACCAGAAGTTTAGTGTTGAAGCGGAGAGCTCTGAGAACCAGAGTCCACAACTCAGTCCCACACACACCGTACGCTGCAACTGCACACATGTGGCCAGTCCATATATACTTCATTCTGAGGATTTGTTTGCAAAAAAAAAAAAAAACACAGACAAAATAATAAATGATGGTGTTTCACCAGGAACAAGAGGTCAAAACAAGAAAAATGTCTCAGAAACTGTATTCACACAGGTTTTACAACAAGCCATTCTATTTCTGTCACATAGACTTCACGATGATGACATGATGGACTTCATTTGAGCAAGAGGTAGCAAAGGGGTTCTGAATTTAATTTAGTGTTAAATAAAGAGTGTTTCTGTGATGATCCGAATCACATCTTTTCTATAGCAACCTTCAAAACAAAAAACAAACAAAAAATTAAAAAGATAAACAAGGAAAGGAAGATAGTATGAAAAAAGTGCTGAGAGGTCATTGAAAAGTATGGAGAACGAGGAGGCAGAAAAAGAGCAGAAATAAGTATTTTTATGTAAAGGAGCTGTTTGACAGAAACAAATGGCTTTGTGCACTTTTGGCCTTTCCTTCTTTATCAGCACATTTGGGAAAGCGCTGACATCAGATATATCAGTTTTTGACCAACATAACCTATGCAATAATAAAAGCTGTCAGCTTTTATTCTGTTAGGGGAATTAATTTGGTGCCTTTAGTTTACTCCAACAGAAACACATTTATGAACTGAACTGGGTTCAAACAATATTCAGAATCTTACATGCTTTGTTTTTTCCTCAATCTTTACTCAGTATCCCATAGTGACAAAGACAACATAATAAATGATGATATGTGTTGTCATCAATGTATGTTCCCATACAATGGCAAAATTGGCTCTCTGCATTTAACCCATCCACCCCCAAGTGGAGCAGTGGGAAGCTACTGAAAGCGCCCGGGAAGCAGTTGGGGATAGGGTGTCCTGCTCAGAGACACCCTGAGATGTGCAATAACTGGAGATCGAACCTGGGACTTTCGAGTCCCGAGTTGGCTGCCTTGCCTCTACCCCATCTCGGCCCACAGTAAAATCTGAATTTTATTGAAAACATTTTTAAAAAGATAAAATGGTAATATCACATTTCCATTAGTATCCAGAGCTTGTCCAACAGCACTGGTTCAGAACACTGCAGCGTATCTTTTAACATGAACAAGAAAGTGCTGGTGCTCGCTTCCTTTCATCAGCTTCCTGTTCATTTGAGAATTGATTTTAAAGTTTGGTTGTTGACCTGTAAGGACTTGAATGGACAGGTTTGTGTCTAACCCCCAGCAGCCTTATGTGCCCTCCAGATCCCTTGGATTTATTGAGGTCCAAGCCTGTCCACAGAGGAAATCAGGTCTTTAGTTGTCCCCGAGGTTTGGGCTAGTCTAAAGAGGTAATCAGGTCTTTAGTTGTCCCTGAAGTTCAGGCCTGTCCACAGAGGAAATCAGGTCTTATTTGTAATCAAGTTAATCAAGTTGTAAGGTCAAAGTAATTCCACAAAGATGTCAGAGACAGGACTGTTGCATGACATAAATCTGAAAAAAGCTACAAAAATTCTGCTGCACTGAAGGTTCCAAAAGCAAAGCATCCTCTATAAATCTCAAATGGAAATGTTTAGGTACAACAATATTATCTACAGCATTGAGCAATCAATGAAAAGGGCTTTAATCAGAGAAGTGATCAAGAACCTTTCCAATGCGGTTCAGTATTCCTGTGTGGCGGTGGGACTAAGCTCTAGAAGGACAACCATAACTGATGGCCTCCATCAATATGAGCTTTAAGGCAGAGTGACTAGATAGAAACATCTAATCAGTGCAAAGCACTTGAACTCTTGCTTGAAGGGCTCTGATTACAAGGAAGAAGATTCTCTGGTCTGATGAAACCATGACTGAACTATCTAGTCTCAACTCTAAATGTTATGTCTGGAGGAAACCAGACACCCTTATAATGTGTTAAATACCATCCTAACAATGTAGCATGATGGTGGCAGCAACATACTGTGAGTGGTTTTTTGTGTGTGAGTGCAGCAATGACTGGGAAACTGATCAGGGTTGAATGAAAGCTGAAAGAAACAAAGTACAGAGATATTATCAATAAAAATCTGCCATTTCACAGTGCTCACAACTTCAGACTTGACCGCCAAGACATTGACCCAAAAACCACAATATATTGCTCACATCCTCACGTACAGCAATATATAAGTGGTAACGCATGTATGCGTTATCACTCGACACTGTTGTTCCTATATAAATACAGTGTTCTCATAGTTTACTTGCCTTGGCAGGGCAGTGGAATGGAGACAGAGACACGTCTGAGTTGCCCACTGTTGATTTCAAGCGGGGGGGGGGGGGGGGGGGGGGCGGTGAGGGGGGGACGAGTGAGGGGCCCCCCCCTCTTCCGCTCTCTTGTCCACCCCAGCGCTTCTTAGAGGCC
>NC_056499.1:32713419-32731011 GCF_014905685.2 Nematolebias whitei
AGAACCGAGTGCCCTGCCTACCCCCACACACAACTGATGTCACTGACATAGCTTTTAGCTAGCGCATCTCTATTGCGCCGTGCTAGCTTAGCGCCTCGTCAGTGACATCAGTTGTGTGTGGGGGTAGGCAGGGCACTCGGTTCTGTTGACAGGGCGGGGTGCCCTGCTTATATAGTGGTAGGGGAAACACTGTAAATATAAAGATTGAGCTCTCTTTACATTGTGCGTGTATAAAGCATTTTAGTTTCAGTGAAACTTTGCAAGATTTTCAGATTTTTTTTTAATAACTATACTGTACCTCCCAAAATGTTTGTGACATCAAATCACTATCTTTTTCAAACTGCATTTTATCTTAGTAGTTCTTTTCACTTAATATTTTCATCACTATCCTTACAGTTTTGAATAACATCATGATAGCATTTAATAGTATTTTCAGCATTCTGAAGTAGTATTTTAGAGTTGTTTTTTTACATGACCATGGGAGTCTTGATTTGACTGTTTAAGTGATTAAAAAAATTCTCAGACCAAGGTAGGATTAATGTCTTCAAAAGAAAAGTGTGAAGAGTGACTGATGCTATGACCAATTTAATTTTCCCCAGTTGTGAGAGCATCCACAACTGACTTTTCTCTCCCTCCCCCACTCCCACACACTCCTGTTTAGTGTGAAACTAATAACATAAGAGTTAACATCAGTGCTTGCTATTCATTCATTATTGAATCAATATTTGACGTCTGCTTGCAATGTAGGCAATTCCGCTGCGGCAAGAAATCATACAGTCGAGCATCTATTAAATCTGCCATAATGCCGTGTGACACAGGATGTGTGACTCGAGTTTTTTATAATATTAAGCTCCCATCAACAGTGGGACATGTAAAGGGTCTTTACAACTTCTGAAATTGCATGTTACAGCCTTTAAAAAAATCCTGTCTCAACTCTAGTAGTTACAAATGTAAGGGTAAGCGATTTATCAAATTTAAGAGCCTAAGATGAGCAGCTCTGATGGACTTTCAGCAATGTTAGCTTCTACCTAACTATACTTTTTTTTCTGTTTTATTTTATTTCGAGCTACTGCTATCTTCTTTGAGTCTGTAAGCTAGAGTTGACAAATGTGCTAACAACAATCAGGCAGCTCTGGCTCCTGGTTAAAAACACAATGCCCTCTATTTCCTGCAGTGTAAAACCATGTGCTCATTTTTCTTACTCAGAACTTTTGTGCTGAAGAATCGACTAAGCAAGAGGTTTTGTCATTGTGCTGTAAAAAATACTAAAGCAGTCCGTGTGTATTATTGTAACTACACAGTTTTCAGCTATCTGTTTTTTTGGAGTTGTGTCACATGCTGAATGACAGCACAGTAAAGATGAACTTTAGTGCTGATTAAACCTAAAATAAACGATTACATTACTTGATGAAATATTTAGAGGCACTTGTGTTTTAGTTCTGCACATACAGACCCTTTCCAAAAAATTAGAATATCATAGAAAAGTAGTTTAACTTCCATAATTCCATTCAAAAAGTTGATCTTTAATAGATGCTAGCTTCAGGGCCCACAATTTAAACAATTTCAAGTATTTATTTGTTTATTTTTACATAATTTGGGCTTCCAGCTCATGAAACCCATGAAAACAGGATTTCAAAAAATTGGAATAATGTGGCGAAATCAGCCCAAATGTTGCAGGGCATGAATGTTTTAAACTGAGTGTGACACACTAATCATCTACTAAACTCAAAGCACCTGCACAGATTTCCCCAGGTGTCATTAAATTGCTTCAGTTTGGTTCAGTTGTCTCAGTTCCGTTCAATATAGGGAAGACTGCAGACATAACTGGCCAGAAGATCATCACTGATACCCTCCATAGCATGGGTAAGCCACAAAAGTCAATAACTAAGGAGGCTGGCTGTTCACAGAGTGCTGTGTCCAAGCACATAAATGGAAAGTCTAGTGGAAGGGCAAAATGTGGCAGGAGAAGATGCACTAGCAAAAGAGATGACCGTGGGCTTCAGCGGATTATCAAACAGAGAAGATTCCAGAATCTGGCAGAGATCTAGAAAGAGTAGAATGAGGTGGGAGTCACATCTTCAAAAACCACCACATTCAGATGCATCCGGGAGATGGGCTACAACTGTCGGGTTCCTCAGTCCTCTTTTCTGATGAAAGTAAAGTGTGCCTTTCATTCGGAAATCAAGGTCCAGTGTGATTTTTTTTTTCATTCAACCTTTATTTAAACAGATAAGTCACATTGAGCCTCGAAGACTCATTTACAAGTGAGACCTGTTTGGACAGACAATAAAAAGTGGATAAAAATGACACATAAGGTTTGGAGACAAAAAAAATTCCTAACATGCTTATAACCTCTGTTTGAATCTCCTACACTAGCACATAATGACACCGACGATACATGGGTGGGGGGGGGGGGTACTAAGGACAACCAGAGACGAATCCAGAGTCCTGAAATGATGACAGAATGTTTATTCAGCTGGGCCCCTCTGAAAAGTCCATGGAAATTCCTCAGTAAGTGGGGAGGGAGGGGCTGAGCATCATACTTAAAAAACTTCCAGGCGAGTTGAGATAAGATGGCCGGTCAAGGCCAGTCAAGGAGCCAAATTCAGATAAACACAATTGTTTTGGGGACAGGCAGAACTTTAATGACATCTACCTTGAGTCTGTGTTGGTCCACTCAGATTCGAAACGTCCAAATTAAATGACCATACCAATGGAACGTGCCTGATAATAATCCGCGAGATCTGATCCATTCTGCCAAGAGTCTGGGTGCTCGAGGCACGAACCAAGCTATCATATAAGGCAGGCAGCCTGACCAGGACCAGATCTGCTGCCGACGACTTCCTTGTTTGCTGACAAACCAGGAACCAGTCAAATCCTTAAAGCAGGAACCAGTTACCATAAATCCAATTATAAATGGATCTTTAAAATCCACAGATGACAGCAGAGATAGACACGTCATCAAGTCTTCAAAGTCAATGAGATGCCCAGCTGTGTGCGTGCCAACAGGGCAAATCGGCTCGCCTAAAGCCTGTCTTCTCTTCGAAGAAATGTTATCAATTGTGTTGAGGGACCAACTGACCAATTCCAAGTCCATAGTTATGATTTTGAAGATTTGTAAAGGAGAGGCTCTAAAGCAGTTTCACAGACAGACAGAGCAAAAGCAAACCAGAAAAGGAGAGGAGGAGACATCCGCCCTTGAGAAGAGCAAGTGTTGAAAAATATTCACAGTCAGTCATGATTTGGGGTGCAATGGCCGGTGCAGGTGTTGGTAAACTCTGCTTTCCTATATCCAAGGTCACCACAACAGTCTACCAGAATGTTTTAGAGGACTTCATGATTCCTTCTGCTGAGGATCTGTGTGGAGATGCAGATTTCATCTTCCAGCAGGACCTGGCCCCTGCCCATGCCGCCAGAAGAACCAAAACCTGGTTTGATGCCCATGCCACAGTGCTTGACTGGCCAGCCAACTCGCCGGACCTAAACCCCGTTGAGAATCTATGGGGTATTCTCAAGAGAAAAATGAGGGGCATCAGACCCAACAACAAATAAGAGCTGACAGCAAGCATCAAGGAAATCTGAGCTTCCATAACTCCCAGTCAATGCCACAGGCTGATTGCCTCAATGCCATGTCGCATCGAGGCAGTGATTAAGGCAAAGGGATTCCCAACCAAGTACTGAAGATTGACATATCATTTTGAAAGTACCATATTTTGATTGATTTGTTGTGATCCTAATTTCTTTCTTCTTTTTTCTGCAAAAACTGAGTAGTGTGGGCTGATGTCTTCACAGTATTCTAATTTTTTGAAATCCTGTTTTCATGGGTTTCGTGAGCTGTAAGCCCAAATTATGTAAAATAAACAAATAAATACTTGAAATTGTTTAAATTGTGGGCCCTGAATCTATCATCTAATAAATATTAACTTTTTGAATGGAATTATGGAAGTTAAACAACTTTTCCATGATATTCTAATTTGTTGGATAGGGTCTGTAAATACAAGTGAATGATTATTCAAAATAAAAGTAACTGTGAAAAGTCATTTTCTGAGAATGTCAAAACTTATGAGGAAGTATGGATGAACATGTTCATGTACAGTATGATGCTACAATTACAAGCTCACCTCATAGTGCTGAAAGCCAGGGTCCCATAGAGTGCAGTGTGCAGCAGATTATAGGCCACATCAGGACGAAAAGCCTCCACTCGTAACTCTGCAGCTCCTCTCTTCTCCTCTCCCAGACCTCCTTTAGGCCTGCAGAAGAGGAGAGGAAAAGGATAGTGAGACCAAAAAAGAAATGCATAAAACTTTACAGCTAGAAGCTTATAAGAGGCAGGAGGGTAGTAGGTGGGTGGAATTGATATGATTCAGATTATTAAGATTTCAGTAGCTCTTATTCAGATTTCATTAGCAGCTTGCACACAAGTGGACATGTAATGATGTACACCCACAACCATTTTTGTCTGCAGGAGTCAGCACACAGACAAAAAGAGAAAGACGATTATGTTACTCCCACGTTTTGGCCTCCTGCACCGAATCAGACGGACACTGGCTTCTGCTTGAATATAAATCAAATCCTGCTCTTCCTACTACGTGAGGTTGGGTATACTGGATTAAATTAATTCCTGAATTGGCAAAGAGCCCTTTGTTCTATGAGGTTAGTATTCCAGCCGTCCAGCAGCAGAGGGTGAGTTGAAATGCTAATGTGATTAGTTCAATATGGCCCCTCACCTTGCACCACAGGCAAATGAAGCTTGAGAGGCAGCTGGAAGATTATTCTGTTTTTCAAAGCATGAAACAAAATTACAGAGTAGAAACAAAAGAGATAGTGAAAACCAGTTTGGGTTTTAGCTTCCTGGTAAACATCGTGACCTCATCTTCAAAACTAAAAATTCCATTATTTTTTTGCAGGGCCTCTGACCCTTCAATTATCCACACTTGACTAACTTCTCTGGCCATTTATCCATTATACCAGCTTTACCTTAACACAAAGAGACAAGCATTCATGCACCAACAACCATGACCAATTTAGAAACAACAATTAACCTAACACAACTCTGGACAGTGGTAGGAAGCCTAAGTACCAAAAGACAAGGTGACAGTCTTAATCCCTGCAGCACTGAACAGTTCCCTTAACAACTTTCTAAAAGTACACACAGAAACCTGTACATTTGCAAATATTTTTAGGATAGGAGTTTTGGGTTCGACTCCCGGTCTGAGGTTCTTCTGTGTGGAGATTACATGTTTTTCTCCCAGTGCATGTCTGAGTTTTCGATGAGTACTTCAGTTTTCTCCACAGTGCATACAGATGCATGTGTGGTTAACTGGAGGCTCTAAATTGGCCCTATAGGTGTCTGTGTGTGAATGATTGCTCATTTGTGTGTGCAGGGTGTACCTGGCCTCTTTACAATTACCACTGGAGATAAACACCAGCTTCTCATGACCCTGAAACCAAGTTAACATTATGGATGGATGGATGGATGGAAGCTTGTTTATTCAAGTTGTACAAGTTTGTCCTTGTGTAAATTTTCTGAAATAAATAGCAATATATGTGGCACATTGGAAAAAGCAAACAAACAAATCCAGAGGCAAATGTATTAGCTTTCCATATCTTTAAAGAAACAACCCTATAAGCAATGGAAATAGTAAGAGGGTGGTGTACTGTGTTGTACTGCATTTTATAATCACTACTCTTTAAATGGTTGGGTTAGTTTCTTATTCTGACAGAATTTCAGAGCTCAGCCCAAAGAGCAGGGCAGAAAAAACGTCCAGTTGACAAATTTTAATGAAACTCAGAAAGTAATCATTAAATGGACATTTATAACTAATTACTTTCAGAGCTAACTCAGTTCAAGATGGCTGCCTCAGCGATCTAAACACAAACATTGCTTTACCTCATCAGAAGTTGAGCTAAATCTTAGTGTTGTAAGAGCTGGGAGTCAAATTTGATTAAATAATGTAGACACTAAAGAGGTGAACTGCATTGACAACATTTATTGACAGTATTAACTCTTAGAGGCAGAAGGTAACTTGTTTTGAATAGTTTCATTCAAATGTGTTACTACTGATCTCTGATTACCAATAACTTGTTTTTCTGATGCAATTTTCCACAGACAAAGACACAAATGTCCTTATTGTTGGTCCTATTTAAACACTACATACCTCAGGTTCTGCAGTACTGCCACTGTTAGCATGCTGTTCAGCAGCAGCAGAGTCAGTGTATATGGGTATAACAGCAATGTGCCAGCCAGACGCTCCAGTGTGTCCAGGGGCAGCAGACCAAAAGCCTCCTCACACAAATACAGACCAGCATCAAAATCCCTGAACAGACGGGACATGAAGGGTGGAAAGGGATGAGTTGGAAACATGAAGATAAAGAAATAAGCTTTAAACTATGTCTGTATTTAGTTTTTGTTCTCAAGGAATAAAAAGAGCTGCTACAATCAATACTTCCAATATAAACAGATTTTGAAAATAGTTGTGTACTTAATAAACCAATTTGGAAGTTTAAAATGTAAAATATGCTTTAATTACCTTAGAGTTTATAAATTATATGTCAACCAATAAAAGTAGCAGAAAACAAATAGTTGCAAAAGGAGAGAAAAAATGTTGGATCATTTATATTTTTTCTTCTACTTGTATGTAGTTGGACCAGAGAGGTAAAAGGTCCAGGAGGCCAGACATACACTCCTCTCAACACTCTCCTCCTGGGAGATTTCAAGGAGTCCATACGCAGAGAGGGTATATACTCCCTCTACCCAGTTCTGGGTCTTCCCCAGTATCTCCTACCAGTGAAACATGCTGAGAAACCTCCAATGGGAGACATCCAGGAGGCATCGTAACAACATATTTAAACCACAGAGCAGCAGCAATCTGCACTGACACCCCCCCCCCCCCCCAAACACACACACACTCTTTGTGGAGGAATTTATTTATTTTTACAATGTTGCTTCTTTTCATTGGAGTTTGAAAAATGTATTTACAGCTCTTGTAAGGTTTCACAACAACATGATTTGGACTAATGTAACACCTCAGTTCTTCTATTTTTCACACCGTTACAGATTTGCAGCTGTGACTGGGATATCATTTCCCTGCTGCATGACCCAGGTTTGGGCCAAGCTTCAGCTTAAAACAAACGACCTCACATCTGAAACTATAAATAATACTTTGATAAACAAAGACGTTGTTGGTTGACTCACTGACGGTGCCCAGATCCCTGGCAGTAAAACAAGCCTACATCATCATCCCTCCTGCATCATGCTGACAGGTAGTATGAGGTGTTTGCGCCAATTTGCTGTGTTTGGTTTATGCCAAATATGTCACTGAGTATTGTATCCAAACATCTCCACTTTGGTTTTATGTGTTGAAAAGACATACTTCCAAATGTCTTATGGTTTGACAGGTGCATCTTTGCAAACTCAAGATAGTAATCACACACTCACCTTATTTATTCTATGTAAAACCCATATGACAATATATTTTTATCCTAATAAGCACACTTAAAAAGTTATAAAATGTGTTTACTGTTTACTTTGACTATTATGCAAATATGTTCTTTTTTATGTGAAGAACACTTTGCACAGTGTACCAACAATATAGTTACGACGAACAGCTGTGTGCATAAATACCTCAACTGAGAGTTCAGCTAACACAAATGTAATGTGGGACTCGGGGAAAACAAGGAAACACTCGAGTAGAAACAAGTCAAAGCGAGTGAAAGCAACAGGGTGAGGCAGCGATGGAGCGCACAGCACAGTAAGCTCTGCACTTTCCACAATCTCCTAAATAATTGAAGGAGCAGTTGTACAGCATCGCACTGGGAGCTGTGTTATCTGCCGCCCCGGAGCAACCATCCTGTGGCTGAGTTGTTCAACACACCAGCACACACACACACACACACTGATCGATAGGAAGTCTAGTGGAGTTCCCCTGTTATCTATTATTCACACGCATTAACACTGCACGCTGAGGTGCTGAGTGAATAATGTAGTCACTGAATCAAGTAACAATTTTGTACATATGCACAGCGTTTTTACAAAGATTATGCTTTTTGTGCATCTACAACAAAATCTGGTTTGATAAGACATGGACTGGCTCAACGAATACAATCATTTCAACTTTCTTTTGTGTGTTTGTGTGTCTGTACCTGGTCGGTCCCAAACCAAACTTTGACTTGATGAATTTAAAAATATGTTCATCTGATCTGAGCTGAAGTGCTTTCTGTAAACAGACACAGAAGAGGTCATCTCATCAGGGCTACAATTGGTTTCAAAAGTACAAACAAGTAAACAAGGCAAGTTGGCGTCATACAGTACATGTTAAATAATGCATTTTAAGTTTTAGGCTCATGAACAAGAGACAGAGAGGGAGGAGAGATGCAGTGAAAGTCTGGGGGCTGGATAAAGTAGTGAGAAAGAAATGGGTGAAAGGACTCATGAGTTTAGAGTAAAAGACACTGAACAAAAGTGTCACATTCAGAACATTATATGCCCGTCGACAAATTATTAAAGCAGTATAGCAATCTAAAGAACTGACCCAGACAACCAATGACCTTGTTTCAACTTTGACTCTGATTTGTGACCTTGATCTTGGAGCTGGGTGATGAAAAGTGTATGACAATCTGTCTTGTGAGGATGCAGTTGTGTGTCCAGTTTATGTACATACAGAGACAATACTATGATATACTATAGCTGCTATCAATCATGGATAATGCTGAACAGTGAACATCCTCTGCACGGCACCATCATGAAGCAGAGGAGCTCCTTCAGTAGTAGACTGCTGTCCAAGCCCTGCTCCATGGACAGAATCAGGAAGTCCTTTGTCCCTCAAGTCATCAGACTGTTCAACTCCTCTCCGTACAGTAAAAATAGAGCCTTGTAAATCTGTAGTACCCTGGACACACATGTATATACATGTACATATGCATATACTGTACATGTACCTGAATATGTATAGCTATGTATGCTTAGATGTGCATGTATGTATACATATATATACATTAATCATGACATTGTGCATGTCTTTTTCCATCCATCCATTCTCTTCCACTTATCCGGGTCGGGTCACGGGGGTAGCAGCTTAAGTAGAGAGGCCAAGACTTCCCTCTCCCCAGCCACTTGGGCCAGCTCCTCCAGGGAAATCCTAAGGCGTTCCCAGGCCAACCGAGAAACATAGTCCCTCCAGCGTGTCCTGGGTCTTCCTCTGGGTCTTCTCCTGGTGGGAGGTGCCCGGAACACCTCACCAGGGAGGCGTTCAGGAGGCATTCTAACCAGATGCCCGAGCCACCTCAACTGGCTCCTCTCGATGTGGAGAAACAGCGGCTCTACTCTGAGTCTCTCCCGGATGATCGAGCTTCTCACCCTATCTCTAAGGGAGAGCCCAGACACCCTGCGGATAAAACTCATTTTGGCTGCTTGTATCCGTGATCTCGTTCTTTGGGTCACAACCCAAAGCTCATGACCATAGATGAGGGTAGGAACGTAGATCGACCAGTAAATTGAGCGCTTCGCCTTTTGACTCTGCTCTCTCTTCACCACGACAGACCAATACAGCGCCCGCTTCACTGCTGACGCTGCACCTATCCGCCTATCGATCTCACGCTCCATTTATCCCTCATTCGTGAAAAAGACCCCGAGATACTTAAATTCCTCCACTTGGGGCAGGACCTCCTCCCCGACCCGGAGAGGGCACTCTACCCTTTTTCGGCTCAAGACCATGGCCTCAGATTTGGAGGAACTGATCTTCATCCCGGCCGCGTCACACTCGGCTGCAAACTGCTCCAGCAAAAGCTGTAGATCACGATCTGATGAAGCCAATAAGACCACATCATCTGCAAAAAACAGAGAAGCAATCCTAAGGCCACCAAAACGGAACCCCTCAACACCTTGGCTGCGCCTAGAAATTCTGTCCATAAAAATTATGAACAGAATCAGTGACAAAGGGCAACCTTGGCAGAGTCCAACTCTCACCAGGACTGAGTCGACTTACTGCCAGCAATGCGGATCGAGCTCGACACCGGTCGTACAGGGACCTAACAGCCCATATCAAAGGGCCTGGTACCCCATACTCCCGGAGTACCCCGCACAGGGCTCCCCGAGGGACGCGTTCAAATGCCTTCTCCGAGTCCACAAAGCACATGTAGACTGGTTGGGCAAACTCCCACGCACCCTCTAGGACCCTGCTGAGGGTTTAGAGCTGGTCCTGTGTTCCATGACCAGGATGAAAACCGCACTGCTCCTCCTGAATCCGAGGTACGACTATCTGACGGACCCTCCTCTCCAGAACCCCTGAATTGACCTTACCAGGGAGGCTTAAGAGTGTGATCCCCCTGTAGTTGGAACACACTCTACAGTCCCCCTTTTTGAATAGGGGGACCACCACCCCAGTTTGCCAATCCAGGGGAACTGCCCCCGATGTCCACGCAATATTGCAGAGTCGTGTAAGCCAACACAACCCCACAACATCCAGAGCCTTAAGGAACTCCGAGCGAATCTCATCCACCTCTGGAGCCCTGTCTTTGTTCAAATGTGTGTATGCTGCTTCTTTTTTGATCATGTTTTTTTTTTGTTTGTTTTGTTTTAGTTTTTTTCTGCATAATTAGAACATGCTACTGGATGCCTCTAATATGTCCTCTGGGATTATTAAAGTATCTCTCTATACCTTTAGGAATTTTTTGGATAAGGTTTTATGGAGTTTTTTTATTTTATTTTTTTTACCATTATGGCTGAGAGTGTTAACTGCCCATGAATTATGTGTTTGAGTTCGCAGAGAGAGCTGGATGAGGAGCTGATTTGATACTGCAGGTGCAGCTGGCAGTCCAAGGTCGGCACCAAGTCTGTCTGCGAGCTTAGAGCTTATAAGCATATAAAAGCAAATGTCGCACACCGCCAGTGGCAGATTCTCGTGAGCTCTATGCATGTATACTTTTTGTACATCTGTGTAACCTGGTGTGATAATCTGTCCTTGCAAGTAAAATCGGTTAAAAATATTCTCCTGTCATTGATTGTGGCTTCTTTGAGTAAGAAAGATGAATAAAGGATCCAACAATGTTTAGTCATGTCATCTGGACGTTTTTTCTTTTTTTGCTGAGGCGTTTCGTCCTTCATCCAAAGGACTTCTTCAATCTGAGGAACCACCAACCAAAACTGATTCCCACAAACAGTTATTGGTGGGACAAAAACTTTTTCACAGTTTTTAATTTTCCCACTATGGAGTATGCTATTTGTGGGAAACAGTTTTGGTTGGTGGCTCCTCAGATTGAAGAAGTCCTTTGGATGAAGGACAAAATGTCTCAGCACAAAAAAGAAGAAACTGTCCAGATGACCTGACTAAACATTGTTGGATTTTATACCTGGATTATTGATCATGAACTATGACGAACAGAGGATATTTTTATCCAACAATATCATCATACTTCCAACTTTCGATGGGTGTATAACAGTGTGATGGTGAAAATAAGCAAAAGAGAAAAGAGGAGAGAAATAATGAAAAAAGAAGTGGATCCAAAGTAGAGGAAGAGGAGCACCTTTGTCAGGTAGTTGATGATGAAGGTGAGCAGGAGAACCAAAGCACTGTGGAGCAGAATTTTCCCCAAACGAACCAGTAGGCTTCCTGTCTTCAGACCAGACTGCACCAACATACAGTAATATAAATATATACAGTACTAATCAAAACATTGGTATTGTGTTATGGCAGTTTTAACTTTGAAAAAGGGAGGAAAAACTGTTGAGGCTCATTTTAAACATCTTTTTAAGGTGGTGGGTTAAAACAAACTAAAACATCTTTTGGTAATTGTATTTGCTGTTCATTGACAAAAGATTGTTAGTAACATAAAACCATGCCTCTCAAAAGAACAGAGAAACCTGGAATTACAAGAAGACAGCAGCAACACGTGCACATGAGAAGTTTGGTATG
Source organism: Nematolebias whitei (assembly GCF_014905685.2). Classification (NCBI taxonomy): domain Eukaryota; kingdom Metazoa; phylum Chordata; class Actinopteri; order Cyprinodontiformes; family Rivulidae; genus Nematolebias; species Nematolebias whitei. The sequence goes on from NC_056499.1 coordinate 32,725,329, forward strand.
GCTTCACCTTTTCTGAATTTCAAACTCAAACATTTATCCTGTTCATCATTTACTCAGTTTACAACAACTAAAATAGTTTAACAGCCAATGTGCTCTAACCCTTCAGATCAAATACTAACATGGAGTTTGTATTTAGTTAAAACACTGTTTAAGATAAAAACATCCTTTAGACTTAGTATTTATCCTTCAAACTTAACATGCCTGTTTTTGATGTGGAACTCTGGGCAGGTAGAGGTCTGCACCCATGACTGTTCTCTTCTTACAGCTCCCCTTCACAGAAGATGACAACCCTGCTACAATGTTTAAATTAATTAATTAATTTAATTAAAATAAAAGTAAATTAAACTAAAATATTCAGTCAGAAATCAAGGTATCAGAAGAACATTGGGCTTACCATTGTGATCAGTCAACAACAGTTTTAAGCATGCACAAAACTTCCATAATGAAGTCATGGTGGATTATCATTATCATGACAGAATATAGTGTCCTGGGAGGACTGTGGAGGCAGAATGTTTAGTAGGTGAGGCCTGCACACCCTGGCTTGGTTGTGAAGCACTTGAAACAGGAGTGTCCACGCTGGCTTCATGTTTAGGCTCATGAGTACCTCCACATTTACAAACAAGGTTGTTTTTGTTGAAAGCCAGCTACATTATAAAAACCATGTGGAGGGTTGTCAACCAGTGTGAAAGAGGCCTACAAGAACACTGGTTCTCCCAGTGATCACTGTGTTCCTCCTTATTTGTCTGGATAAAGTTTGTTGTCCAGGACTGAGGAGAATTTGGTTGGATCTATAATCGCTGAAGGTGCTTCTGATGGTGTTTTAGAAATAATAGTCGCACAAGTGTTTTAGTGTTATTTAAACATTACCAAATACATTAATAATCCATTTCCATTTGAATTCTGTCAAGTCTCACCCCATCAACTGAGGTAACACAAAGATAAGATGTGCACCTTTTTAATCACGCTCACTCACTTTAACCAGACACAGGTGGATTTATGTCAAGTAGCACAAAGGATAGTGACAGAGGAGGCACCAGGGTTTTGTTATGACTGACAGAATATTGCTTGAATAGACTGCTGAGTAAATTTGCTGACACCAGTCTCAGAGGAACTGGAAACTCTCTTCATAAATTGTGGAAAGGTCTGAGCTAACCAGCTTTGCACATTCAGCACAAAATATTGAAAACATACACCTGGTTAGATACATACATTCAAAGATAAACTAAATTGCAATCAAATCTAAATATGTAAAGGAACTAGACCTGAGAGTAACGCACACACACTTACGTGACAATGTCTGATGAAAAGAGCAGCTACGACAAAGCTCAGGGCCAGTGACCCCAGTATCATGGAGTTACAGAACTGGAGGAGCCACACACTGAGCAGGCCGCTCACCTGAACCAGGTACAAAGTTGTAACCTACAGAAACACACAAAAATCAAGATATCATGTGATGCTCTAATAGTTTTATGGTTCAGAAGCAGATGTAGGTCTGGACTCTGTCTGGGCAACTCTGAAATCTCTGTTTGCATCTTGTTGACCCAGATGAAACATATTGGTCAAACAAGAACACTTTGCAAATCCAAATCTGGTATGGTTATGACTAATATAGATGCAGGTGGTTCAAAGTTCTTTATTGTCATTTGCAGCACATGTGGTACATGAGGTGAAATTAAATTGTGTACTCAAGATCCCAGTTACACCCAAAAATAGCAAAAATATAAAGTGTAAAAAAAAACAGTATACAAGGATCTGATATATGATAAACAATATAATTTAATATAATACAGTATATTAAACAGCAGCCTCAGGATTTTAGACAAATACAAGACTACTGAATTTTGGAAACACTCCACAAAAGTTACCTTTAGTTTTTGTACTTTTTTTTTTTTTAAAGTTGAAGGGAAGTTAATATTGTGAAAGTTTGAAAATATTACATACAAAGCCCTGTCTGTTGTTCAAACTGTTGCAGTTTATTTTATGTTTACACATTTTGTGTATTTTCTCTCAGTTTTTGTACTTGACAAGATTTTTGTTCTTTTGATTCTGGGGGGGGGAGGTGGGTGGACATTTTGGTGAGCTCCACCCATCTATGGATTGACCACAAAGGCTTGAAAAGTGGCTTAATCATGTCTCTAATAACTCATATACATTTGTTTCAGATTGTTCCTCATTATATTTCTTTGTTCACTATCGACTCTGACGAACAAGACAATGTCAAAATCTTTGTTTTTGTTTGGGCTCTTCAAACTGAAAATATATTTAATGAGCAGTTCTCTTATTTTCTGGAAGTTTGTTGACCTACAGCTATGAATGAATCTGAATCTATGTTTAGATACATAGAAACATCCATGAACCTGAATCACCTATTTAATGCTGACATAAGCACAGATATCCCTATGTTCATTTTGGCTGTAATAATAGTATATGGTATACAGTACTGATTATCTAAAGGCGACAGCTGGTAGAGTTGTTGCCACTCAGCGAGAAGGTCGCTGAATCGAATCCTCGTCGGGGGGCCATTCTAGGTGGAGTTTGCATGTTCTCTCATGCATGTGTGGGTTTCCTCCCACAGACCAAAAACATGTATGTTAGGCTGATTGGTAACTCTAAATTGTCTTTAGGTGTGAGTGAGAGAGTGAATGGTTGTTTGTCACGTTTGTCTCGATGTGTCCCTGTGATGGACTGGAGACCTGTCCAGGGTGTCCCCCTGCCTCTCGCACAGTGACTGGTGGATATGGGCACCAGTGACCCCGTGATTCAGAGAGGAGGAAGCGGGTAAAAGATAATTGATGGATGGATGATCTAAAGGTCCATACAGACTCTGTGTGCACACACAACTCAAAATACATTTCCAGTGTTGATGGTTTTGGCATGAGGCCTCAACCGTTACAATTAAGTTTAAAGGAAGGGGAGAGATAAGCACTTTATTAATGTGACAAAGGATAAACATACACAGATGTTTTAGTAAAAGCCTGATCATCAACAGCTTTGGCAGATAACCTTCTGGGAAAATACTGACGACTCTTTACTGCAATACGTAGAAAAGGTCTGTTCTAATTCATTTACTCTCACACAGATTGTTTATATTTGCCAGAGTGCGTACTTTAGAAAAGGTACAAGTACTTTGTCTACCACTGCTTGCTGTCAGTTTATCTTAGTGACCTCAAGCTGTTCTGCAACAACACAACAATTTTAAATAACTTACAAGGCTGTAAAACTGACAAAGTACATTATTCACTAAGCTTTTTGCCAGTAAAGATATAAACTTTTTTTTATTATTATTTGCAAATATCTTCAAATCCAGCATTGTTTGCTGACTGTAAAACATACCTGTGTGGTTGTTAAGAGATCAACACAATCCAGGGTGTAAATGATGAGAGCCTGAACGAGGAGAATGAACTGGTTGAACTGCCAGGTCAGACAGAAGCAGAGCGTCGTCGCGTACATCAGCCACACCATCACCTTCTGGGAGGAAAAACACACAAATGCACACAGAGGTTAGAGCTATAACCTGGATTCTGATGAACGACTGCAGTTTTGTTCCTGTGCTGCCTGTGCTTTCTGAGATGAAAAATTATTAAGCGTATCAGCTAGGTGGCTAATTTCTAAAGGATGGTCAGTCATCTTGATGTGCTGTGGGTTTGTGTGTGAACTGTACCTGCTGTAAGGCGCTGAGCTGAGGCCGGAGGTAACAAGTGATGGCAGCGACCTGCAGTGCAAAGAAGGGCAAGGACCAGTTCTCTCTCAGGGAGATGGTGAACTCCACACGAGTGGTGTCCACCCTGAAAAAACAAAGACATGTGCAAATAGTTTCTCAATGCCCGACTCAAAATGAGTATGGATGTTAAATAAAATATAAAAATTGTTGTTTTTTATTTGTTTTAGGGCAAAACAAGTTGAGAAACCTGTTGAAACAATACAAGTATTTTTTTTCCAGTGACTGCCATTTTTATTGCTGAAAGAACACAAATACAGTTTTTAACAAGACATCTGAAATGTCAATACCTATTTAGAAATTGAGTTCAATTTTAAAAAAAATTGCAAGTACTTTAAATAGAAAATGGTTCACACTTTAAAAACCACTGTCAACAGATGCAGAAGGTGGCGCTCTACCATAAACTTGACTTAAAGCATTCCTCTTTTTTTTTAAAGAAGTTAAAAGTGTTGATTTGTTCATAGATGTTTTACTCTGCATCAAGGACAAACCTGTCAACTCACCTGCTAGTTTATCTCCAAAGTGAAGTGGAGAAATCTCCACAGAAACAACCCAACAAAAACAGCCAATTCAGACTGGGTACAGTCTGACTGGCATGACTTAGTGAAAATAGCTCAACACGTATAGAAAAACTTATGTAATGATTAAAAAAGTATAATACAAATTGTATTTTTTGTCATTTGTCATGTGAATGAATAAAAAAGTGCATCACTTCAAATTTATTGGGAACAAAGTCACAGTCCTGTTCACCTCTCATCGCTCACCTGTTAAGAATGTACCAGACTCCCGTTAGCACACCAGCCAGCCAGGATCCAGCCAGGAGCCACGCAGTGAGGTACAGACCAATCACATACACAGCTTGGAGTGAAAACACCGTGTAAATGTAGAAATACACTGGCTCCAGATACGACTGGACCACACACACACACACAGAGGGAGAGAAAGAACAGTAACTTGGATGGTTATAAATAGTATCAGCAAAGCAAAAATAACTTTATAAATAATCACTCCATAAAAAAAGCTTAATTCAATGGACCAAATGAAAATCCATTTTAATATTTCTAACTTGCCCCGAGACAAGCTTCCAAAGTTTTCCATCACTTTTAGCCACTTGCATCATCTAAATACAAAACTTTACTGTAAATTTACAAAGAAATTCATGCTTGAATAGTAATAAGGGCTTTGATATATCTATGATACAAAAACCATAAAAAACAAGAGACTGTACATAAATAGATAGCAAGAAAAAAAAAAAACATTTTACCAAAGCTTATGGATTTTATTCACCAATATTTTTTTTTTGAAGAGATGCTGTGTAGATGTTTTAGAATAAACTAAAATGTAATGTTTGTTTTAAAGTGTGGCCATGACAATTTCAAAGAGCACAACATATACAGGAAGTGTTTGGTGATTTTGTAGCATCATTTTTAACTTGGATATTTTATCAAGATCTTTATATTGTGTTTAATAATCACACATTACAGCTTTGCACCACAGATATCATGAGCTGGGAGTTTCCATCTGCATAAATACAAATAAAAGAAAAGAAAAATTTGCATCTTTGAGGAATTTATTTTTTAAATTGTCAGATTTATTTTTACGTAATAGAAAAAAAGAGTTTGCAAATGAATGTTTTTCAATATTCATCTTTTATTTTATCAACAGTCAGGACAAAAAATACTAAAAACCAATTCTATATATTTCTGGACTGCATAAGAATGGATGTCCTGGATAATATTCTGTTTTGTGTTTAAAATCTGTGTAAGCTGTTGGTGTGTGTGGTGTTACCTGTACGGGCAATAATCTGTAGAGAACACTGAGAAACACCTCTTGGTAAATATTCATCCGCTGTAAGAGATTAATGGTCCTCTTAGACTCTGTCAAGTTGTCATGGATCAGTTCTGATAATCCTGGGAAAACACACACACACACACACACACACACACACACACACACACACACACA
>NC_056499.1:32731021-32741386 GCF_014905685.2 Nematolebias whitei
CACACACACACACACACACACACACACACACACACACACACACACACTCACACACTTTAAAGATGGCTTTTCAAACACAATGGCAGGCCATTTGAGTATCACTGTCTTTGCGACAGCCTGAGAAATAAAATGTTTTAATGCTTCTCTGGGCTCAATTACAAAGCACAACGTGATTAAATAAACTATTTGAAATTTCAGTGAACTGTAAAACCACTGCTGTTTTGTTCTATCCTCTAAATCTTCACTTCTTGGTCTCTGAGAGCATAATGAATGTTTGGAGCTAAGAGTCCATTCAACCTTGAGGGAGAACTCTAAAACTTCACCTATTTTTTATTTTCTTATTTAATAAAATGACTAAACACAGTTGAGCAGTTTTTGCTGATTTTTTAAACAAACATTAAAAAAAAACATTTAAAAAAGAAAAAGTAAATATTTTCATTTCACACATGAAGGAGCAGAAAACGCTGCTAGAATAACAACAGGCAGCTGTAATAAAATTATTTGAACAACACTGTATGTAGACGGTGCCTCTCTTTACAACGTTTAGATAAATCAAAAACAGCAGAAGGGAAGACATCAGCAGCAGTTCTTTAAGAGTCACCTGGATGTTGGAGCTCCTCACCTTATCTTCAAGACTGAGCCCAGCCATCCTGCAGAGTAAACTCACTGCAGCTGCTTGTATCTGAGATGTTATCCTTTAGGTCATGACCAATATATCAGGACTATATGTGAGGGTTAGAATATAGATAGCCAATAAATCATGAGCTTCACCTTTTGGCTCTTTTGTCACCACGGCAGACTGGAGTAACACCCACATAACTGTGAACAAGGCCCCAATTAATCAGTTTATATCCCACACCATTCTACTCCACTTGCGAACAAGACAATGAGGTACAGTGCATCCAGAAAGTATTCACAGCACTTCACTTACAGCCTTATTCCAATATGGAAATTAAAATATATTCTCAAAATTCTACGCACAATAATGACAACATGGGAAAAAAAAGTCTGCAAATTTATTAAAAACGAAAAACCAAGAAATCACATGTGCCTAAGTTTTCACAACCTTTGCCAGAAGCTCTAAATTGAGCCACTTGTTATCCTTGAGATATTTCTACAGCCTAACTGGAGTCTACCTGCGTCAAACTCAGTAGATTGGACATGATTTAGAAAGACACATACATGTCTATATAAGGTCCCACGGTTGAAAGTTCACGACAGAACACAAAACAAGCATGAAGTCAAAGGATTTGTCTGTAGACCTCTAAGACAGGACTGTCTTCAGGCACAAATCTGGGTAAGTATACAGAAAATATTCTGCTGTATTGAAGTTTCCATGGAGTACAGTGATCTCCATCATCCATGGATGGAAGAAGTTCAGAACCGCCAGGACTCTTCCTATAGCTGGCCAGATGTCTAAACTGAGTGATCGGTGGAGAAGGGTCAGGAAACCCGATGATCACTCTGTCAGAGCTCCAGTGTTCCTCTCTGGAGGGAGGAAAACCTTCCAGAAGTTCAACCATCTGTAGCAATTCACCGATCAGGTCTGTATGGTAGAGTGGCCAGAAGGACAGAAGCCATGGAAAAGGCACATGGCAACGTGCCTAGATGACTCTCAAACCATGAGAGACAACATTCTTTGGTCTGTTGATGCAAAGATGGAACTCTGGTATTCATGTTTGGAGGAAACCAGACACCACTCATCACCAGACCAATACCACCCCATTGGCAGCATGACAGCTCAGTGGTTAGCACTGTTGCCTCACAGCAAGAATATCCTGGATTCAATCCCCGGTTGGACCTGGGGCCTTTCTGTGAGGAGTTTTCATGTTCTTCTCGTGCTTGACTGCGTTTTCTCCGGGTACTCCGGTTTCCTCCCACAGATCAAAAACATGCATGTTGGTCTGCCTTCAGGCCCAGGCCTCCATTGCAAAAGAAATATGTGATCGCAATGTGATTTGCCTGGTTAAATAAAGGTTCATAATAATAATCCCTACAGTGAAGCATGGTGGTGACAGCATCTTGCTATGAGGATGTTTTTTCAGCAGCAGGAACTGGCAGACTAGTGTTAAGATATTTTTAATCTAGACTGGTCTTATGGTTTTGATCTGCTCAGAGATGGGATTATAATGAAATTATGACCCGGTTCTGACTGGGTTAAACTGGGCCAGCAGCTCTCGAGAGTGTCTCCCTGGGATTTCAATATCAGTCAAATAGTTTAATCTGCTTGCCACATCACATAGAAAGGCTTTGAAGCACCATCTCATATTTCCTAACACGTCAGTCCACATAAGATCACACTTAGCCACGCCCCCTCATACACCGATAAGCTGAGCTCCCCTTCTGCAAAAGGAGGAGTCATAGGACCCCATAAATTAGTAATGACACGGGACTTTGAGACTCTTCCGGGTCTGTGAATGCGTCACAGTGCGGAGAGTCCAGCGTTGTAAAACTGTAATCTTTTCCTGCCTTTTTTAATATAATTGATAAAACTTAATTGACGTCTCATTGATTTATTGATCGTATGAGTTGCCACTTCTGAGGGAGGTTCGAGCCGGGGGTAAAGATGTGGGCTGGAGTGGGTTTCCGGATCCGGTGGTCCGCAGCCAGCTCCCGTCTTTAACACTAGTCAGGATAGAGGAAAATTTGAATGCAGCAATCTGCAGAGACATCCTGAACAAAAACCTGCTCCAGAGAGCTCTTGACCTCAGACTGGGGCAACGGTTCATTTTTCATCAGGACAACGACCCAAAGCACATGGCCAAGATCTCAAAGGAGGGGCTTCAAGACCACTCTGTGAAGGTCCTGGAGTGGCCCAACCAGAGCCCAGACTTGAAACAGGTTGCAAACCTCTGGAGATCTGAAAATGGCTGTGCACAGACATCACCCATCCAACCGGAAGGAGCTTGGGAGGTGCTACAAAGAGGAATGGGTGAAAGTGCTGTAACATAACTAAATGTGGGAAAAGTGAAGCACTGTGAAAACATTCCAGATGAACTGTACTTAAAACTCCTCCACCTGAGGCAGCAGTGAATTAAATGAGTTCTGTGTCTTTGTCATTCTTTGTTCTGATACCTTTGTGAAAATAGGAATAGTTTCCAAGTTATATTTAAGCAGAAACATAATAAAAGTTTACAGAGACTGTGATTATATATCACAGATCCCAGTTAAAATGATGTTCATATTACCTATTTTATTTCACAGCAAATGTATTAGATTGAATTGTTTTTCTAAAAATGCTCAAAATATAATGCCCCATTGTGTTTCTGATAAAAAAAAAAAATTCTTCATGTAATCAACCTTAAATAAAAAAAAACATTAAAAACAAATACAGTGTGACACAATACACAGTTGTACAGGAAAATGTTACTAAAATAAGCAGCAAAACTAAATAAGAAGATGGTTAGATGACAAATATATCACTTCTTAAGGAAAACAATTCCCTTCCAAGACAACCAACAGAGATTTTAAAATAGAAGATGAAGCTATTGTTAGTGCCATTAGTTGGTTGGTTGCAATGCATAGCTCACATTTTAGTGAATTCATCAGACTCGTATTAAACTAACTGTTTTTATTTTTTAATAAACACAGATTGTTATTTAAGTTATAGAAATAATATACATAAACACAGTGAAATGTTGCATGCTTTGGGCAAAAGTCTGGCCAGACTCCAGAAATCCTGTTGCTTTTTAAGGGTCTGTCTTATGATTATTGTGTAATTCTCTCCCCCTAAACTTCAGAAAATGCTAGACGTAAAAACATAAAACTAGTTAACACAACTCAGAGGCAAAGACTTGAGGCGCTGTTTTTTTTTTTTTTAATATAACTAGCACCAAATAAAGTCTTTATAACCTCAAAAACATCTCACCCTATAGTCAAAATTGTGTCAAGTGTAAAAAAACAATGTATAAAATTAAAGGGCTCTCCAGCTGTAGAACTAAAAACATGGTAGATACCTTCGTATATGGATGGTGCGTTCAACATTTGCTTGTAGTATGAGTAGTACAGTCCACACTCCGTTCGGAAGGAGATCTCGCGCTCCACTTCCTAAAAGAAAAGTGGGGACTTTGGTTATATAAACCATACACCTCAGTTTGTTCAATATGGAAAACAGATATGCTGGCAATACATGACAGAACCAAAAAGGACAAAGGCAAAGTACTTAACATGCTACAGAACAGAAACAATAAGAAGGGCTTGATGTGTAGACCCATGAGACCACCTGCTTGCTCTGTATTACTTTTCCACTGCAGTGTAACAGACAGTCTTGTGAACAACTCGCTGATCTTTGTTTGAAAACTGTCTTTGCAGCTTTATGGACCGTCCGTCAATAAACCGTTAAAATTTTTCAAAAATCCAATGCTTATTACAAAACTAATTATATTTCTACACACATTTCTAAATATTACAACAGTAGAGATTCTGCATTTTATTTTATGTTATCAATATTCACTTTGGCTCTAACAGAAAGAGCTTCGAATGAGTGCAAGTCTGATAAAACAGCAGATGGAGTAAGTCACATAACTGGCTAATGGATAAAACAGACATGGAGATTTGGAATTTGAATTATAAAGACCAAAAAAAGCCAAAAATCCACTATGGAAGAAATTTTTACATCACTACACAGGAAACAACTTTACTTAAATCTACAATTTGACAAAAACAAGAAGCTCAACAAAAAGTTGAAGTTAAGTAAATTGCAAGATTCTACCACAGATTAATTGGAGAAGAAAAGATGTTAGAAATTAGTATAAAATGAGCTTTTAACCTAAAGTCTACCCTTCATACTGTACAAAAACAAAAACAAACAAAAAAAAAAAACCATCAGCTTTAGTTAGTGATGAGCATCAGTGCATGTGGAATGAAAGTATAATCAGAGTTGGACTGGGACCAAAAATAATTGATTTCTCATTAAATGTTCTAGAATTGCGCCGGTCAAGGTGGCTGCATGTTGGAGCAGCTCTGTTACTTTCATCTTGAGATTTTGCTTTTGGAAACTTTAATTCCTCTTTTTCTGGATGTAAATCACATTTGTTGGATGATTGTTTCAAATGGTATCGGATGCTGTGCAGCTGGAAGGATTTTTACTGAAGCTTTTTTAGTTTTGGACATTTGTTATGATGTGTAACCATGGCAACAACGCAGTTTTCTACAACCAACAGCAGCTGATTAACATCTCAAAAGCTCAAATAATATCTCAACTACAGCCCCAAGTCTCAAGTGAGTTGAAAAGGATGTTCTGTGGACACATTCTCATCTACCTGCCAGCTGTGCTCGAGTGCCTGACCACTGAGATCCTGGAACTAGAAGGAAACACGGCTCATGACAGTGGAAGGACAGGATCGTCCCTCGGCACCTACAGTTGGCTGTCCGCAGTGATGAGGAGCTCGGCAGACTGCTGGGAGGAGTGGCCATCACTCTGGGAGGAGTTCTGCCCGGCATTTGGGTGGTCCTACAGCCCAAGGGGAACCGAGAGGCCAGCCGAGTCTGGGTGGACGGATCGGACGGCATCTGCAGCCAGTTCCTTAGGATCCACTATGGGATGGACCTTTACAAGAGATCCTTCCTGTTTACAGCCATCAGTATCTATAACATCTCTTAATGAAATGAGGATAATGAGTTACAACAACAAATAATTTCCCACTGGGATTAATAAAGTATTTTTGAATTTGAATTATTATTTTTTTTAAATGTCAGTATGAGCTCCTCTGAATTTTGTTTTTATATTGTAAACAAAAATAACCCTCAAAACTACCTATGTTAACACTAAGGCTACCACATTGCCACTGCTTTAAACACTAAGTTTCAACATTGTTATTTCTATTGTTATTAAAAATAAATAAATAAATAAAACGTTAGGGTTACTTTAAAACACATGTCAAACTCAAGGGCAATGGGTCAAATCTGGTCCCCCAAGATGATAATTTAAATGTAAAATATTGTATCGCTTGTAATTTTTTTCTTCAAAATAAATAAATAAATAAATACATCATTTAGTATAGACTTCTCTTGCCAACTGGCTAACTTTGCAGCCAGAAAGATGGTTGGATCATTCTGTCATTATGATTCTGATGTGGAAAGAGCAACAGAACGTCCATTGAAACAGATCAAACTCTTGTTGTTGAATCTGCATCCAAGAAAAGATATCGGGTATCTGACTTGAGTTAATGTATCAGCTGAAAGTGGCTTGGACAAAGTTTTTAAATTTTGTCTCCTTTTGGTAACTGAGATCAACACCCCTACTTTCAAGGCTTTGTGTGTAAAAGTCTTTAGAAGTCGTGCAGTAAAAGAAATGGTAACTACACATAACTATTTCTGCACAAACATGAATTATAATTATCTGAACAGAAATGGGTCAGCTAAAAATGTATGAGGAAGAAGCAGACACTCCAACTGTGAAGTGAGATTGAACAGCTGAGGTGTGACACTTCTGTACATGCACCTCGTTACCGACTGAACCCCTGGAACTGGCGCTTCAGAATGTGTCCAGCTATAATGCGCTTCATTGATTAAATGTTCAAACTGAGTTATTTTCTACAATTCAAGTAATAACTCTTACCGTGAGCTCAGAGAACCACAGCAGATTCTCATGTATGGTGTTGACACACCAAGCCTGAGTCATGGCCAGCAGCCCTGCTAGAAGCAGCCCTGCTGCCATGGAAACACACTGTTGCCTGGGCCACCGCTGTAGAATGCATGACCCGGAAAAAGAACCGGATCGTCCAAGCAGAGAAAGTCCTCCTCCAACTCCCTCTTGTGTGGTATCAGACCCTGTTGGCACCATTACTGTGCCACTGTTGCATCCCCCATCAGCAGAGCCATCTGGTGAAACCCTCAAATTACTCTCTAGGTGACTCTGCCTAACTCTCTTACGAATCCTCATTTTTGGAGAAAACTCAGATTATCTATAAATTGTTTCCTTGAATCCTTTGATGGGCTCAATCCAGGTAGATTAACAGCATGCTCCTAGGTTAAGCAACAGAAGTTATCCAAATCCAATTCAGAAATAAATGCCAATGTGTTGTGTTCTTCTTTCCTTGAAGTCACTCCAAATAATTCATAAAAGCTTTGAAATCGCTTCAAGTTCCTTGCCAAAGGAAATATGCAAAAGCTATCACAGAGGGAATAAGCAGCCGGTTTTCTTCCAAATCCTCTTTTGAGATTGCCTGAAGCAAAATAATCCTTGGCTTTTCACCAAAAAATAAAAAATATGGATAATCCCCAGTTTATATTAAGGTCAGGCAGAAGAGGCCAAATGAACACGTTCAAATAGTACCCCTTAATTGGAAAGCTTGTTAACTTCTTCTTCAAAAAGAAAAGAAAGAAACATCAGTCCACTTTTCTTCATTTCTTTCTTTAGAATTTCCTTTTTTATGAATCTCTGAGTAACTCCATCAACTGATGTGGCACTTGAAGAGACCAAGAATGGATCCGTTCTGTCTGAAACCGCTCACTACTTCCTCAGCTTTATATCTTCCAAAGCATAAATAGATCAATAAATTATACTGCAGACGTAGATAAAAAAATTTTTTAAAAAAATAATGATTCTTGACAAATCAAGTCCGAAGTATGAAGAAAAAGTAAGTCAAAAGACTGAGCCACAAAAAGTGTGCAAACAGCAAGACAGACTGCAGATAACTGAAGCAGTCAGGAGAGGGAGAGAAAAGAGACTGGACTACTGGTGACCTTGTCTATAAAACACACATGCTTACAGGAAAATAGTAAGATGAGTTGGGGGTGGGAGAGCACCAAAGGGAACTTGTTGGAACATCGTTCGGAAAACGTGGGGAACATTTGTCAGGAAATTTGTGGCTCTGCAACTGCTGTAAAGATGTGAGCGAATGCTTGAAATAAACCCTCCGAGGCACCAGACATGGATATGAGCTCACACCCGGTGAATTTAAGGAGAAACAATGAGCCAGCTGGCTTTAAGCCTAATTCAACACTACTGGGGATAATGAGCATTGTCTAAAATTATCTCGAAAACACCATAGATAAGGGCTGTATGATTATTAAAACCAGTCCCTCTTCCTGTTAAACAGCAGCTTCCATGGACTACAAACGCACAGATAGCATTACTGGTTACACCAGGCAGTAACATGTTTCAAGGGCCGTGTGTGTCTTGAGAGAGAAAGTGAAAAAGTGGAAGTGTGTAAGGCACAGTGGAACTAATAAAACTGGAAACTAAATACATTCTGACTGCCTGAGAAGCAACAAGGAGGAAGCCAAAACCAGAAACCTAAGTAATTATTGTAAAGGGTGTACACAACATGTTCTTCAACTCAGTTCAGGAGCTGTTTTTTTTCTTCTCAGAAAAAAGTACAACCACAAATTAGTAAAACAGAAGAAAAAAAAAATAGAAAGGTGTGGAAAATACAAAACGGGTGGTGGATAGGTATGTGCAATATGACAAAATTCATATCACGATATGTATTGTGATGGGTGGGGGTAACGCTATATATCACGATATGTTTTTGGTGTAAAACTTGCAATAGGAATGGAAAAAAGCATAGGGTGTCCTTTTGCCATCATTTATTTTGAAAACTGCTATACCACAAAATAATCTCAATTAAGAAAATTCCACTACTAGGTCCAGAGAGTTTTTAAATAATTAACAAATCAAGTATTAGGCTTCTTTCTTGTAGTGCAAAACAGTGCAAAATATACCAAATGTAGTTTTAGCTATATGTTTTAAACAAAATAATATGTTGTTACCTCTTAACAGTTTCCAGTATTCTCACTTAAGAAATGAACAGCAACAGAGCAGCATTTTACATATAAAAAAGTGCACACTGAAAACACTTAACCCTCCAACCCTCTAGTGGGCGTTTCCTTCTGCTTTAAGAAGCGCTGACACAAAATGGCAACCAGTTTCCTCTGTGGCTTTGACCAGAGGTCTCGCAGTAAAACCACACAACACAGCGTTCTTTTCACAGGTCAGAGAGCAGGTTTAACCCTTTTTTTTTAGCACTCTCTAAAGCTGACCAACAAACTTCCGACGAAAAAACTTTTGACAGAACTCAGCGTTTTGCGCATGCGTACGAATAGGAGTACGGCAAGCTGGCCATAATTAGCTTGTAGCTTCGCTACTTAGCTCTTGAAGAAAGGACTTTAACACCACTTACGCACAGTTTTCAATTAAAAAAAGTAACAAATAAACCTGACAACTCTGATTTTACATTAGACACAGCATTACTGCGGTTAGCCGGTAGAATACAGATATCTATTATAGGCTAAATGTCTATCGTTTCTAAAGTGTACCGTATATATTGCACATTCCTAGTGGTGGAGTTCAAAAAATCATGAAGTAATTACTAACAGTGAGTGGTGCTTGAAAATGCCTATCCCTAATCACTACTCAGTTTGTCTTTGACATTCTTATACAAACCTACCGGTAATTTCACTGTCTAACTTTTAAGTACTTCCCTTGTGTTTCTATGACTTGTTGGGATATGTGGCTGTAAGAAAATAATGTCACATCATCTACCTTTTTATGTATGTGATACGTATATGTGGACCAATTTCCAGCCAAGGCCAGGTTGCCACATATTTATTGGTCATTTCAAAAGATTCTGTAGCATAAAGTAGCTTTGAAACATCACATTTACCTCGCGTAATGCCATAATACCACAAGTTGCATAGCGGTGACCCAACAATGATGTCACATAATCACAGGCTTTGCTATGCAAATGCTGTGACTGCACTACTATGGTACTGTGACATATTTGTGGCAACTCATTCAACCTTTATTTATATAGGTTAGTCCCATTGAGCCTCGGGGACTCATTTACAAGAGAGACCTATATTGGTAAGAGGTGTTGCCATTGCTTTTTTCTTTCTCATCCATCTCACTCAAGCTGCAAACCTGTATGGTATTCTTTTGGGTTCCTAGCATATGCTCCATGTAATTATTTTTGTTCACATGCACAGTAGTTGCTGCAGCAGATATGCATTGCATTGATAAAGAATATGCAGCAAAGACTGCTAAAATTGTTCACTTGTCAATCATTCTGCAAACGTGAACTTGGAAAAAAAAATTACATGCAAGCTGCTGCTGTGGGTTTGGTTTGGATTTGCCTTGCTAAAAATGTGAATGGAAATCAGAAGACAAATTGCCAGATTGATGTATGTCAGAGTAGAGCAACAAAGAGGACTAGCAAAAATGCAAAGATGACAACCCAGAAGATGGTGAATGAGACAATAGACTCTAATCTAAAAAAGTTAAATCTGGTCCTCTGGACATTCAAAAAAACAAAACAAAGCAAATCAACAAAAAAATGTAGAAACGTTTCGTCTCTCATCCGAGAGACTTCCTCAGTCTGAGGAGCTGTATTCAGCTCAGTCTCTTAAATAGCACCGTCTCAG
>NC_056499.1:32746386-32751386 GCF_014905685.2 Nematolebias whitei
CTCTGTGAACAGTAAACAGCCATCAGTGTGCTAATGATCCATTGTTAGGCTGATGGTCCTTCTTGAGCATGTGATCAGCTGGTTTTGGTTGTCAGCAGCAAAACTGGTTGATCCACTCTGAGACGGTGCTATTTAAGAGACTGAGCTGAATACAGCTTCTCAGACTGAGGAAGTCTCTCGGATGAGAGACGAAACGTTTCTACATTTTTGTTGATTTGCTTTGTTGTTTGTTTGTTTTTTTTTGAATGTCCAGAGGACCAGATTTAACTTTTTTAGATAAATGGGATATATTTGGTCTCCCTTTGACAAAACCTTACACTTACCTTGTGCATGACTCATCTGAATACAATCCATTTCACGCTTGTGTGAGAAACAGATGAAGTACCAATTAAACAGTATGTTATGTACAAAGAATATAAATTGATTTGCTTCTTTCTTTTCTTTTCTATACATTAGGGAAAATCTTATGTGATTCAGAGTGCATTCACACTAGCCCCGATTAGGCCGCTTTAATCAAACTCTAGCTCGTTTTCCTAGAAATCTGGCTCGTTTAGGGAGGTGTGAACGCGCCATTGAACTCTGTCACGGAACAAAAAGGCGAACTCTGGCCCGGGCTAAAACCTAGGTCTCGGTCCGGTAGAAGCGAACTCCAGCGCGGTTCGAGTACAGTGTGAATGTAAACAGACCGGGACCCGCTCCGCAGGGTAAAAAAACACGCATTTCTCTGACCTTATATGGAGCCGTCAGCTGCCTTGTGTGGAAAACAATATTCTCCATGGTATTCTGTCTCATCTTCTGCTCATGCTAAGTCCATTTTTGAAAAATGACAAAATATAACTCCTAAAACTGCTAAAACTTGATGCCACTTCGTTTTTATTTTTATTTACAGAAGAAGACGTGTCTTCAGAGGTTTTTGTGTCGTTTCTTTCAGTAGTTCTTGGTGCAGCGCCCCCACAGGCGAGCGGGGGAACAGGTTGGTTCAACAGGTTGACTTGTCTGCACAGTGCAGTGTGAATGCAAACGCACCAGCTCAAATGTAAACAAAATGTCATGAATATTGGTCCCGAACCGAGTCTACCGGACTATCTGGTGTGAAAACGACCTAAGAGAATATTTAAAAATGCAAATCAATACATTGAGATATCTCTGGTCATATAATTTTAATCATCAAAATTTGTTATGAATTTCCTGCTTTTTTATGGCGAGAAAACAGCTCCCACCAAACTGTGTAATGAACTTTGTAACAAACCCAGAAAAATCACAAGTCAGGTCTTCAGCCTCATTTCCTCTGTAATGTCCATTTGCATATGCATTAGCTTAATCAGGTTTAATAAAAATGAACTACTTCATGCAAATTAAATTAGGATATTTATGAATTTAAAGTCAATGTTCAATTAAAAATAACCAAATGGGTAAACATGAGGTTATAAGAGCACTAAAGTGCCATCAATGCTAATTTGAAAGAAATACACAGGTACTTTCTGCATTCTGCAGATAAAACCACATTGTTCACTTCCTAATGACTACAGTTACTTCATGTTTTAGTGATATTTTTTCTATGCATTAAATATTCAGTTTGTCCTCAACAAAAAACAACTTTCTTATTTCAGTTTGCAACACAAGAAATGACAGTTAATATATTAAAAGAGCAAAATACATAGCGAAAGGTCTAATTTATATTTTGTCCTTATTTTGATACTGCTTGAAACTAATCATCCTCTGTTGCTTCATGCTCAGCCAAACCAATGTTCTCCTAAAGCTCTAAAAGGGCCACTCAAATATGACATCATATTTGGCTTTGCACAGAGCTGTTGCTGCACAGCAGAGACTGAGAGACACCCTGTGCCAATCCTGAGGATCGAGGACTGTGTGTGGCTGATTCAACAGGTTTAAAAATCTGCCTTGTAAAGTGCATGGAAAATCTATTATCCCATCACCTAATGGAGTGTTTATGATGTGTTTTTGGAAGCCATTTCAGCTCTACCAAAGTATGAGGTAATATGTAATAATATAACTTACGTTGCATCTCGAGGCAAGCAGAAAATAGGTGAGAATTATTTTACAATATTTTATGAAATGCTAAGAGCCCACAAGTTTTCTAGATTACCAGATCATATTACTGGCAGAAAATCCACTGACTATGTTTGTGTTGTCAAGCGACCTGAGCAAAGACAAACCCTGTTCTTTACAGGTTCGGCTTTGGCCATCAACAAGAAAATGCCAGTAAGTATGGTGCTGCCCTGTTCATATCTGATACCGGGAAAATAATCAGCCTACTTTCCCCAAAAACATATAAATATAAAAGGTGAGAAGTGTCGTGATTTATTTTGTGTCATCTTGTGTGATTCTTCTGTGGCTTCACATCCATCTTGTTGAAATAGGAAAACAAAAAAAAAACCTTAATAATAGCTCTTTCTGTTCTAACATTCAATTCAGTTCAGTTTATTTATATAGCGCCAAGTCACAACAGAAGTCATCTCAGGGCACTCAACAGAAACATTTATATCCCGGTATATATAAAAGTTAATAACATTATACAGTACTGTATATCTGAGGAGCAGACTGCTTTGAGTTTAACTTCATCGCAGACTCTCATTCTGAGCAAACAAGAAGGCTACAGTGGAAAGGAAAAACTCCCTCATGAGGAAAAAACCTCCATCAGAATCAGACTCAGGACAAGCGGCCATCTGCTTCGACCGGCAGGGTTTAAGAGAAACAGAAAGGAAGAACAGATACACAATGGCAGGTTGAGAATGAGGAGGACATTACATGTTAAGATAGACATAATTTCAAATGTAAACTATTCATATGTATGCATTGGTAACTATTTGTTTTTTTAAAAATTAGATCAATTTGTCCTCCAATTGTCTAAACCTATGGCAAGCCAAGCCTAACTATAGGATTCATCACAAAGGAACGTCTTAAGCCCAGTTTTAAAACTGGGCAATGTGTCAGCCTTATGGACAGAAACTGGAAGTTGGTTCCACAAGAGAGGAGCCTGAGAACTGAAATATCTTCCTCCCATTCTGCTTTTGGAAACTCTAGGAACCGCAAGTAAACCTGTAGTCTGACAGTGAAGTGCTCTGTTAGGAAAAGGTGGAACAATAAGAACTGTAATATAAGATGGAGCTAGGTTGTTGGGAGCTTTGTAGGTTAGAAGTAAGATTCTGAATTCTACTCTGAATTCGAAAGGGAGCCATTGGAGAGAAGAACATGTGTCCTGGCAAGGCAGTGTGCACCACACCAAAGTTCATAACAGAAGGTACTATTCCACTGTTAATCCATATCCATCCATCCATCCATTATCTTTACCCGCTTATTCCATTTTGGGTCACGGGGGTCGCCGGTGCCCATGTCCAGCAATCACTGTGCGACGGGCGGGGTACACCCTGGATGGGTCACAAGTCCATCACAGGGCCACATAGAGACAAACAAGACAAACAACCATTTAGTCTCTCACACACCTAGGGACAATTTAGAGTTACCAATCAGCCTAACATGCATGTTTTTGGTCTGTGGGAGGATGTTAATCCATATGTTCAACCAATTATGACACTTCAAATTACTTCCTAACACCTGATCGGTTGCTAGCTGAAAGTGACCAAGAAAACCTTGTGTGTTGTGGTAAAGAGTGCTGCAATTCTGTGTACTTGTAGAGCACGGAAAGCCTTCCAACACCCACACAGTCACTTCCAGCGTGTCTGTTTTTGATCAAAGCCTGCCAGTGCTCAGACAATGTGAGGGAACAAAACATGAGGTTGAAATGCAATCAGGAGCTGAAGAGCGGATCTGTGTCGCTGTGGCAACAAGGGAAAACACTTGAGATGTTGACTGTTAAGGCCTTTACCTTGATGTTGGAGAACCACAGGTCGTTCTCGTGGAGCGTGGCCACATAGATGCAGCACAACAAGCCGAAGCCGACAGAAACAGACCATCCAATTGAGGTGCAGATTATAGCCCCCCATGACCAATCACCTGCAAGAATTTTGTTAAAATTATATTAAAATAATGCTACTAAAATATATATATTTTTTA
Organism: Nematolebias whitei; assembly: GCF_014905685.2. Lineage (NCBI taxonomy): Eukaryota > Metazoa > Chordata > Actinopteri > Cyprinodontiformes > Rivulidae > Nematolebias > Nematolebias whitei. The sequence continues at coordinate 32,750,422 of NC_056499.1, forward strand.
ATTGAGTAATGACAGAACATTACATCATATTGTCGTTAGAATTTCTAATTTAAACATCTAAATGGGTCTGCTTTCAAAATTAAGTGCTTACAAATAACGAGCTGTTCCAGCTGGCTGATTCAAATGAAGCAAGGCCCAAACATAAGAGCTCTTAGTCATAACAATGAATTTTTTTTTTTTTTTTTTTTTAAGTCCTTCAGAAAGGTATTCAGCAAAAGTTGGTGTAAACGTTATTGGCTGTTCACGATAAGTTGAGTTTTTAGAGCATATACTAACAGAAACTTGAACAAGGAAAACTTTTAAGTGTCAGCAGAAAACTAATCAATCAATTTATTCGCTCGATTCAACAAATTGATCATCAGTATACAAACACACTCTCTGACAACACTTACTATACACGAGTGAAGAGGGAGCAGGAAGAATTAAATCTTGTATAGACCTGCCCCTTTCTCAATTACAAAAACATTCATGGTCGTATACATTAAATTAACAAAACAAGTTGCAAACAACACGTCACTTTTCCCATTAACAACTCAAAAGTGTATAAGAGTTCATCATTCTATTCTTATAAAGTGTTTTGAATTGATTTATGGGAGAACATTTTTTTAACTCCTCGTCCAAATTGTTCCACAATTTTACTCCATGTACCGAAATGAAACATTTGTTTAATTTAGTACGTACAGTTTTACTTTTGAAATCATACTTCCTTCTGTTATTTCTATCACATGAGCTTAAGAAAAAGAACTATTGTACATTAAATGGCAATAATCTCTTTCTAGCTTTAAACGTAACCAATAGCATTTTTAAATTAACCAGATCCCGTAGTTTCAAGATATTTGACTGAATAAACAATTTATTTGTGTGTTCTCTAGTGTCCACTTTATATAAAATTCTCATAACTTTCGTTTGTATGACAGACAACGGTTTAGTGTTGGTTTTATATGTGCTGCCCCATACCTCTATAC
>NC_056499.1:32752559-32816366 GCF_014905685.2 Nematolebias whitei
TATATATATAATCATCCTGCCATTCCATCACTATCAACAGATGTTTTAGTTTTGCTTTTCCTTACTATAGTTAGAATTTCATTTTCACTTATATCTCCAAGAAACATTGACTGTCAAATTCTACTACCACCCTGCACACCCTGAATATCATTTATCTTAATGGAAGAAGCCAAACCTGTCACTTCCTTTATAAGATCACAAAAACTTAAAAAGCAAACAAGAAAGTCAGTGTTTGAGTGATCTCTAAAGGCCCTGTCACACAGTGCTGTATTGCATCAGAGTAGGAAAAAAAATACAAACAAAACTGGTGTAATTTATATAAGTTAGGTGTAAGCTTTGATAAGCTACCAGCACGCTCATATACAATGGCCAGGCAATTACTATTTACTGGTACATGCACAAAAACATCAGTGTGTTGAGACACACGTTACAGGTATGCAACAGGTAAGTTATAAATATCGGTAAGTTCACTGGTTAAGATTCTCAGTCATCCAGGACATGGTAAATCCAAAAAAGTTCAAGACAAAAACAACTGGACTTTATTTGTAACAAATTTATTACAAATAAAAGTCCAGTTGTTTTTGTCTTGAACTTTTTTGAATTATGAATAAGTTCACACACGTTACATGTAAGTTACTCATAAGTTGGCATATGTCAGAAACCACCTGGCAATTGTGAACGTACACAAAACGTATTTCTAGCCTATGAGCACCTTGAATTATGCAGAGTTTTATGCAACGTTAGTTTTATGCCAAACTTGTGTACCGGTACAACAGATATAAAAGAACAGCTCTCTGCACCCTCAGTCAGTCCAGTTTTGCATTGATCAACATCTCAGAAAATAATCAAACAAATCTGTGATCAATGAATTAAATGTATTTATGTAGCACCAAATCACAACAGAAGTCATCTCAGGGCAGTGCACAGAAACATGCACATACATATAGAGTCAGTTAAGGAAGCTGCATCAGCATCTTCCATCTCTGTGGTGATAACTGTGGACCTCTGCACCTTGTGGATCGAGCAGGAGTGCCATTCTGTGTCTAGTTCTCCTCCCTGTCCTCTCAAACCCCAGCCAGTTGAAGCAGATGGTCTCTCATCCTGAGCCTGGTTCTGATGGAGGTTTCTTCCTGTTAAAATGGAGTTGTTCCTTTCCACTGTTGACTTTGTGCTTGATCAAGATGGGAAACTGTGAAGAAGTGAAGATTCAACACAATCTGATAGCTTCTTAAGATAGATAACTTTTACTAACTGGCTTTTTTAATGTATGTGGATGTTTCTGTTCAGTGCCCTCAGATGACTTCTGTTGAGTTGGTGCGATATGAATAAACTGAATTGAACTGAGTGATGAGTTGCACATCAATTTGACTTTATATACAGACATGTATATGAACCCCAAAACAATGGCAAGTACGCTAGCTTAAAGGTTTAACCACGTTTCAGAATAGACTGCTCACTCTATATCAATACAGGGTATCAATAAAACGAGAACTTGAGCTGCTGTCACAAACGCAACTCACGCTGGATCCAAACTATGTACCCCAGGTGCTCACGCTCCTCCACATCTCTGCGCTCCTCCTCTGTCTCTCCCACCCCACTCTTTGGAGCCCTGCACATGAACCCTTTAAGGCACAGATATTGCAATATGTTGTAGACATGTCAGACATAAGATACAGAGCTGTTACATGTTGCTCACAGTTAGAAATAAGTTACTCAAACGCTCACATCTGGTTTCTAACATATGTCAACTTATGAGTAACTTACATGTTACATGTGTGAACTCATGCATAACTTAGCTGCTGCATACCTGCAACTTATATATAACTTACCAGCAACACGGCCACATGCACTGAAAATGTCAAGCGTGTGCCAAATTTTGGGCTGGCCTCACCATAAGACAAACTTATGTTGTTGTATATCAGCATGCTGGTAACTTATTCTAAACTTACCTAACTTATGTGACTTACATTAATGTGTTTGGCTTTTTTTTCATACACTGATGATGCACATTACTGTGTGACAGCTGCTCTCATTGCAACATGCTCCAACATGCTGTGCGTGAACTCAACACAAGTTACAGTGACAATCGTAAGCTCTATACAAGTCAAACATCACTGCCATACACTTGTATAGGTTACGCATAAGCTAGGGACAAGCTATGAATAAGTTACTCGTAGGTTATATATGTATTCAACCCGTTAGCAGTACGGTGTGTATAAGTCTTAAAGGATATACATGGAGGGAAGTGAACATTACACATAAAAATGCAACCATAATCATTACGGTCTAAAGGAAAACAAGGTTCCAGTAGACTAAATAGAAGCAACAGGTTTTATTATTTGTTACTGAATTCATTTTCATTTGGTCCTTTATATTGAAGTGAAAAACTGATAAATGAGTTATTATCCCCCTGTTTAAATGTTTAGCTTTTCTTATAGAAAGCTGCTTTTTTTCTATATGTACTAGATGAAACAACTAAATTTTCTCATAGTAAGAATTGCTCATTTGTTGGTTGTTTCACTGGTTGTCCATAGCCCAGTTTACCGTGCACTTGATATTTTGCAGCTGACATTTTCTGCTACGTTTGTACCTTTTTTCATATGCACACAGAGTTTTTGGTGAGAAGATTTAATGGCACACCTTCCAAAGTGGAGATTTCTGAAATGTGAGTTTGTGCATCTGTGAGAACTTGAGATAGTGACCTTTACAGAAACGATGATGAAGCAGCCTATTTTGCCCACTTTCACTTTGTGTCTCAGAAACAAAAACAGTGAAACTATTTTTACCACTTTACATTTTTTCTTTTATCTTAATCTTGTTCCCATTTAACTTTGATCGTGTACTTAAATACAGAGAAAACTGTAAAATCTTTGAAAGAATCTTCAGGCAAGCTGAGAATAATTCATGTATTTAAATGTCATTAAAGTGTACGTTCCTGTGTTCTAGATGGGTACCTCAGTGTTTTTTTTCTTTTTTAAGAACTGACAAAAATACGAGTAGTGTAGGTTTACACCGGGCCTAAAATACCAGAAAATAATATGGATGAATGAAAAGGCAGAGTTTATACAAGTAATAATGCCTCTGTATCATTTATAAGCACTTTATTTTCAGACATCTCTTGGTGCTAGTTGCAGACAACCATGTAAAATGTGGAAAATTATACTTTGCAGAAAATATATATATTTTTCAAGTTCTTTCTGCCAATGGTGCAAGTCTGTATGTTACAGTTATGTAAATGTGGACACAGCTCAGTCACCGCTCTGCAGGTGAGCAGAGAGTTTATTTCCCCAGTTTCAACCCTGAAACAGCCATTTTTGAAGAAGGTAAGCCTCAGCCTCATATCTCATCATGAGACTTGACTGTGACAGAGACCTATGTTTTTATTGTGGGGTTTTATTTTATTTTTTTCTACCAAGTGACTGTCAAGATCATGTGGACCACAGGTCTGACACGTTGAAGATAAAAGTCCAGAGGGGCAGCTCACTCACCCTGCAAGGTCTTCTCTGGACGTTGGTGATGAAGGGTGCAACAGTTGGACTGCTGGGACTGAACCTCAGGACTCAGAGGAGCCTCCTTCCCCTTCATGCCCTTCCTCTGGCGCAGGCTGCTCATGACGTTTGTTAAACTACCTTCAAAAACCGCGGCGGTGTGCGCATGCGCGGGTGTCCAAGCAGATGTGGTTAATGAATGGTACGCAGCGGGTGTGCTAACCGTACAAAGCAAACAGTGACGCGCCGATGTGCGTTTTGACAGGCCTGCTAAAAATGTATTTTTTAAAAACCGGGATTTCCTGATCACGTTGCTGTTGGGATTGTGAAATATCCGAATTCACTTTAGTCAGCAGATTATCGGAAAACCAAATTAAATATGTATCGTATTTGAACCAGATGTAAACATAACATGAGATAATGGTGCTGGAACAGGTTTTACACGACTAACCATCTCATTTATATGTATATGAATGTGTAAGACATCGGCGCGCTCCCGCTACAGATTCTCATCGTTTCACAGCAACGCAGACAAAAAAAATAAAATCTGGCAAACGGTGCATTTGAACGCCTCACCCTCCTCCTCTAAGACTACAGGAGCCCTCGGCAGGACGGTCCGACAGCTTTCCTCTGTCTCCTCTTTCTTTTTATCAATGTACCCCCTTTATCTCTCTTGCTCATGTTTCTCTTTTCTGTTCTCCCTAAATTCACTGCAGATTTCACCAGTCTGAGCGTCTGTAGCAGCGTCTGCTGCTGCCGCACTGTGTTTGAGGACCGGAAGTTTCCAAACAGAACAGGGTTGGCCTTCAAAATAAGAGTTTGAGATGACATCCTGATGCATGCTCAGGCAGAAGTCAGGTCCTAGTCTAGGATGCAACAAGTTAAAAATAAAAAATAAAATGTTGAAACGTTTCTTCTTCTATCTAAAAGACTTATAAAGACGAAACGTTTCAACATTTATTTGGTTACTTTTTGCATCCATCCAGAAGACCTCACTTAACTTTGTTTGAGTTTGAGATAACTATTATTTAATTTCCATATTTTTTTTTCCTTTCTTTCAGATGGGGCTGCAATACCTTGGTGGCCAGTGCCACAGTCTTGTAGTCCTGAGGTTGCAGCCCAGGTTGCATCAGAACGGGCATCTGGCGTAAAACAAATTGCCAAATCTTTCATACAAGTTTGCTCGCTGTGTGGTGACCTCCGAAGAGGGAACAGCTGAAAGAAACTTACCTTTGGGGGAGTGATGGCGCAGAGGCTAAGACCAGCCTGTGATTGGAAGGTTGCTGGTTCGACACCCCCTGGACCCACGGAATTAAAATGTGGGTGGACAAGGTGGAGCACCCACACCTGCACTCACTTGAGCAAGGTCCTTAACTAAGGTCCTTGTTCGATCTCAATGGGATTTGCCTGGTTAAATAAAGGTTAATAAGTAATTTACCCCACCCTCTGCCACCCCGTGTACCCAGATAGCAGCTCTTTGCTCCACACAGAGGGCTGTGGTAGCTCAGTGGTCTGTGGTTGCATCAGGAAGGGCATCCAGTGTAAAAACAATTGCCAAGTCTTCCTGTGAGATAGGGTGAGAAGTTCGATCATCCGGGAGGGACTCAGAGTAGAGCCGCTACTTCTCCACGTCGAGAGGAGCCAGTTGAGGTGGCTCGGACATCTGTTTAGGATGCCTCCTGGACGCCTCCCTGGTGAGGTGTTCTGGACACGTCCCACTGGGAGGAGACCCAGAGGTAGACCCAGGACACGCTGGAGGGACTATGTTTCTCGGCTGGCCTGGGAACGCCTCGAGATTCCCCCGGAGGAGCTGGACCAAGTGGCTGGGGAGAAGGAAGTCTGGGTCTCCCTACTTAGGCTGCTACCCCCGCGACCCGACCCGGATAAGCAGAAGAAAATGGATGGATCGTTCACGTAATAGAAAATAAAAATAGCCACATAATCTAACATTTTAGGCACAATTTAAGCAGCTCATTTTAATATTAAAGAAAAAAAATAACGTAAGCTATTCTTACTCCGGGTAGCACAACTGATAGAGCTGCTGCCTCTCAGCGAGCAGGTTTCCGGAAGAAATCCTGGTCCGGAGGCCTTTCTGGGTGGAGTTTTATTTTCTCTCCGTGCATGCATGGGTTTTCTTCGGGTACTCCGGTTTCCTCCCACAGACCAAAAACATGCATCGTAGGCTGATTTGTAACTCTAAATTGTCTCTAGATGTGAGTGAGAGTGAATGGTGAGTTGTCTCATTTGTCTCTATGTGTCCCTGTGATGGACTTGCGACCTGTCCAGGGTGTACCCTGCCCCTCGCACAGTGATTGCTGGACATGGGCACCAGCGACCCCCGTGACCCAAAAATGGAAGAAGCAGGTAAAAGATAATGGATGGATGGACGGATATTCTTACTCCAGTTAAATTTGGAAGTCAAATTATTATTATTATGTTTTTATTATTATTAATTATTATGTTTGGCAAGAACTAATTTTTTGTTTTTGAAAAATAAATAAAAGGAATTATGAACGTGATAAGGCAGACCTTAGTCACAGGCAGTGAAATGATAGCAAACACTAATGAAGAAAAAAAAGTTTGAGGTTTTAAATTTTACATTCTTTTTGTCAATTGAACTAAAATCCAGGGACTTCATGTATCAATGGCACATGCATGTTCCACACACGTCTGGATGTATCAAAATGAACATTGCAAGAAAATATGCTTAAATAAATGCCCACATTTGACCTATCATATAATGCGCTTTCTATCATATTCTGTGCTTTTTAAGAACAATTTGTTCTTAAAAACACAATCATTAATTCATATTAATGGGGATGTAGTAGTTTAGTGGTCAGTGCCATAGTCTTGTAATCCTGAGGTTGGAGGTTTGGGCCCAGGTTGCATCAGGAAGGGCATCCGATGTAAACAATTACCAAATGTCTTGTGTGAGATCACTTGCTGTGATCAGCAGAGTGGGGGCAGCCAAAAGAAAAACATTAATATTGCATTCCCTTTTGGTTCCTACGCTGCAACTTTTCTTGACGGTTGATGTCAGATAGTAGCTGCCAGAATTTGTGTTCAACGTGTTTACCTGCAGATGGGCTTTCTTCTTTTGACTCTTTACTTTTTCCAGGCCTGCGTTTTAATTTAAAACAACCTTTAAATCAAACTCCTTGAAATGGTCTTCATTACTCTCCAAAGCCCCGCTGTTGTGGGCCTGCCCGCTCACCTTGGAGATGAAATGATGTGGAAAAACAGATATCGAACTTATTATATTGGATATTATCACACTGTTATTGGACTTTCCTCCTGCAGCTACAGATATCAGTGGAGTAGGGGAGCTCTGAGCGAGGAACTGTTATTAATGTGGAAAACCAGAACACTGCTCATGATTCAGAGGATAAAAATAAATTCTGTTTGAACTCATTTGAAATGATTTGGTTAGTGTTTGAATGAAGGAACTGACTTGGGTTGTCTTTTGTTCAAAGTTTAAACATTAAGGAACCGTTATGTGCTATACGTAATTTAGTAATTTATCTTAATTGGCCAACATTTTTGAGCACCCTTGAGCCAAATAATTAACTTCTACTGCTAATGTGCCCCTAACATTAAAATGTGTAATAAAGTACAACCCACTGCCAACTACTACATGTTTGCTCCACAAAAACAGCCAAAGTGAGTAAAAACGGGCCAACAACAGCAACACTTACATGTATAGTGATGCACTGGAGTGTATTTCTGCTCAGACGTGTTGAGTAAAGTATGCAGATAAAATTATCAAGTTCAAATAGTAAACTTTTAAGACAGTAAAGAAATGTATAAAACTGAGTGGACTTAAAAAAAAAAAATGTTTGCTGAAACAAAAACAGCTCCTCTTTGTCAAGCTTCTCTTTTAGCTCTTGGACCATTTCTCAGTGAATACATTTAAAAAAAAGCTAATCCAAATTTGCCCTTTCTTTCCTGCACCTTTTTATTTGTAGCCCGGGGGAAAGGCTGCAGAGAGATGGATAAAAAAAAAAAAAATTAAAAAAAAATTCCTAGCGCAAGGAAATCTAAAAATTATCCATTTAGTGGGAGAGCAGACGAGTGTTGACGCCCTTAAACGGAGTCTCACCTGCTGCTTACCGTATTTTCACACTTATTTCTTATTTATCGCCTCATTTTGTGCTTTGCTTTTATTTTCATGGTGATGCCATTAAAAGGTTTAGGGAGAAAACCTGATTTTGTGAAGAAATAACTCAGTTTTATTTCCCCTTTACCAAAGTGTTCAATAGTTTTGTGCAAAAATAAGAGGGATTACAGACCGTCATGTTTTATTTCAAAAGATGATGTGTGTGTGCGAGAGTGAGCACCTTGTAAGAGTCTTTGAGGCTCAATGTTATCTGTATAAATAAAGGTTTGAATGAAAATGTAAAGCTTAATTTGACTTATTTTCAATAGAGCTTATAAAGCTTTCACTGTATTTGACTGTTTTCCATCTTTTGACAAGATTAAATTCAATGATTATTTTGAAAACAGCCCAGTAAAAGACTGGACATTTAATCAAGTCCAGGATTCGGCAGAAGACCAAACCTACCTTCATTCCTAGAAAAGATAAAATGATGAAAAAAAGCAGGCTTTTCATTCACAAACTGTTGTACAAGCTCAGAATTTAAGCTGCACAGGTCCTATTTCGTTTTTTTTTATTTTTTTTTATTTATTGTATGATGTGACTTACCAAATTCTACATTTATCTAAAACAAAGCCTTTCACAGCTTGAAAGTGTAAATAAAAAATGCTTCAGGTGTCTCTGTGGCTGTGTGCATGCCTGTGTAAAGTACACTGACTGGCCAAAGAAAAAAAGTCACCTGGATTTAACTAAAATAGGTACGAGCCTCCTTTTGGCCAATTACTGCATGGGTGATTACCTTTCAGCTGGTAACAAGTTATTTAACTCCAACTGGTGCTATGAGTTGCTTCTCAGTTCTTTAACAACCATGTTGAAAGTAAGAAATGTTGCATGGTCGTGGAAAAGATGTCAGTCTGTTTGAGAAGGGTTAAATCATTGGCATCAAGCAAAGAAAACATCTAAGGAGATTGCAGAAACTACTAAAATTAGGTTAAGAACTGTCCAACGCATTATTAAAAACTGGAAGGATAGTGGGGACCCATTGTCTTCGAAGAAGAAATGTGACCGGAAAAAAATCCTGAATGATCGTGATCAGCGATCACTTAATGTTTGGTGAAAACAAATCAAAGAAAAACAACAGTAGCTCTCAGGGCTATGTTTAATAGTGAAAGTAAGAGCATTTCCACACACACAATGTGAAGGGAACTCAAGGAATTGGGACTGAACAGCTGTGCAGCCTTAAGCAAACCACTAACCAGTGAGGCTAACTGGGAAAAAAGGCTTCAATTTGCTAGGGAGGATATAGATTGGACTTTGGCGCAACGGAAGAAGGTCATGTGGTCTAATGAGTCCAGATGTACCTTGTTCCAGAGTGATGGGCGCATCAGGGTAAGAAGAGAGGCAGGTGAAGTGATGCAACCATCATGCCTAGTGTCTAGTCATCAATGCAAGATCTTGGTGAAAAATTAATGCAACACCGGATGGAAACAGATCTTGTGACATTGTAGAAGCTTATTGAAACAATGCCACAGTGAATGCAGGCTGTAATCAAAGATAAAGGCGGTCCAACAAAATATTAGTGTGACCCTTTTTTGGGTGGTGACTTTTTTTGACCAGGCAGTGTAGGATAGCAGCTAAAGCAGAACCTTCATATCTGAAGCACTTACGGTCGTTCACTCATCTGTGAGTCCTTGCCGTGCAAAGAAAGGCTTAGACTTTAGTAGACAAATCTGTCTCATATATAAACAGTAGCTTTTTCTTGGAAGAACTGTTTTTGCAAATGAATCATCTTTGTATCTCATTTTATCTTAAAGAAAAAAATGACTTGTGCGCAGACAGAAACTTAAAAGAGATGACAGATAATTCAGTGGTGTTCCTAAAGAAACATAATTTCCTATTTTAAATGGGTTTTTGGTGTGAGGCGCACGTCTCAATTAACATGACTAATGAAAGTGTACTTACCGGTAATCATAAGGAATCACCTGTAATTTCTCTGTGGTCCAGTTGAGATACATGCATGGTCAGTGAAACTGTAATCAATTCTCAACTATTTGAGCTGCAGAGGCGCTTTTGTTTTTAAAAAAGGGGGTAATACAGTCCTGTTTTCACTCGTTAATCCCTGGTCACGGCCACCCTGTTTTTATTTTACCTTCTTTGGGTGCTTTGATAGGTCTTGACCATTGTAGATTCCACAATAGCAGAAAATGTCAAGTTGCTTTGACTCAACATTTTCTTTCGTCTCTTGATGAATGGGAATACATATGTAGTGAACTTAATCTGGTGTCACGACTAAGCCTAAGGTCAAAACCCTTGACCTTAAGAACCTTGTGGGACAGAAACTGTCATTTCATTGATTTGAATCCAGAGATACAGGTTCACCCATCCTGAGACTCTCTTTCTTGATAATCAAGTGAAAGAACACTCTTTTTTATTATCATTACTATTTTACAGATGTTGATAATCAAAGTGTCTTAGTTCAAACCATTTTAGATGTTGCAGTGAACTAATCAATTTTATTAACTGTGTAATGATTTTTAATTCTCATGCAAGTGTGCGTTCCAGGGTCAGGAGTCGAAGCAGACATGCGTTGGAACAACTGTCCTGTTTATATCCTCTCAGATGTCAACAGGGGGTTTTGGCACCTGTTTCTTAAACTCGCCAAAACAAAACTCTCTCTGTCTGTGAGAAAATTTCTGATCTGTTCCATAACAATTCTTGCTGCATTCTAACCTTTTACATCACAAAACACACCCCGTCTGGTCGGTTCTGGCCAATGGGAATACTCCCAGATGAACCGGGAAAAAGAGCTCTTTAAAATGTCGGTACTTCCTGGTCTAACCAGTTCTGTGAGAGTTCTGTGAGGGTTCTACTCGGTTCGGTTGAGATCAGTTCTGTTCAGTTCTGTGCGGAGAAGCCCAGTTCTGGGAGCCGGGAAGATCCTGACATGACAACAGAGCTCTTCCGAGTTTCATGGGATTATAACATTTTCCACTGAGGTGAGCTGTGGGAAAACAGAATCTCGCCATTACTCCGGACGAGTAACAGCATCCTACGGAGACGCTGAAGGGTGCGTTAAACGGAATCTCGCCTGAGACATCTCCAGGTAAAAGAGTCGATTTCACCACCTAAGTGTACTGTAAGGAGAAGCTGAAGAAAGCCCGGAGAGTGCCGTTCTGTTCACACTCCCTCAAACCCCATCTTTTACTCTTCTTTAAACTTCTTTCCCATCTTTAAACTCCTCTCTCAAGTAGAAATTCTTCCAGATATTTAGAAATGTCTGTGTAAAGTGCTCATCCACATCCGTGTGGGTAAAAGATCATAGTTGTACAGTTGTCATAAATGTCTGTGGTGAAGCAACGGAAAAATCATGGCCGTATGATTTTTCCTGATTGATTGCTTATGTTGTTATTTTCATAATTTGCCAAATTAATGTAAATGTTTGATGTTAAACTTTGATTCTGTAAATAAATGACCGCATTCATTTTGATGGGTCAAATATAAATGACGTCTCACGTTTGCATTTCATTAAATTCAATGCACGTTTTATTCAGTTCAGAAAAATGAGGAATCCGTGTTAATTGATGAATATATCTGAGCATCTGTTCATCTACACATATACTCATATCTTACCAGGTGAATATGGCTGCTTTGGTAAGGAGAAAGTTTAGGTTTTAGGATTAAGAAGCTAACAGGTACTTTGAACACTGCCAAGACCAAAGTACATTGCTCCTACCTTTAAACATCTCCAAAAAAAAAAAATCACTTAAATGGTATTTTATAAACTTTTACATTGATGTCAGTTTCGAATTACATGGTTATTTACAGGGATTTTTCAAAGTTATTTACAAGCCCAAAAAGCAGCAGCTAGCTGTAGCACATGTGTGGGTCTCAGAGGTCAGAGGAGAACGGACAGACTGGTTCGAGATGGTAGGAAGCAAACAGTAGCTGAGCTGAAATGTAGTCACAGGAGCCAAGGTGAATTATTTTACATTTATTTTATTAGCAAAAGATAAAATGGCAAAGTGATGTAATTCTTCCTATGATGTTCCAAAAATAAATACACACAATGAAAGTGTCACATTGCAATCTCAGACAGTTCCATGTTAAATCTCCGTTACAAAAATTGATAGGAGCATAAAAAATACTTTAGTCAGAGTTCATCTCCTCTACTTGCCTTTGGTTTCAATGCAAACGGCTCATTTTGTTTCCCTTTCCCTAGAAAAGAGCAAAGATTCTATTTTAAAAAGTTCAATTGTTAAAATGTATAAAAAAATGTCAGTTTAAAGGTTCTGTAGCATGTACGTACTCACTTGAGCTCTAGAAAATTACACACAAACAGGCTGCTTCCTATATCTGGTGAGCTTTATCTGTTGCTCCTCAAAATGCCTGAATGAAAAATGTACTGAGGTTGTAGCCTGATTATATCAAGCACCTTAAAATGATTTTTGCTTTTACTTTAATACTGCCAACAACAGTGGTGGGCACAGCTAATCAAAAAGTTAACCACTAACGTCGCTAACCACTAATTCACTAACCAAAACATTAGCTTTGCTAACGCTAAACCAATTAAAAGATTTGAAAAAATCAGAAGCTAACGCTAACACGCTAACTTTTATCATACACTGCTGTCACTGACACTGTAAGACTGTAATGTGACATTGTAAGTGAACACAACTCAAAACAGAGCGGAGCAGAACTCTGCTGTGCTGAAGAGTGATGCATTCAATGTGTGTCGGACAACGCCCATGTGGCTTTTACTATAATCAGTTAACTCACTTCGGCAATCCTCTTTGTGGTTAACTACTTTTATAAACTTAACTACAAAGTTGCTGTGCGTCAGTATCAATTTTCTATCGGTAATAAATCTGTTTGTAAAGATGTGTGAAATGTGTGAGAGAGTCACGTCCCAGAGATGATGTGAGCGTTGCAAAGCACGCTTGGTAGGAATAATATGTGCAAGGTTTCAGACTGGTTACAATGTTTCTGAGCGTGAAATGGGGTTTTCATGTTATTTTGCTGTTCTGGTTTAGTTTGGTATTTATGTTACAGTCTCTTATTGGCTGTAAACTGACACCATAAGTAAGATTGTTTGTGGTAGATAAGAGGAGGAAAAAACACTACGAGGTTAGTGACATCAGCAGGTGGTGATTAGCTTTGCTTTTCTCCGTCTAGCATGTCATAGCTGTGAACATCACCATTGTACTGTTGGATTTTGGTGTGGAGAACTGTCTTTAAATAAAAAAATGACGTACTTAAGTTTACCAGATTTTAATTTAGCCAGAGCTAATTCTGGTAAAGGTGTTCAAAATGAGCAAAAACGCTCGTCTGCTTCATGGAAAGTTAGCTCCGCCATTAGCGGGTTAGCAGAATCGTGCCCACCACTGGCCAACAGGTACTTTGTGCTTCAGAAAAAAAAAATACAGATCAAATTTAAGAACAATAAAGTTGGACTAAAGGTTTTACAGTAATAAGAAAACTGTTTCCAACAAAAATGAACAAAAAGGCACACTAAACTAAAAAGAAAAATGCAAACTGTCAGAGAAAAGAGAACAGCTGTTTTAAAATTATTATTATGGCACACATGAAAGGCTCTATGGTTGTGGTATTGGTTAAAAACTTACTGGAAGAAATGCAAGTGTGGCTAGAGGAGATACTACCTGTATTCTTTAGCTCTGGTTTACACTAAAGTGCTTAGTTTATTGTGAAATCCTCTGAAAACGCATTCAGTGCTGAGCCTCGACAGTTCTCAGTGCAGACAGCAATCAGTCAGTGTTCAAAGACAAAGTTGAGTAATGTTGGTAAGATTATAAGAATTGGTAAGAGTAACTTGAGTAGTATCTTGGGTGAAATTTTCATACCAAAAACACATTCACTTTAGTTCAAACATTTTTGCAGTTGGCCACTAGTTTCAGTTTCAACCAGAAAAAGACAAAGTAGGAACAGAAAGACAAGCTGCTGGCTGTGACGGGTCAAACATACAGATATTTTAGTTGGTTTTAGCTTGGGAAATGATTAAAAATATTTCATTATGTTTGTAAATGTAAGAGATTTGAGTGCAACTCTTGTTGTAATTTTTTATAAAAACTTAAAAATATTAAACATTTGATGTAAAAGCCGTACAGCAGGTCAGGTGAACGGACTGGGGCTGTAAACTGTGACAGAAGACTACTTCTCAAAACGTCTTTCTCCGCCAAATAAAAATCGTACCCAACTGTGAGGTGGTGCAGTTGGTGGGTGGAGGGTGGGATCTGACTGCAGCAGCAAGAACATTTAGTTTATTTTTATGCACAGTAAGTTTAAAACTTTAGCAAAACTTTAGGAAAAGGGAAATCATGTGTTTTTTTACTAAAGTCCTGGTAATATGGTACCTAAATGATTTAGCAAAGGCAAAACTAATGCATTCAAAATAATCTAAATTACAGTAGTCCCTCGCTACTTTGCAGTTTGTTTTTCGTGAACTCGCTCCATCGCAGTTTTTCAAAGAAAGATCGGATATGCCACACAATTGGCTGATGAGCCGCACGATCGGCATGGAATTTTAATTTAAAATAAATTATTTAAACTTATTTAGCACCTGCTGCACCTGTGTGCAGCCCACAGCTGCAGGAGAAGCTTCCTCCTGCAGCGTGTCAGATCTCCGCTCTGCAGAGAAGTGAGCGTGGCCGAGAGCGCTGGCCGAGAGCAACTGGAGGCAGAGAGCTGAGATCATGACATTCTGTGCTCTTTTAGAGCGTTTAGTTTAGAAACATTGTTAGAGCCATTGCAAGAGTGTTGGAAGGGTTTAAAATGCATTAATATATATACCTGTATTTAAACACTAAAATAAACTACTACTTACTACTATAGTAAATACTTAAACTACTACTTACTACTACTACAACTAGACATAATTTATGGTAATGACAATAAAGTTTACTTGAACTTGGACTTTATCCATACTTTGCGGTTTTTCACTTCTCGTGGAGGGGCATGGTCTCAACCCCGCGCGATACACGAGGGACTACTGTAGTTTTAAATACAAGAATTGTTCAAACTTCTACCGTAATTTGGTTTGATGCGTTGTACAGCACTCTCATGCAGATGCAGCTTCAACTTTCAATTTTCTTTTCATTTCCTCCTCTGTATTCTCCGGGCAAAAATATACAGTAAATGCACACGACTAGACCACGTGATACTTGAAATGGAGTGAGAATGCCACTGAACACTTGGTTTAAAAATAAAATCCTCATCTTAAAATAATCTGATGCCACGTTGCAAAAACAAGAATGATCTTAAAGACGGGCTCCAAATGTCCTACATTAACAATAAGTGCAATTTGTATGAATATTACCCATAATATTATATAGGTATATTACACAATATTACCTCATCTTGAATTCGGCATGTGCTAAAAGTACATCCTATTTAACTGATTTATCCTATAAGAGATTTAGTTTTGTTTCAAGATTATTGAAAAATTAATGGCCGTTAATGCAACGCAACATATTCTTTTCAGTCAGTCCTATATGAAATGTTGTGTGCTTTATAAAAAGAGAGACCTCATTATGATTGGCTGTTTAGCACTGAGCTCTATATGATATTAAAATGAAAATACATGACTTGTAAATAGAAAAGTAAATGGTAATTTAACTTAAAGTTGTGTGTCAGTACACAAAAAATAGTTTCATTACGATGCTGATGGAAAATCTTAATGACTACACTGCTCTACAAAGTCATCAAACATTTAAGACCATATCTGCAATCTGCTTGAGTGTCCCCCTAAGTGTCTTGGCCATGTGAAAATAAAAATGCAACGTGGGGGGTGGGACCGTGTCTTTTATTGCTACTGGTTATTGACTTGCTCTAGTGTGTGGAGTCCATCCAGCATGCGTCAGAGAATCACAAGCTCTGATTCTGCATCGTCAGATAGCAAAAATGGTAGTAATTCATCACCTTGTACAATTCCTGTTTAAAAACTGTGAAGACAAATCAAACCCACCTTTTTATTTTTTTCCTAAAAATAATCCAGAGTGGAGGTTAAATATATTGCTGCAAGGACCAGATACTTGAGAACTACACACAAACATATACAATATATTGAAGGAAAGATGAGGGTGTGATGCATTAAAATGTTTTTCTTTTTAATGAGAAACATTTGTACAATTTGGCACCAAGTTCCATGCATCTATTATCTTTTACCCGCTTTGGTTGGGCTGTGGGGGCCGCTTGTGCCCATGTCCTGTGCGAGAGGCATCATGGACAGGTCTCTAGTCCATCACAGGGACACATAGAGACAAACAACCATTCACTCTCACTCACACCTAGAGACAATTTAGAGTTAACAATCAGTCTAACATGCATGTTTTGGTCTGTGGGAGGAAACCCACGCATGCATGGAAAGAACATGCAAACTCCACCAAGAAAGGTCCCGGGCCAGGATTTGAACCAGTGACTTTCTTGCTGAGAGGCAACAGCTCTACCCACTGAGCCACCGTGCTGCCCTGGCACCAAGTTCTTCAGAAAATTCAACTGAATGCCTTGGATTCTCTGCACATGGAGACTTTACCAAACTTTGTCTACCAGCACCTGATCATGAGAAAGATGAGTCAAGAGTGTGTGTGTGTGTGTGTGTGTGTGTGTGTGTGGTCAGCTCAGGCTCAGCTAAGTAGATCTAAAGTTAAATCATTATTGTAATGTGTAGCTAAAGAGTGCAGTGATTTACTCATGCCTGCAGTGAAGGTACAAGATTTAGAAGTAAATCCCATCGCTTTCAATATACATTTTTTTATGAGGGGGTCTCAAGTCTTCTTACATATCTGACTAATGCAAACAGCCAGGCAAAGGGATTTCAAATAACTATAGAGTGAGAATTGTTAAGCACAAATGGAAATACATTTAAAGTGTGTTGCAATATTTTAGACGTCACCATCTGTAAAGTAAGATTGCTGCGGTTATTTAACCTCCACTTTGGGTTGTTCATAGGAAAACGATGTTTGGTTTGGTACTCAAGACGATTCACACATCCTATAGTGCAGTATGAGATAATAATTTTACTGTTTTTTTGGTGAAAAACTGTATTTATAATACAAATCACACAAGGCAATAAACTAATGGATTTTTTTTGTTACTGCCTGAGGATTAAGGTAAACGGGTCGTGTGCTTTCTGACACACTGGACAGACTCGAACCCTAACCTTCCTCTTTATGTCTTAGGACCATTTTCAACTTTTAACTTAAGGCATAGCTTAGTTGTAGCACTTCATGATCAAACAAGTTGACTCACCCCCTCCTCATTCAGCTAATGGGTCAGTCTTAATATGATAAGTTTGGTAAAAATGGCAAACATGAAAGCTGTAAAAAAAAAGAAGTTTTTATCAGCTGTGAATCGAGGGTTGAGCAAGTACAAAACGGAAAAAAGTAGTTACGTATGTAATTTAGCTTTTTATGGAAAGTATAATAAATCTTACTAAAAACACTGGTTCCTACTAGCTGGTTGGGCACCAAGTGCAAGTATGTGACAAAAAAAACTTTCAGCTTTTTCTCACCAAACCATCAGCATCAGTTGCAGTATTATGATTTAAAATGTCACTATTTGCTGCTAAACAATCTTTGTTTTTCTGTTTGTTGTCACTGAGCTGAGATTTGAGTTTCCACTAAATGACATGTCAAAGAAAAGATTATTTTCACATCCATGTCCTTTTATTTGAGACATGTTCAGCAAGGAACATGAAAAAGTTAATAAAAATAAAAAAAAACACCTATATACAACATAAACACAGAATATAAAAAATGTGGCCAACCTTCGCCTTAAAAAAAATGAAGGTAGCACCACAATCATGACTGATTATAGTGTTTCTTTCCATAAAACATGCCCCTACTTTCAAATGCCTTGGCACCATTAGATTAAAATAACTCGAGAAGAGCTATCTTCCCTTTTTGTTACTCCTTTTGTCAACAGGCGTTTAAAGAAACACCTCCATCACTGAACTATTACAATCATTGAAGGCCATTTCTCCTTTGCTGGGGTCAACGTCCTCTCCTTCACAAACTACTCATTTCTCTTCTAAAGAAGTTACTTTCTATAAAAACTTGTGAACAAGCTATTCCTATAAGGTCAATAGAAAACTATAAATACCCCTTTAATCTAGGAAACTAGAAAATAACAACTGATAAACAAATGATAAATAGAAGCTGATGTTGAAGCAGGGACGCGTGCCTTCCAGCTCCGGAAAAGTTGCACAATTATCTTTTTTAATAGATGAGAACCTCAGCGGTATGGGAATAAATACATAAAAATATTTCAGTACCAGAGAAAGAGCTGCCTTATAATCAAGATGTTTTAAAAAAAAAAAAAAAATTTTTTTTTTTTTGGAGGGATAGTGATGGTTTGTGTGGCATGAGCTTCCCAATGTTCTAACTTGGGTCAAAGCTTCATAAAATGAAATGATTTGACACAAATATTAAAAGATTACGTTGGTTACGCTCAAACATTCCTTTCAGCTAGAAAATTATTTAATACTTTTATGAAACCTGCTCAAGGTGTCCATGTTGCAGCAGCTATTTCGGCCTCATGCCATCTGAGAACTGGTACTATGACAACGTAAAAGTGAAATGAAATGGTCACGCCTACAAAACTCCTCTGAGGTAAAGATACGTAATGGACAGCATTCATCAGGTGCAATGTGAAAGCGCAGGAAGTGTGTGATTGTGGTAGGGAGGAAGGATCATGTCTCACTCTGCTGTCTGGAGGCTCTGGTGGGTTTCTGGTTGCTGCTGCTCCTTGTTGAGGATGATGCTGATGATGTCTCCCTCGTGCTCCTTCATGTGCTCCATCAACCGCTCTTTACTGGTAGACTCAAAGCCACAGATACAGCAGCAAAACATGAGGACACAATACTCCATGCTGGGACCTGGGACTGGAAACTGGCCTGTGTACAGCTGGTTATGGGACAGCGGCTGTGAGGGGTCCTTCTCCGGGGGGTTATGGGTTTCACTGGGCCACTGTGATGAGTCTGTGGGAGGTATGTGGAGGCCTACTGCGCTGTCGAAAGATACACTAGCTTGTGTTGCTGGTCTGAGCATTGAAACAGGTTCCACTGGGACTTTCACTTTGTCGTTTGAACACGGGACCACAACTGAACTCTCTGCCACTGACTCCAGCACTGATGACAACTTCTGAAAAGTTCTGAAGGGAACACAGAACAGAGACATGACGTTACAAAAATGAAAAATTCAATGACTGGATTGTACAGCTCAAATTTAGAGACCTCTTACACTGAATGTACAGTAGTCCCTCGTTACTTCGCAGTTGGACTTTCATGGACTCACTCTTTTGCGGTTTTTCAATTGTCAACTTTAATATTACTCACATGATTGGGACGGTACAGATAAAAAGTTAACGAAAACAGAAATACTTTGGATAGGTGCTGCGTTGTAGTTTTCTTTCAATAAGCCTACACTGCATCACCAGTCCAAAAAGAACTACACTACCCAGAAGCCAACCGTGCTTCCTGCCACTGCTTTCTGACGAAAAGGGAGGGAAAGTTTTGATCCTATCTGAACCTGACTAAAAAGTTCGGTCTTTATTCATAGTGACTTCAGTGCTCAGTGGATGCAGAGAGCCAGTCAGAACTGGACCAGAACTACTTCCAGTCTCTTCGGTCAGTCTGTGTGCAGTTTGATGGCCCAGGAAGCCTCTCGCACAGGACCGGCGCTGCTTGGAGGTCTGGTGTCTTCTCAGGAGCTAAACTGGACTTTTTCATCTGGATTCCTCTGAATTATTTGGACTCTATCTGGATCAACGTGTGGTCTTGTACTGGCTCTCTGAAGGTCCGGCTCTCTCCAAAAGCATCTAGTGCTCAACGGCTGCAGAGCCAATCAGAACTGGACCAAGGCTGGTGAGTACTCATAAAATTTTGCAGTAGCTACAGTACAGTACATATATGTATGATGTTAAAATGACATACAATGTTAAAATGACATATGATGTTAAAATGACGTAGGATTAAGAGATTAGAACATTGCAAGAGTGTGAAAAGGGTTTATAAAGCCTTATACATATACTAAAATAAATATAGCTTTTCTACTTTGCTGTTTTTCAATTATTGAGGGTGGGTGGAGGGGGGGGGGTCTGGAACGTAACCCCCGCGATAATCAAGGGACTACTATAGTTCCAAATGAAAGTTAGTGAACCTGTTTGCTTGCCTAGGGTTTCTGTATCGATTCCTCATAAAATGTGGTCTGTTCTTTAAGCAACAACGTAATCAGACTGAAGCAGGTCACATCATCCAGCAGGTGCTTGAGTCAAAGAAGCATGTGTTTACTGAAAACCTTTTTATGATCTGTAGAGCTGACAAAATTTACTTTAAAGGTAAACTTTTGGACATGTCAAAAAACAGCAATCTAAAAATGCTTTAAAATGTTAAAGGAATATCCCATCATTAAATATTTGTTTAGTGGTATTGGATCCTGCAACACCCTTCTTAGATAAAGGATAAAAAACAGTGCACAGGAGTGGTAATATTGGCTTTTTCACCTTATAAATAGTGTAAATAAAAAACAATATTTTGCTCAGAATCACTATTTGAACAAAGCAGTTGTCTTGTTTATGTTCAAAAACTGCATGATGCAGGTTTAATTATATTAAAAATTATCCAACACCTGCACCACCAGAGGATGTTCTGCAGATATTTGCAAACAGAGACATAAAAGTCTTTCAACAACTTAAATACTGACACCACCGTGTCTGAGTTCATGTTCTCACCGGCTGCTTTGAGAGATTGCCTCATTAATGGCTTTGTTAACTTGCTCGTAGTTGTAGTTCTGGTCTCCGGCGTGCTTCCACATGTGAGACTTCAGCGACGGGGGATGACTGCACACGTAACCGCACAGAGAGCACCTGGCAGACAGAGATGAAATATGAGCGACACAGTGAAAGCAGATCAAGTAGACGTTGATTTAATGTGTGCTGAGATTCTGCTAATCCTTCTACTACTTTCTATCAGGAGGAATCATTCCGACTCCACACGCCACACAGGGACTGAGCTTAAGAGACAAAGAAAATAGAGGGGAATTACAGCAACCGTTTACTGTAAATCCCCCATTTACTAAAATGACATGGACGTGCGGTGATGCGGTTTAGAATCATTTAAATGCGGTCAGCTGTGAACATTAAGGATTACAGAGTCAAGCATATGAACTCTAATACGAGCTGACTAAACAAGTTTGTCTTTTGCTGCCTTTTTAGTTCATGCTCAGTGACTTGCATGCGGAAGATATCCATCATATCTGAGCTATTCCCAATCATGCCAAATGTTTTGCCATATTTTTACTGTCACCAAAGCCCCCTGACTCATCAGATGAACCAAGTTTTATACGACACTAATAAATAAAAGATGGCCACTGCAGTGGATTGGTCCTAACTTGTGTTTTGCTGAGAACACCAGGGCATTCACTTGTGACTGCAATCCAGAGAGTTAAATAAAACAGTAGTGGGTGCACTGGGCAGGTGACCTTGTGATTCACTGCTGCAATGGCGGCCATTGCAAAAACAGTCAAACGTCTGCACTTGGCGTTTTGATTGAACAGCCCAGAGAAAGGGCTGAATATGTAAAAAATGTGAAAAATAATAAAAACATGTCTGTAATATAATATAATGTAAATAAAAGTGTAAAAATTTCAGAAAGCTGTGTGTGGTATGAATGTTAACAGAAAAGAAAAGGGAAAACATGTCTTCTTTTACAAGTAGATTTTATCATATGTACCTAAGTGTGATTAATATCTGACCAGAATTGAATCTAATAATAATAACTATTTAAAAGTAGCCTATAAAGGATTCAATGATTCAAGGTTCTGTATCGTCATTCACACCACATGTGGTACATGAGGTGGAGCGAAATTGTGTACACAGGGTCCCAGTTGCATCCAACAAGAGCAAAAATATAAAGTGTAAAAAGAAACAGTAAATAGGGACCTAAGGTATAAACTAAGATTTACGTGAAATGAACGCCCAACGGTACACTAAAAGCTCTAAGATATACGCTAAACACTAATAGTGTAAAACAATACACCGAACAGCAGCAGCACGATTCTTATAGGTTCTGTTCGGCTATAATTTACACGCTTAATGCGAGCACTAACATAAACTAAACTAACATAAACTCAGATTTATTCAGCATGCAACAAAAATACAGAAACAATATGTCAAAAGTGAAGAAGAACTAAATCTACAGCAGCATGGTCCTATTGGCAGAGTGGTCCTGATGACAGTGAGGTTATCTTAGCAACATGGTCCAGTTAGCAGCATGACACTGCTAGCAGTGAGGTTTCTCTTAGCTGATGAAATCACTGTTAATCATTGAATTGTCAAGTAGATATTAATTTCTGCAGCAGCATCTGGTGCCACAATCACCAGTATGGTGACAACATTCAGGTTTCCTTTGTGTTCTTAGCATATGTACAGTATACATTTTTTCTATTACCACGTGGTTATAGCTGCATACATATAGCAAAGTTGGAGAATATGTGGCAGTATGAGAACCAACAACATCTACACAGCTAGATTACTGTAGTAGTTGCATGCTATGCTCAGTCAAAAGACGCAAAAGAGACCAACATTTTCTACCTCTCTTTCATTCCACAAATATGGACTGGGGGAAAACAGAGGTGAAAGTAATTGTTTAGACTTTGCTTAAATATTAGGCGAACCGAAGACAATTTGCTAGCTTGAGGTACGCTGCAGTAGAGCAACAAAGAAGACTAAAAAAAAAATACAAAATTAGAATAAAAGACCCGGAAGATGAATGAGGCCGTGGACAAAAACTGACAGATTGCAATTTGGCCATTGACAGGCTCACAGAAGAATTGTGACAAGAGGATGATGGCTAACACCACAAGTACGCTGCAGCAACGCAAGAACAAAATGTCAAACCAAACACGGTTACATTATGATAGCAGAAAACACCATGCTTATGACATAACAAATAGCAATGTTCCCATCCTTCAGCTCAATATGTATAATAAACGTAATGGAAATGCATCATGAATGTTACATGTACATACCAAGATCTATTTTCTTTTTTACAAGAAATGCTTCATTTATTCTATAGGGCTGCAATATAAACTGCATATTTATCATAAGTGCATCATCAGTAAGCTGAACTGTCACTAATTCTATTCTGTTCTTTTTTAATTTTATCAAGCCTTTAATGTATGTTTTCATTCCCTTGTTATTCATTTCCACCTGAAGCCTCAGCATAAAACAAGCAAATAAACATAACAACCGCTTAAAAAATAGATTCAATTCGGTTATTCAAACATCTTGTTATGATCAGGAAGGTGGTGCAATTATATACATTACATCACATTAATGATCACATTGCTTCTAATTTGTGTGACAGTGGTGCTGCTGCATGTCACAAACTTACATTAAACCTTACCTCTGACCACAAAAATCTTTTCACCATGTCTAAGTAATTAAACGGGCTAAATTTGTTGAAATTCCACTGAGACGTTCAAGAGACGCAGCATTAATGATGTACAGATGGACAAGTACAAACCTGAGCATTGGTGCACAGCTGTTGCTCAATATGAAGAGCACAGTGAATTTATTAAATCTGGCACAAAGACTCTTTCTATTAATAGTACATGTCAAAATGTTATGTTTTTTTTATTTGCTTCTCGATTATTGGCAAACTGTGACGGATGAGGCCAAGTGGAGCTATGGATGGTTGAAGGTCAAAATTTCCCTGTAAACTTGTGGGGTTATTTTAGATAAAATACACACAAGTTTGGATGAAATGCAGTTATTTTAAACACAGTTTTCTCTTTGTAAAACTGAAAACATAAGACAATGGTCACTAAAGTTATCCAATAAATAAGTTACCAAATCACTGTTCAGCCAAGATCTGACATGCTGTATTTCAGCTACATGTTACAAACGAACAGTTTGAGAACAAGTGCAGAAACAGTTTTAATTTGAGAATGGTTACAAACCAAATTAACATTTTAAGCATCTTTTCAGGGAATAAGATTGAAATTGAAAAATTAGCAAGAATAAAATAATCTTTAATACTTGGTCAGGATTTTTTGCAGACCCATTTAGATAAAAACTAGTGGGGGAAAAAAAAGGGTTACTTCTTTATGTTACTTTGTCAAATCTTTATTCCTACTGTACTATTTCTTAGATAAAAATTGTTCTGTATTCCAACTCTCATCAGGTTGAGATCAGGTAATGTGACTTGGACATTGTTAATGCACCTCTTCCCTTGAAAAGCGACTGATGTGATTTATCAGTACATGTTGACACGGGGTGTCCAACCGTTTTCATAGGTGGGCCAGAACGGTCTAGATCAAAGGACTCGTGGGCCAGAAAATTTTGAAGAAAAAAAAAGTTTAAAAAGCGTAATTTCCCCCCTCATTTTTAAACTCTAAACAACTTGTCTGTCAATGGCCAACAACTTTTGGAGAAAGGCTAAGTTTATTTTAAATTATTGTAGATTTGGAACATTAGGAGCCTCAAACATACATTTTTATTTATTTGTTTAAATTTAATTAAATTTATTTGATTTTTCGGGGGTCTTTTATTCATTTTCTTGCGCTTGGGAAGTTCGTTTTTGTTTATTTTCAGAGACAAAAGCCTAAAATGAGTAACTGTTCTTTAAAAAAGGGGGTGAGGCTTCAAACACCCGTTTGGACCATGTACGGCCCAAAAGGGTCGTCAACGTTCTGAAAAACCGTCCAGCTGACAGTCGCCAACAGATTCTTGGAAGGTTTGAAAAGACACTGATAAAGTTGATCAACTTGTATGTCGATGATACCACTTTATATTCTTTTAAAAACTTAATTTCTACCCATCGATCATTTAATCAACTGAAATTATTTCCTTTGAAAGCACTTGTTATATTTGCCAAGTTTTATGAATTCATATCCAAAATCATACTTTTATTGTAGAAGGCAGTGAAGGTTTGTTGTAAAGGGATTAATTATAGCTAAATATTTGTATTGTACTCAATATTGCTCATTTTGAGAAGATTATTTTTATAGGTTTTCTGTTAAACCTAAAAATTAAAAAAAAGTATCAGCATTAAATCTAAAGAAGGTCTACATCTGCATCAACCTGCATCAGACTGTGGGTCAAAATTATACCATTCTTTAATTGCAGTCGTGGGCCACACAAAATCACTCCAAGGGCTGCAAATGGCCCTCGGGCCGCACTTTGGGACACTAGTTTTAATCTATTGGCCACCTGTACTGTGAAGGATATCTAAAACAGATTGTGTTGTATTTTGCTGAATCTAAGAAGGCAACACTTTGTTAAATTCTCTATTAGTTGGCTTCAAATGAGTCAAAAGCGCCTGATTTTTAAAGTGGTCTGGATTAATATTTTTTTTCATATTTTCTAAAGGTTTTTCAGGGTATTTTTTTTTTTTACAGCTTTATGCTTATTTTCTGTCCTGTCCTTGGACCTGAACATTTTCAGAGCATTGATTTTGTCTATTAAGAGAGCCTATGAGTCATCCCAGAACAAAAAATACATTTGTTTTTGCAGCCATTAGTGACCTGTTTTACTTGAATTAAGAGCTCTGACTGCAAGTTGTTTCCAAATACAAATGGAAGTCTTGGTTCAACTCCAGTTATATATTTTGCTAAGCTAATGAATAAATAATTAAGAAAAAGCCACAGTTGATCATAAAACAGCCATAGAATTAGGTCCATTTTATCTTTGAGCCAAGGAAAAAGGCTTGTGTGTGTTAGGCAGCTGCAATAAGTCAGATGTATGTGTGAATGAACATAAGATATGTGTCTTTTACTCAAACAGATAACATTAAAATAACAGCTTTTGTGTCATACAAAGGAAAGTTTTTCTTTTTTTTTTTTTTAATATATTTTCTTAAACTGCTTTATCATCTAAAGGCGGACAATCATATAATTGCTTTCAACTGTGTGTTTGTAGTTCTTTATTACCAAATATTTCATAAAACAGTGATGGAATTTAATGAAACTCTCAGAAAGCAATTGGCAAACTCAGCCAGTTTTACTAGGGATGCACGATTTTATTGGCATGGTATCGGCCAAGATAAGGGTTAAAAGTTAAATATCGAACATCGGCCATTCCATCAAAATAACTCACTGATATAAAAGGCGCTGTTTTTGTGTGACAACCCAGAGACAAGGATGCCTGTAGCAGCAGCACAACGCGATGACATCAAGCGCGCCTACCTGATCTAATCACAGCGGAGGAAAATTCAAAATGTCGGCGGTGTGGAAGTTTTTTTTTTTCGTTTGTAAGGATGTTGGATTCTGAAGATTTTTGGACTAGTTGAGCCTCGCTACATCGTCCCCAGTCGGAGATATTTTTCCAACGCAACGTTACCCGAGTTACAAGCCGTCATTTCCAACGTCATTGAGAAGCTAATAGCTGAAAGCACTTGGGTGAGTTTTACCACAGACATTTGGACGTCGTGTTAGCCCCGTTAGCATGATTAGTCTTACCGACACCCACAGTAATCCCGGGTTCCGGCACCAACTGTTAAAGACGGGAGCTGGCTGCGGGCCAACGGACCCGGAAACCACCTCCAGCCCTCGTCTTTTCCCCCGGCTCGAACCGCCCTCAGAAGTGGCAACTCATACTAATGAATAAATCAAAGAAACGTCAATTAAGTTTTATCAATTATATTAAAAAACGCAGGAAAAGATTACAATTTACAGCGCTGGACTCTCCCGTCTGTGACGCGCTCACAGACCCGGAAGAAGAGCTCCGATGTCCCGTGTCATTACTAATTTATAGGGTCCTAGACTCCTCCTTCGCAGAAGGGGAGCTCAACCTGTCAGTGTATGAGGGGGCGTGACTAAGTGTGATCTCAATGGATCTTATGTGGTTATGACATTAGGAAATATGAGATGGTGCTCCAAAAAGCCTTTCTAGGTGATGTGGCAAGCAGATTAAACTATTCCTTGATGGATACTGAATCCCAGGGAGACTCTTTTTTAGAGTTGCTGGCCCAGTTTAACCCAGTCAGAACTGGGGCATAATTTCATTATAATACCGTCTCTGAACAGATCAAAACCATAGGACCAGTCTAGATAAGAAATATCCAACAGAAACAGTGGTGCCAGCTCTCTTCTGGTCATTGACCAGCTCCTCCTGTGTAGTTCTGGGCTGATTCCTCACCTTTCTTAGGATCATTGATACGCCACGAGGGGAGATCTTGCATGGAGCCCCAGTCCGAGGGAGATTGACAGTCATGTTTAGCTTCTTCCATTTTCTACTAATTGCTCCAACAGTTGATCTTTTTTCACCAAGCTGCTTGGCAAATGCCCCGCAGCCCTTTCCAGCCTTATGGAGGTCTACAGTTTTGTCTCTGGTGTCTTTGGACAGCTCTTTGGTCTTAGCCATGTTAGTAGTTGGAGTCCTATTGATTGTGTGGGGTGGACAGGTGTCTTTATGCAGCTAACGACCTCAAACAGGTGATTCTAATTTAGAATAATAAGTGGAGTGGAGGTGGAGTTTTTAGAGGCGGACTAACAGGTCTTTGAGGGCCAGAATTGTTGCTGATTGGCAGGTGTTCAAATACTTATTTGCAGCAGTAACACACAAATAAATTATTTAAAAAATTGTACATTGTGATTTCCGGATTTTTAAAAAATTGTTAGATTATGTCTCTCACAGTGGACATGCAACTAAGATGAACATTTCAGACCCCTCCATGATTTCTAAGTGGGAAAACTTGCAAAATCCCAGGTTGTTCAAATACTTATTTTCGTCATTAGCATAAGTCATACAAAGCTTTTAATAAATAAAAATCAGTAAACAAGTTCTCAGCTTCTTTTTGCAGAGAAAAACAATTTTTTTGAAGAAGGCACTGGTTTCATACGTGAATTTTAGAGTTTTGACCAGACAGAAGTCGTCCCCCCCCCCCCCCCCAAAAAAAAGGTCAGCCGGTTAGCTTACCTCGCAGCTTAGCTTCTCAGCTTAGCTGCTTTTAATGATCCAAAAACATGATTTTGGACGGTTAAAACAGATTTTAAAGAGAAAGGGAGTGGTCAGTGAAGAGAGTTGAGCCTTTTGTCATCCAGCGTCCAGCAGAAAGAGAGAGACACAAAGAAACGATAAAGGCAATAAATGAAAATGAGGATGATAATTTTCATTTATCATGCGATTAATTGATTTATTGTTTATCACGACAGGTCTACATCATTTATATGGGCACAATCCGTTCATGACGAGCGTTTAAATGCACAGGCTTTTATTCTGAATAGAAGTACTGACATGTGCAGAGTGGTAAACTTTCTATTAAAAAAAAACAGAAGAAGTTCTACTTCCATGATGAAAGTAAACAAACCTGAGCGCCCAAAATGGACCCACGCCAGGTTTAAAATTCCGGTGGAGACGTTACTGCATCCCCTGATTGAGCTACAGGTAATACAGATAATTTTGAGCTCTTTCAAAGTTTCTAGTAGAAATGTTGTGTCGCTCACTGACCAATTTTGCTTCCCCAACATATTAGCATCTAGCCAGGCGGAAATACGTGAGGTAGACACAGGTCACACATGCGCAGTTAGGTCAGTTTTCCACGATTGGAATAAAATGATCAGATTAAGTGTTTACATACACACCGTTCAGATTATGAATCGTCATAAACCACCCGTCTCATTTAGATTACAGATTCATTCGGATCGAGCTGAATCAACAAAAATTAATCCAAATGGGACGTTTACATGATGCATTTTTATTCCGAATGGCCGTTTAATCCGAGTACTTCTGTCCATATCCTTACCGATTTTAAATTAATTTGTCTTTAATGTTCTACCAACGAAAGTGCTGTAATAAAAACCCTTGAGTTTCCCTATGAGACATAAAGAACAGCTCCATTTTGTCATTTTTAATATATGGGCACATGAACTCAGCTCTTGTGGGTGCTAAGTGAGCAATCAGTTTGCAATCACAATCTTAATGTCTGGTGATATTTATCATTATAGACAGTGACTGCTTGTCACTTTCATCATTATCTTCCACTCAACGTCCATTTTTCACATCTAAAGGTTTTTTAGCACCACGAGAATGCACAATGTGCTCTCACAATTTTGCAGAAACTCATTTTCTTCTGGTCACGTCATATTTTTTCTTGGATGGCAACATAGAATTTGTCTTCGTTTGCCTTTTCTCACCTGTACTGCTCCAGCAGCTGCGCGGCCTGGTGCTCCTGAGGATGTCTCCTCATGTGGCTCTTTAAACTGTTCATGTTGGTAGTGGCAAAATCACAGCCACAGCACCTAACAGATGAAAAAAAGAAAGGCGATGAAAGCATGGCAACTGTATGAACAAGCTGCATTCTGAGGTCAAAGCTTTGCCTCTTGTAGCCTGAAGGGAGTTCGGAAATATTCACAACTAAAACAAAAAGGAAATTGTCACTTTGAGGAGAAAAAGAAGAAAAGAAAAAATAAATCACAGTTCTGCCGTGCTGCACTCTGAACGTTCTGGTTGACTTTTTGTTGTTGCTTGGAGGCAAAAACCGTTCAAGGTCTGCAGACTGAGGGTGCACTCACGGCCAAGTACACATCATTAAAATAAATAAATAAATAAAATACTGAAATACCTTCTACTCCTAAAGCACACAGTTTCAACTGAATACAACTATTTATACGCAGTTTATTCAGACAAAAGAAGGAGATTTACCAGTATGCTATTAGAAAAGAATTGTAGCACATTTTATATATTCAACCATTTTCCTCGTTTGCTATGGTTTCAGTTTGTATAGAAACGTGTATGTGTGTGGAATAGGTGTATAAGTTCAAGGTTCTTTATTGTCATTTGCATCACATGTGGTACATGAGGTGGAACGAATATGTGTAATAAAGTTCCCAGTTACACCCAAAAATAGCAAAAATTCAATAACTTTCAATTCAGTTTATTTATACAGCGTCTAATCGCAACAGATGTTGTCTCAGGACACTGAACAAAAACATTTGCATACATAGAAAAGCCAAATAGTAATTAGTAATTAGTAAAGTAATCAGTAAAAATATAAGTATAAAAAGAAACAGCATATAAGAATCTAAGATATACAGTAGTCCCTTGCTACTTCGTGGTTTGTTTATCGCGGACACGCTCTATCGCGGTTTTTCAAAATAAGATTGGCCATGACACACAATTGGCTGATTGATGGACGAGCTGCACGATCGGCATGAAATTTTTATTTAAAATTAATTATTTTTAATAATTTAGCACCTGTTGCACATTTGTGCAGCCCACACTGCAAGATAAACTTCCTGCTGCAGCTGATCGGCTGATCTCTGTGCAGAGCGGAGAAGTGGGCGTGGCCAAAAGCGATTGCAGGTGGCAAAGAGCTGAAATCATGACATTCTGTGCTCTTTTAGAGCATTTAGAAACATTGTTTAGAATACTGCGAGTGTGGGAAGTATATATATATATATATATATATATGTGTGTGTGTGTGTGTATGCATATAAGTATAAATACTAAAATAAACTACTACTTACTACTTGTACTACTATTCCTACTTTGCTGTTTTTTCACTTATTGCGGGGCTTCAGGGTACAGATGTTTTTCTCTTTTTTTTCTTCTTCTTCTTCTTTCGGCTGCTCCCTTCTTCAGGGGTCGCTACAGCGAACTAAGTCGCACGAAGACTTGGCAGTTATTTTTACGCCGGATGCCCTTCGTGGCGCGACCACAGACCACCGAGCTACCACAGCCCTCTGTGTGGAGCAGAGAGTTGCTATCTAGGACGCCCGGAGGAGCAAATGGTGGGGGTTAAGGGCCTTGCTCAAGGGCCCAGAGTGGGACGAATGAGGGTGGGGGCAGGTGGGGGCGCTTCATCATTCCCACCCACATTTTTGATGTTGTCGGTACCGGGACTTGAACCGGCGATCTTCCGATCACAGGCCCACCTTCTCTAACCTCTGTGCCACCACTCCCGCCATACCCCGTGAAAAACGAGGGACTACTGTATCTTAAGATATACGCTAAACGTCTTAATCTCAGTCTTCCAGTAACTGTCATGTGAACAATTAAGAATTTAAGAAAGAGCATCATCTATTACAATAAACCAATTTATCTGCTTTTAGGCTGTGGGGCATTAGCTGAAACATATCTACGCATAAAAGAAGTTCTGACATTTAGAGACAAATGAGAGGGCAAAGATGGCAAGAAGGCAGCCCAACTTTGTTATAATTCACATTTTGAACACTCTGTCTTTACATATGTGCTCAATGCAGAAGTAGATAATGGCATGCAAGTGTTTGAATTCCTTTTGTTTTCCAACTAAGAAAAAATATTATTATTAGTAGTAGTATTTGTATTTGCTTGTACTCGTAGTCTCCATGAACATTGGGTATATTTAGGGGTAATTATTTCTTGCCTTGTAGCAGCAGCAAGGCAAACAGTGCACGACTCCAAGAAGTGCCGACTGCCAGAAGCAATCCAAAACCTTATCTCCTCTAAACTGTTTACTGCTGTTTATCAGAGTTGATTTGTGCAAAGAGACGGTGTTTCAAACACACACAGCTATTCTGATTGTTTGTGTACTTGTTCTTAGAATAAATAAAAATAAAAAAATAAAATTTAAAAAGAAATAAATTCTTTAAAAAACACCATCTTAAACTGCATAAATGCTTACTGATATGTTTCAACTAAGTTTTCCAAAAACACACGACTACACAGTCAGATTTCCATGACAAGCTCACTGCAGCTGTGTAAAACCATGAAAGGAGCTACAATTGACCGTTTATCTACACGTTTAATACTAATGAAAGCCAGTAATAGCATGGCTGAGGTTTAAGTGCATTTCTGCTACAGCTCTGATATCAACTGAAAAAAAAAAAAAAATCTTTAACTTCACCTGAGGGCACATCTGCGCTGCTGTTTATCAGATGAGAAGCTTCAGCATCACACAAACTCTACATTAGACACACCACCGCATTATTCTCAACTGCACCCATGGTGCAGCTGCAAACAGCATTATATAAACACACACAAAATAAAAAGGCTCAGCTGCAACTAAACACTTAAGTACAGTTCAATCTTGAACTTTTGGTTAACGGACTGTAAAAAAAAGAAAAAAGAAAAGAAAGCTACACACTGATGCAACTTATTCTTGTAGTTAAAACTGTGGAGAAGAGCTTATTTAAAAATTAATCTGCGAGTCTTCTGAACATCCGATCATGTGTTAAAATGGCCCTCTGCTTCAGTACATGTCTGTTTGTGAATAAGACGGCAGCAAACCAGACGTCTACGGTGTTTAAATTGTTGCAAAAGGTGATATTTATTAGTGCACGAGGCTGACACGTTGAATGTCTGCAGAAAAAAAAGCAATACACTTTTGAAGCAGGGGGTTATATTCAAATAAGACCAATAAATGGGTGTAATTCAGCTGTTTTTCATGCTGAGCTAAGCTAACTGGCAGCAATGTACAGGACGCATCTGAAGCTGAACAATCAATTCAGCTGACTGTAAAAGACACTCATGATCATCTGAACAAGATGAAAACAGAAACAGATGAAGCAGAAATTTGAATCTACAGGTGCTAACATGAAACAAAGCGTTACCTGCATAGTGACTACTAACAAAAAAATAGAAAACTGAAAGCTGGAACTACCGTAATATAATTGGAGCATCCTTAGAGATAAAACTGTCAGATTTGAAGAAAATTATAAATCAATACCAAGAACTTGGAACAGTGTGTCAGACGTTGCATCCATTTATTTCCGTGTGAAAGTTAAAATGATGGTCATTATCTCTCCGGTTGTGTCTTACCATCTACCAGTCACAAAAAAAAACAAAAAAAAAAACACGGTTGATTAAATCAGAACAGCAATGCACAGAGAGCTATTTAATTCTGGCATGTTTGTGCGATTCAATGGTTGAGACGAATGAATTTTAGTAAACTTCTGTCTCCAAAACAAAATGATAATGGGCATTACAACACTTTGCCAATTACACAGATGTTAGCAGCAGATGATAAACTCTGCCATATGAGCTGCAGAGCTGTTTGTGGTTTGAGTGTCCTTATTTTTTCTCTATCCAGATATTATCGCATCAGCCTGTTGGGGCTTCGGACCCAACTATTCTTTTTTAATTACTGCAGCTAATCAAACAGATGCAGAGCTATGTCATGAAGAGACGGTGAACAGGAACACCCAGCAGACAAGACGCATCCCCGACTGGAGAGGCTGTGTTTAGGAGTTGCTTTTAATTTTGGTAAACCTTAATGTAAATACTTTTCCCCCCTACATGTGACTGTCACTTTGTGTGTGTGTGTGTGTGTGAGTGACTAACACAGAGGCAGTGAATAAAGATGCACCAATTAGATATTAATATCGGTATCTGTACCGATATTGGGGGAAAAATATCGATTGGGTATTGGTAGAGAGGCACCAATTCGATATTAGTATCGATATCTGTATCAATATCGGAAAATGCATTTATCAGATAATCGTGACAATGTGACCGATCCATAAGGACAGGAACTGATTGCCGTTTATTTTAAATGCCAACAAAGCTAGTGAAGCTGTTGTTTTTTTCCTCTTATTTCAGCTCCTTTATCATTTATTTTACATTATTTTTAGAACTCCTGAACCATTTGAAAGGTTTGTTTTAAGTTTTTTTTTTTTTTGTGTGTGTTTAACCAAAGTTGTTAACCTATTGTTCCCATCAGTTTCAGTATCTTTATTATTATTTATTTTACATTGGACGTTACACTCATAATTGCAGACTGAAAAACTGTGTTGTTTTTACATGTTTGACCAAGTTGTGAAGCTATTGCTGTTTAAGTGTGCTGTAGTGGTGCAATGTTCAATGAATTTGTAATTCAGTACATTTATGTCTGCCTTTAAAAAACAAATGTTTTAAGTTAATTCAGAACAGGTTTTCGGTATCAAACCTCGGGTGTCAGTATGGTATCGGAAGTGGAATAAAAGTGGATTGTGCATCCCTAGACTGGTGAAGTTCACTTCCTGTAACATTCCCTTATTTGATAAAGCCTTAAATCAGTCAAATGTTTTCTTTTTACAAACTGTGTAGTTTGTTTGCACCTCCGCTGAATTCCCTCTAACAAGTTTTATTAATAAAAAAAAAACGACTCCTTGAGTTGAAAATTCATACATGTAAGAATTTGCATCAAATAATATTAAATTAGAGAATCAGGCTGAATAGTTTTTGCACAGAATAATGCCCATCAAGTCTTTAATTGTATTTTGTTGTCAGTAAGACAGAGATATTTACTTTATTTTTGAATGTGATAAAAGACAAAGTTGAATTTTGGCAATTAAAAAATTGGAAATAATGAAGCTTTTTGAGAACAAGACAAACGACTCCATAATTTAGTTTGTCAATCATCCTCTCAGCAGTTTAATTAATCTTATAAACTATAAGATTACATATGTACAAACCACATTTTAGACAGTTTTAGTCTTTTTATTCTGCCTGGCTTCATTTTAAATATTTGTATCTAGACCAGCCAACTGTTGTTGATCTTCTTGAACATCTGATGTGTTTGAGTGTCTGACAAACACCACTAAATGTGCTTCTAGTTAAACTAAGTTTTAACACACTTCGAGTCTACTGACTGAACTTACTCTCACTGGAAACTTTCAGAGATGATCGGAGATTTTACAGACATTTACTGCCATCTAAAGGACATGTGTAACATTACAGCACGTTACACATACAGGCATTTCATAGAAAAATAAATATTCCTATATAACAATGCTTATATAAATAGAAATATAAAAATAAAAACTATGTAACTGATAAAACTGATTAGCTATGCCACTCAACCTTTAATTTGTTGCACAAAAAATTGAACAGCAAATCTAGTGTCAAAATGAAGCTTTAAAAAAAAAGGTTAACACAAAACAGAATTAGCAAAAATAAATTATTTAAAGTATCTACCCATTTTGTATCATTTGCATTTGTGATTGTTGCACAAAAATACTAATTCTATTTGAAAACTCCAATACACAAAATTTCTAGGGGTTAAAACTTCAGTCATGTCACAATTAAAATCTCATTTTTCCAAAACAACGCCATTCAAAGAGTCATCTAGGACAGTTAAGACATTATTAGTCATAATATTTCCACAGAACTTCACTGCAAAATGTTTAAAATATACATTTAAAATGAAAATATTCCCTTAAATGTTTGAAATTTAAATAATGTATGTTCTATTCTGATCAGCTGTGTACTTTTAACATTTGGTCATTAAACAAAATAAAATAAAATCATTTCTAAATGACAACCTTTTGAGTTTCAGTTTATAAATTGGACACAATCGATATTTTAAGAAAAACAAATTAGATTTAAATGAGCTCTGATAGGCATCTAAAGTATCTTGTAAATGAATACATCAAGATCAGGCCAAGTTGCCCTTGCTGAATTTTAATCCATCATTATGGAAAATGAATACCAAATGAAACAAGTGAGACTATATCAAACTCAGTGAAAGGGCAGACGTTAATAAACATGATGGTAGAAGTGGAGTCCACTTATAAACTGATGACTGTGCCAAAACTTAACCTTTCACCTTTAAATAAACAAGTATGGTGTTACTACTGTTTCTAAAAAGAAATGCTATCTTACATTCTTAAATCCTTTGGTAAATAATAATCTCAGAAATTTAGGTGTTGTCTTTGATAGTTCTTTATCTTTGGACAGTCATTGCAAATTGCTAGTTCGAAATTGTTTTTTCCACTTAAGAAACATTTCTAAACTACGTGGAATTGTATCACAGAAGGAACTTGAGATGATTGTTCATGCTTTCATTTCATCTCGGTTAGATTACTGTAATAGCATTTTAATGGGTCTGAACAAATCTTCCCTAGCTCGCCTTCAATCTGTGCAGAATGCTGCAGCGAGGCTGCTAACTAGAACCCACAGAAGAGCTCACATAACTCCTGTTCTGGCCTCCCTGCATTGGCTCCCTGTGCATTTCAGGAGTCATTTTAAAATTCTGGTTCTAACTTTTAGGGCACTTCATGGTCAGGCTCCCAAATATTTACTGGACCTTTTGAAGCCTCTATGTCCCATCAGGACTTTGAGATCTTCAAATCAAATGTTGCTGATAGTTCCGAGAACTTATTTTAAAACACGTGGAGACAGAGCATTCCAAGTGGTGGCCCCCAGGCTTTGGAACGCTCTCCCTCTGTCACTGCGCTGCTCAGATTCCATTGACTCTTTCAAAAATGATCTTAAGACTTATCTATTCAGACTGGATTTTATTTAAATTTTATTTACTTTTACTTTGTGAAGCACTTTGTGATGTCATTGTCTGTGAAAGGTGCTATATAAATAAATATTACTTACTTACTTACTTACTTAGACAAATTTATCTTGATTTAAAATCTAGGAATAAGTATTCGGACTCAGAAACGCAGCGAAGGCGCACACTGAACATGAACGGGTCAGACAGGTCACCACTGAAAAGCTACTCCGATCAAAGAAAAGTTGTAAAGGTTTAGAGATGTGTAAACAGACAAAAGAAATGGCTGAAAAACTGCATTTTTTTTTTTTTTTACATCTTTACCATCTGTTTTTCTGTGCGTTTCAAACTGGTCAAAGGTAAAATGTAAAAAAATATATATGGGTCACTGACGTAAAGGATTTCCACCAGGCTAAAAT
This sequence comes from Nematolebias whitei, assembly GCF_014905685.2. NCBI lineage: Eukaryota > Metazoa > Chordata > Actinopteri > Cyprinodontiformes > Rivulidae > Nematolebias > Nematolebias whitei. The sequence continues at coordinate 32,788,752 of NC_056499.1, forward strand.
AAAAAAATATGTATATCATTGCAATCATTAAAACATTTTAAATGTTGTGCACCCAGAAATCATAATTAAAAATTCAAATAAGTCATTTTCATACATTTTTCATCAACATGATTTGGCTGTGGTCTTAAAAAATGTCATGTGGTGCGACTGTAATTCATCTTAAAATAAGGTATTTTTCATGATGTACTAAACACTTTTTTTATAAGTTTCCATTTATTTAAGGTGTTTATTTTGTTAAATGGACATTATCGGACAAAGTTAGTTTATATGTTATAATAGAATTATAACTAAAAATGCTTTGAAAATGTGTACAGGATGAAGAAAAAACTTTGAAAATCATGTCAAATAATAAATAAAATAGATCTGAACAGATTTAATGTAACTTCGAAGACATTTTTGAAACGGTAATCGAGTTTGGATAGTCGCACCATATGATGTTTTGACACTTTAAAGACAACAAAAATGGCCAAAAATAAGTTTTTGATAAGTTAAAGTAGGTGTATATGTGGGAGATATATTACATATCTGTGCTTTATTTTAATGCGTTTAAACCTTTTTTAGCTATAAAAAGTAGAGCTGGACAAAAAACTTGGGCGTCACGTCAATGACCCATACACATCTTATCCAAACATCAAGATACCTCGCCCAGGGTAGAAAAAATGGTGCACGGCCCTGGAGGCAGGCCTGAGGGGGTAACTCACCGGCGAACGCCTGGTGGTCAAGCCAGGAGGCCTCCTTCATGTGGGCCAACCATCTATGAGGAGGATCATTGAGGGTGGCTGTGAAGTGAGCTGGGAGGCAGGCAAAGAAGGGCCCCTGGCTTGCAAACTACTGGCTAAATTGAGTCTGGCACCCTCCCTTTGGGCGAGTGTGGGGATACCCATACAGGTCTGGCAGAGCACCTCTGTGTTAAAAGTTTGTGCTGCAGGAGGGAAGGTTCTGACGGTTGTTTATGCACATGCACCAAACATCAGTTCACATTACCAGCCTGCTAGGAGTCTCTGGATAGTATCCTGAAAAGGTGCATCAGTGTATTCTGCTGACTTCATTGCCCATATGGGAAATTAAGAGTTTTCTAAGGAGGTGTGATTGGGAGGAATGACCTTCATGATCTGAACACACGTGATGTTCTGTTACTGAGCTCCTGTACTAGGCATGGGCTGTCCATAACAAACACCATGTTTGAGCATAGGGTGGTCCATAAGTGTTGTTTTTTTTTGTACCAGCCCACCTTAGACCACAAGCTGATTATCAATTTTGTAACCACATCAACAGACATGATGTGGCCCCATGTCTTGCACAGTCAGTTCAAGAGATGAGCAGAACAGTCAACTCATCACCCACTAGTGGTGAGTTGGATCTGGTGGCAGGGGCGGATGCCAGATAGACCTGGTAAACCCAAACAAGTGGTAAGGGTGAACTGGAAACATGTGAAGCTACAGGCTGTAGCAACCAAAGGACATGCTGGTGGACACCAGCGACGATTGAGGCTGTCGAGCTGAAGGACGAGGCTTTTTAGGACCTAACTGTCTCAGAGAACTCCTAAAACAGCTTACATTGGGAGGGGTACAAAAAGCCAAAACTAGCTGGAGGGATTAAATACCCTCTCTGGCATGGGAATGCTTTGGGAATCCCCAGGAGGAGCTGGAGAGAGTTGCTGGAGAGAGAAAGGTTGGGTTTTCCTCCTGGACCTGTTGCCCCATGACACACCCACGGATAAGATGTAGAAGATAGGTCGAAGGAAGAGAGGAAAAAAAGCAAAAACAACAATAGCTGCAAGTTTTGCTTGCACAAAAGTAATAATTTACTGAAGTTTACATATACATTACTTTATATACAGTAGTCAATCGATACTTTGTGGTTCGACTTACGCGGACTCACTCTTTCACAGGTTTTGAACGTAATATTGTACATGACCCACGATTAACAATGTGAAAAGAGAGACCCTACCCCCTCCTTTCGCTTTCTGAGTCTGTCTGTCACAGCAGAGCAGAGACGCAACAGGTGGGTGAGCAACCTGTTGTATCTCTGCTCTGCTGTGACAGCCAGCCTTGGAAAGAGAAAGGAGGGAGTCGGTTCTGCTTTTCCTGATTGCTACTGTTAAGCAGCAGGGATGAACAGTCAGATGAACAAATGTAGAATATCTGAGAAAATGCTTAGGTGGAAAAATAAGAGTGAATCAGTTTAAAGAGGGAGAGAGAGTGGCTGAGCGGGTCAGGCCACCAGGAAATGTCCTAGTGCTCCCAATGGCCAGTCCGCCCCCGGGATTGACTCAGTCACTGTAGCATCAGGCTTTCTGCTCTCTTATGCTGTACTCTTTTAGAGTATTTAGAGAGTTTAAAACATTGTAAATGTGAGAAGGGTTTATAAAGCCTTTAAATATATATAAATACTAAAATAAATAAAATGTCCCTACTTTGCAGATTTTCACTTGCCGCGGGAGTGTCTGGAATGTAATCCCTGCGATATGAGGGACTACTGAATTGTGGTTAATTAGCATTTTCTAAATTTAACATTAAAGCTCGATTGTCTCAGTTTAACCATAGGGACCCACGTATTAAACAACTTCTCTCGGATGTGTCCATCAAGATGCAAATAATTTTCAGGAGCAGAGGTGGACTTTTGTATTATTTGGTGTTCTTCATCACAGCCATGTGTTTCATTAAGAAGCCAAACGTGAGACCATTTTTAAAGTCCCAGCACGCAGGACGGCACGCACAGCAGCAACATGCACACTACGTGCCACTCAAGTTATTGCAACACACAAAAAAAAGTTTGGAAGCAGCGGGCACAAGGAGCCCCATCTTACCAGTTGGCTCTTAACAGGCCTGCAGCTGCAGTTTCGACTAACTACTGACATCAATCCATCACCCACTGCTTCTCCAGATTAGTATTCATAGTGGCTTGGAGATAGCCAACAGTCAAACTCTGACCTAAACAGGCATGGCTGGAATTCAAACTCCTTCTTTGTCTTAGTTTTACTTTATTCTTCTGAGTTCTTTGATGGAAGTGCTAACAAACTAGACAAAAACTGAAGAATCTATGTTGTAACCTGTCAAAATCTGTGCAACTGCTATACTGTTTATTATTGCCAGGTCATCACAGAGACCCTAGCTGCCTAGTCCAAATCATCAGCCTGATAACACATCATGCACTCTTTTTTGTCTGCACACACATATTTAAATAACTTTTTTTGGTGACATCCTGCTTCTACTTGGTTACACAGCTCTGGTTTGATTGTTGTGCAGTTTATAGTGGCTGGTAGTTTTAATCAATAATCGTTTTAGGCTGATTACACTCTTCCATTCATCCTCTGTTTGACCCATCACATTCATTCATCTGTATCTGACTACATTCAAGTGATTACAGTATACAAGTATTTTTTTACATTTAAAACTTACCGATATGGCTTGTCAGAGTTATGAATTCGCCGGTGGTTCCTCACCCCAACATATGTAGCGCTGGTATAGTTGCAAACATCACATTTATACATTTTCTGCTGACTACAATCTGAAAGAGACAGCATATAGAGCAGACATTTACAGCTACCTGAAAGCATCTGTTAAAAATCCCACATTTTCATTATCTTACCTTCATCTGTTCCTTGTTCAGACTCTTCCACTGTGGTGATGGTTTCAGGGCCTGCTGTGAGCGATGTTAGATCATTGCAGAAGCTATGCTGCTCTCTTTCATGACTTCTTAACTGACTCTAAAAAGAAAAACACCCATGCACACCACGGGATTTAGTATCAAAGAAATGATAATTCAAAGTGTTCATAAAGGTAAAGGTGATCTCCACTGACACTGCAGCGGGTTTAAAAGACCTTAATGCTACCTAATCCTACCTCTGATGCAGACATCGTAGCAGTGGACTGCCCTTCATCATTTACAGTTTCAAACTCTCTTGACCTCACTCCCAAATCCATTGGATAAAATTATAATCTAGTAACCTTTGCATCCAACAGGCACCAAGGTTTTGAGATAGGTCTGTTATTCTTAGCTTGGCTGATCACACTGAGGCACACCTGCACTCCAGCACACAATCATTCACCATCATAAAAAGGCACAAACCCCAGAAATCAGTATGTCCCCTCTGTTAAATACTGGAAAAACAATATGATATGTCGGTAATTTTCAAACAACGGTTTTCATTCAGCTGAATGTCGACTGTTACAAAAGTTTTGCATACAAGTTCATTATTGCAAATACTTGTGACAACACACAAATATTACTTAACTGTGATTAAATGTAGAGCCCAACTGATAAATCAATAGGGCTGATTTTTTAGACCAATATAGGCGTTTGGGGACATGTTGGTATCTGTGATAATAGTCCCATTATGAGCTGATATAAACTCTGGGAATGAGCCATGTCCTTGCTTGTAAAAGGTGTAATTGTACAAAGCATCCAGCAGAGGGTGCATGTGGACTACTTTCAAATCATGGCCACTTTAATTTTCACTTTCAGCACAGCTGAAGCAGCAAGCAATACAGTGTAGCATATTTTGCTGAACAGAGGATGGAAAGTTTATTTTTAACTTATATGTAAAATAAAAATAAAAAACAATCAACAATAATAAATTCTCTTCAATCCTCCAACTCGCTTGTCATTAGCTACGTGCTTATCAAGTTAGGAGAAGGGAAGTTTGAGATCGTCATCACTGTATGTTCCTTCCCATGCAATGGCAAAATTAGTTCTCTGTATTTAACCCATCACACGTGAGATACACCCAGGTGGAGGGGTGGGCAGCTATGCAAGCACCCAGGAGCAATTAGGGATTAGGTGTCTTGCTCAGAGACATTACGACATGTGGGAATGGCTGGAAGTGACCATGACTTTCTGGCCCCAGGTTGGCTGCCCTACCTCTACCCCATCTCGGCCCCCAAGTTAGCAAACTAAAGTTCAGCATTGCCTTGTAAAACTTTAGCCAGAAGAATAAATCTAATGTAGCTGTAAAACAGAGCTGTGTTAAGTAATGTTATCTTTGCAGATGCATTGTTTGTCTGAGATCTTTACTTCTCTGCAAAGAAAAAATACTGCTGCAGTCAGTAGTAATTAGACCATCATATGTGACTGACTAAATAAATTACTGGGAAGGAAGTTTCTTTGTTTAAATTATATTTTTATAATGCACTTGATTACTTTATGGTGAATAGTGGAGGATAGAAAAGTGAATGCATGTTAGAAGACTGTTTCGACTCACATTTTGTCTAATCTATACTGTGTCCTAGCCCTCTTGAACATTACAACCTCTTGTGGCTAAACTGGTAGAAGAAGCAGTAAAAGGTTGCTCACCTTGTAATGGAAGGCTTCTGGACACTGTTTGCATTGGTACATCCTGGTCTTGCAGTGGTAGATCATGTGTTTTTCCAGGTCCTTACTGTCTGAGGCTTTGTGCTCACAGATGGGACACTGATACGGCACTCTCTGCTTGTGCACTCGCAGGTGCTGTTTAATGTAACCTTTATTGCTGCTGCTGTATTGACACAGACGACATTGATAAGGTCTTTCACTGCCAGGGATGTAATCCACCAAACTCCCATCAGTTGAGCTAACCAACCCATCCATCTCTGAAATGGTACAAATGTAACTCTCTGCTCCAGTCCCAGTGATTGCTTCATCTACAGTGCCATTCTGGATCTGTGCATTATCTTGAAGCTCCTTCAATATGTCTTCATCTGAAGCATTTTGATCCGAGCGCTCTCTGAGTCTTTCAATAACAGTGAGCAGAGAAAGACTTATACCAGCTTTAGTGGTGGGGCTTTCTTCGTCTCCTTCCCCAATACCCAGGGCTTTCAAATCCCCCTCTCTACCACCACTGCAAAGCTCCAAGTCCAGTAGAGCTGTTGTCTCCATGTCTGAAGTATTTTGTCCACTTTTAGTCACCTCAAGAAGCCTCTGGCTTATGTGTGGGCTTTGCACCTGAGGTGAGATGGTCTTAAGACTTACTTTGGTGCTGGAGACATGTAACTCAGGCATCCTCATAGGCATAGCCACAAGTGCCTCTGCAGCCAAAGAGTGCAGACGGAGTGATTCAGAATGTGTCCGCTTGCGACCAGCTGGAGGAATGTTTTCATCTCTTGGAGGATCACTATCTTTACTGACAGAGGATGCATCATCACCATCTAATGTTTGACTGTTTGCAGATTTACCTGGACTACAGCCAAGGACCACCTCCTCTTTCACACTTTCTAAGGGGTCCTGCTCTTCCTCCTTTACATCCAATAAAGTCTTGTCCCTGTCATCATCTGAGCCTAGAAGAAGTGGTTTGGTCACCATAACTGAATCCTCAGCTGAAGGAAGACGCTCCACAATCACATTGATATGGCCGGCACTATTTCGACTGCTGTTAATAATCTTCTGAGCCGAAGACAGTAGGCTGTCGGTAACAGAGGAACTCTCACGACAACCACTGATGTCCACATCAACGTCTGCCTCAGTTGTCACCTGCACCTCCACCATTGGCTCTTCAGAACTCACATCTTTGACAGAATATCCATTCTCCTCCTCTTCTTCTGCAACTTTTTGCTTTTCCTCAGGATCTGAAACTGAATGACTAAATGCATCTTGTTTGTTTTCAGCAGTCACAGGCATGTAGAATTGGAGTTTGAATGCAGATGGACATTTTTGCTGGCTTTTCTCTTGAAGAACCGGAGAAAGAACAACTAAATCTTCTCTGAGCGTCACACTGTTAGCAGCAGCTTGCACCTCTCTTCTTGTTGAAGCCCCTTCCTCTTCCTCAAAAATAGGATAGGAGCAGTCAACAAGACCAGCGTGCTTCCAGGCATGGGTTTTGAGCATTCGCTGCTGGCTGCACACATAACTGCAGATCAAGCACCGGTACAAACCATACTCCTCATAGCTGTACCATTTCTTCTTCTGTGGGAGCTCTTTGGAACTATCTACTGAACTTTTTATCTCCTCGGGTCTTACTCCACACATATCTGTGTAATCATCATCATCCTTTTTAAAAACAATTCCCTCCTGTAGGGTGAGTGGATCTGAATGAACAGAATTCCTATTTGTGTTGCTCTGATCATCAAAGTGCAGCCTGACGTGCGCCTCTAGCTGCGCCTGGTCTCTGGAGGTAAAGTGACACTCGGAGCACATAAGGATAAGATCACTGTGTTGCTCGTTGTGTTGCTTCAGGTGTTCTCTGAGCTGCGGCAGTGTCTGGGACAGATATGGGCACAGGCTGCACTGATAGCACGTCACTGTCCATTTTTGGTCAGTGCTGGTGAAATTGTCAGTGTTGGATAGCGTAGAGGTGATGTTATTGTTGTTATCACCTGGCACGGGTGCAGAAAGGGGGCAGTCAGCCTCGCTGCCATCTGCTCTCACCTCCTCATTACAGCCCTTTCTCATTTTCTTGTAATGAGAGCCTTCCCAACTCAATTCCTCCTCACCTCCTTTTCCCTTGGCAGAGGAGGTTGAATTGAGTCCTCGTTTCTGTGCCCCCAGTGTGCAGCGCCGCTGGGGCCGCTTCTCAACTATCTTGCTGAGCTTCTCAATGACCTGAATGAGAGAGTCATCAGCTTGCTTCTGCTGGATGTTTGCTGGAACATCCTGGGCTATACTTTGCTGAGTTTGGGTTTGACAGTGAGATCTCAGTACAGAGGAAGAAGCGGATGGAGAGGAGGGCTTTGTGATAAGGACAGCAACACTGCTGTTCTCATCCATGACCTGTCAGACAGCAAAGAATGGATAAAAGAAAGAGTCAGTTACAATATCAGAAAATAAAAGTACCAGTTGATGCTCTGATTATAAGAAAATAAAATCATACTGTCCTATATACCAGTACTTTGATTTACAGGTCTGTATTTGACAGGGTTAAGTAAATGAAAGGTACAGTGCATCCTGAAAGATTCACAGTGCTTCACTTTCTCCACATTTTGTTATATTACAGCCTTATTTCAAATTGTATTAAATTATTTTTGCTCTTCAAAAATTCTATATACAATACCCCATTATGACAATGTGAGAGGAAAATGTATTTATTTATTTTTTTAGATTTTTGCAAATGCATTAAAAATAGAAAACTAAGACATTACATACACCAAAGTTCATGCTCAATAATCCAGTTAAAATTCAACAATGTTCAGTTAGGTCATCTGGACAGTTTCTTCTTTTATGCCGAGATGTTTTGTCCTTCGTCCAAAGGACTTCTTCAGTCTGAGCCACCAAACAAACTGAGTCCCACAAACAGCATATTCTATGGTTAAGGAAAAAAAAAACAGTTTGCTGGTGCTAAGAAATCACATTTATGTTAGCCTTTGCCATGAATCTCAAAACTGAGCACAGATGCAAAGTTTCCAATGATCATCCTTGAGATGTTTCTACAACTTAAATGGGAGTCCACCGGTGGTAAATTCAGTTGATTGGACTTGATTTGGAAAGGCACACACCTATTTTTATAAGGCCCCACAGTTGACAGTGCATGTCAGAGCACAAACACCAAAAATAAAGTCAAAGGAATTGTCTGTAGACCTCCAAGACTCCTGTGTTGAGGCACAAAACTGGAGAAGGATACAGAAACATTTCTGCTGCTTTGAAGGTCCCAATGAGCACAGTGGCCTCCATCATTCATAAATGGAAGAAGTTTGGAACCACCAGGACTCTTCTTAGAGCCATCTAAAGTGAGCAATCGGGGGAGAAGGTCTTAATCAGGGAGGTGACCAAGAACCTGATGGTCACTTTGTCAGAGCTCCAGCGTTCCTCTGTGGAGAGAGGAGAACCTTCCAGAAAGACAACCATCTCTGCAGTAATCCACCAATCAGGCCTGTATGGTAGAGTGGTCAGATGAAAGCTATTCCTTAATAAAAGACACATGGCAACACATCTGGAATTTGACAAAAGGCACCTGAAGGACTCTCAGACCACGAGAAACAAAATTCTCTGTCTGATGAGACAAAGATTGAACTTGTTGGTGTGAAGGTCAGGACTCATGTTTGGAGGAAACCAGACACTGCTCATCACCAGGCCAATACCATCCCTACAGTGAAGCATGGAGGTGGCAGCATCATGCTATGGGGGCGTTTTTCAGCAGCAGGAACTGACAGACTAGTGAGGATTGAGAGAAAGATGGATGCAACAATGTACAGACATCCTGGATGAAAACCTGCTCCAGAGCACTCTTGACCTCAGACTGAGGCGACAGTTCATTTTTTAGCAGAACGACGACCCAAAACACACGGCCAAGATCTCAAAGGAGGAACTTCAGGACCACTCTGTGAAGGTCCTGGAGTGTCCCAACCAGAACCCAGACTTGAATCTGATTGAACATCTCTGGAGACAGATCTGAAAATGGCTGCGCAGACGTCTCCCATCCAACCTGATGGAGCTTGACAAGTACTGCAAAGAAGAATGGGACAAACTGCCTAAAGAGAGGTGTGCTAAGCTTGAAGCATCATATTCAAAAAGACTTGAAGCTGTAATTCCTGCCAAAGGTGGATCAACAAAGTGTTACGCAAAGGCTATGAATACTTGCATAAATGTGATTTCTTTGCTATTTTTAATAAATTTGCAAAAAATTATACCTTTTTTCACATTGTCATAATGAAGTATTGCGTTTATAGAATTATAACGAAATAGGTTAAATTAATGCAATTTGAAATAAGGTTGTAGGATAACAAAAAGTGGAAAAAGTGAAGCGCTGTGAATTCTTTCAGGATGCACTGTGTATCTGAGTGAAAGCAGGACCAAACAAACCACTATGATAAGTGAGACAGTTTAATCCATTCATGATAAGCTCTGCTCAATGCTCGGTGTTGAAACACACAGACACCATGTGCATCTGTTGACAAACTAAACTCAAAGGAAATGGTCCCCTCGTGTGAAGACAACTCCTTTTATCTTCACTTATCCAACACATCCCCAGTTCTGCTTTTCTGACCGCATTTCTCCTTCCTCTTTCTTCCACTTCTGCTTATGGACATCCAGAATTAAACCCAGGACAGTTTTGTTTATTTTAGGGAAGGATGCCACAGACAGTCAGTGAAAGTTCAGTGAGGTGTAGCTAAATAAATTAAGGGAATATGACGTAATATAAAAGCAACACGTGAATCTTTTTTTTATTATTATTATTCAAAGCAGCTAGCTGTCAAACACTCCAAGCTAATTCACTGAAACACGTCGTGCTAAATAAATTAGCTCGGTTTCTATACACCACCACGTGGGCTTTGGCCTGTCTCAGAACACCTGTTATGTCAGGATCTAAAAATATTTCACCGGCCACCGCTGGCGTGAAGTTGCACTCAACTCTCCCAGACTCTGACCCAACATTCAATAAATGGCGGATGCTAGCTAGCTAAAACACTCTGAACACAAGTCGGCATTTTTTTTTTCTAACAAAAAATTAAAAGTTCAACAAAAGGACACACTCTTTAGCTTCACAGCTTGCTTTTCAAACACACGCACGCCAGTGTGTCCAGAGAGCTGTTAACAAATGTACAAGGACGTTTCAGTTATCTTTACGAGACGAAGGAGCGCGTGGCAGTGTGGAAGCTTAAATACACTCACTGACACAGAAGGGCTCGACGCTCTTTGTCCTCAGCACATAAACTGCTTTGTTTTATTCGTTCGCCATAAAAAGTGGCCTCCCTCCTTTCCACATTGCAAAATGGCGAGGATGGAATATTGGTCACGTGACTCCAAGTTTAGGTCAGGTGACCAATGCGGGCAAAGATGCCTTCAAGTGCTGCTCGGAAAAAAATATATCGACGTGAGGAATCAACTCGACACGCTATTTGAATTGAAAAAAAAAAAAAAAACTGGAATTAAAAACGATTTCGTAATATTAATGACAAAATTAATAAAGTCATAAGCTTTATTAAGCAAGTAGATTCCATCTGAATAATTCTGACCAAGCAGTAAGAGTGTAAAGTAAGAGCTAAAAAGAAACACATGGAAGAGGAAACTGGACTTCGAATGTTTCTTTCTAAAAAACAAGTTACATACATGTAAGTAATATGTCCGTTTTTCTTTTATGTCCTGTTAAAAACAGCTTATTCTTTAAGCCACGCTCGTGTCAGCTCTTCTGTTGTTGCCACTAAATAAGACAAATAAAACAAAAAACGCAATAAGCAGGGCTTCTTTGAAAGTTACAGGGCAAAATAGTTATCTTCAAAGGAGAAAATATAGCCTATAAAAAGCAAAAGTCTGGTGTTTTAAAGTTTTCTTATTTTCTGTCTTAGCTTTGAGAGCTGTAGAAAATAGAGTAGAATAGAACAGAATAGAATAGAATAATACTTGTTTGATCTCTGAGGGACATTAGTTAGAACTCTGTCTGAATGGATCAATTTGAACCTCCAAAGGACAATGGAAACATCTTTAGCCACTTTTTATAGGATGTTGGGAAAGAGTGTCAGAATTTTTTTTTCAATTCTTGTTTTTATTGCATTACATCACAGACATCTTGACATAGATCTTGAGAACAAATATCACAATTTCACCAATAATCAGAATGTCACTCACTTTCGTACACACAGTAATTGTGTCATTCATTCATTTATTCATTCAACCTTTATTTACAGGTTTAAGGACGAGGAACTCATTTTCAAGTGATACCTGTTTGTTTTTAGACATGCCACAGATAAGGTATACAACAATAAACAGCCATAAAAATCAATTATGCATCCATGAAATGCACTATGCAATCACAATATACATCGCCTATTTACAAACATAGTTTACGTTCCACCTTCTAATGTTAATATGGTTCCAAAGATGAACAAAGTATTTTGGTTTTCCTTTTGCAAAATAATTGACTTATTCCAGCCCTACATGCTGAATGTTCTTTTTAGAGTGAACCTCTACGCTTTTCTAACCAAATGCAATTCCTCTCCTGGCTTGTAGAAATCCAAAGTCTTGTAATTTGGTTTGTTTCTTCATTTGTGTGAAGTCTCCAGGCTAGATTACAAGCACACATGAATTTTTCATTCATTCAGTCAGCCTTTATTTATACAGGTTAGTTTCAATGAGCCACAAAGGCTCATTTACAAGAGAGACCTGGTTTAGAAAGACAACATTTAAAGTACAGACAACAATAAACTACAATAAAATGCAATTAAAATAAAAGTACTGTTTTAAAACAATAAAGCAAGGTGCCATAAAACAAGGTAGAATACTAAAAACAAGAACAAATTTACTTTGATGTTTTTATTGACCTTATCTTATTTTAAACATTTGATAATGTTTAAAATCCCCTAAAGAAATTAAAGTGGACAGCTTCAGTTCTTGTTGCAAGGTGTTCCAAGTTGCAGGAGCAGAGTAGGAAAAGGCCTTTTTGTCAAGTTCAGTCCGCACTGAGTGAACGCTGCAGGTAATGATGTCCTGAGAGCACATGTAACTAACTGCACAGACGATGTGACATGAGAGAGGTAGCAAACCAAGGAGGGATTTATAGATGAAAATGAACCAGTATGAGAGCCTATGTGTAGATAATGATGACAAACTGACCAATTCATCCATCCATCCATCCATCCATCCATCCATCCATTTTCTTTACCCACTTATTCCATTTTGGGTCACGGGGGTCGCCGGTGCCCATGTCCAGCAATCACTGTGCGAGGGGCGGGGTACACCCTGGACCAATTCAATTCAGTTTATTTATATATATGTATATTTATTTAGCACCGTCACAACAAGTCACCTCAGGGCACTGAACAGAAACATTCATATATAAAAATAAGTTCCCAGAAACCTTCATTAAAAAAAATAATTTAACACCATTTATCTGAGGAGCAGACTGCTTGGAAAGGAAGAACTTCCTCATGAGGAAGAAACCTTTAGCAGAACCAGACTCAGGACAAGTGGCCATCTGCTTCGACCTGCTGGGTTTGAGAGAAACAGATACACAATGGCAGGTCAAGAATCACATGTTAATATAGAAATAATATCAAATGAAAGCTATTCAATTTTAACAATTCATTTAAGGAATTGAGGTCAGTTTGTCCTCTAGTATCCTCAGCTTAAGGCTTCATAAGAAGCCAACCCTAACTATAGAATTAATCAAAAAGGAAAGTCTTAAGCCCAGTCTTAAAACTGGAAGTTGGTTCCAAAAGAGAGGAGCCTGATAACTGAAAGATCTTCCTCCCATTCTGCTTTTGGAAACTCTAGGGACCGCGAGTAAACCTGCAGTCTGAGAGTAAAGTGCTCTGTTGGGAAAATATGGAACAATATGATCTTGAAAATAAGATGGAGCTAGGTTGTTGAGAGCTTTTTGTAGGTTAGAAGTTAGATTTTGAATTCTATTCTGGATTTGACAGGGAGCCAATGGAGAGAAGCTAAGGAGTACAGAGTGCAGTGATGGGTACAGTAGTTACAACCAGTTACGAATCTTTGCACTGAATCTTAGAATTGATGAATGAGATTCATTTTCATAAAACATTTACAGATTATTATTTTTTTAAATCATCCTCAGGATCAATCAAAACATACACTGAATAGACACCTTTCATTTGACACATATCTTTAATCTAACTCTTGTTTTTTGTTTGTTTGTTTGTTTGTTTGTTTGAAACTGACAAAACAATTACAATATTAAGCTGCATACAAACTCCACCCAGAAAGGCCCCCCGTCAGGATTCGACCCGGCAACATTCTCACCGAGAGGCAATAGCTCTACCAACTGTGCCACCCTAATGTTTGATTTTCTTTTTAAATACTTTAGAAACCAGTTTAGCATATTTTAAACATATTTACTCTTGGAAGAGTAGCAAATAAAATAGGAAATATGCTAATTTTATAAGTAAAAGTACAGAAATACTATAGTTTCCTCTGAAGGAATTGTTAGAGAGAAAATACCAGTGAACACATGGTGTTCATTACCACTGATCATGTATATTGTTCAAGTTTGCTCAAATCTTGTGAAAGGCACCAAGGTACAGGTATATGATTGATCAATAAAGGCAATGATTAGATGAAATTTTTAAGCAAAGTGCAAGTGGCTCCAATATGAAATAATCACATCGCTTTGTATGGAAATACATTTATTTCCTTAAAATGACTTTACACTGAAATATGACAGAGAAAGGAAGAACACAAAGACAAATAGGGGCTCGGGTGAAGGTGATTCATGATAAATGAAGGGCAGGGACAAACTCGATCCCTGAAGAGAGCTGGAAACACCACACTGCAGCTTCTGGGCAAAAATAAAACAGGTGATGTTGTCTGTCATCATACAAGAAAACAAAACACTGAAGGTCCAGCTTCAGGAGTCAAAAGACTGAAAAGATAAAAGAAAAGAACATCCCTCTTTCCAGCACCACCTGTTTGCGTTTGGGGAGGACTAATCAAAGTTCAATCAAGAACTGAGCAATGAAGATACATTTGTTGTCTCCTCAGTAGAATCTCTGCTTCCACAAGTGATAAGAAAAGAAGACAAGAGCTCGTGCTGATAAACTGAAAGACTCCGGGGTATGAAGTGCTTGAAGGTGAGATGACAGCATCTGTGATCAAAGCTCAGACAGGCACATCACTCCAACAGCGGGCTCGGAAACAAGGCTGATGTAGATGAACAGATGCTCGGATATATTCATCATTTAACACGGATTCCTCATTTTTCTGGACTGAATAAAACGTGCATTGAATTTAAGGAAATGCAAACGTGAGACGTCATTTATGTTTGACCCATCAAAATGAATGCGGTCATTTATTTACAGAATCAAAGTTTAACATCAAACATTTACATTAATTTGGCAAATTATGAAAATAACAACATAAGCAATCAATCAGGAAAAATCATACGGCCATGATTTTTCCGTTGCTTCACCACAGACATTTATGAAACTGTACAATTATGATCTTTTACCCACACGGATGTGGATGAGCATTTTACACAGACATTTCTAAATATCTGGAAGTATATCTACTTGATAGAAAGTTTAAAGATGGGAAAGAAGTTTAGAGGGAGTAAAGATGGTATGGGAGGGGAAGTGTTCACCAGAATTGACACTCTCCGTCAGAACCCAGCTCTCCCCGGTACGCTTGGTAGGAAACTTGACTCGTTACCTCTCTGAAGTTAATCAGCAGATATGGAGCTCCGTTAACGCTACCTGTCCAGCGTCTCCTTAGGATGCTGTGAATCGTCAGAAGTAGTGGCGAGTGAAAATGTTATAATCCCATGGAACTCGGAAGAGCTCTGTTGTCATGTCAGGATCATCCCGTCTCTCACAGAACTGGTTGAACTGTGTATCCAGCAGAACTCCAACAGCACTCCATCAGAACTGAACAGAACTGTCCCAGAACTGTTCCAGCACCATCCCAGACACTTCTAACAGAACTGTGTAGTTTACAGATCTCGAGCAGAACCGAGTAGACCAGGAAGTACTGACATTTTAAAGAGCTGTTTTCCGGTCCATCTGGGAGTATTACCATTGGTCAGAACCGACCAGACGGGGTGTGTTTTGTGACGTAAGAGGTTAGAAGACAGCAAGAATTGTTATGGAAAGATCAGAAATGTTCTCACAGACAGAGAGAGTTTTGTTTTGGCGCGTTTCAGAAACAGGTGCAAAAACCTCTATATTTATGTCTGAGAGGATTCTAAAAACATGACAGTTCGTTCCAACAACTTGTTTTGCGTTTGACTAAAACCTTGGACCAACTTACACTTGCTCATTCAAAAGCAGAAATCAGAAAAGGCATAATTACTCTGTACCAGCTTTGACATGAGTTCTAACTTTGCGTGAGAAAAAATCATTACACAGTTAATAAAATTGATTAGTTCACTGCAACATCTAAAATGGTTTGAACTAAGACACTTTGATTATCAACATTTGTAAAATAGTAATGATAATAAAACAGAGAGTGTTCTTTTCACTTGAATCTTCAAGAAAGAAAGTCTCAGGATGGGTGAACCTGCATTTCTGGATTCAAATCAATGAAATGACAGTTCCTGTCCCACAAGGTTCTTAAGGTCAAGATTTTTGACCTTAGACTTAGTTTTTGACATGGGCCTAGTCCACTACAGTCCCCCCTTTGGAAATCATCACCTGTCCATGGGGATGAATTCCAACTATGGACTTACGCCTTCGATTGTCCTTGAAGCTTGATGTAATCCAGCAAAGAAACAAGAGTCAAGAGTAATCCAGCAAGGAAAACAAAAGTCAAAAGTAATCCAGCAAGGAAAACAAAAGTCAAGGTAATTCCACAATGTTCTCGGTAATTCCATTGTGTTGATTATAATCCCACATCGTCTCGATAATTCCATTGTAGCAATGCTTTAACCCCTTGGAAACAGAGTCTGTAATCCATTGGAAAAAGTCATATAATCCACAATGGTAAATCCACAACGATTGGAAGTGTTGATTAATCAGCATACAGAGGGGTACCCTTGGGTTGAACTGAAGAAGCGGCCACTGGATGAAGAGCGGAGACCAACGTCAGGATTGCAGGTCGCCTCCAGCGAAGATTGTCTCCAGCGACGTCCAGCCTGTGTCGTTCTGGTTCAAATGTGTCATGCAATTATGTGGTTTAAGGTGGGCTTATGAAGGTGATTTTACATAAGGCCTTAAACTATATGCACCTGGTGTGTAAGCTATTATGGTTGGGAACAGCTACGACTACCAGTTAAGGGGTGGAGCATGCTGAAAAGGGGTAACTACAGGGGTTTAAGCCTATAAAAAAGGGTTCCAAACTACTTTTCCATTTCTAACTTGGGTTAAGTTAGCTTTACATGGCAAAATATAGTTTGGTTCAAATGTCTGTTGTCTTTTAGACGAACGACTTGAGATTGGGTGTTTGGTTTCCCCATAAATGTTTTGGAAGTCTATGGCGAGACTTATCAAAGAGAATTAGCTATCCCCCCCGAATAGAATTGTTCGAGTAGGTTCGGCTTAAGCGATGTGAGATCAATGTAGATTATGGTACTTAAGGTAACAATAATATACATTGACTCCGCAAGGATTGCAGTTTAGCGAATGAACTGCATGTTGGCATGGTTAAAGGCCTCTTAGTCTCACTGAAGAGGGACACAGCATTGACAAAATAAAATCAGCCAAGTGATGAAGCACAGTGAAACATGAAGGACACCTCATGAAAAACTTTGAGTTTATTAGGAGTGCTGAGATGAAAGAGAACATCCAACTCTTCCCACAGAGAAGCCTTGCTTCATGTGTGCAGCCTAAATCAGACTGAAAAACAATTCCAAGTGTCTCTGCTAGTTCATTTATATCATTTTGACTTGTCTAGAAACTTAAAATGAAGACCAAGAAGCAGAAAAGCCTCTGGAGCTGGAAGTTGGAGTCATAGGAAAATAGAGTGCATATTTTAATTCTAGGGCTTTACATATTCATTTCAATTTAAAAATAATTTACTAATCCCAATGGGAAATTAAATGTTGTAACTCGTTATCATTTCATTAAGAGATGTTATAGATGCTAATGGATATAGGCTGGAAGGATCTCTGGTAAAGGTCTGTCCCACAGCAGATCCGAAGAAACTGGCCGCAGATGCCGCCCGATCCATCCACCCAGACTCAGCTGGCCTCTCGGTTCCCCCGGGCTGCAGGACCACTCGAATGCTGGGCTGAGCTCCTCCCAGAGTGATGGTCACTCATCTATGACGAGCTCCTCGTCACTGCGGACAGCCAGCTGCAGGTGCTGGAGGACAATCCTGCTTCTTCTGCAGTCAAGAGCCGCATTTCCTGCCAGCTCCAGGATCTCAGTAGTCAGGCACTCGAGCACAGCCAGCAGGGAGATGGGAATGCATTCACGGCTCCTCCTTTTCAACTCATTTGTAACTTGGGGCTGTAGTTTAAGATATTATTTGAGTTTTGAGATGTTAATCAGCTGCTCCCGGTTGTAAAAAAACAAAGCACCTTGTTGTTACGCATCATAACAAATGTACAAAAGTAAAAAAGTTTCAGTAAAAATCTTTCCAGCTGTGCAGCATCAGATACCAGAGGAAATAATCATCTGATAAAAGTGATTTACATCCTGAAAGAGGAATCAGTTTCGAAAATCAATATCTCAGAATGAATGTCACAGCTACTCCAACATGCAGCCACTCTGAGCAGCGCAATTGATATTGATCAAATATATTAGGGTATATTAAAAATAATCTGGTTTTTACCACATTTTAAAATGATTCAAATCAAACCTCGCATGTACAGTTGCACAAAACAGATTTCATCACATATTATTTAATAAAAACAAAGAGAAAATGTGAAGTCTTTGTGGAAAGAACAAACAAAACGTAGTCACTGTGTGATGTTTTTGCATCTAGAACCAATGGTAGAAGCAGTAACTTGAAGTAGTCAGTGTTTTTTGACTTTATCAGACTCACATCATTGTAGATGAACTTTGGCTCTTCTTGTTTACAACATTGCTCGAGTTTATTGAGGTCTGATGGCATCTATTAATACCCAGCTCTCTTAAGGTCATGTCACAGTTTTCCAGTCAGGTTGAGGTCTAGACTTTGACTGGACCAACACCTTGATTCTTTTATTTCCCAGCCACTCTGTAGTAGACTTGCTGCTGTGTTTAGGATCATTGTTCTGTTGCATTATGGTCCAATTTGGTTTAAGCTTCGGCTGTCAGACAGATGGCCTCACATCTGACTCTAGAATCCTTTGGTCTACAGAGGAGTTCACGGTTGGCTTAATGCACGGTGCTCAGGTCGTATGACTGCAAAACAAGCTCAAATCACCACTACCCATCACAGTGATTGACAGTACGAGCTGTTTCTGCTGATGTGTGTGGTTTTCTCCAAACATAGCCATGCACAATATGTTCCACTTTGGTTTGATCTGTCCAAAGAACATTGTTCTAGACATCTTGTTCATTTATATGCATCTTTCTAAACCCAAGTTGTGCTGCCATGTTTTTTTTTTTTTTTTTTAAGAAGAAGAAACTTTCTCCTGCCAACCCTTCAAAACATATTTAATGTCTTTTTTTCTCATCGTGCCGTTTTATACGTTAACATTTAACCTGCCAACTGAAGCCTGTGTCTAACATGGAGCTCTTGGTCTTTTGCAGTTTCTCTGAATATTGCACATTCTGTCTTTGAGGTAAATTTGCTGTGACTCTGACTCCCGGGACAATTGCTAAATGTTTTCCACGTGTGCAACTTTCTTATGTAAAGTTATAAACTCAACAGTGCTTGGAAACAGCCTTGAGCAACTTGCTTGGTGTGTGTCTGAGGAGAGACCTGGTGAACAGCATGCTGTCCGCTTCCAGTCAGCAGAGTCACCTGGACGTGGCCCGTCAGCTGGTCCGGACTTATGATGCAGAGACGTCACCGTCCGCAGTAATGAGTTTGCCGTCATCACCGGACAGCCGCTGTATCCCGCCGCTCGAGCTGGTAGGAGCAGTCAGAACAGTTTATTTCAGAACTACACCTGAAAGTCCAAGAAAAGAAACTTCTTCCTATGTTATGTTAAATGTTAAAGGCTTGTGTGACTCTCAGCTACTACCACGCCAAACCTTAGCTGCGGCAGCCATTTTGAATAGAGTTGACTCTAAATGATTATCAGTTGTAGACATACACCTAGTGATTACTGTCTGAGAGTTTTATTTAAATCCATCCAGTGGTTCATGAGATATTTTACTAACAGACAGTCACATGATCACCTACCTTTAATGGTGGCGAGTCATTATTTGCCATCACAAGATGTTACATGTTCCTATTCTTTTTATATTTAAAACACTTGTTGTTCACTGTCTGGATTTTTGGTCAAGATCAAGGATGACCATCACTAAAAATGTTAAATTAATGTTGAACCATGTGTGTGAGTAACCAGAGAAGTTTTTCCCTCTCTCATGATCCTGCAAGTGCAGCTGAGGTTACACTGGGCCAAGAGCTGATAAGATACAAAAAGATAAAATATATTAAACTTTCCCTCAACACTAAAATACATATTTTGGCCTATTTTTTTTGTGGATAATGTAGATAAAATATTTCTCTTAGGTCCAAGAATCCATGTTTACATTGGTTGTTGTCACAGGTGATCAGTTAATCAAGTGTGTTTGATCACCTGACCAACTGATCAGAATCAAAATCAGCTTTATTGTCATTGCACCGAAGCGCAACAAAATTGCATTTCAGTACAGCCCATCCAAGAGAAACATATCAAACAGACATGGGGAGACGGAGGTGACTGAGGCTGCGGCCTTGAGAGGTGCAGCCCTTTTTTTACAAATAAGGGAAAAGAAACACGAGGGGGAATGTAGGTATATATATATTTTAAAAAATAAAATCTTGCACTGTGTCCTAGATGGGACACAGTGTGAAAGTTGCAAGAACAAATAAAGACCTCAGCACATGAATCAGCAACATAACGACATCATAATACATATATGCATGAGGGGACTGATGAGGGCAGTGAGTTGTCCGTGGACAATGCCAGAAGGTTCCAGAGTCCTGATTAAGATGGCACAGTGTCTATCAGCCTGCTCAACTCTGACACAGATCCACAGATGTCCTCGGGAGAGGAGCGATTGGGGGGGGGGGGGGGGGGGGGCTTCTCATTCACATAAACAACCAGGAGAAGTTCAAGATAGTTGGCCAATTCAAGATCGAGTGGGGAAGCCAAATTCAGATAACAGCCTTCACCAGTATTGTTTGGAAGCTGCAAGGATGGACCTAATTTTTCCACCCACAGCTCTTCCATCTTGGTATTTTTTCTGTTTAATGAATAATAACATGGTGGGATCTTAGGACGGCGGCACTGTGGTGCAGTTGGTAGAGCTGTTGCCTCTCAGCGAGAATGTCGCTGAATAGAATCTCACCTGGGAGGTCCTTTCTGAGTGGAGTTTGCATGTTCTCTCTGTGCATGCATAAGTTTTCTCCAGGTACTCCAGTTTCCTCCCACAGACCAAAAACATGCATGTTAGACTGATTGGTAACTCTAAATTGTTTCTAGGTGAGAGAGTTTGTCTTGTTTGTCTCTATGCGTCCCTGTGATGGACTTGAGACCTGTCCAGGGTGTCCCCTGCCTCTCGCACAGTGACTGCAGGATATGGGTGCCAGTGACCCCCACAACCTGAAAAAGTGGGTAAAAGATAATGAATAGATGTATGGAGCTTAGGACTCACCTCAGGTTAGATTTGCATAATTGTCCAACCTGGTAAAGACCAGATACTTTTTATTATGTCTTCTTCTTTGAAATCCTGAAATCAAAATGTGTATTTCCCTTGCCCCATTATCATAATCAGATTGACTTGGGAAGTTTTCTGCACCTAAAGTTTTTGTCTCTTTGATAGTTTTTAGTTGACCTGAATGACTTTTTTCTTTACAGATAAAAATGCTTTTCTAGTAGAGAACACAAATGTTTTGTAGATGTTCTCAATGAGACCACAGCTCGTCGCTGTCCTCTAGTGGTTCGTTTAGATTCATGTTTATCTTGTCTGGAAAGTGCCAACCGCAGCAGAAAGTTATCTTAGTTTACTTGTTGTTTTAAAGAATAAAATGAAGATACAAAACCCAATAATGAATAAAATGCCAAAATCAACTCAAATAATGTATGTCTGCGGACTTTTGAGTTTTTTTGTTCACTTGAATTAAGATTTTTACCCAACACGAACATTATGGAACACCGTTAACACAAGTGTTGCTGCTGAGTGAATCTATAGTATTTATCACTGACTGATTACTTAAATGTATTTCTAAATTCAACTTCACGTTTTTCTTTATTGTAAAGGAAGATGTCTTGAGTATTTCTCTTCACAAACTGCAAAAAAGAAATGAAAAAAGACTAAGACTGAACACTGCTGATTGTACAAAGTTTCTCTGAACTTAAGTTTTAGCTTAATATAATTTTAGTTATTTTTCTCATACAATCTATGATTGTGTCATTGAAGTTTGGTAGTGATCCCCATTGTCTGAAAATGACCCTCAGTGTAGTAATACACTATATACAACTAAATTCAGTTTATTTATCTAGCACCAAGCCACAACAGAAGTCATCTAAAGGCACTGCACAGAAACATACATATATATAAAAAGTAAGTTAACAATAAAAAAGAAGTTAACAACTATATACGGCTATAGTATTATAAAATGTGTCAAATATAGGAGCCCAGTTTTAAACAACAAAGTAAGAACCATAATGGGCCACAGGTCTACTGTGCTGTCCAGTGCCAAACTGTCAATTTCAGCTTATGCATGTTGCAGGGTAAGACCTTCAATATTTATCCTTTTATGGCATGTTTGTGACATCATTCCTTCACCTTTTGATGTATTGCTTCATTGATGATTATAACAGCCATAAGAAATATATATTTTTCATGAAGGGACTGTGTATTGTACTGCCTGCAAATGTTAAGAATATAACAGATGAAACCTTTTGAACGTCTAAATGCCATTGCAATTTTGTTACAGCACTTTCTGCTAATCTTGATTTTTAGCATTCATTTGTTAAGTAGATTTGGTTAATCTAGAACCTAACTGACTGGTTGGGCTTAATTTGTTAACCTATCGGTGGGAGTTGAATAAAGTAGATGCGATTTCATGCATGTTGATGGATTTTAACAGGTTGTCAAACACCTATGTTTGCCTACACTTCGCTTCTGTCAAGCATCCCCCCCCCCCCCCCCACACACACACACAGACACACCCCGCTCTTACTTGACAGTTCCGAGCCCGACACTGTCCCTGCTCATTGTTGTCTGACTCCACATGTGTAACCTCCAGGTGCCCTGCTCATTGTTGTCTGACTCCACATGTGTAACCTCCAGGTGCCCTGCTCATTGTTGTCTGACTCCACATGTGTAACCTCCAGGTGCCTGGTCGTGGCTGCCTGTGGGCTCCTGCCCGCATATGACTGCCTGGTTAGCTCGGCACGCACCCCCACCACTCTTGTAGGGGCAGAAATTTTTTTAAGTGTAGATGCGGAAATGCTACTTGAAAGGGCTGTTCGTATGCTCATAAGTGGCTGTTGTGTTTAAAATTAATGTATATGTAATTATTTTCAGTTTACATATCCAGTATAAGTTTTATTCATTCAAGGTAGTCATATTTGTTCATAACTTTATTATTAGTAACCCTGAGAGTTACCAGATCTAACAAAACAGTTACCGGAACACACCCTGTCAAATTAAGAGAGTTCCCTAACCCTGTTCTGGCAGGATCCGGCTCAAATTAAGCACCGGTTGGTCCACTATGCGAGTGTGCTACTTATGGGACTGAGTTGTAGCTCCTCAGACTCTTTTGGATGAAAGATGAAACATTTCAACAAAAAAAAAGAAACCGTCCAGAGGACCTGACTTAACTTTGTTGAATTTTTTTTTGAGCATCAACTTTGATGTTTTGAAGAACTTTGGCCGTGGCTGCTTCACACGAGTCGACGGAGGAGAGGGCGAACTCTAGAAACCATCTTATCACCATCAAACTGGTTGGCCCACTATGTGAGGGTGCTAGTTACAGTATGGGACTGAGTTCGTGCGAGCTCCTCGGACTGATGAAGTCTTTCGGATGGAATACGAAATGTTTCAACACAAAGAAACCATCTAGAGGACCTGACTTAACTTTGTTGGGTTAATCTAGAACATTTTAAGAATATAGATTAAATATAATCCAAACTGTGCAACTTGTTGGAAAAAGGCATAAACTCATCCTCTGCAAACACCTTGTTTAGACACTTATCCACATCATGCACCCCAATGTAATTTACCCTAAAAATAATCAGTAAAACTAAATGTTCAAAGCTTCCTTTCACATTAAACTGGATTTTGTGTCACCCTTAACACAAAATGTGAATTTTAACCCTGAAACTCCAGAATGTAAGAAAATGGAAACCAGTCAAAATGTTACCCTCACAGTTTACAAAACACATAAATTCACACAATGTAACTCAGGGCCAACTGGTGTAAAACAAGCCTCAGCAGGAAAGGACATCCTTCACTGTTTGCCATCACCTCTCATATGTGATTTTATGAACTGTAATTTCTTCCACCTCCTATTACCCCCAATGACTTTCCATCACAGGCACACTGAGGCCGAGCTCTAATCTGAAGTGACAGCCCATAGACCTTCACTCACACATTACAGTGTTGCCTCAGGCAACTCAGGCTGCTCCTTTCAAAATGTTCAAACCAGGTTATTTCTATTGAGGTATTAAAGTAATACTTCAGTTTAAGCTATTATTCCAAGCTCTGTTTTTTTTTTTCTTTTACTGAAAGGCTAAAAGGAGATCAATTCAAAACAGGAATGAGGGAAGGAAGAGAAGGACCCTATAGACTCTGTTATAACTAGGAATTTTATTTATTTTAAGAAACCATGCCTTTTGTCTATTTGGAAGGTTTATTTTTTCCTGTGATTACGTTTGAGGTCAGCTGTAGATATTAAAGAGATGTGCACCAATACCTCACATACAAGTTAATGTGAAAACCATGATCAAAACATATAATAAGGATCATTGTCCTCCATGGAATATGAAATTAAGATGCGGATTAAGACGTCACATAATTAAAACATTCATCACAAAAACAGAAATGTGCAAATGAGGATGATCTAAACAATACCTAAACTTGTTCAAGTCTAAAGCTCCAGAGACAACACCTCACTGCTTTAGCCACCTTTCTGAGGAGAGGAGGTGCACTCTAGAAACAGAAGCGTAGAGAATATCAGGGTATTCTGCACCACCCCATCCATAGTATAATCTGAATGGCAGAGGAATAACACAGGAGAAGATCCATCCAGAGCGGAGACTGAAGAAGGTGTCACACACCTCATGGCTGGAGAATCTTAGAGATCACCACATAAATCTCCTAGAACAAGTGCAAGTATCCATCACAGTGGCATACATCCAAGATAGAGTCTCAGGAATAAAGATTTGGACTGCACCAGGGTCTGAGATGATCCATGATCTACACATACTGACTATAAAATTTGACTGTTCTCCATAAACGCCTAGCAGCACATGAACCAGCTGGTAATAGAAGGGACCCACAGAGAGGTTCACACAAGGCAGAACGGTCTTGATCATGAAAGAACCCCAGAAAGATGCAATCCCATCCCGTGCTTCTGTCATGTAGTGGCTAATATGAATAGGCACATGGGTCAATACTGGAGCAAGGCACAGAAGGGTATTGGTACCATCACCAAGGGAGCTAAGCACCAGCTACTGGTAGACAGAACCATTGCAAGAACACAATGGGAATGTGGAAGACAACTCTAGAGGTCAATTCAAAGCTAACTGCATAAGTTAGCCTCAAGTGTGGCATATACCAAGGTGATGCTCTGTCCCTACCTCAGTTCTACATGAGTCTGAACACTCTAAGCCAAATGATCTCAAAACACGGCTATGCAAGCTCATCAGTGACCTCCTCTACATGGATGACATCAAGCTGTATGCCAAAAGTGAGCAAGACATTGCCTCACTGATCCATCTCAACGGGAAATACAGCAAGGGCATTAAAAAGCCACTGACAAAAGAGGCAAGTTGACACCAACTGAAGGGGTTCAACTACCAGAAGGAGAAGAAAGAAGTCTCTCATACCAAAGAAAGAAAGGTCCTCACAATAGTGTTGTAGTATTCGAGACCAGTCTTGGTCTTGAGATCGGTCTCAAGACCACTTTTTGATGGTCTCGGCCTTGTCTCGGACTCGACCGCATTTGGTTTCGGTCTTGTCTCTGTCTCGGACATTGAGGACTCGGGATTTTATTTCAAGACCAGTCAAGAACCACAACCGTGGAAATATCACTAAACTGCCAGAATATTGTCCAGTTTATGTTAAAATCCTTGTTTTTATTGGATGCAAAACGTACTGGTTCAAATCCAAGTGATAACATGACTCATTGCTAAATACATTTTTTGTTACTGCTGTCACACCCACCCCCTTTCACTCGCACGTGTCACTCCCAGTGTGGCCAGATTGGGCGGTTTACTGACAATTGGGCAGTTTTCATTCTGATTTTGCTGGGAACTCTGGGAAGATTTTTGTTTGATTGTTGTATTTTGCCACATATTGTTAAATTACCTTGGCTTGTACTGATGTACGTTCATGTTCAAACAGTAAATATACTGTAACAATATACTGATTGGGTGGATTTTTGTGTGATGTGGCGGTTTTTAACAGATTTTTTGGGCTGGAAAATCTCGACTCTATCTGGCAACACTGGTCACTCCAAGAAAATGAGCAGTGATTGTCTGGGCGTGGAAGAAGATGTCTGCCATATCATCAGTTATAAAATTGGGCTATTTAAATCAAAGAATATACTTGTAACTAACATCCATTTATGTAACTTTTTTTAGGTGTATATCTACTACTTTATTGAAACCACTGTGCAACTCTATGATTGTCCTTGGTGTTGAGTTTGGACTTATGCAGTTTTTTAAGGCTTGGCATGTGATGAAACTGCTTCCAATGTAACAGTTGTGTAATTTTATTGTTGAATCACATGAAGTTAGGCCACTGAATGTCTGATTTCTTTGTTATGTAGCTCTGAAAATGTATAAATGCTGATATATTCATTCAAAAGCAAACTTAAAGTTGCAGTATGTAACTGTTATAAAAAATTTTTTTATAATAAAATGTTATATTTTATTTATTTTATTTGAGGTCTTGGTCTCGACTTGGTCTCGGACCCTAAAAGTCTTGGTCTTGTCTCGGTCTCGGTACAATCTGGTCTAGGTCTTGACTTAGTCTCGGGTTAGGTGGTTTTGAACACGACACTACCTCACAATGCATAGAGGGTTTCAACACAGGTCCAGTACCCTGGGACTGTACACCAAGCAAAAAGTGGAACACAATGGAAAGTTGAGCACTAGCCACTGCAGGATCAAACAAAGATCCTGAAGTAAAAATGAAGAAAGACAACCTGTGAGGAAAAAGTACTGCAGTGCTCTTTACAGAACATTTACACAACTATTTCTACACCTAAATGTTTATTCATTTTAAATTGTAAAAACAAAAAATTTGTTACAATTTGTATCAGGAAAATATTATAGCATCACATTGTATTTAGTGATTGTACAACAAATACAGAAGTCTAACAATACAAATGAGTCTGCATTTCAAAGAGAGTCCTTGTAGAACTTAACAAACAGTTTCAGCTGGCTGATTTACTGGAAACAAAGCCCTAACGTGACAGCTATCAGTTTGAACAATAAAAATATTCTGAAATACTCATTCGAGGAATTAATCTAGCACAAAGTGCAAAAACAAACTATGCTAAGAATGTGTGTGTGTCCTCAGACTCTTAGGTTGTAACCAGGGCTTAATTTGTAAACTGATCAATGCCGGAATGAAAATAGCGGGTGGACCTGCTGTGGGGGAGTTGGGGGTGGGGGTCCTGGGGAATGTGCATGCTTACAAGACAAGAACCTGACAAGTTGTTAATGACATAAAATATATTTTGTTAGCAAATTATAAAGTCCAATAATTCTCAGACGGGTCATCTGGACAGTTTCTTTTTTATAGAGATGTTTCGCCCTCTATCCGGAGGACTTCATCAGTCAGAGGAGTTCCAGTAAACGGTTTCCCCACAAAGCAGTAAACTCCTTAAGTGGACCAACCAGTTTGCTGGAGCTAAGATGGTTTCTGGGGGCCGTCCTGTCCCTCGTCGACTCCTCCCAGGCAGGCAGCCACAGCCAAAGTGGTTCAAGGCAACAAAGTTCATGTACAATCATCCAGGTACCAAATCCAATAATTCTCAGTTGGGTCATCTGGACAGTTT
>NC_056499.1:32831366-32835592 GCF_014905685.2 Nematolebias whitei
AGCTGTGGCTGAGAGGTTAGAGCAGTCATCCTCCAATGCAAGAGTTGTGGGTTCAAAAATCCACCAGCAGTCACATGCCGAAGTGTCCCTGGGCAAGACACTGAACCCCTCATAGCCTCTGATGTGTGTCCCATCAGTGTATGAATGTGATCTAAAGCTCTGATTAATCTCTTTAGAATGATTTGTTTAATTAGCTTTGCAGAGATTGATACATTGTACTGTATGAATGGGTAAATGAGGATACAGATTGTAGTGTAAAGAGCTTTGAGTGTCTCAAAATAAGATAGAAAGGTACTAAATAAGTACAGTCCATTTACCATAAAAAAAAAAAATCCAAATAGTTCCAACAAAAACACTGAAATATCCATGTTGTGCCACTAGGGGGCAAGAATGTTGACATTAACAACATAATGGTATAGAAAAAGATCTGTGACTTTTTTTTTTTAACAATTCCTTCTCGATTATGAACCCTTTCAGCACAATGTCATTTACTGACTGAAACAGAATCAGGATGAAACAAGACAAATGCAGAATAAAAAGAGTAAAATTTGTTTACCATACCATACCACTTTATTTATAGAGCACTTAAAACAGTGACAAGGCCAACCAAAGTGCTGTACAGACAAAACAAGAGGTAACACACAAAGCAATATACAAAATTAGGTAAATCAGAATATAGACATAAAAACGATGCAGATAATGACGACTAACCAGTGTGGAGCATACAGGATCAAACACAGATCATCTGGTGTTTATAGCTGAAAAGTAGTGAGTTTTTAAACGGGACTTGAAAAGAGAGAGGGAGGGGGCCTGTCTGACAAGCAGAGGTAACTCGTTCCAAAGTCTTGGTC
Source organism: Nematolebias whitei (assembly GCF_014905685.2). Taxonomy (NCBI): domain Eukaryota; kingdom Metazoa; phylum Chordata; class Actinopteri; order Cyprinodontiformes; family Rivulidae; genus Nematolebias; species Nematolebias whitei. Next base: position 32,832,218 of record NC_056499.1, read on the forward strand.
CTGCTACAGAGAAGGCCCTGTCACCTCTGTGCTTAGGACGAGTTCCTGGAACTGTGAGGAGCAACTGGTCCGCTGACCTCAGGGAACGTGGTGGGACATACGGTTGTAGCAGATCAGAGAGATGGGGGGGGGGGGGGGGGGGAGGCACCGTGCAGTGATTTGTAGACATACATGAGTATTTTGAACTGGATTCGAAAGTGAACCGGTAACCAGTGCAGTGAGGCCAAAACTGGTGTAATGTGCTCTTTTGCCTGTACTGGTTAAAAATCGGGCTGTTGCATTCTGGACCAGTTGTAGTCGTGCAATGGAGGTCTGACTGATACCAAACAGGAGTGAATTGCAGTAATCAAGCCTAGATGTAATGAATGCATGTATTACTGTCTCCAGGTTCTTTTTGGACAATATGGGCTTCAGTTTAGACAGCCGCCTCAGCTGGAAGAAACATGATTAAACAATCATGTTTACATGATTGTTAAGTTTCAGGGAAGGGTCCATTATCACGCCCAGATTAGTGACTCTTTGTTTTTCTGACAGGGTTAGAGCGGAGAGGTCGATACAGTGGTTTGTGACCGTGTCGTTGGGAGGGAACAATATGACTTCAGACTTCTTTTCATTGAAACTTAAGACATTTAAAGCCATCCAGTCCCTGATGTCAGCCAGGCAGTCGAGCAGCGGTTGTTTCATTGTTGTTTTGTTTCTAGGTTAGAAGACGATAGTGAGCGTGCACAAAATAAACTGCTGCAGAAAATAAAATAAAATACATCTAGAGTAGAGTAATTAAATCTATAATTACAGGAACACTTAGCCAAGAAAGCAAACAGAACTTCTAGATGAAAATAGCTGATTCATCTTCTCGTCAATAATGGAGCTTTCAACTTTATACATTTATTAAATTAAATAAATTACCAAAGCTACTGCATTTAGATTTGAAATAAATGTGAAATAACTGCAAGTCCCTTACTTAACCATTTACCTCTTCACTTGACTGGAAAAATCTCTGACAGGATTCACATTAACATAAAACAGAATTAAAGTGATGCCTACATTGTCATGTCACATCGAGGAGGCTGGTTGCCAGGAAACTTTGTGCTCTCCTTTGAGACAGACAGGAAGAAACATGATCGAAGGTCCAGCAGACAGACTATAATGTGCAATCAATGGAAGACTTGGATGTGATTTATGTTATTTATAACACACACTGCATTAAAACTAACTGACCAAACAGCAGCAGGCTACTGGCACTATGAGTATGTGTTTATACCATGGCCACACGGACTCTAAACTACATGCATCTGTTTGAACTCACACTGTTCCCAGTACCTGAGCTATGGCCTAATAGGATAATGAATTCAGTGTGTGTAGTGCCAGTGTAAGGACTGATAGTGTGTGTTTGGGTCTATGTGTGCAGGGCAGCAGTGGGGGTTAATACAACATGATAAATATTTGATTTCTGCTGGGGCCGGTCCCCACCTACAGAATGGGAAATGGCTGTAATGCGATTCAGAACAGATTGTCCTTTGGGAGGGCTGTTGCGTGTTTTTGCTTGTTATGTTTGTGCGAGTGTGTACCTGTGAGTATAAGGGCCCTGTGACTGCATGTGTACGGCCAGGGGAAATAAAGGAACAAATCGGCTTACAAATCACCAAAGCACCACGCCACCACAGCGAGCGGTGCCCCCTTGTCTGACTATTGCCACCAGCACTGACCCAGAGCACAACAATCAAGTTGACTTGGACTCCTGACATGACATTATATACAGGTTCAGGAGGACGGGGCTCCATGCACACTCATGGATATTTTTTGTGTTCATGTGTTAAATAAAAATACCCCAAAAAACCTGTCAAATTTTGATTTAATCTTAAAACCAGTCAGACTAGAAATACACCAAACAGTTCAGTAGCTAAAAACAGAACAATGCCTATATTAGATATAATCTATCTTATTAAGTGCAGGTAAATATTTCTAAGCATCTGTAGTTTGTGCTGTTTGTTGACAATTAAACAAGTTACTACATCCTAACCCACTGATGCACTGGTACAGATGAATACTCAGTCTACAGGCAGGCATTATTTCACAACATACTTCTTTCCTGAAACAGAATTCTCTCATTTAAATGGCGGAACACCTGCACAGAGTATAGACAGTTTCTAAAATAACTATGTTTGTGCATTGCTTGGATCCAACCCATTACATCCACCCAGTTTAAAGTAAGCAAATGTAAGAGTCTGGCATTCATGGAAGAGAGTTCTGCCAACACACACTGTCAACTCCCAACTCGTCTTATACCAACACTGAGTCAAGAACCTCTTCATTTACCCAGCTCGAGGTGAATCTTCATCCTTCAGCATCAGTGAAATGACATGCTGGGAATAAACAGCAGTTTACTGTGTTTGCCTATAAAAACAGAATGCCACATGAGGTTTAGATGAAGAACTGTGATAAACATCTGCCTCGTGAAGCCTTTAACGTCAACCAGCTGTTTTTAATTTCCTGTTTTCGAATTTACGTTCTGACTTCTGGTCTTTTTCATTTAGACTCATTCCACTTCTTTTTTTAATGCATTGTTTAGAACTAACGTGGTATTTTAGATTTTGGGTTGTGGGGTTTTGTGGGAATGTTTCTAACAATTAATATCTTACCGGGTGTAGATAGCTTTGAATGACTGTAGTTTAGAAAAATAGTTTTATTTCATACCAGACTGAGAAGTTAATAGTTACTGGTAGTGTGGCCAACACCAAATTGAATTGCTTCATGTTTAACAGCTCCAGTCTCAAAACATGTCATGGTATTTACAGGTTCTGCTTACAGTGCAGGCTAAGAACATGTTACCGACCAGTTTGGCTGTAACTGTGGATTAAATCATCATTGTCATGTAGTTTGAGAAGAGTACGTTGTGTGTATGAGTGATTTGAGGGAAACTGTCTTTTCTTCCTGCAGCTCAGAGTGGACAGTTCTCTCACCTCAACTTTCAGTCAGTGCTCACCAACGTGCCACAGTTTTTTTTTTTCCTGTGGTTTTAATTTTAGCGTTTTAATACAATGGATATAGAACATTTGTACACTTGACAACACGAGAACAAAGAAAATGGACGACTGTATGTGAAATGAGTAACAGAAGATGCTGCACACACGTGATGCTTTTACAGTCTTGATCGTCCATCCAAATCTGGTGTCTGTTATACCACTTTGAAAAATCTCAAGGTATTCATAGGAAACACCTGGAGGTGATTTGGGTGGATGATGGCCACACAAACCATGGCAAGAACTCATCAAACAAGAGCTCACCTTCAGATTCAAGCTCCAACAAAAAAAAAAAAGAGCAAACTTATCAATGTTGTCAAATTATGTCAAATTATTTAAATACGTTCTGCACTCT
>NC_056499.1:32835692-32878278 GCF_014905685.2 Nematolebias whitei
TGCTCTAAACCAGGGGTTCACAAACTTTTCCATGCCCCCCCCCCCCCCCCCCCCCCCCCAAACAGCATTAGCTTCTGGCCAAGGCCCATTTTCCCAAACCCACAAACAATGCTACAAACAATGTAAAGAAACATCAACATTTAGAATGTTTTAACTTTTATTCACTATATTCTATTAATTATTACAGCGACTGAGCATAGAAATGTTATTAACTAACATGTTTTAAACACTGTATTATATTGTCACTGAAATAAACAAAAACAAATTTTCAACAAACTGTTGACCAGAAGAACAAAACAAAATAAATCTAATCTCTCTCTCAAGCATGTCTATCTGGAAATGACAAATACATATTGCCCTAGTGTGCAATTTTTATTATTACATTACTATTTTTCATTTTTGCTTTTTTTTAAATCTTTTTCTCTCCAGCTTTCTTAGACCCCCCCCCCCCCTTCCCCCCCCCCCCCCCCCCCCCCCAGCACCCCTTGGGTTCCCCCTTGGGGGCCATTGCCCCCACTTTGAAAAACATCGTTGTAAAATACCAACAAAATTGCCTCTAAAAGCACGACTGGCAAGAATGTACATTTTTACTGTCATGAAACTTTTTTTTTTCTCAACATTGAACCACAAAATACCTTTATAAATAAACTGTGGTAATAGTTGATAGAGACATTTATAACAACAATGGAAATGAAAGATTCCCTTTCCTTTAAAAGTCTTGTTTTATATTTATTCTTTCTAAAGCTCCTCAATTCTCTCTTTTATAGAAATAATACAAAAAGCAAAAATAAAACCATACTATTTTGAACTGTTTAATAAAAATGAACTTGAACGAGATTCTTCAGAACAACCTGACGTGCGTCTCTTTCCTTAACTTTGCTCAAGTCATGAGAAAGGTTGCGAGTATGAAAACAATTTACTCTTAAAAGTCTCTCAACAACAAGAAAAAAAAATCATTCTAACACACTCACACACAAACCAACACAATCATATTGTGGTAGAAGAAAAAAAAAAATGGCCTCAAACTCAATACTGCAAGAAGCTACCAGTCTGTGTGATATATTTATAGACAAGTGTGCTACACAACCAAGAAGCATTTTGTCCTCAAGTGAAGAAAATATGGTTTTGGTGATATTGGGTGGCATGGGAGTGAGAGTAATGATTGATTATAGCTAGACAGAACTCTTGTTGCTAATTCAATCATTGCTGAAAAATGACAAGAAACGTTCAGCAACACACACGCACACACACACGCACACACACACGCTCAAACACAGCCACTCTCTTTCTTTTCCTGTTGTGCAATTGTCAGAGCAAATTAATGCAATTAACATGGCCTTGGGCAGAAAGTGAGGGGTTTTGAGTTTGTCACACTGCAATTCTGTTATCTACAGATGAAAAAGAAACACACGCACACACAATCTTATTTCTTCAGCTCGTGCTATTTTTTCCCATTTTTCCGAGGAGCTATCCCTGTCTTATGTGTGCATGCTGTCATCGCGTCTCATCTCATTTGGGACGAGACAGAGACGTTGGCGTCAGCCCCAATGAAAACACTGTTAATGTGTCCTAATGAGTCAGGCGCACTGACGTACATGCTGGCCATTTGAATTCATGTCTAGACACATCACACAAACCAGAGGGGGAAAAAAAAAACTAATAGACACACACACGCACAGCACTCGCAACAACGATCAGCCAGACTGTTTAATTCTAATATAGTTGTAATCTTTAAAGGGAACATTGAATGCGTTTATTATTTTCCCAGTTTCCCTTACCCTGCACTTGCTGTGCATTCAATGGCTGCCTGAAACTTGACCCTGAATGTAACTGCAGTGCGACACTTGTAAGAAATGCACGTGCTTCCATTCTCATAATTGTCCTTGTAAATGTCAGTATTTGACATTTACCAAGTGACATGCAGTCAATATTTTCCACTTCGCAGTTTATATTATAAGTGAAATACGATATGTACATAGCTTAAACTGAGGACGATGAGTGCAAACACTCTGGCGATTTCATCCCAGCGAGCGGTGACTCTCTCCCTGGCCTGCTGTTACTGATGTTGGCAGTGACCCCAGACATGCAGAGCTGACCCTATTAGTGTTGTTTATGACATGTTTAAGACTAGTAAACATAGTTGTAAACCCTCCATTAGGCTCAGAAGGGAAAAAAAAGACCCTTCCACACCTCTAGAGCCTTCTCTTACTGGTGTGTAGCTATAAAGTCCCTTGTGTAGCCTGTTCGTTGAGCATTAAAATAACTAGACTATTTCACCCTAACAGCCCGGCCCATCCAGGTACGACCAATTTGTCTGTACAGCGGTCGGTGATTTAGTATAAGTAATAACATTTTCAGATGGAGTGTGTTGCTGCTTTTTAGCTGGTCAGCGGAGAAATGTGAAATATGCATTTGATTTCAACATGTAGTGAGAGCCGGGGAGGGGGCCACAGGTTTGAGGGGTCAGGTGCCTGAGCTTTTATGTAGCTGGGCAGATGACAATTTCTGATTGAATGGCCCAATAAGAAGACATGATTAGTTGATTCTATTTTTTTTGTGCCCTTTTTCTTCCATCTTGTTTTTCCTGTGATTTTTTTTTATTTTTATACTTTATTGCTCGCTCTTGTGTTTTATATACTGACTTCATTCTCTGCAGACTTTACCTTCTGATTTGTGCCCAATGACCTTGTGATGACCCTGTCAGTTGTTTCTTTCCAGTAGTTTGAATTAGTATCTGATCAATGTACCATATAAGTTTTCTCAGTTTAGGACACACTTAGATAACACCACAATACTGATATAACAACTAAAAAAAGAGAGAATCCAAAACCAGAATACCTAAAGAGAAGCTTGTTTCAAAATCAAATTAGATCAAACAAACGGAATTACATATCTAAATTAACGACTACTTGTTAAAATCTGCTCAATTTAATAGGTTTTTGAGTTTTGTTTTGCCCTATTTTAATTTCTCACCCACGTTCTTGCCATCATAGTGTTTTAGACTAAGTGTTAACATCTGGACTTCTTCATTAGTCAGTACCAACATGAAGGAACAGATTTAGTAGATGTTATTAAATCAGTTCACTGTTGCATTCTGAAATCTGTTTTAAGAGAATAGACCCTACAAATATGTAAAGGCAGCAGATCTGAATGTCACCCAGGTAATAATACAGACAAATTAGCCTGAACCACATCGGTGTGGAGACTCAGCCGTCCTGCTAATTAGAGCTAGGGTTATTGCTCACTGGAAGAACACTTAAGAAAGAGAGGGAGAGAGATAGGTGAACGGAGAGAGGTGTGTGTGTGTGTGGGGGGGGGGGGGGGGTAGAGAAAGAGGGTCTTTCAATTCAATCTTTAGCTTTAATGGCAATGTTTAATTTGTCATGAGGAAGGTGATGTTTCATAAAGGGCATCCAGAGCTCATGTTTAATTGGGCTGAACCAGGAGGCTGGTAATGACTAGGAGGAGCAGCAATGGTGTGGCAAAATTTGATTTTTATTTACCATGAAATCGGAAGACATCAGGTGCGGTCAAACTGCAGGCAAACAATTTCGGAGAAGAACTGACAAGACACAAAAAGCTGGTGCGATTAGACACTTTATCCAAAATTTGTTTCTACAAACCCCAAACTAATATACTGAGTTCAGAAGAAGACATGTAAAAAAAATATGTGATTAAAATAGTTACAGAAAACTTTTCACACTCATATGAGTTGGCATTACGTAATACGGTGTCCCTGAAGTTTAAACCACAACGACAAATTAAAAAAAACAAAATGACATTTGAAAAAATGCAATTACATTTGAATAAACAGAATTACATTAAGCAAAACTGGAAGAGGTGGGAAACATGAGACGTCGCTGACTGGACGACGGTGCATTTGAACTTCCCACCTTTCCAACCACTTCCAGTTTCACTTAATTGTGTTTCCTTAAATGTAGTTGTGTTTTTTCAAATGTATTTTTTTTTTCTCCCAAATGTAAGTTAATTGTGTTTTTTAATTTGTAGTTGTGGTTTAAACTTCAGGGCCACCGTAGTCAAAGGAATGTTCGTAACTGCAAGAAAAACGTTCATGTAAAAACCAACAATGTTCAGTCCAGTTATCTGGATGGTTTCTTTTTTGTGCTGAGACGTTTCGCCCTCCATCCAAAGGGGTTCATCCTTCTGAGGAAAGACCAGACAAAACTGATTCTTCACCAACAGCCTACTCCAAAGTGGAAAAAAAACCCAGTTCTGTTGGTGCCAAGATGGTCCCTGAGGCATGCCCTCTCCTCCGGTGCCCACCCTCTCCCTCGTTGACAGTCATGCCAAACTGGTTCAAAACACCAAAGTTCATGCTCAGTAATCCAGGTATAAAATCCAGCAATGTTCAGTCAGGTCATCTGGACGGTTTCTTTTTTGTGCTGAGACGTTTTGCCCTCCATCCAAAGGGCTTCATCATCACTCACAGGGATGACCTGATTGAACATTAACTGAACATTGTTGGATTTTATACCTGGATTATTGGGCATGGACTTTGGTGTTTAAGTAAAAAATTGCAATCTAACAGGGTCTGGATAGGATTTTGATTGAGACCTGCAGTCTGCTGATTGAGGACCCCCAAACCAGAACAAGTACTAGTATAAGCTTGACATACCATACCATTTTATTTATAGAGCACTTAAAACAGTGACAAGGCCAACCAAAGTGCTGTACAGACAGAACAACAGGCAACACACAAAGCAATATACAAAATGAGGTAAATCAGAATATAGACATAAAAACGATGCAGATAATGACGACAAACCAGCGTAGAGCATACAGGATCAAAACATATGACATATGCATATGGTTGTTTCTGACTTTGTCACAATTAGCTTATAGGCACCAGGATAGTTTAGCCAGTCCTACTTAAAATTTCAACAATCAAGCCATGCCAGTCAGTGACACTGTGACTCAGTTGGTAGAGCTGTTGCCTCAACGAGAAAGTTGCATGATCAAATCCTGGCTGGGGACTTTTCAGGGTGGAGTTTGCATGTTCTCGCCGTGCATGCATGGATTTTCTCTGGGTACTCCGGTTTCCTCCCACAGACCAAAAACATGCATGTTAGACTGATTGATAACTCTAAATTGTCCCTAGGTGTGAATGAGAGAGTGAATGGTTGTTTGTCTCGTTTGTCTCTATGTGTCCCTGTGATGGACTGGAGACCTGTCCAGGATCCCCCTGCCTCTTGCACAGTGACTGCTGGATATGGACACCAGCGATGCCCGTGACCCGAAAAGGAAGAAGTGAGTAAAGATAACAGATGGATGGATGGATGAAGCCATGCCAGTGTGTGTGGGCAGTGCCACTGCTGCTGACACACTACAAAGAATGTCAATACTCTGCCATGGCAATGACAAACCACTCCAATGTCACCTAGCTAGCTACAGAAGTTTTGTGCATGCCAAAATCCTCCATGACCTATCACATGATTTGGGAACCTATTTTAGTTTTTGATACACACTGGAAGACCTCATTAAAACCCTGCAAAGACCATCCACATTCTGGCTGATGTTTTTTGTTGTAACATTGTCATCATTCAATGTCAAGCAATTATAAGAAGATAGTCGAAGACAAAACAACTGGTACTGGCATTATGGAGACAATTGAAGACTAAAAAAAATGTTACCAATTATCCTGATGCATGCTCAATAATCCAGGTAGAAAAATCTAAAAAAGTTAAATCTGGTCCTCTGGACATTCAAAAAACAAACAAACAAACAAACAAAAAAAAAACTGTAGAAACGTTTCATCTTTCATCTGAAAGACTTCTTCATTCTGAGTTGCTGTATTCAACAACTATTCAGTTACAACACCTCAGACTGAAAAAGTCTTTTGGATGAAAGACGAAACATTTCTACAGTTTTTGTTGTTGTTTTTGGAACATCCAGAGGACCTGACTTAACTTTTTTAGATACCATTTATATTAGTTTAAAAGGTGACAGTGTGCCTATACGGTACATGTACTGTATAACCTAACTTCGAATCATGACATTTTTCTGCCAGTTTTATACAAAAAGCTTGCTTTTGTTTGTTCACTCATTTGCCAAAACTTTACCAGCTGCTTTTCATTCTCATTTTCCTGATTGTACAGTGGATGTTTAAATTCACCAAGTGGTGAACATGAGGGCCACACTCGAAATGATCCAATCTATGTGAATAAAACAAAAAGTAACTGGAATCCTTTACCTGCAGTGCATCATTTAAGTGTCTTTGCAATGCTCACTTAGGGGAAGAAGTTTGTGAAAAATGTCAAAGTTCATGCTCAATAATCCAGGTAGAAAATCCAACAATGTTTAGTCAGGTCATCTGGACAGTTTCTTTTTTTGTTGAGATGTTTCATCCTTCATCCAAAGGACTTCATCAATCATCAATTTTGGGGAAAAAATGGTTTTCTTGCTGAGATGTAGTTGTAATGCTGGGTGGGCCGGGGGGGATGTTAAGGGCGGAAATGGTGGGGCAGAGGTTAGAGAAGGTGAGCCTGCAATTGTAAGGTCGCCGGTTCGACCCCCACAGACAGATATCAAAATGTGGTTGGGAGAGGTAAAACACCCACACCTGTCTCCACCCTCATTTGTCCCATTCTGGGCCCTTGAGCAAGGCTATTAACCCACATCTGCTCTGGGCGCCCTATATAGCAGCTCTCTTCTCCACACAGAGGGCTGTGGTAGCTCGGTGGTTTGTGGTTGAGTCAGGAAGTGAATCTGGCGTTAAAAACTATCATCAAGTCTTTGTGTGAGTTGGTTTGCTGTGGCGACCCCTGAAGGAGAGAGCAGCCGAAAGAAGAAAAACATGTAGCTGTAATGGTTAACGTCACCAGAAGATGTGAAGCCACACTCAGCAGCCCAACCTTAACATAAAACACTCATACAATGTATTTATGAAGTTTGCTTCTCAGGATGCTGTTTGTATTGAAAAATATACATATTTTGTCAGGTATTTTAAAAATAAACCGAACTTTGTTTTTATTATTTCACAGTCATTTCCTCACTGCTGCCATTATTGTATCATTTGAATTACAACATTTAATACAATTTAAAGCAGTATGCTGAAAAATGTCACATTTCAGAACTGATACTGTACTGTGTGTCTTCCTCCTGCCTGCTTTGTGCAATCACAACTAATTTGTGACAAACCAAGGCAGTACATGCATGCTGGCCCTTAATCCAGACCCCATCCACCAAACACACACACACACACACACACACACACACACATGCAAAATAATACACGTTTATACATATGTGCATAATTTTCATTAAGCTGTGCACATTTGTGTAGCTCGACTACACTGTTTGTGTGATTGTGTGTTCTGACACAAGAGGAGGGCTGAGGCTGCCTGAGGCCACGGCTCTAAGTGTGTGAAATGAGGGAATAGCCAACAGTGGGCCTTTGGCTATGAAGCAGGACTGAAGTGTGTGTGCGTGTGTGTGTGTGTGTGTCTTGAGATGTGTGTATTTATGTGATTTTCTGACGTGCATTTCAGAGTCAGACATTTGCTCAGTTCACTGACACATTTGCTGATGTGAGTGATGCTGAGCCTGCCGGCTCTCGGAGTCTCGTCCCCAGATCCCCCCGCCCCGTCCCCATGACATGGAGCAGTCCTTCATTTGCTCTGCAGACCAATGAGAGGGTGGGGGGTGGGGGGTGGGGGGGTGCTGAGTTTCCATCAGGTGTCAAACTTATTGGAGATCTTAACCAAACAAGTGATGGTGACAAATAGGTTAAATCATTTTAAATGCTTAACAAACATCTTAGTTAATTGTTTTATTTTGTTATATTACAGATATGGCTGCTTTTATCATTTTCATTCACACAATTTTTTCATTTGCTTTATTGATTTTTTTAAACTTTCTTGTCATATTTCTAACTTGCTTTACTTCATTCTGAAGCCCACCCAACACTAATGTATTAACCCCCCCTGCCTTTTCTTTCTCTCCATGCGCTCTTTTTTTTTTTCCTTTGTCACTATTTACCTTAAATTTCCCTCCTATCATTACCATTAAATTATTTTTGCATTCTTCCCATTTCGCTGCCTCTGCTTTAATACGTTTCCCTCTTCACGTTTCTTTATCATCCCTTTGTTTAAATCTCTTGTTCCTATTTATGTTTTTTTTTTCTTCTTTTCCTTAACATGAAATGTCTAATGATCAACAAATGATTTCAGCTCCATTTCCTTTGCTGCACACCCTATAGGTGGTGCTGTTAGCCATGACTCAAACCTTCACGCTCTCAAGCTGTTGAAAAAGAAATCTGTTTCTTTTCTTCTCTTCTTTTATCATGTTGCTCATTGATGAGCCTCAAACATGGATTTCATTTATGATCTGTGAACACTCTCTGATCACTTTTGATTCTTTCGTCAATAATCCTCAAATGTAAAAAAGTAAATTAATAATAATAATAACTGAAAATATTCCCCTTTGTCTGTACAACAAAGTGAAGATCCAAAGACATACATTGACTAGAGATGGTGGTTGATTACATGAGAGTGTCTAAAACAAATGTCTGGATTTCTTTTAGCAACCTAAGAGGAGATAATCTGTTTTAAATTAAAGTAGTTGTAAAATAATTTACACTTTAATTATATAAAACCCACTTTTTTGTTGTTTTTAGTTCTTATTGTAGCATTCCCTAATACTGACTCTGAATTTGAATTTGGATTTTTAGGTTTATTAAGAATTTCAGTGTTTTTAATATTGTATTAATGAATATTATGAAAGCACAAAACATTTAAATATGCATCACCTAACTGAGAAAAAGCTTCTCAAAACTCACCAATACAATATAATATAATATAGTTCAAGAGTCATAGTTTTTTTTCATTATAAACATTTTTTTTTTTTTAGTTTTTCCATCCAAAAAAAAGTTAATTTGGACCTAAATCAGATGTTGACTCCTGTGGAAATATTGTTTTTTTTTTTATTTATTGTAGTTTCTCTAAGTTTATAAGGATGTCCAAAAACTGAAAGAAAATGCTTTTTTTTTTTTCTTAACTGAAATACATTTTAAGATAAGAAAAAACAAACAAAGATATACATTTATTTTTTTCCATTTGGGAATACTTGGGTCTCACAAAAACAAGGTTTGCACTGAAACATGACAGAAACTTATCTAAAGTAGGTGAATGCATAGAAAAAAGCTACATTCACAGATTACATGGATTACTAATAATCAGATGAAATAATCCATCCTACAGCATTTGTAAAACAAATTGTTAAACTGCACCTCTGATTTTTGTTTGTTTGTTTGTTTAAACCTTACACCTACACTGGGTGGGCCCCATCTCAATTAACCCTGTTCAGATTAACAAATGTCTTGTGTTACCGCTCATATATTTCACATCAGAGCTCAGATGATGTGAACCGACAAGCCAAGGCGTTTCCTGACTGAACCCCAAACAAAAAAGGCATTTCTATGCAAAGTGTGGCGCCCCGGCAACCATTTTACCCAGTGCTCTGCAAATGGATAAGAGGTTCCTGCATATTCATAAGAACAGATAAGAGCTACCCATCCAGTCTGCTTTAATTGAGAATGATGGAGAGGGACGGTGGGATGGAGGGATGCTGAGTGCATGAGTGGAGGGTAGACGAGTACGGAGGACAGTAACCCGGCGCTTGCCTTCATGAATTCATTGAGGATATTAGGATGAAGGGAGACTGGGAGGGTGGTGGTGCTGGGGTACCACGGAAATGCCAACAGAGCCGATAAATCACTCCCCACCGCTGATTGACTCTGCAGATGTAGTCGGGCGGGAAGTTGGAAGGATTCAATCAAGGCGCTCCCAAAACTTTTCAGCCCTCTCAGCTCCGCAGCAGACCAGCGGATAAAAGGTTATCAACATGACTGGGCAGAACAGGACGCGACCCCGCCACTTAATAAAGCTTTTCAAAGACATTTTAGCTCCACAGCGGAGGATGACTCCTCGGTGCCACATTCTTCAAGAATCAAAGGAGGAAGGTGTGAGAAGAGCTCAAGTGCTGCTGCTCAAGAAATTAAAAAAAGAAGTTGAACAGTTTTTACAAACTCAAGTTTCCCTGCAGGAATTAATAATTGGAGCCCTTTTTGGTAAATATAATGTTGACCATAATTCCTGTTTGTTTGCTTTGTTGATATTACATTTTTCAGTAATTTACTGTAATAATAACCAAAAATAACAATATTTTCAAAACCTCTGCATTGTATGTTACCTTCAATGGAAATTCAATTAAAATAAATAAATATCAAATAAAAGTGAAAAGGAAAACTATTGATCTTTAAAGTAGCAAAAATTTTCAGCGGCTTTGAATGTTATCAGCCCATTAAATGGCCGTTATTAGTTGTTTATCATCCCCATAGGTTGCATTCAGACTGTCCCTCCTACCTCCTGGTAGGTTTAGAGGTACATTCTTATTGCTGATAATATGCACCTTCACCTGCGTCTAAAACCATAAGCTTTTTTTTTGTTAGTTATTTAACCCTTTTCCTATAAACTTAACCTGACCCAGGGCACAGACCCTTGACATATTATCAGTGATAAGAACATAGCTTTAAACCTAATAGGAGGTACAGGAGGGACAGTCTGAACGCAACCTATGGGGATGATAACAACTAACAACAGCCATTTAATGGGCTGATAACATTCAAAGCCGCTGAAAATTATTTCTGCTTTAAAGGTAAATATTTTTCCTTTTCACTTTTATTTGATATTTATTTATTCGAATTGCAATTCTAATGAGGGTAACAAATACGATTCAGAGGTTTTGAAAATATTGTTTATCTTGAAGTTATTATTACAGTAAATTACTTATTGGAAGCGGGTGTAATTGTCATGTAATCGCCTGATGGACAATTTATAAAAATAAAACTCTTCTAACATTTCACGTCGACTCCGTTTGAATCCAAACTTCAAAACGATCAAGGCGAAAGTCCACACAGTGGAGCTGAAAATCAAGTGGTTTTCAGTGCCATCAAATAAAAATGTTGGTAACTTAGCAACTTGTTTTTGTTCATACACACAGCAGCTCAGCAGATCACGGCAGCAATGGTATTATGGGATGCTTGGCTGCTTTGGGAGCTCCATCTCTTTGACCTGTCCTACTAAAGGTCACCTCTGTGTTTCTCCATCACCAGCACCTGCTGCTCTGCCCTGATTCACCCACAAGAGGGTGTGTGTGTGTGTGTGCGTGTGTGTGTGTGTGTGTGTGTGTGTGTGTGCGCGTGTGTGTGTGTGAATATGCAGGAAGAAATGGTTCACTTCTAGTGCCGTTTCTCTTTTGTTGGGCAGATGAGCTTCTCACACACAGCATCTGCTTTAACCAGTGCGCCTGATATTGTGCATGTGTGTGATGCCATTGTTTGGCCTCTGGAGGTTTCATTAAGGCCCAGTGTCCAGAGGTAAAAAGTCATTCATCTCCCCTGTTGAGAAGTGGCAGCTCTGGGCTTCATCCTCTACTCCCCCACCTCCTCTTCCTCTAAAAAAACCCCTCACTTTTCTGTCCTCCCATCTCCTTTTAGTGCACTCCTTTTATTCGTCTTCTGTCAAATTCACTTTTTCCGCTGTCTCTCTTTTTTTTCATTTCCTCCTTTTCCATTTTGTTCCATCACTTTCTTGCAAAAAGTCCAGCCTTGTAAGTTAAAAGACCAAAGCAATGGAAGAACAAAAAAAAGAGAGGCGGAGAGAGACGAGGTTGGTATTTGATGTGTTTCAGACGGGCCGGCCTGTCTAATGAATCCTTCACCAATCCACTGTGAGATCAGCTCATCTTCTCCTACTTCTTTTATTATTTTTAGTCTCTTTTTTTTTGCCTCATGAACATTAATTAGAGCTGTCAAAACTTAAGGCTCTGCCTTTTTCTCTTTCTTTCTCTTTTTATTTTCCTCCTTCAAGTGGCTGAATGGGATACCGTTAATTAAAAAGATATCTGATCATGGAGGCCCCCTGAGCGCTGGAACCGCCTGGGCCCTTGCTTCCTGACAAGTCGAGACGTCATGTTTTTTTTGTGACCATCTACACAGCAAAGAAATTTTGGTCCCCTTTGTCCGTAAACTAGAGCGATGGATTGAAGTTCAAGGGGGGATGGGGGAGACTGGAGGGTGTGTATATGTGTGTCAGGGGTGAGTGTGTTGAAATGCTCTGTTGATAAAAGACTCTCTTTTTGTATTTAATTGCGTTTCAGCGTTATGAAAGTATGGCTGTCTCTTCTGATGAGAACTTCAGAAGGTTCACTGTTTCAAGAGGCATAGCTCTACTTACAGAGCAAAGTACTGAGTGAAAGTCACTAAAAGTAGCATACCTTCAAATCTGTGTATGTGTGAGAGAGCGTGTGTAACAAAAGACAGAAAAGTTGGATTGTCACCATACACTCTGACCGTTTTTGTATTTTGCCATGCAAGTTGGCATTTTTTCCAAATTCTTTGTACATGGATCAAAACATGAAGAGGTGAAAGAGTTCCTTTTACTTTTTTTTTTTTTTTTTTTGTACTGAAACATTTCACCTTCCATCCAGAAGACTTCATCAGTCAAGGGGAAAAAAAAATAAATCTGTCCAGATGACCTGACTGAAAATTGTTGAATTTTATACCTGGATTATTGAACATGGACTTTGTTGGTTTTGTACCATTTTGACATGACTGTCGACGAGGAAGAGGGCCGGCACCGGAGGACGGGGCGTGCCAAAATAGCCATCTTAGCACCAACATAACTGATTTGTTCTACTTTGGAGTAAGCTGTTGGAGGAAGAATCAGTTTTGTGTTGTGTGGTTCCTTGATTGATAAAGCCTTCTGGATGGAAGGTGAAACGTTTCAGCACACAAAAAAAGAAACTGCCCAGATGACCTGACTGAAAATTGTTGGATGTACTGGTAAGGTTTAGGGTAAGGGTCATGGTTAGGCTATAGAAATGAATGAAAAATGAATGGAAGTCAATGCAAAGTCCACATAAAGATAGTAAGACAAACCTGCGTGTGTGTTGGGGGGTATGTGTGTGTGCATTTTTCATTGACATCTCTGTTTGAATTACAGGCCTGGGTAGTGTGCCTCTTCAGTGTGCTATTTAAAAACTAAGTATTTGGGCTAAATGTGCCAGAGATCATCTGGAGTTATTCAGAGCTAAATGAGAAGTCAACCATGATTCAGAGCTTAAGCTGTGTCAATTGATAAGGACTGCTTGAACTGTTGAATTTATTTCAAATGATGTCAACGGCCTGATCACATGTTGTGATCAAGCACTCTAATTGGCTAAAACAATGCCCCAATGAACTGTTTCTGATCTGGGCCACAGATCGCTCCTGCACTGCACTGTGCACAACTTATAAGTTGTTTATTATTGTGCAGGCTAAATACAATGAGCTTTAGGTCCAGATGTGGCCCAGGGGCCATTACTTGATGATCACTGCTCCAAAGTTTACTAAAAATACTATTTTTCATATGAAAAATTACATGCTGAAAGGGAATCACTTTTCATCACATAAAATGTTAAAGCACACCATCTTGGTTTAAAATAAATAGTTTGATCATTCAAACCTTAAAGACTCCAAAAGCTAAACAGGTTTAAATTGCATATTTAATCTAACAAGTACATTGTTCTGAGAGCCAGTTTACAAAGAGTATGTCTTAAATTCATTAAGAGTAAGAAGGGAGACCTATGTTTTATCAAGCATGCTAACTATGTTACAACAGGAAAACAAGTGTTTCAGGTTATTTGTCTTAAAGAAAACATATTTTCCAGCTGTCTATGTGGTCTTTGGATTGCTTTAAATATCTTTAAAAATGGAAAAATAAATGTTGCCCACCACTGCTTAGTAATAATAACAGTATTACACAAACGAGAGTAAATAATACAAGACATTTTGCAGGGACACATGAATAAACCCACACAAACAGTTTCCCCCCACAGTTTTTAGCTATATCCATCCATCCATCCATTATCTTTACCCGCTTATTCCATTTTGGGTCACGGGGGTCGCTGGTGCCCATGTCCAGCAATCACTGTGCGAGGGGCGGGGTACACCCTGGACGGGTCGCAAGTCCATCACAGGGCCACATAGAGACAAACGAGACAAACAACCATTCACTCTCTCACTCACACCTAGGGACAATTTAGAGTTACCAATCAGTCTAACATGCATGTTTTTGGACTGTGGGAGGAAACCGGAGTACCCGGAGAAAACCCACGCATGCACGGAGAGAACATGCAAACTCCACCCAGAAAGGCCCCTGGACCGGGGTTTGAACCAGGGACCTGCTCGCTGAGAGGCAGCAGCTCTACCAGTTGTGCCACCGTGCTGTTTTTAGTTATATTTTATTTTTATTTTTTTTAAAGCAGCATCACTTTAAACATTTTGTTTTTGCTATTATAAAAAAAAAAAATAAAAAAAATATGATTACAGCTTTGTCTAATACACATCATAATTTCTGATTTTTAATCACTGCAGCAGGACTCTGCAGCCTAAGGGTCCTGTTTTAATTCTTTTGTGGTAGCAGCAAATGCAGAAAAAAAAAATGGAGCTAATAACTGTTTTGCCCAGATCTAATAACAAGCAATAAAAACCAGCCAACCAGTGTGCTGCCTCCACACTCAATTGGGAAACTGTTCTGTGAATCCCATTTTCTTGTTATTGTTTTGTTTTCAAAGAAAAAAAAAACTTTTGGGTCCAGTTTTTATTATTTTTTTGCGTTATCACTGATAATATTGAGTGTTTCTTTTTCTGCAGCTGATAAATATTGGAGATGGCTCATGAAAAAGGCTAATGTTGTCACATGAATAGAGAATGATCTGTTCTTCATGCTTCATTATGACTTCTCACTTTTGGCCAATGACAGGCAGGCTTATAGAATATTCACAGCCTCCTGAGGTGGCATTTAGCGAGAACACATCACAGCTGATGTGCACCTGGTCTCTGAGTCCTTACGCATGAGTGTATAGACAAGTTTGAAAATGCGAGTGCACGTGTGTGTGGAAAGGCTCGACATGCCTGTGGCTGAGTGTCTGCAGCGTGACATGACACCATATTGGAGCTGACATTCCATCAGTAACACAGTCATGAACACTCTTAGTCTGTCTTGTGTCCCATTTCTTCACCTTTTTGTCAACGAACCATTTTATTAAAACTGAACACCATGATGTGAGATTTCTAGGACACGTGGGCCACTTCTTAACTTTAAAGAAATGTGGTAAAATGTACAATGCACACGTTGCCTCAAGTGAACTCTTCTCAGCACTTTTCAATTCTTAATTATACACATAAAGAGAGAGCAAAGATCATATGAGATGATAGGTGGCATCTTTGATAAACCCAACATTGATCTGGATGGCTCACCCAAAAACAGAGTTAATTTAACCTTTAAACACATTTGCTGTGAGGATTTATCCAATACCCAGATAATTGAGACTGAAAAGAACAACTCCAAGACACAATAGTAAATTTAACAGCATTTATTTACAGGAAGTTAAATAAGTAAACAGTAGAACTGCAACCTGGGTGGGAGATACTGGAACCCTGGAGAACAAGGACGACAGTTAATGCGGTGACAGGTCTCTTTGCAGGTGGTTCTGGATAATACTTTATGGTTTAATGTGGGATAAGATGGTTTTCTCATAAGGATCAAGGTCCAACCAGTTGTAGTCCAAGGAGGTCCGGGAGATTGCAGGTAATTGGTGGGCAGGTGGGGAAGGCAACGAGTAGCTGGAGAGAGCACTATCAGGTTCACAAGAGAAACAAGGAGGTTCAGGATGCAGGAGGAGCACAGGAGTATTCTGATACACGCAGGAGCGAGGAATCAGTTTTCACCAATTGTAAGGATCATAAATGTGGCCAGGAACACAACAACCAGTTGGCAGACAACGCACCAGCGTCGAAGAGAAGTCGTCACTACCGTTTATACCCCTGCAGCTCATCAGGGTAATGGTCTGCAGGTGTGAGCCTGTTGGCGCCATCTGGAGTAGAAGAGCTGTAGGGAGAAAACACTGGATTTCCTACATTTACATTGTTAGACATTAGGCCTAAATTTATGTTGCAGAAAAATGACTTGAATCTGTGACAAAACTGAAGTAGACCGATGTTCATCAGTTACTATGTGTGAGCACCTCAAGGACAATGAAGTTCACAGACACACCCAGAGCTCCAGCAGAATGTAGCATGTTAGACAATTGTTACAAATTTCAGATTAGAGAAGGTGGACTGTAAGACATCAGCTGTTTAACAGTTTAAGCAATAGTGCAACAGATATGTAAGGAGAGGAAATCCCAGCAAGAGATAAACATACAGTCCAAAAAGAATAGTAAAGACCATGGCGGAAAATAGCTTTTCAAATGTAGGTATTTATTTCCTCTGTGAAAGGTTTGCAGACTTATTTTCTATTGTCACACTAGCTTGTAGTTTTCCAAGAATATTTAATTTATTTTAACAGATTGTTAAAAGTATTTCAGTTGTTGCAGATTACTTGTTTTTTGTGAACAAGCCAGAAATTATTAGTCTTAGTCCAAATGAGTTTAGTTGAATAAAGGCTTTCATCATGGTCAAAAGTTATATACTGGTATCATGTGAAGCCACACAAGCTCCTTGTATGAATCAATTTTTTCTTTCACATATTGTCGTCACAACCTTTTACACCAGCAACAGTTTCAGTGATAAGACATCTCACATCTAAGATAAGACATCTAAGTTTTTCTTAGAGAAAGTAAACCCAAAAGTTCCTCTATTCCACTGCTTTCCCTGGGGTGTGACTACTAAAAGCCCAACGGTGAGGTCCATCTGGAAATACTCTGAACGTCCTGTCTCATAGCTGCTGCCATCACCTCTCACTGTATTTCACTATTTTATGGACACAACTAGTTCTGGAGCTCTGCATTCCCCCCTTTTGGAGCTTCTTTGAAAACAAGGGCCAACATTTTATTTACAACCTCAGAGCCAGGTCTGCTCCTTACTCTGGGAGGTAAGAGCATGGTGAATGTAAGATGATTTAAACATTTTAGCTTGCTGATTTGAAAAGTAGGGCTGCATGTGTGGTTGCTTGGTGACGGAACTGCATACACAGCAAACTACGTACCAAGTGGAAACTTACTACAGTTCTCTGAAAAATAAACTGCAGCCTCTCTTTTAGTTCTAAGATTTGACTTATTGGAGTATAATAATAAAAATAAAATAAAAAACCTTCTGATCCTTACCAGGTTTTAAAATTTGATAGTTAAAACGCTAGACAAACAACACATGACAATTTATCAATTCATGTTCTGTACCCTGTATGACCGGTGTCAGAGCTTGGTCCGCATTGCCGGCAGCAAGTCGGGCTCATTCCCGGTGAAATTTGGACTCCACCAAGGTTGCCCTTTGTCAACGATTCTGTTCATAACTTTTATGGACAGAATTTCTAGGTGCAGCCAAGGTGTTGATCCGTTTTGGTGACCTTAGGATCATGTCTCTGCTTTTCGCAGATGATTTGGTCCTATTGGCTTCATCAGGTCTTGATCTACAGCTTTCACTGGATTGGGACACAGTTGAGTGTGATGTGGCTGGGATGAGAATCAGTTCCTCCAAATCCAAGGTCATGGTCTTGAACCGTAAAAGGGTAGAGTGCCTTTTCCGGGTCGGGGAGGAGGTCCTGCCCCAAGTGGAGGAGTTCAAGTATCTCAGGGTCTTGTTCACGTATGAGGGAAAAATGGAGCGTGAGATTGATAGGCGGATAGGTGCAGCATCTGCAGTGAAGCAGGCGCTGTACAGGTCTGTCGTGGTGAAGAGAGAGCTGAGTCAAAAAGGCGAAGCTCTCAATTTACCGGTCGATCAACGTTCCTACCCTCATCTATGGTCCTGAGCTTTGGGTTGTGACTGAAAGAACGAGATCATGGATACAAGCGGCCAAAATTAGTTTTCTCCGCAGGGTGTCTGGGCTATCCCTTAAAGATGGGGTGAGAAGCTCGGTCATCTGAAAGGGACTCAGAGTAGAGCCGCTGCTTCTCCATATCGAGATAAGCCAGTTGAGGCGGCTCGGGCATCTGGTTAGGATGCCTCCTGGATGCCTCCCTGGTCAGATGTTACAGACACGTCCCACTGGGAGGAGACCCAGAGGAAGACCCAGGACACGCTGGAGGGACTATGATTCTCAGCTGGTCTAGGAACGCCTTGGGATTCCCCCGGAGGAGCTGGACCAAGTGGCTGGGGAGAGGGAAGTCTGGGTCTGGCTGCTACCCCCGTGACCCGTCCCCAGATAAACCGAAGAAAATGGATGGATGTATGCTCTGCACCCATCACAGGGATCTGGAGCAGTTGAAAAAAGATTATACCCTGGATGTTTCAAGATCACTTTCTACCTCCACTAAATCATAAAATTACAACTTTGTTCACTTTGTTATTGTAATTTTGGGATTAAAAAGAAGCCATTTGTCACAGATTCCTTTATACCCACCTCTGCCTATTTGTTGCTGTACTTGGGATCATTGTTCTGTTGCATGACCTGATGACCTCACATTTGACTCTAATACACTTTGGTACACAACTCACACCTCATGTTTGACTACACAACTGCTGGTGCATGATTAGACCAGTGCCAGGTTATCTCTGAGCCGCTGTGTGCTTGCAGCCCAGGGAATAATCCTAGAGCTAATAACTCTACTTTTACAGGCACTCACACTTTCTGATGACCAGTTTATAAAGTGCACTGGATTAGTGGCACCTAGTTGCTACTTCCACTCGTCATTTAAAAGCATATACAATTTAAAATGTCACATAAAGCACATCAGTCAAAACAGTTTATTTTAAATGAATTATACATGTGCACAGGACCTGAGGCAGGGCGTTCCAGGTCTCGTGGCACAGTTGTCAAAAATGTAATGTTTTGTTGAAGATGTAGAGGATTGGGAGGACACCATTTAAATTTAAAAATGGTTATGAGATAAATTTCTGTTAAATTGTTAAAATGGGCAATGGCAGTGATTAAACTGCTTGCCACATTTTCTAACTGCTTTTTTAAATTTTTGCTACTGATTAGTGTGACCTGGAAAGACTGATTGTAATGTGCACGTGAATACAGTTGTGTCAAATGTTTTATTTGTAACTTATTCTTCTTTTTGCAGTGAACACTAAAACTTGTAAAATGTATGCATATTTCCTGAAAACTTACAATTCTGTCTTAAGCATTTCTTTATATTGCATATCACCATTTGAAGTAAACTATAACACATTGCTTGTTTATTAAATATGTATACAAACCTGGGATTTCCCATTTTTCTACCACACATCAGGCATAGACCACCTATAAGACCACCATTTCATGCAAACCCACAATGTGACCCCTGTAAACTGCCCCCACGTGCTGGTCATTCTGTCTAATGGATCTATAAAGCATCCTATGTATCTGGAGACCTTTAATCATTGTTTTGACTGACTTTTGGACACCAAAGCTAGTGCCTGATAACACTACCACTCAGCTCATGATGCCACAACTAAAAACTGCATATATTAGGCATGCAGACTCCAGGCAAATCAAATCATTTAAAAAAAAAAGAAAAAAGCATTGCTGGTCTGCATGTGGATCAAATGTCACAAAATCTGATCATTCCTTCAGGGTTCTTAATGTTTTATTTATTTATTCTTTTTTTTTTTTTTTTTTTTTTGTCATTGAGTCATATAAACCATTAAAAAGTGCACTTAAATATGTACTAACAAATAGTTTGCATGACATTCATGTGCTTATATGCCTACCCGTGTGCGTATAGTTTTGTATACAGTAATGCCGAAGTAATGCAGAATGCAGAGTCTCCAAGTGGGATTTGAGTGCATGTTTTATGTGTGGTTAAATGCAAGTGTTTCACAGTCAGCAGCATTTTGTTGCGTGTGTGTGCTTTGTGACAGGCTTGTCAGACTCCCCAGCTGACAGTCCACTGTCTGATTATAAAGGCACTTTACTGGTATTAATATTAATGCCACTCCATTTTATTCAGGATGTCTGCCTGCCACTCTGATGAGAATGCACTTTACCTCTTAAAATGGTGTGTGTGTTTGACAGGAGGTGTGTGTTTGAATGCAGCATTGTGTGCAAAAGTACATACCGGTACATACTGATGAATTTAATGTCATTTAATTTAACTGCTTTAATGCAGTCGTTACAAAAAATTATAAAAATAAATATGGACCATTACAAAAAAGTAATTTTAAACTTATCAAATATTATCAAATTTTGTATTTTCCAACATTTTATTTTATCATCACTGTCCACATCAACACGAGTAAATCAGCTAGCGCCCACATGTAACAGTTCAGTGACGTTTCCACACCAGTTGAAACAGAATTACATTTTTTTTTATATTAGAGTGAAAAATGGATTTTATTGTTTGTAAAAAAAAAAAAAAAAGAGAGAATACACTTGGAGTCATTAGTGTCCACACGTATTTTCAGCTGAAACAGCATTAATGGTTTTATGGAAAAATGAAAGCATACAGAGAACAATAAAGTAACCTTATGTATTAGACTCCTTTTAATACAGTCAATATGAAAAAAAAATCTCATAACATCAATACGTTTTATCAGTCAGTCAGAGTCAGAGTCAGAGATACTTTATTGTCATTCGCACCTCATGTGGTACATGTGGTGGAGCGAAATTATGTACACAAGGTCCCAGTTACATCCAACAATAAAATGTAAAAGAAAAACAGTAATAACATCTAAGATATTAACTAAGAAAAACATCAACTAAATCTAAATATACAAAAAAAAAAAGTTTTCTTACCCCCCAAAAATCACATAGATTTGACTTTTTTTTTTTTTTTTAACATGTGACGACATATGAGAAAATATAAATGGATCACAACAACATGTAGAATTTTAAAAGACATGATAAATGTGCAAAATATGTGTTCACATGTTCTGGATGTCCTACATGCAAAGCAAAAAAGCCACTATGTTTTGCCTGTGTCTGAGTGCATGAGCTTGTTTGTCTGTTTGTTAGCAAAGTATCTCATGAACAGGTTTTAATGAAACACCCAGAAATGAATCATTCGATATACATCTACAAATTAATAACTTCTGAAGTCACCCACATTCTAAATGACCACCACAGCTTATCGATGCTAACCAACACAAAAATGGCTAACTCAGTTAATTTAAGTTAAACTGTGTGTGGTCAAAGCTGAGTCATCCATATTAATTACTCTGAGCACATCTCTTAAGATCTTGTATTACCACATACGATTTTATGACATATGATCAAAAATGTACTTTTCCTTTCTTTCTTATATTAATTTGATCTTAGTCTATAATGCTGGTATGAAGGATGGTGAGCAGCACGCTTTCCTTCATGGAATTCTAGGTCTTCACTTGAACATGTTTTTATTTGTGAGCATATGCAATGTTTACGTCAGTTTTCTGTTTGTTGTTCCAAATTCACATGGGAAACGTGCAAAATATGTGTTTTACATGTCACATTAGTTCAAAAAGGTTTTTGTTTATGTGACGTCTATTAGCACCAATGGACTATTTATTTTTTCATTGTTCACATATGTCTTTACCATGTCCAGCAGTTGGATGAGGCATTGCTGGCTAAAACACTACATTTCATAATAATATCTGTACAAAAAAGTATTAAAACTAAAATGAAAAACTCAGAGTACATGTTAACAAATATAAGAGATTATTTACATGTGTAAATCCAATAATAAGAAAAAAACATCTTATTATCTACATAACTTTTTTTGCAATGTAAAAAACAAACAAACACATCCTCTCTTCTAAGAATATCACCACCTTTCCTCATCTTTCTGTTCGTATAAATATGTTCAGTACAGATGATCCCCTCCAGATGATTTCCCCTACCAGTAGTGAGCAAGAGAAAGAGACAGAGAGAAAAAGAAATAGAAAGCGATGCAAGGATGATGACGACAGCGGGCTGGAGCTCAGCGCAAAGCTCCAGGTTATCAAACTCATTAATCTACATGCCATAGTCCTCGGATGAATAATTGTGCATTGAATTTATCTGCCAGTGTGATAGCTGTTGCTCTGCTCTTCCTGCACCACAAGCATCTATTCTTTGTGTTTCAGTCTTGTAATTATTACATGTTTTGTCTTTACCTCAGGTGGAGGTGATGGTAGAGGTGGAAAACAGACACCCTTTGTCTCATTCTCACTTATTTTGCAGTCTAAACTGTAAACCATGATTTTGCAAGATGGCAGCACAGTAATACGATGGAATCCTCATTTCCTTACAGCGAAAGGTCTTTGGTTCTGGTCAGTTTGCATGTCAGTCCTGTGCATGTGTTTTATTTAATTTTATTTTTAGACATTATCCTTTTTGTTTGTCTTTTTTATATTAGGTCCAATTTTATTTACGACCACACATAAAAACAGCTGACAACAAAGTGTTGTGCACAGCATAAATTATAAAGCTAACATCAGTGAATCAGCAATAAACTACAAGAAAATACACATCCACCTATTCATTCATCATCTACCACTTGTTCTGGAGTCAGGTCATGGTGGCAGCAGCCTAAACAGGGAGACCCAGACATCCAACTTTTCCGAGAGGGTTCCAAGGTGTCCCAGGTAAGCTGAGAGACATAGTCTCTCCAGCATGTCCTAGGTCTTCCGTGGGGTCTCCTCCCAAGTGAACATGTCTATAAAACTTCCATAGGAAGGCATCTAAGTGGGAGTGGGGAGTGGTGGAGCAGAGGTTAGAGAGGTGGGCCTGTGATCGGAAGATCGCCGGTTCACGCCCCGGTACTGACAACATCAAAAATGTGGGTGGGGTAGGTGAAGCACCCACATTTGCCCCACTCTGGGCCCATGAGCAAGGCCCTTAACCCCCCATCTGCTCCCTAAACAGGTCTCTCTTGAAAATGAGTTCTCGTGGCTCAGTGAGACTACCTGTATAAATAAAGGGTAAATTAAATAAAAACAAAAAAACAAGGGGCATCCTTACCAGATGCTTGATGTGGAGGAGCAGCGGCTCTATTCCAGGTCTCTTCCTGACATCTGAATTCCTCACCCTATCTCTAAGGAAGAGCCAGCCTTGTGTAGAAACCTCATTTTGGCTGTCTGTACCTGTGATCTCATGCTTTTTTGTCACTTCTCATAATTCATAACCATACAGTAGGTCAAGGCAGGAAAGTAGATCGACAGGTTAACAGAGTTTTGATTTGCAGCTCCGCTTGCAGCTCTCTCCCGGCACAAAGTCTACAATCTGCTGATCTCAGTCCCCATTCTCCACTGGTTCATAAACAAAAAGCCGAAATAAACTTGCCCACTTGAGGCAGCTCCTTACTCCCAACCCAGCAAAGGCAGCCCACCCTTGTCCGACTGAGTTCCATGGTGCTGAGCTGCATCCCAGCCACTTTACACTCAGCTCCAAACTGTTACAGTGAGAACTGGAGATCACAGCACAATGATGCTTACATGACCACATCATGCAAACACAGCATAGATAGAACCCTGAGGTCACCAAACTAGACTCACTCTGTCTTCTGGCTGCACCAAGAAATTCTGTCCACAAAAGTTACTCGTAGAATCTGTGACAATGAGATGGCTGACTCTCACCCTGGGGTTAGACTTACTGCTGGCAATGCAAACCAGGCCCTAGTACAGTTTGTATTGTGACTGAATGGCCTATATCCATTCAGTCACTTGAGTATGGTACTTGACCCCCAATACCATACATGGCGCACCGCCCACCCCCAGTGTGTTTCTAGCTGAATAACTGATCCAAGTACATAAAACATGTAGACTAATTGGGCAAACTCCCATGCCCTCTGGAGGAACTGAGGTTAAAGAGCTAAAATACATTAATGTCACAATTCCTGCTTAGACCTTAGACACTGTGAAACACCTGTAAGATGTCAGACATTCTGACAGATTTATTAAGATGATGAACATTCAGACAAATGCTGTGACTTGTTAAACACTATGAATCTAAGATGCAAGCAACGTACCAAGATGTGGCTCATCAACTTCAGACATCGCAATATGTGATATATTGAGCATCCTTGTTGTATTATCATGTTGAGCACTGGATATGTATCTACTGTATCTGTGAAATGTATCTACTGTACTATCCTGATGCATGCTCAATAATCCAGGTAGAAAAATCTAAAATGTCCTCTGGACATTCAAAAAACAAAACAAAGCAAAGCAAAGCAAAACAAAACATGAAGAAACGTTTCGTCTTTCATCCGAAAGACTTCTTCAGTCTGAGGTGCTGTATTCTATTCTATTGTATACTGAGCTGAATACAGCACCTCAGACTGAAGAAGTCTTTCAGATGAAAGACGAAACGTTTCTACATTTTTTGTTTTGTTTTGCTTTGCTTTGTTTTTTGAATGTCCAAAGGACCAGACTTAGCTTTTTTGGAGATATCTACTGTACCTTCTAGAGAGGCCGTCTGCAAAACATATTTCTAAGTTGTTGTTTAGTTCTTTCGGCTGCTCCCTTCTTCAAGGGTCGCCACAGCGAAGTCCCACAAAGTCTTGGCAATTATTTTTACGCCGGATACCCTTCCTGATGCAACCACAGACCACCGAGCTACCACAGCCCTCTGTGTGGAGCAGAGAGTTGCTATATAGCATACCTGGGCATTGTACGGCCCCAGGGCCACATGCGGCCCTTTGGTTGACTCTGACCGGCCCCCGTAAGGGGAATTACAAAATACATATGTAAACAAATGAAGTTAACCAAATCCAGATATAGATCCTCTATCACTGATTATGTCAGCTTTGCTTCACATCTCCACCTCAGACCTTCAACCTGACTTTAACATTTCCGTTAAAGCCCAACAGAGACTAGACTTCTCTCACTAAACAAGAAAAAAGAACTGATAAACACCAAATGAGATGTTTAGACTACAAATGTAGGCACGTAAAGAACCGGGACTCGAAATCACAGTTCAGTGACGATCACTATTATAAGATGTTTCATAATATTTGGAGTACAAAGACAATATTGTGATATATTTAGAAAGCTAATAATTTTTTCCAGCAGTATATAAAACTCAAAATGAGTTTTGGGGTGAATGTGACTAAAAATGATCATTAATATAACGTCACAAATGGTAAAAATGTTAACAGTTTACCATTGTACTGGGAAATTTAATTGAATAAATTACATTTTTTTAAGGAAACCTCGCTTTTTCGTTGCTTAATCATAACAAATACTCTTACCAGCTTGTTAAAACAGTGCTATGTACTGCTTTTAATAATGAAATACTATTAATATTATGCAGTATTGAGTTAAGTTGAAATCAGGTATCTCTTGTAAATGAGTCCTCGAGGCACAATGGGATTTACCTGTCTAAATAAAGGTTGAATGAAAAAGTCATTTGTGCCAGCCCTCCACAATATTTGTTGTTTCTCATGTGGCCCCATGGAAAAAATAATTGCCCACCCCTGCTATATAGGGTGCTGGAGGAGCAGATGGTGGGGGTTAAGGGCCTTGCTCAAGGGCCCAGAGTGGGACCAATGAGGGTGGGGGCAGGTGTGGGTGCTTCACCTATCCCACCCACATTTTTGATGTTGTCAGTACCCAGAGTTGAACCGGCGATCTACCGATCACAGGCCCACCTTCTCTAAGCTCTGTGCCACCACTCCTTAAAACATATTTCTAAGTAACCTATGCATATCACATATTGTGATTTTAGATACACACACACACTCAAATATCTGAAATATTGTAGATGGTTAACTAGATGTCAAACAGGTTTAGAGTCAGTCCTTAAAAGAGAATCTTGATGCACTATATCAACATTACTGTTTCAACATCATGGACAGCCTTTGAGGTTAAAGTGGTGCTGGAGAAGAACACATAACTGTAGGAGAGCTGGGAGCAAGCAAGGCCTCACTGATTGCCCAGTGATCTAACCGCAAACCATGTTCACTGGAGCAAACTTACTGATTAGATCATTAAGTTAGGTTTTATGGTATGCCTACTGTGGATCACGTTACTACATCTAAGTTGCACTTCACAAGTGATTCCAATGACCGTGTTCCTAATGAGGCAGACTGGAGAGCTGTTGTTCTTCCAAAGGTGGAAACAGTCAGATATGTTGATTATTGTTGATAAAAGGTGGAGGAAACTGTCAGTAAATCCAAATCAGGTGTTGGGTATCTGGTACACTCATCAGTAGTGTGTGTCCAACTAACATACATGTGTAATCAAATGCAGACTTTCTTCTTTGCCATGTCAGCAAATTTTGGAAAATCTGTGCTAAACCTCACAGGATAGAACTGAGGATTCTAGGGTTTTGTTAATTAGTCATGCATGACTAATTGGTGACCCAATGATGAGACATGAAAACAAAAATACTTCATACAAACATGTATATTTTAACTGTTGGGGTAAAAATCCAGTTTGGTTCTCACTAATGAGCTTACAAATGTCATTAACAAAATCCCAAACTACAGCCAATCTGCAAATATTTTATAAGAAAAGGCTGCCTCAGAGGAGTTGATGGGGGAGAGGGCGAACACTGGAGGCCATCTTATCACCAGCAAACTGTTTTTTTTGTGTGTGTGTGTCTGTGTGTGTGTGTGAGTGGGGGGGGGGGTCACTTTTGGAGTGTGCTGTTTGTGATGGGATTCAGTTTGATGATGCCTCTTCAGATTGAAGAAGTCCTTTGGATGAAGGACTAAACGTCTCAGCAAAAAAAGAAACAGTCCAGATGACCCGACTGAACATTGTTGGATTATTACCTGGATTATTGAGCATGGACTTTGGTGTTTATAAGAAAACATTAAATGTGAGCTTGAAAAAAACTATTTTATAAAAAGAATAAAACAATATGTTATTTTTAATCAAAATATTTCAGTTAGTAAACAGTTGACTCAAACAGATCATAATCAATGGTTGCACAACAAGAATAAAACGTAGTGTTGTGTTTTTGCTTACTTCTTTTATGTATATATACCATATCTTTTGTCAGTGAGCAACTATAAAGGGGCATCTAAACTTAAAGGTGGTTCCTTCCCATCATTCTCTTTACCAGGCTCAGAAGTTCAGGATCTGGAGTCTTTTGCAATACTAGGTCGTTATGTTCACATCCTTTTATCATTTGCATATAGACAGTCTCTCCAAATATCTGTAGCCACAACAGCATGCTCTCCCCAATTTGTTTTTATATTGAGCATGTACACAGGGAGAGGCACAAACAAATGTGCATGCAGTCACACAGTGAAAGGCAGAAACAGTAATTTGCTTGTGACCTTCAAAACTTCTTCTGTTTTTCTTTCTTCTGTCCCATAAAAATGAATCAGACATAGCAAAAAATAAAAGCAAATGCACACATCTATAATGCACTCCTTTCACACAACCCCTCTGGACAAGGTGAATGGGAATTACCTGGAGGACCTTGCCAGAAACCTTCAGGCTGACACTGTTGCCCTATGCTGCTTCAATAAGAGTGTGCTTTTGTGGATCTTCCCGTGTGCGTATGTGGTGTGAAAGTAAGAGAATTTATGTGATGAACATGAGTGTCCTTTGAAATGTAATAGTGCATTTGAAAATCTGCTACACAAAGCAAATTCTAAAAGGCAAGTCCATTTAGGCAAACAGTCAACAGAGTCCCTACAGGTCAGAAGAGCTTTTTAAAAAACATCACCTGCCTTTTTCTGCCTCATCTAGACAGTGGTGGGGGCAGGTGAAGGTTGACCCATGTCTTTCCTTGCACCTCCAATCCCCTTTTCTGTCCACTGCTGGAACAGCAGGGTAGGGTCACTATCATGCAAAAGTATTACCTGTTTGAAAATGATAAATGTGACATTGGGAGAAAGTTTGTTTAAGTTTTTTTTTTTACAGTCAGAGGCAATGTTCTTATGATCTCCCCCACCCTCAAAACCTTCCACTAAACTTGTTACAGACTTGATGACCTTCCAGCAGGTAAAAACAAATTATAACACAATGCTGTCTTTAAGTCTGATCTGCAAACAGAGGTGGTCTCAAGGACAAGTTGTCTTCAGGTTAGTCTACAAACACACACGGAGAGATATCCACAGGCACTCCCATTAAGCCTACAAACCACAGAACAGCTATTCTTTTTGCAGGGCTACATCTACTGTAGATTTTCATTCACAGTTTTTCATGTAAAACTAAGGGATTTAGAAACTGACTACTAGCACACAATATTAATTCAAATTGCAACTGTATTAAAGTACTGCAAATGAGAAAGTAACTACAGAAATTAACCAGTTTTGCAACCATACAAATGTTTTTGAACACTCCTGCCGTCTGCCTGCACCAATAAACCCAATCTCAATACCACTAAAGAAGGTTAGGGTTTACTCCAGCTTTGCTTTTTGTAGTATGTTTTTTTACATTATTTATGGGGAATGAAAATGGAAATTGCATAATACAAATACTCGCACAATAACTGAAATATAAAATCACATGTAGTGAACTAGACTGGATGAGAACTGTGGCATCTCTTTAGAGAAAGAATGAAAACCCTTTTTCCCCTTCATAGACTCCACCTTCACTGTATGTGTGGGGTGCTGTAGCTGATTCATAAGTCTGTGGTGGACAGCACCATTTTCATCACTGTGGGCTCCTGGGATAAAAGACCCAAGGCAGAAAACTTTAGAAGACAATAAATGTTTACAGATGGTCAGCTCAGTCACCAAACTGTCTGGACATTCTACATTATAGCAATCTTCACAACATGTTCCTTGATTTTTTGGCCAGGGTGGATGGAATCAGCTGAAATTTCACTTGGTTTTATTTCCTTTTGTATTGAGCACTCGAATATTGTAAAAATCAAGCGCTTAGAGGGAAAAATTAATAGTGAGTGAACTTCAAGAAGATATGGTCAGCGATATAAGTCATTGCTTTTAGAGGTTGGTTAGTTTGATTCTTTTAAAAAGCAGATGATATGCCATATGATGGCATATCATCCCAATGCTACTTTATGAGCATATATTTTAATGTGATTGTAGTGCAGTTAAAGTGAAATGATGGAAAGA
This sequence comes from Nematolebias whitei, assembly GCF_014905685.2. Lineage (NCBI taxonomy): Eukaryota > Metazoa > Chordata > Actinopteri > Cyprinodontiformes > Rivulidae > Nematolebias > Nematolebias whitei. The sequence goes on from NC_056499.1 coordinate 32,864,616, forward strand.
AAAGTGTAGAACATATATTCTGACTGATGTATTTTTGCAACATGTTTTTTAATTTTTTGCTGATGGGATTTTTTGCAGCATGGTGGCGCAGTTGGTCGAGCTGCCATCACTCAGCGAGCAGGTCATCTCGGTTTAAATACCGGATGGGGGGCCTTTCTGGGTGGAGTTTGCATGTTCTCTCCATGCATGTGAGGGTTTTCTCCAGGTACTCCAGTTTCCTCCCACAGACCAAAAACATGCATGTTAGGCTGATTGGTAACTCTAAATTGTCCCTAGGTGTGAGTGAGAGAGTGAATGGCTGTTTGTCTCATTTGTCTCTATGTGTCTCTGTGATGAACTGGAGACCTGTCCAGAATGTCCTCTGCCTCTCGCACAGTGACTGTTGAACATGGGCACCAGTGACCCCCACGACTCAAAAAGGAAGAAGTGGGTATGATAATGGATGGATGGATGGGATTTTTTTTTACCTTACTTTTTCCTCAGCTGCCATATTAGGAACACAGGCTGCCCCGAGGGTTGGAAAAATGTCTACAAAGGGTGTCTCCTTATGGTGAGAAAATTGATTAGCAGCATAAAAATATTGCCATTTATAGGACATTGGACGTTAATAGGCTCAGATATTCAGGCTGTGTGTGCAAAAGTTTCATGAGTACAAGCCAGAACTGTTTGGATCAGTTAAGCCAGTAAACAGACAGAAGACAAAAGTAAAGACTGATGACTGTTACAGATTTAGTAGCATGAGATTTTAATAGCTTGACACACGTGCATTTGGGCTGGTTTAGCTTTCCTCCAGATGTAAACCCATCTGGATTAATGACACACACTACTGCTCAGTGTGCTCTGGGGCCTATCTCTTGTGCTCCTTATGCAGGTTAAATGCTTCTCTCCATTGGCGTTGGAAATGGTTGGCTTACCAATGGCCATAAATAACTGCTTTCCTTGACAAGCTTTTAAATCTGCATTAGAGTGATGGCTGTTTAACATGGAAAACTGGGCTCTTCAGTTCATATATTATGGAGCTGGAAATGCTGCCAGATTTTGGTGCAATGTTTAGAACACTTTTGTTCTTTTTAAAATTATAATGGTCTTTGTTTTGTATCAAGGACAGCATGCGGGGGGGAAAGAGCAAAAGCGAGATGGACAGGGCGTCGTTTTCTGGAAGCGGTGACCACCGAGTTCTACACGAACTGAAGAGCCGGGGGGGGGCAGTTGGTAGAGCTGCTTCCTCTCTGTCTCATTTGTTTCTATGTGGCCATATGATGGACTTGAGACCTGTCCAGGGTGTCCCCCGCCTCTCACAGAAAGACTGCTGGATATGGGCACCAGTGACCCTGGTGACCCAAAAATGGAAGAAGTGAGTAAAGATGATGAATGGATGGATGGTCTGTACCAAAGTGTTAGTGTTGACTGAATCCATAATTCACTATTTTAATTTTCAATTAAACTAAGTACATCAGTACAGGTTTTTTTTTTGGCCATTGTTTATTGCAAATTTACTTTTTTCATTCAACCTTTTTTTAGACAGGTTAATCCCATTGAGCCTCGAAGACTCATTTACAAGAGAGACCTGAGTTCAACAAAGAATGATGATAACAATGGACAACAGCGACAACAATAGACAATTATAAAAGATGGCCAAAAAAGTAACAAAAACATCTAGATTACAAGGCAAATGAAGAAAACTAAAAACAGGAGCATGTTTGCATTTTTACTTCTGTAGTGCTAATTCGGGCAGCACGGTGGCACAACTGGTAGAGCTGCTGCCTCTCAGCGAGCAGGTCCCCAGTTCAAACCCTGGTCCGGGGGCCTTTCTGGGTGGAGTTTGCGTGTTCTCTTCGTGCATGCGTGGGTTTTCTCCGGGTACTCTGGTTTCCTCCTACAGACCAAAAACATGTATGTTAGTCTGACTGGTAACTCTAAATTGTCCCTAGGTGTGAGTGAATGGTTTTTTGTCTCGTTTGTCTCTATGTGTCGCTGTGATGGACTGGAGACCCATCCAGGGTGTACCCCGCCCCTTGCACAGTGATTGCTGGACATGGGCACCAGCGACCCCCATGAGCCAAAATGTTAGAAGTGGGTTAAAGATAATGGATGGATGGATAGTGTTAATTCAAAATTCTGGAGATATTGGGAGTTAGAGAAATTTACCATCTTAAAAATAAAGTTTGAATGAAATCTTGTGACTGTATGTGGAAACAGTCAGGCAGAAACAATTTGTTGTTCATTTTCCAAACATATGCCATCATTTATTTACTTTCGTATTCTTACAATAAAATATATAGATGGACCTTTAGGCATTTAAGAAACTGACATTTAGTTCCCTCTCAACATTTGTCGATGACCGCACTAGGACTTACAAATAAAAATAAAAACAACCAGAAATTGGACAGTATTTGTACAGTCTTGGTGAGGTCTTCAGGCACACAGTAAGAACACAGAGGGCTTCTCATTACACCCAGTAAAGTCTGACTTGTTCATTATCATGGTTGCATTAAACTGGGGTCCTGGGTGGAGCACAGGTAAGTTAGGTAGTAGCATTTTCAGGATGTGGGGCTCATGTGCATCAGCATGGCTTTGTGATTGATCATTGTAAGCAAGAATGAGCAAGCTCGCCTCATGCCTAGGCAATAATGATTGTGACAAAGTAATGGAAACAATGTTGCACAGATGTGATACACTTGGTTGCATCCTGAAGCTGTTTGATGGAGTTGTGTCAAGGAAGATGAACAGAGTGTGGAAGGGTGCATGGAAACATCTCTGGGCTGCAGAAAATAGCAGGGAAATGGTAGTAGTGTCAAAATGCTTTCTCACTAAAGTAGGTTTGATGGGTCTGAAAGGTTGTGTAGGTCAGAGAGAATAAACAGAGCATCCAGTGTGGAAGTAGGGCTGAAAGGCCTGGTTGGGCTTAAACAGATAGCACGTTGTGTGTTGAGGATGAGGACACTGGTAAATCATGTAACTGTCTTCCATGTTGACTCAAGTATATTTTGCATCTGAACAAGTACTTTTTACTCTTTCATTTATTTAGACTTTTCTTGTGCAAGTGTTCTTTCGTTTTTACTTTTACAACCTATATGTGTAGGTAAACCACATGGTTAGATTTCAGCAACAAACCTTTCATGAAAACTTCAAAGCTTTCTTTAAACTCTTAACAACATCCACTGAATATTAGAAATGCAAACGGTTCAAATTATTTGACTAGAATCTATTAAAATATTGAAAATACTATTTTCATATCTGTCTGTCCAACCAGATTGCTTGGTTTTCCATTCAGTGCAATGAGAATAACCCACTTCTGAGAATAAACAAAGTTTTTGTTGTCTAAACCGAACAAGCCATCTTAGCCAAACATAAATTGACTGAAACTGTCAAAATAGTCTCTGAAAGCACAACAAGCATATTACCAACAGTGATCCTTAAACAATTGAAGAAAGGAGATAGGAAGTAATATTTTGTTTACCACCTGTAAACCTTTTCTTCTTTAACTGAGTGACACAATCAGTTCATTTAACACAACCAGTGATGTGTGTCCAGCAGGACAAATCTGACAAATCTAACTGAGCATTGACTCTTTACAACCAATGAATATTTTCAACTAAATACAGGTGGTCGTCACATAATGAATCATTAGTTTATTACAGACAATAACATCTTGTTCTTTGACTTTTTATAGTATTACACCAAAACTGAGCCTACTCCTCTCTGTAAATAAATTGTGTTCCTGTCTGTATTTATTTACTACTCATTGTTTTTGTCGCATGTTGCGTATTCAGTTTTCCACAGGGTGTGCATGGACCTTTGTGCCTGTCATTATGCCTCCTTGCATCAGCACAGAGAGCTGGAAACAGGCTCATCATTGCTATGTAAAAGGACACAGTAGTGAAAAGCAGACAGAAAGTAGGGAATGGCAGCGAGGACAGGGAACAGAGAAAAGGGATGCAGTCTTAAGTGTTAGTGATGTACTAGACAATGAAAGGTGATGTAGGATTTAAATCAACTCTTTCCCCCTCTGAGCACAAGAAGCTGACGGGTGCGGAAAGGGCTCTGTGATGCCATCCACTGCAATCCTTCTGGGAAACTTCTATCTGTGTCTACTTAACTAAGTTTTTCTCCATTTTCTCTAAGAATAGGTCAGAAAGTTTTCAACAGAATGCTGGTGGCTGGGCTGATAGAGTCATGTTGCCCCCTCAGCTAATTATTTATTTATTTAACATAACCAGAGGACTACGGTAGCTCAGTGTACGTGATGTCATATTGTGATCCTGTAGGTTCGAGTCCAGGTTGCACCAGGAAGGGTATTGCCAATTACTTCATCTGAGTTCACCCACTGTGGTGACTTCTGCAGAAGGAGGAAGCTGAAAGATAAACAACAAAAAAGTCCATGCTCAATAATCCAGGTATAAAATCCAACATTTTTCAGTCAGGTCATCTGGAGAGTTTCTTTTTTTGTGCTGAAACATTTCGCTTTCGATCCGGAAGGCTTCATCAGTCAAGGAAACACACAACAAAACTGATTCTTCCTCCTACAGCTTACTCCAAAGTGAGCTGAAGTGACTGTCAACAAGGAAGAGTGCCGGCAATGGAGGAGGGGCGTACCAAAGAGACCATCTAATCACAAGCAGAACTGGTTTGTTCCACTTTGGAGTAAGGTGTTGGACGAAGAATCAGTTTTGTTGTGTTTCCTTGACTGATGAAGCCTTCCGGATCAAAAGCGAAATGTTTCAGCACAAAAAAAGAAACTGTCCAGATGACCTGACTGAAAAATGTTGGATTTTATACCTGGATTATTGAGCATAGACTTTGTTGTTTTCAACCAGTTTGACAAGACTGTCAACAAGGAAGAGGGCCGGCAATGGAGGAGGGGCGTACCAAAGAAACCATCTAATCACAAGCAGAACTGGTTTGTTCCACTTTGGAGTAAGTTGTTGGAGGATGAATCAGTTTTGTTGTGTGTTTCCTTGACTGATGAAGCCTTCTGGATCGAAGGCGAAACATTTCAGCACAAAAAAAAAAAGAAACTGTCCAGATGAGCTGACTGAAAAATGTTGGATAACAACAACCTTTATTTAACCATGGAGGTCACAGATTTTCTTTTTCAAGGGAGACCAGGGCCTGTAGGTAGTCTACACATTAATGATTTTGGTCTGTGTGAGAAAACCAAAGAACTGAGAAAAATATGAGATGAACTCTACACAGAAAGACGCCAGGCTCATGGACAGGTCAGGACATTCTTGCTGTGAGGCAACAGTGCTAAACACTAAACTACTTTGCAGCCCATTAAGTTAATTTAAAGAAAGAAACTGAAAAACACATCTTGAACTTCCAGGTTTGAAGAAGGGAAGGGAAGTATGAGATTGTCATCATTGTATGTTCCCATACAATGGCAAAATTAGTTCCCTGCATTCAACCCATAACACCTGAGATACACCCAGGTGGAGCAGTGGGCAGCTATGTAAGCACCCGGGGTGCAATTAGAGATTAGGTGTCTTGTTCAGAGACACCATGATGTGGGAATGGCTGGGAGTCTAACCAAGACTTTCTGGTCCCAGGGCGGCTGCCCTGCCTCTACCCCATCTCGGCCCCCAAGAATGAAAGACTTTCACACGAACGTGTCACATCAACAATATTCAAGAATAATGAATACTATATGTTACAAGATCTAAGTACAACCTATTAATAATACTTTCTTCACCTGTTGTACCCCACCTCTCACACAATGACTGCTGGAAATCAGCACCAGCTCCCCTGCAACCCTGCATGGAAAAGCATGTAATGACATTGGATGGCTTAATAATGGGAACAAATGAGAGTTTGACTGTGTTTATTTTGCACATTGGCAGAATTCAAGCAAAATAAGAACCCTACCCCCCCAAAAATAAATAAATATAAATAAATAAATACATTAAAAAAAAGTTAATTTTACTGTCTGTTGTTCAAATTGTATATAAAAAGTAAATTTTGTGGAAATAGAGTTTGCTTCTAAAAATGTGAAAGGTTCAGAACAATCATTATAATAATGCAATTAATATGAATGCATTTTTGGAAAGAAAACTTTAGTAAGATATTGCACAATAAATAAATAAATTCACACTGCTGAGATGAACAGTTGTTGGGTATCCTCATGCTCAGTAACAGGAAGTGACGACAATGCCTGTATGTGAACAGAGCATTGCTACAATGGCTAACAACAGAGAGTAACAAATAATCTGATGTTTCTTATTTTGAGTCACTATTAGAGTGGGATTAAAATGACTCGTAGTACAAATAAAATTGTTTCATAAAACAAAGACCAGGGGGTTCCCCTTTTTAAGTAGTTCCCCTTTGATGTCACTTCCCGTTTCACTTTATAAGCAATTTTATAAGAAAATATGCCAGTTATGTGAAAAAACCAAACAAAAACTTTAAATTGTGTGTATTATACCAAATTGCTTGAATATTAGGATTTTTTTTTGTTACACTTTTTATATATTGTAGGATATGCATGTCACAGTTACTTTAAAAGTTAGAGTGACATCATTCCAATTTAAGCAAAATATGTTTTGGTAAAATAGTTCAAAACACTAGTGCACCCAGGTAAAGTCCAATGTTTCATTCAAACTTTAAATTATGTTTGTCCTATGATGTGTGCCTTTGCTAAAGAACATCTAAGAAGGTTTTTTTTTTTTTTTTTTTGACCAAAATAAATGCATTTTTGTATTGCTTAGGGAACTGTGTGTCATGTCACGTACCACTAACTAAATGTCATGGCATGCTAAGCAGATGTATACATTTTTTGCATAGGTTTGCATTCAATATTGACAATAAAAATTTACAAAAATTATTTATCTATCTATGAAATAAATTATTTGTTTTGAATAAGTTCAAACTGAAAACATGCAAAATTGTTGAAAATTTGCAAAAGGTCTAATGCTGAAGGTTTGATGAGCTGTTTGTATATCTGAGTCTGGGGGAAGGATGGTTTTGTGATGTGCTTATAATTAAAATTTGTGCTGCAGTGGTGACTGCTGACCAGTGTATGAATACTGTACACTTGTAGGGTTCAGCAGCAAGAAGAAGATAGATGACTTGGCTTCTTGTAATATCTCCATACCAGAGGGGTCTATGTACAACTGAATATGTTCACATATGATTATTACAGTGGTGGATATTAATGGTAAATATGATGGAAGCAATAAGAATGAAGCTGCAGTTGCACATTTAGAGTCGTGTGCAAAAGTAAACACATTCCATGAAAATTGTTGACCTTTTCAACAAAGAAAAAATTGATCCCCTGGAAACAATGCTCCAGATGAATATATTAGGCAAAAATATATAATACTCTGTCAAAATTGCTATTTGTCTTAAAACAGGGCTTGAAACTTCAATGCTTCTTTCTCTTGGACTTGACATTTTTATTCAATATGTTTAGTTTTTTTAATAGTTCAACTGGTGTGTGTAAAAATGTGTTATGCAGAAATTGCAGATAGGGGATGGGTTGCCGCCTCATAAATCATATAAGAAATCTAAACTTTTAAGTAGTGGTGTCCATATATTGATGCTGTTATTGGTATCAAGTCTGATAGCATTTTTACAAGTGCTCATACTCATAAAAAAATGCCCTGATACCTGTAAATGATACTGCTTATATGCTTGGTAGCAGCATTTCTGCTTAGGCTGTGCAAGTGACCAAAGGTTAAAAAAACATCTATAGTTTTGAGATATTTTAAGATAAACGCAGATGATATTTTAAAAAGTAGATTGTCAGCTGTGCTCAGCTAAATTGTCAAGAGGAGGGGAGAACAATAGTAGTTTAGACGAAGCATGAGGTGGAGTTCAAGGAGTTGGCTGCTGCTAGCAGCACATCACAACCAACGTTGCAGCAAGTTCTCCAGAAACATGAAACGAGGGCTCCAGACAATCCACGTGTGCTAATGATAACTGAAGCTCTTATCCAGTTCATCGCTCATGACGACTAGCCGTTTGCAGTGGTGGATGATTCTGGATTTTGTCATCTTCTCAAGGTATTGGAGCCTCGGCATGACATTCCCAGACGCGACTATATTGTTGAAAATACTTTGCCAAAGATGTATGACTTTGTTAAAAAAACACACACACATTAATAGCCTGTTGCAGGACATTTCTACATTCAATTCGACTCTGGATGTTTGGACGAACAGTGTACGTCCATTATCTATCATTAATTGAACTGTGCAGTGGATTGTTTAAGATGTGACTCCAGCGAGCCATGCTACAGGCAAAGCAACTTCAGGGTTCACACACTAGCAGTGCCATAGCAGGTGCGTTTGATGATATGCTTCAGACGTGGAATTTTTTTCCCAAAAGTTCTGTTCACTTTGTGCCCAGAGACAATGCTAAAAACATGATAAAGGCTCTGAGTGATGCTGGCCCCCCCAGGCTCCCGTGTGTTGCTCACACCTTCCAGCTGGCTGTTAATAAGTCTTTTAGCTCAGAAGAGTGAAGCTCAAGTGGTTTCTGTCAGACGTAAAATAGTTGGACATTTTAAACACTCCACCTTAACTTACCCCCAGACTGTAGGGCTCTAAGAAAGGAGAGCCATCTTGTTCTAAATAAAATAAATGTGTTTTTAAGTCATTCTGTAATGTTTATGTTCTAACTCAGTAAGTACTTGATATCAGTACTCGGTATTGGCGAGTACACAAACCGACGTACTGTATTTGTACTTGTACATACATTATAAAAATTGGTATCGGGCCACCCCTACTTTTAAGCAATATCAAAAATAGCAAGCATATCTAGCAGTTATATAGGCAAAATGATGCATTCATGTCTTTCAAAAAATATGTCACCTATCAGAGATGTGTAGGAGGATTCCAGGAGTGAAGTGGTGAAGCTAGCATGAATAAATAGCTTCCTGTAAACACTCACTTGTGACAGCTCCTCATTAGCATAGTGGTGAGTAACTCTGCCTGTCACATGGGAGGACAGAGTTTGATTCCCCAATAGAGAATTGCATTAATATTAGTATTATTAATAATCTATGTCCCCTTATAAACTGCTCTCAATGAATCTCCCTGTTTATTGTCTCCTCTCAACAGTGAAACTAAATGTCCGCCCTTGTGTGTTAATGTGTTGGAGTGAGTTAACTAAGTTAATTCATAATGGTATGAAAGTGATACCCAAGAAATGCCTGTCACATTTCTCATGTGTTGCGCTCCTCATCAACACAGCTGAATTTTGCAACATGCCTCCTTTGGTTGTGCAATTTCTGAAAATTCACATCTATGCATGTTGTGGCCAGCTTCTTCTGTGATTTGTGAATAATCAGAGTAAGCACAATGATGGACTGGTCATTGCAGTCATTTTATAAAAATGTTTTATGAAAGTTCCAATTTTTTTTACCTTCATTTGTTGCATTTCCATCACAGGTAAGGCACAAACAAACAAACAAAATGCCAATAGCAATAGAGAAGTTCCAGGTCTCCTTCTTCCTGGGGAGCTCACTTTACTTTCCACAACCTAAGGCCCTGCTTACACGAGAATGAATGTCAGAAACATTTTAAATGTTTATTCGGGAGAACAAACAAACAAACAAACAAACAAACAAAAAACAGCGGGTTTACATGGAAATGTTGTGGTTTCCATGCCAGGTAGGGTTGCCAGATAAGAAACGAGGAAGCTTATGTGTTGTAAGATGCTTGTGGTGTGTTTGGTGAACATGTGCACAGAAAAGGAGGTGCTATAAAATACATATTTATGTTTATCTGGCACCCTTAAGATGGGTTCAGCTGTATGCAGTGGTCATACAGTGTTTGCATCATCACAGTTGTCTAAATTGGTGAATACACCCACGTCACTTCAGATCTAGTATTTAGATGGTTTTGTTCCTACATGCAGAAAGAGTGAGCAGCACAAAAACACTGCCATTTATTGTAATTGTTGTTAGTGCAGAAAACACGTTTCATTGACTGCAGCCTCCTTGAGTGGGCATTTGTGTCTTCACACCTGTGGACTATATGACACCTCCAGGATAGGAGTGCAGGGTAGGGGTTCCCCAAAAAAATCTCCATTCTGAGACAAGGATTCAGAACCCTTTGGTTTCAGGGAAAACAAGGGCTAAAACAGATTTGTACAAAACAAACAAACAAAAAAAAAATCATAATTCATAGACATTTATTAATTCTGTAAGTTTAACATACCTGATCTTTGTATCAAACATATACCAACCTACACATACCCCCAAATCTACAGACGGCATCAACACAACTATATATATTGTAGACACATGGATCTGAGTAATGCTTGCAGTGCCTTGATCCTCTGCCTTCTGGAGCTTGTCTCGCTTTAGCCTTAGCTTGCCTGATCTTCACATAAAAAAAACCACACGTAGCTCAGAACTGCCTGATATAAACATGCAGCTGCTTAAGCACCTTTCTCTCGGTCATGTGTCGCTGCTTAGAGTTGTGGCATGGTGGAACTGTGACAGCTGAGTCTCAGGAGAGGTTGTGCAGATCAAGCCTGAGCTGAGAACTAGGGTCTGGCTGTATTAAAAGGAGAGTTACACGACAGCAACCCTACGTGAGAGACTTATCTTCTGGCTGCTGCCTCTCCCACAGCCCTTTGAGCCATGAGGGGAGGATACACGTCTTTCTGACTTAGCCCCTTGCTGTTGGCCTGACTTACCTACTAACTGTCTGTTAGATTTACCTCCTGCAGGTCTAGCATATTTATATGATTTACCTAATGATAAACTGTTTTGTTTGCTTTTCCAATTGATAACAGAGTGTATCTCAGCCTTATTGACTTAATACCTCTTGTCACTGTACAAATTTTACTGTCCCAAATTGTTCACAGTTGAAAAGATTATAGACTTAAGCTTTGATGTAAGACATGCTTACCAATGGCTGATTGACACAGAAAATTACATTTAGTCATTTAGAAGACTTTTTAATCCAAAGCAACCTACGAGGGAGGAACAACATTCAAGTTTCAGTTTGGTACACCACATCCAGCTGTGTAGCTTCCATTCACTATTCAAGTTCAGTCATGGAACTTTTGGAATCACTTTTCACTAAACAAGTCAAAGTAAATACCAACCTAACATTTGGTTTCAAATAAACATTTGTATGATGCACGAAACTATACATTTTTAAATAGAGTACCGCTTCACCAAACTCTGATCCCATCCTTCTGCATAATAATTCTCTCATGGTGAGAAGAGATGTCTGTCAAGAGACAGATTCATAAAAGAAAAGTTTCAGACTTTAAGTAGACCATTCACAATTAGAAGTATGAAAACCCTCACAGCCTTTTGCTTTGAGAACACTTATTTGATACAAGATCTGTTTGAGCAGAGCAAGAGCCTCAGAAGCAGGTCAAAAGTCCATTGTGGTAAAGAGAGAGCTGAGCTGTAAGCTGAATCTCTCTGTTTACCAGTCAGTCTATGTTCCTACCCTCACCTATGGGCACGAACTTTGGCTAGTGACTGAAAGAACAAGATTGCAGATATAGGCTGTTGAAATTAATTTCCTATGCAGGGTAGCTGGCCTTTCCCTTAAAGATAGGGTGAGAAGTTCAGTTATCCAGGAGAGACTCGAAGTAGAACTACTTCTCCCCCACATTGAGAGGAGCTAGTTGAGGTGGTTAGGCATTTGATAAGGATGCTCCCTGGGCGCCTCCATAGGGAGGTGTTTCGGATATGTCCATCTGGAAGAAGACCCTGGGAAAGACCAGAACACTCTGGAGAAACTATTTCTTGTAGTTGGCCTGGGAACATCTCGGATTCCTCCCAGAAGAGCTGGAAGAGGTGGCTGTGGAAAGAAATGTCTGGGCCTCCCTGTTCAAGCTGCTGCCCCTGTGACCTGACTTCGGAACAAGCGGAAGATAATTTATGGATGGATGGATACAAAAAAAATCCAGATTCTAGTAACCAAATTGATTGCATTTTTTTATTCATCTTGTTGTTTTCAAAAGTCAATAAATGACTAAGCAAGGAAAATGTATGCCACTTTTTAAAAACAAAATAAACTTTTATATTTAAATGGTCTAGAAATTTGGGGAACAGAAAGCCACATGCATACTGAAAGTAATACATCTGTTCTCTCATACCAAATATGTATTCATGGTCATTGGGAAATAAATCTCCATTACCTCTCACAAAACATAAAACTTTCTAAAGCCTTCAAAACCTTGTCATTATTTAGAAAAAAATCATGCAGAAATCCATCTGTTGAGCATTTGAAGGCCCTGGATTGTAGAATCTTACCATATATCTTTATTTCCTAGGCAGAAGATGGCACTGAGCAATATTCAATAGGCATATTTGATATCAACTGCTTTGTCTGCTGCTTGGGGTCAGAGATGATATGAGCCATCTCTGACATGATAAATGTGTTTCTCTCCCTGTTCACACCTTCTCAAAGAGAAACATAATAACAAAAGTTTTCTCCCTAACTTAAAAAAAGAAGTTGTTTTTTTCTCTCACGTTTCCCTTTTTTAACCACTATCATCTTGTCTGCTGTTTTTTTTTAACACAGTGAGGCAAGTCTGTGTGTTTTGGGGTGGTGGTGTTGTGTGGGTGTGGTGTCTGATTGCTATGCATTGTTTAGTTTCTTTCATTAATGTTGGTTGCCAGTTGAGGGCTACAGATGAACAATAGCTGGGGCCCTAGGCATGGATCAATAACAGATTGCTGATAGTGCCCCGTCCATTCCCACCACCAGATTACATGATAAATGGGTTGGTCCATACCCAGTGACAGTCTCAGGGCTAGCAAAGCTCAGGTAAGGCCCTGTGTCTTCTGGATATCCCATTCCATGCTGGTTCTGTGACAAAACACCAGTGTGAGTCAGGATACAAGATTGTATTTTTTATAACTGTGTGTTTATGTGAAAGCATTTCGGTGTAGGGGATAAGGAAGCTCTTCGGAAAGTGTTGCTTTTGTACTTTTGGGAAAAGGAAGCTCTTCGGAAAGTGTTGCTTTTGTACTTTTGAGGGTGATTCTGTTTGCATGATGATCTGTGAACCAATATCAGTGATGTTGACTTATTCCTATACTATGAAGTAATGCATGCACATATCAGCAAATTGCATAAACTCACAAGGAATAATTATACTTTAAAAAAATGTTTTCTCTAATCTTATATAAATATTCTTTAAAAAATGTTTTCAATTGTTGATGATTTTTAAAATATGTGTCTTACGTCAAATTCAACTACACTCTTTGCAGCATACAAAACCTATTACAACGTTCTACAATGTCAGTGATAGACTGCCACAGCCTTTGAGGTGGTGTGAATGATCAGAACCATCATCACCTGTCACGATTCATCATGCACACTCTATTCTCATGTTCCTGAAGAACCAGATCAGCCATGCTTTGGATATTTATTTATTTATTTATTTATTTATTTATTATGTTGTAGAGGGGTTGTAATCCAAATGCCTGGGAACTAAGAATTTCTGTATTCATATAATCTGATACTAAAACGAACTTAGAGTCTGACGCATACGGGGACAACCTTTCTGATTTGTAAGAAACAGAACAATTCTTGCTTTTTGACATATACAACAAAGTTATCCCAAATAAAAAAGATGACCACTTTCTATTTTTCCTTAGCTATTGTTTTTCTTTAAAAATCCCTGTAAAGTTTTTCTACATTCACCTTATAATCTAGCTGTTCTGTAACTCTTTTTGCCATCTTAT